>NC_092335.1:452795000-453527500 GCF_046630445.1 Rutidosis leptorrhynchoides
TCCCTGTGGAACGAACCGGACTTACTAAAAACTACACTACTGTACGATTAGGTACACTGCCTATAAGTGTTGTAGCAAGGTTTAAGTATATCCATTCTATAAATAAATAAATATCTTGTGTAAAATTGTATCGTATTTAATAGTTTTTCCTAGTAAAATATAAACTATTTTGTATACACCTTGTACGACATCACCAATTTCTGATAGTCCATGGGTAAGCCCAGTTCAATGCGTGCCTAAGAAGGGTGGCATGACTGTCATTACAAATGAGAAAAATGAGCTTATTCCTACTAGGACTGTAACAGGATGGTGTGTATGTATTGATTATAGAAAATTAAATGACGCCACCAGAAAAGATCACTTTCCCTTACCTTTCATAGATCAAATGTTGGAAAGATTAGCCGGAAATAGTTACTATTGTTTTCTAGATGGATTTTCCGGATATTTTCAAATTCCAATAGCACCCGAGGACCAAGAGAAAACCACATTCACATGCCCTTATGGTACTTTTGCTTACAAACGCATGCCATTTGGACTTTGCAACGCCCCTGCAACCTTTCAAAGGTGTATGATGGCGATTTTTCACGACATAATAGAAGAATGCATGGAAGTATTCATGGATGACTTTTCAGTCTTCGGTGATACATTTAAATCATGTCTAGATAATCTGGAACGAATGCTAATTAGATGCGAACAATCAAATCTAGTTCTTAATTGGGAGAAATGCCATTTCATGGTTAAAGAAGGCATCGTTCTTGGACATAAAATTTCAAAAGAAGGAATTGAAGTGGATAGAGCTAAAGTAGATGTAATTGCTAAACTTCCACATCCCACCAATGTTAGAGGAGTTAGGAGTTTTCTAGGGCATGCCGGTTTTTACCGACGTTTCATAAAAGATTTTTCTAAAATTGCCACTCCTATGAATAAACTCCTAGAAAAGGATGCTCCATTCATCTTTTCAGATGAGTGTATCAAATCTTTTAATATTCTTAAAGAGAAACTCACTAATGCACCGATCATGATAACACCAAATTGGAATCTACCATTTGAACTAATGTGCGATGCAAGTGATTTTGCAATGGGAGCCGTTTTAGGACAAAGGATTGAAAAACGATTTCAACCTATATATTATGCTAGTAAGACATTACAAGGAGCACAAACGAACTATACAACTACTAAAAAAGAACTCCTTGCTATTGTCTTTGCTTTTGACAAATTTCGATCATATCTCGTTCTAGCAAAAACGGTGGTCTATACCGACCATTCTGCTCTTAGATACCTATTTTCAAAACAAGATGCTAAACCAAGATTAATCCGTTGGATCTTACTCTTACAAGAGTTTGATATTGAAATCCGAGATAAAAGAGGAGCAGAAAATCTCGCCGCTGATCATCTTTCTCTTCTTGAAAATCCCGAATTAGAAGTTCTAAATGAATCGGCCATACAAGACAACTTTCCTGATGAATATCTATTGAAGATAGATTATAAAGAAATCCCATGGTTTGCAGACTATGCAAACTACTTAGTTTGTGGATTCCTTGAAAAAGGATTAACGTACCAAAGACGAAAGAAATTCTTCAGTGATATAAAACACTATTTCTGGGAAGATCCACATTTGTTTAAAAGTTGTCCCGATGGAATAATACGCCGATGTGTATTTGGAGATGAAGCTAGTAAAATATTAAACCATTGTCACACAGGACCAACAGGAGGGCATTATGGGCCTCAACTAACAGCAAGAAAAGTTTATGAAGCTGGATTCTATTGGCCTACAATTTACAAAGACGCACACCTTCTTTGCAAATCCTGTGATGCATGTCAAAGGGCCGGAAAAATAAGTCAACATGATGAAATGCCACAAAATGTCATCCAAGTATGTGAAGTATTTGACATTTGGGGTATTGACTTTATGGGTCCATTTCCAAAATCTCATAATAATCTATATATACTCGTAGCCATTGATTATGTATCTAAATGGGCGGAAGCACAAGCTCTCCCAACTAACGATGCACGAGTTGTAGTCAACTTTTTAAAACGTCTTTTTGCAAGGTTTGGAACACCGAAAGCTTTAATAAGTGATCAGGGTACTCATTTCTGTAATAATCAACTTGAGAAAGTTCTTAAAAGATATGGAGTAACTCATAAAATCTCCACCGCATATCATCCACAAACAAGTGGACAAGTTGAAAATACCAACCGAGCTTTAAAACGTATTCTAGAGAAAACCGTAGGATCAAATCCGAAGGAATGGTCCATTAAATTGGAGGATGCACTCTGGACTTTTAGAACAGCCTACAAAACTCCAATTGGAACCACACCTTTTAGACTTGTTTATGGAAAAGCATGTCATCTTCCAGTAGAAATTGAACACAAAGCATTTTGGGCTTTGAAGACATGTAATCTTGATTTACATGAAGCCGGACGTCTACGATTAAGTCAACTAAACGAATTAGAAGAATTAAGACATGAAGCATACGAAAATTCGTTAATCTATAAAGAAAGAACGAAGAAATGGCATGATAAAAGAATCAGAAGTTCAAAAGAATTTAAAGAAGGAGACAGAGTTCTTCTTTTCAATTCACGATTCAAGCTATTTCCTGGAAAATTGAAATCAAGATGGTCTGGACCATTCATAGTCAAAAGAGTTTTCCCATACGGAACGATAGAATTAATAAATTCAAATGGGATTGAATTTAAAGTTAATGGTCACAGAGTTAAACATTACATACATGGTCCGATGGAAGTCGACAACGAAGTTAATCACAATTTCGACACCACAGCTAACTAAGTGTGGGGAGAATCAAGTCTTTAAAGGATAATATGTATTTCTGTTAGAGTTAGATTGTCTGTTTTCGTGTAGTTCTCGAAAATGGAACCCGAATGGTCTTTCCCTAGCAGACCCTAAAGAACTAGTCTTCTCCCCCCATTCTAAATTTTTATTTTTTTTAGGTTTTTACGAAATGAAGACTGCCTGTGAACTAAACCATGGTCTAATGCTACACGCTTTGATCACTAAACGTAATAATGACATACTACCAAGTGAAATAGTATCAGTAATCAGAGAAAGAATGGACGGAGTTAGAAAAGAATCCAGATGCGAAGATAATAAGTTACAATTTGGTAAAGGAAAATCAAAATCCGCAGCGAAAAGAAGAGCACGACACCTAGAAAGATGTCACAAATGCGGAAAATGGTCACATGGAGGTAAATGTTCAAATAATCAAACCTATTCAAATACCGAATTTGTTACTTTATGCAGAGACGGACCGTTCATATGTTTAGAAGAAAAGACACTGAATGCTCGAGGTTACGCCTATGTAGCCATGGAAAACCAATTAAACCGACTATCTTATGAATGTGATAGATCATATAACTAAGAAATCTATTTCACAGGTATGTCTGTACAGTTTTTATTTTTTATTTTATTTTTAACCTTTTGATAATAAACGCTAATTTGTTCGCTAAAAAGTATTAAATTGGTATTAAATAAAATTAGGTTTGGCGACCGAAATTATTGATATCATTCAAAAATTTATTACATCACTGTGAAATTTAACGTTTATTCTTAAGGTATAAATATCTTTAATCAATCAACCCAAAATATTTCAAAAATTCGTCATGAGTTAAATTAGGTCTTGGAACCGAAATTACTTTACCGAAAAGAGGGGCGCATATTTTTGATAATATTTGATTGATTAAAGTGGGATAAAAAGATAAAAAGATTTTTAATTTTATTTTTACCATGTTTTTAAAATTAATATTTAAATCTTAAATTAATATTGTAAATTTTGTAAAAACAATATTTTTAAAATTGTAAATATTTGAAAAATTAATATAAGTTTGGTGTGAATTTATAATATGAATTTTTAAATTAAGTTTGGTGTGAATTTTTAATTTTTAAAATATGAATTTTTAATTTTATGCATTTCAAATTTTAAGTTTGGTGTGAATTTTTAATATTAATTTTGAATTTTATATTTAAGTTGTGTGAATTTAAAAACAAAAATTTACTTTATCTCATTAAGTTAAAAATATGATTTTTAAAATTCGTCGTAAGTTGAAGACTAGGTCTTTGAACCGAAATTGCTTTACCCGAGGGAGGGACGAGAACTTTTATTATCATTATTTTTAATCTTATTGAATTAAAGTATGCCAAAAACATTAAAAAAACCAAAAATCTTAGCTTTTAAAACAATCGCTACAAAAAGACAAATTTTAAAATTTTGTCGAGGGACGGACTAGGACATCGATCCGAAACGACCTCGTCCTAAATAACAAGGAAAACTAAATTTTAAAAATTAAGTACTTAATTGTTTCATAAGTTAATGATTATAAAAAAAAAATAGCAAACTCCGCGAGTCGCGGAGTTTGAAGTGCAATTCGCCGCGACTCGCGGAGGAGTCGGATTACAGAAAAAAATAAAGACCTGCAACAGCTCAGTTTCACTCCCCACAACAGAAAATAAACTGCGAAAACCCACGAAAATACCCGAGAAAAAACCCCCAAAATCACAATTTTTAACCGTTAATCACCAAATCTTTTACTAAAATCATGTTGAGAAGGATGCTATCTAGGAATTACTCAAGAAAAACGACTGAAAGGGGTGAATCTTCATCCCAAGCCCGCAATGCTCCTGCTGAGAATTTGGAACAACAGGAGGTGGATAACTACTACAAGCAGGATATACCTCATCCAGTCATGACCTTTTCCGATATGCACTTGGAAGAGTTGCACCCGAACCTGAGATTTGACAGACTTTGGATAGATTATCCAAAATATCAAAGGGGTTTGCATACTCTTCATTCTAAGGTTGTTGAGGTACCGAGGGTCATAGAATGGGGACCCTTAGAAGCTGTAGAATTGGCCGGGCCAATTAGAGAATTACTTGTACAGAGGTATGGTAATTCTTCTTTTAATGACTGGGTACGTTTATTCACCATGCGTGGACCTGTATATAAAGTATGGTGTGAAGAATTGTTATGTAGTATAGAGTTGAATGATCGGGTAGCTAGTTTAACCGATCGTTCTTTTATTAGATTTTTGTTAGGCGGTTCGATGCGCCACATGTCTTTACTGGACATGGCTCAGGCTTTACGTATATATACGCCTGAGGAGTTAGCGTCTGCCGATTGTAGAGGATTGATACTAAACGGTAGAAAGATAGATGAAAATTTTGATACACACGGTGTGTGGAGTCAAATGACAAGCCATCACCGTTTCAAAGGGGGAAATTACTCTTATTTGGATATAGATAGAGCCGAATTAAGTGTGATTCATAGGTTTTTAGCTAATTCGATTACACAAAGGGGTAAAAACAAGGAAAAAGTAAATGAACAGGATTTGTTTTACCATATGTGTATTCGAGACCCACAAAGCGCTGTAAGTATACCATATTGTGTGGGTTATTATTTATCAGCTATGGTTCGGGGGATGCGACCGCATAGCATAATAGGAGGTGGTATTTTTATTACTTTGATTGGTGAATATCTCGGTGTGGATATAAGTCGGGGGGGATTATTAGTAGAAGAACCGGAACCCCGCGATACTATAGGTTTAAATGTATACCATGGTGCGAAAGTTTTGAAGAGGCGAAATAACGCCACAGTACGATACCATGGTAGACATCCACAGGTAGAGAGAAACCAACAGCAAGGTAATGTAGGAGGGGGGAATGAGATGCAAGAAATGCAAAGGTTTATAGCTTCTCAGGAGTACGAAAATGCTAGACAGAGAGCATTTGAAGATTGGCAAGTTCATCAGAACCAAATCATAGCCCATTGCCAACATATAGGTAGAAACTATATTCCTACACCGAAACCCATCTTCCCTCCCTGGTCTATAGAGATGCAGCCACCATATCCTACGTATGACCCTGCCGAAGCATTCTATAGCACCTATGGTTATGCCTGGAACCCCTATTGGTACCAGTATCATCCCTAGTATACTTAGTTTTATTTATTTTGTAATTTGTAATTATTGATACGTTTAATACTTTTGTTAATATTGTAATCATTTTTATAATTATCTAACTTTTATTCTTAAATTTTAATAATTTTTGAATGTGGGGTAATATACCAAACTTCAAAAATATGTATATATGTTTGCAGTTTATCTTATGTACACAACAGGGTAAAACAACGCATTTTCAAAGACTGGCATTAAGTTCAGTAAAAGCAACTAATTTTGACGACAAGATGCAAAATATATGTGAAATAACAACAAGACGGAATGAACAAATGATGTGCACCATTTATCATTCAGCAAACAAATGCCAATATATTTGGAAACTTTGGTAAAATTTAATCATTTTCACACAAATCACCCTCAATAATTTAAATTGTTACTGATTTCTTGCAAATGAGGGCATTGCAAGATCTTAAGTGTGGGAAGGGGTTAAATTCTTTCGGATTTTAAAAATTTTTACTTTATACACTTGGTTACCATTAAAAATACTAGTAAAGCAGTAGTTGTATTAGAATCTAGTGCTCTCTGATAATAAAGAACAGCCCTGGTCTTATATACTGACTACCCAATTCTAGTAAAAATTTTCAAAATTTTCAATTAAATGAACTAAAAATCATGTTTATACATATTTATGAACGATAAAACTAGGTTTTAACACCGAAATTATTGTTACCTCGGAAAGGACATAAATTGAGAAACAAACTAAAATGTTAAAATTCATTTAAAATGGAATAGAGGACGATAAAAAGGAAAATAAAAGCCAAGTGTGGGAAAATTTACCAAGTTATCTTAAACATATGTCACATATATCTGTAACAAATAACTGAAAATACTTTTGCTTTGGACTAAACTAAACTGTTTTACCCGATAAAAGAAAAGAAGAGATGGATCTACATGATGAATCAATTCCATCATTAAAAGGAAGTAAAGTCTTCCGAAAAAGACACGCGCTTCTTGATTTAGGTCATGAAGTTGTCGTCCAGACCAGGTGTAGGTTGACGAAAAATCTAGAAAAGTCATCACTAAAATCAGCAGGAAATCCACGGACCTCAGCATTAAACAGGGTCGCCAAGTGGTCAGATTTATCCTAACCATGAGAAGGATTTATCTCGTACAATGGGGGGGCACCATGCAAATTAGCTGGACAAGACTAATGAATCAGATCCCCAGAAAGGATAATCTCCTTAAAGATTAAAAATCAGCTTTTAAGACTGATATTACTCAATCCTAGAGATTGACCTTAAAGATTGAGAATTACAAACTCATGGAATTCAATGATATCTAAACTCGAGCTTGAACGAGAAAATATTTTGATCAAAATTACAAACCGATTTGTTTTCTGAAAACCCATTTTCAATGCGTTCATTACCATTGAACGTAAAATCCTAGGAATTCACCTGGAATTCATTAGGTCACCTGAACTAAATCGGGTGTCAACCGTAAGAACGGTGGTTGCATAGCATGGTCAAAGACAGGACCTTGTGCCATACCGAAAAATTATAAGGGTAAGCTTTACTATTGCTCCTACCAAGGATAGTAATTGCGTCCGACACGTTATAAACCATAATTAAAAGCATGTCAGGGGACATTGCCTTAACAGTTGCTTGTTCAACGCTTTCCTTTACAACCGGACGGTAGTTTACCGAAAGGTAATATACGGGACAAGTAAACTGGACGTGTTGCTTTCCAAATACAAGGTTAGCAAGTGGGTGACACAAAACCGCAAGTTTTGAGCTAAAATTTTCAAATCTGAAACCCACCAAACCCATAAAAATATTTTGCAAACACCGGTAAAGGGTTATTCCGGAAAACTTATCTAGGGTAAAAACTAGATTTAATTTTCAAAAGATCAAATGTTTTCATAAAGATCCAATTTCCTTAATGGATCTAAATTTTTATAGTCATATGGGACTGTAAACCATATCGTTACTACCATTGTTTTTACCGTCGTATAGAAAATCACTGATGTACAAAGTGTGAAGAATAAAGAAGTGATTCTAGTATTTCAAGACGATATTGCTTGAGGACAAGCAACGCTCAAGTGTGGGAATATTTGATAATGCTAAAAACGAACATATATTTCATAGCATTATTCCTCAAGAAAGACAAGCTTTTAGTTGCAATTGTTCTATTTACAAGTGATATTCGTTTAAATAATAAAAGGTGAAGACAAAAGACAGATTCGACGAATTGAAGACGCAAACGACCAAAAAGCTCAAAAGTACAAAAGACAATCAAAAAGGTTCCAATTATTGATAAGAAACGTCTCGAAATTACAAGAGTACAAGATTCAAAACGCAAAGTACAAGATATTAAATTGTACGCAAGGACGTTCGAAAATCCGGAACCGAGACCAGAGTCAACTCTTAACGCTCGACGCAACGGACTAAAAATTACAAGTTAACTATGTATATAAATATAATATAATATATAATTAATTATATTAATTATATATATTATATTTATAAATAAAAACCGTCGGCAGAGAAAGACTCCAAGGGACTGAGCTTTAATTTCATTCTCCGCGACTCGCGGAGTTTGAAGGCAAAAATGCCGCGAGTCGCGGAGCCCCAAAATGAAAAACTGCCTATAAAGCCAACCGATTTCTGATCGTAAAAATCATCTTTTTTTCTCCTCATTCATACGTAAAATTTATATTTATATTTATAATTTATATTTTAATTTTAATTATAATTCTAATAATAAGGGTATGTTAGCGAATGTTGTAAGGGTGTAAGTCGAAATTATGTCCGTGTAACGCTACGCTATTTTTAATCATTGTAAGTTATGTTCAACCTTTTTACATTAATGTCTCGTAGCTAAGTTATTATTATGCTTATTTAAAACGAAGTAATCATGATGTTGGGCTAATTACTAAAATTGGGTAATTGGGCTTTGTACCATAATTGGGGTTTGGACAAAAGAACGACACTTGTGGAAATTAGACTATGGGCTATTAATGGGCTTTATATTTGTTTAACTAAATGATAGTTTGTTAATGTTAATATAAAGATTTACAATTGGGCGTCCCTATAAATTACCATATACACTCAATCGGACACGATGGGCGGGGTATTTATATGTACGAATAATCGTTCATTTAACCGGATACGGGAATGGATTAATAGCCACTAGAATCATTAAAACAGGGGCGGATTACATTCAAGGGTAATTGGTGTAATTGATAACAAAATATTAAAACCTTGGGTTACACTCAGTCGACATCCTGGTGTAATTATTAAACAAAGTATTAAAATCTTGTTACAGTTTAAATCCCCAATTAGTTGGAATATTTAACTTCGGGTATAAGGATAATTTGACGAGGACACTCGTACTTTATATTTATGACTGATGGACTGTTATGGACAAAAACCAGACGGACATATTAAATAATCCAGGACAAAGGACAATTAACCCATGGGCATAAAACTAAAATCAACACGTCAAACATCATGATTACGGAAGTTTAAATAAGCATAATTCTTTTATTTCATATTTAATTTCCTTTATTTTATATTTAATTGCACTTCTAATTATCGCACTTTTATTTATTGTTATTTAATCGCACTTTTAATTATCGTACTTTTTAATTATCGCAATTTTATTTTATCGCACTTTTATTGCAATTTCATTATCGTTATTTATTTTACGCTTTAAATTAAGTCTTTTATTTATTTAATATTTTACATTAGGTTTTAACTGTGACTAAAGTTTTAAAATCGACAAACCGGTCATTAAACGGTAAAAACCCCCCTTTATAATAATAATATTACTTATATATATATTTGTATTTTTATAAAAGTAAACTAATATAGCGTTAAGCTTTGTTTAAAAAGATTCCCTGTGGAACGAACCGGACTTACTAAAAACTACACTACTGTACGATTAGGTACACTGCCTATAAGTGTTGTAGCAAGGTTTAAGTATATCCATTCTATAAATAAATAAATATCTTGTGTAAAATTGTATCGTATTTAATAGTATTTCCTGCTAAAATTAATAACTATTTTGTATACACCCCGCTGCACATCAACAACCCTAGTGCAAGTCTAAGACATGAAGCACAACTCACTTAAGAGTTGCATGTAGTTTGATGAACCAAAGTTACATCAAGGTCTTAGATCTAACACTTACATGAACTTTAAAAGTAAAAGCTAGTTACAACTTGAAGTAAACTTATGAAATCAAGATCTTGAGTTGTAGAACATAGTTCATAGTTTGATCTTGAAGATCCAAGACTCAAAAGTCTAGATCTACCATAAGTGTACCAAGTTATAATTAAAAGTTTCATTTACATGTTCTTGAACTCTTAAAGTTAACTTTAAGTTCAAGATTAATGAGATCAAAGTTAACTAGTAACATTTGACCAAATACAACCAACAACATGAAATTTAAAGTGCATAAATGAAGTAGTAAACTTAAATAAACAAGAAAAGGTTCATAGTTGTTCATACTTTAAAGATTCAAACCAAAGTTTGATCTTTAGAAAGTAAACTTTAAAGTTTACTTCATGAACTTCAAGTATGTCTTTCAACCATGAACTTTATAATCTTTTGAAACAAATAAGGTAGAACATAACTAGATAGATTATGTTCTTGTTGTTCTTGTTATAACAAGATAAAAATGAAGAATCAAACTAGTAAGTTCATTCTTGTAACATGAAAGTAAGTAGCAACAATTATCAAAGACAAGTAGTTAAACAATAATCAAGAACAAGTAACAATTAACAAATGATGATGATGGATGACTTTAGGATTCGATTTTCATTCAAGAAAGAAGAGGAAGAACAAGTTCAAGTTACTTACAAAGAGATAAGAGAAATGAGAGAAAAGTGAAGCTAGTTTGTGTGTGTATTTTTGAGAGAGAATACAAGAGATGAAGTAATGAAGAAAAATGAAATCAAAAGCACCCATATGGTACTCCTAAACCGACGGTTTGGGGCCTTCAAGGGGGGAGAGGAGTGTTTGTTGGTTAATAGCAAGTAAAGACTTACAAAAGGTGGTTAAAAGATGTAGTTTCATGGGGATTAAGGCATAACTAGATTCCAATCCTTACAAACTAACTAGTTACCATTTAATTGATACTTACACTTTGAAAGAGTGGGCTAACTAAGCCCACTTAAAGGTAGGGTGGGATTACAAGTCTTAATTCATGAGTCCATTAACTAATCAAAGCCCAAGTTCAATTAATTAACAATTAAACCCAATTAAAGCCCAAGTAACTAACTAATAGCCTTAGTTAATTAAAATGATTAATAAAATTAATCATGAATGTAAATAATATCTAGAAATATTATTCGTGAAGTTTCGTGTGTCACAAAGACGTTTCGGGCATTAAAAGTCAAGTACGGGCAATCATGGCAACATGTAAATGTAATCACATACATTCGTTTAATCACACGTATTAATAATAATAATTATTAATAAATAAACGTTGGAAATTCCAGGGTCGTTACATAACCTATCTAACTACAATATCAAATGTACAAGTCATGCATAATCCTATATACTCAAGCACTAGTCAGGGATACACTATTTATGTATAAAAGTTAAGTTATGAGTGCTCACGTATCAATATTGAGATTCAATATTGCAGGAAAGTACGTAGACGCAACGAAAATGATAAACGTTATGTTGACCTCACGAGCAATACCCTCGAACAATACCCATAAACTCCATAGCTATAACCCATAATTTCCTTAGCTCTATCCCATTTGAAAACTTATTTTGAAATCGCCTGAACATAACTCCGTCGTAGTATTTTATGTATACTAATAATATCTTGAAATAATACTGAGTAAATATATATATATGTAAATCGATTGAGAGAGTTTAGAGAAATATATTTTCAAGTTTCTATGAAATAATGAAACCTATTGAATTCTATTTATAATAGATTTTTGAATTATTAAAGTGAATTATTAAAGTATGAATTATTAAAGTGAATTATTAAAGTATGAATTATTAAAGTAAAAGTAAAGTAAAAGGTAAAGTTAAAGTATAGTAAAAGTATAAAACTATGTACGTATAATACGCGTATAAATATATATAATATTAATTTAAATCGTTATATATATTTAATAAAATAATATATAAATATCGTTATCTTTATCATACTGGTTAAGAAATGAGTTGTCAAAAGTGGTTCTAGATATTTATAAAAGTTATATAAATTTTAATAATAAAGTTCTTTTTAAACTAAAAACATTTTTGTACGTTTGGAACTAAATCAAATAAATATGATAATTTTGTTTTCCAAAACTAAATATATTTAAGAATCATTTTGTTAAAAGGTTAAAATAATAGAAATCGTTATATCATAAAACGTTTTAGAAAAATAGAATTATATATATTCATAATAGGTTTTAAGTTTTTAAATTACAGTATGTTGGTGAAGCATGGGATAAAGTTCAAAGGTTAAATAAACGTATGAAATCATCTTAATGAAAAATGTCGAGTTACTTAACTTGTCGATATCCAAACTCTAAGTTATTTACACTCCACGTTCTTACTTTCACATTAAATAAAATGAAAGTTAACATAGTTATCTTATCAAGGTCACGAGGAAAATATTATAAAACATGAATTGAAAATTAATCAGGAATTTCCACTAACCCTTGTCTAGTTCCCGTTAATTGACACATTTGTTCTTACTTATAAATCACTTTACCATTTTCCGAATGTTGTCAAAAAGAATAGATTTCTTAAATCACAGTGGACCTCATAACATAGACTCGTAATCATATCATAATGTATCTGATAATTCAATCATTTAATATTATCTTTTAATTCTGTCGATAAATATATTAAACATATATTGAAACAAATACGTTTATGTAAAGTATTATACATCTAATACTTTGTTAACGTTTTCAATTAATATAACTATATTATATATATATATCTATATACACATAAATGTTCGTGAATCGTCGAGCACAGTCAAAGGGTAATTGATTACATGAACACAATTTAAAGTTTTTGAGATTTTAATATTACAGACCTTGCTTATCGTGTCGGAAATATTACATTATTTAAAGATAAAGTTTAAATTTGATCAGAAATTTCCGGGTTGTCACACATATACCTCTTAAGGACCTGAGAATACAAACACGCAAAACAGGTCAACAATAATGTTGGTGAATCTACAGGTTTATAACGTGAACAATGTCCGAAAACAGTTATCAGAAAATAGTTTAATTGCATTGACCACAAGATTTCAATACGCACAATCCGCAGTTGCAAAATGTTTACATAATCCATGAGCACCTGAATACTAACAACGACCTGAGTATAGAAACCACTACACTCCTTTTACCTGATAAAAATGTTATACATTTGTTCGAGTGTATTTAATGTTCAAAGTAAATGCACCACAGTTAATATTGTTTGGGTGATGTTTGTCTAACCTAACGGTTCTGTCCTTCTAAATTGTGCTTACCCGAAGGTAATAAAAGTATTCAAGCTAGGAGCTTTGTGAACAAAACTCAATATGTATAATAAGTACTCGTGTAAAAACATAAAAGAATTTATAAAAATGTAAGTAATCAGCGTGTATTCTCATCCCAAAAATAGTAAGTAAAAGTGAGACTGTAGACTCATCTTTGAATAGCTCTTGAACAAACGTAAGCAAATAACTTGTATTGTTTATATCTGATCAATGAAACCTAAGTATACGTATATAGGTTGGTCATTATTTATGTCTTATAACATAGTGGTTTCATAGAGTAAGTTGTGTTATTGCTCGACTCGACTCGTTTCAAAGTAAAAGTCAACTAATTCATGCAAGTCAAACAAAGTCAACCCAAGTCAAACCAAAAGTCAAACTAGGTCAAGGTGGTCAACTAAAGTCAACATCAGGAGGTTCATGTCAATTGTTGGTAAACATGTCAAACCTAAGTCAACTAACACGTTTCAGATCATAATTAGTCAAATATGTGATCACAATTTATCGTCTAGCATAACGTTCATGTACAAGTTGCAAACAATGCACAATATCTCATAGCACCATATACATGGTAGTATGATAAGCTCCAGATCTCAACTAGACATATAAAAATTTCCAAAAAGCAATAGAAGGGTCTCATACAATATCTACAAGTCGGGTTTCAGAATGGACGCAGTTATGGTTCACTAAATCAGTTTCTGACTGCGCACCAATCTCGTATTGGCTATAACCGGAGCTAGGGAAGTGAAAATCAAGCTAGGTCAGTGGTAATGGTTCAAGGACAAATCAAATTACCACATATCCAAAATTTAGCCATTTTTGTTTAGCCAATATATACAGTTAATTCAATCAAGTTGGACATTCCGTTTCAGCTCAAATCAGAAGTCACCAAATCTACGGCCTTAGTGTGCACAATGAATCGAGTTTCAGAGATTTCAATAAACTAGAAATATATCACATAATATACAAAGTTCAATAATCCAGAAGGCCAAGGTCTCAAAAGGTTCACAACGCATGCTATAAAGCTATAGGTGCATACGTTACAGATTTGGACTAAATTCAGGTTATCGTTTTGATTCGCATATTACTCATGTTTCACAAATCCAAATGATGCAAGGCCTAGATGAAAAGTTAACTATAACATACAAATTTTCCATAAATGTAAAGACCTAAATCATCATATCATGGAAAATGAATTAAAAAGTCAATTTCAAAATAATGAGCAAATCAGTTTTTCATGTTCATTCATTTAAGCATAACGGAAGCTAAACAAATCCAAATCGCATGAAATCCTAGTCTAACTTGAGTGTTTTTGAGTCCTCTATACAATGTTTAACATTTTATAACATAATTCACAAAGCATACAACTCAGAAAATTCGGATTCATGGCAAGATCACAACAAAACTTCAATTTAACATATCTAGAGTATACGTTAACGAAATCAACTGATTCTTGAGCCTAACGTTATTAATTTTTCAACCTATTTCCAACTAGATAATAATCATTTATAGAAAACAAGTCCATCATATCAGTATCATCAATAAACAATTCGGTTTTTACACAAAATAATCAATACGATCAAATTAACGACTAATAATACATACAAACGCGATGAATAGAGCAATTGACCAACATAAACTATAAAACTTTATAAAATCAGAATTTTTAAAGTTAGGGTTCATCCAAATATACCTTTGATCGTCAAATAGTTTACACCTATGCGAAGAAAACGAAAAGAATTGCAATCTTTGTGTTTGAGGTTTAATCTAAAAGTGAAAATTTTGTGGTGTTAGGTTGGTGATGGTGGTCGTCGATCAAGTAGAGAGGGAGGGAGGAATCGGCCGCAATTTTTAGGTTTAGGAAATAATGAGTAGTTTAGGTTAGGCTTAGTCTTAAATACTAGGCCTAATTAGTTTAATTGATCACTTAGTGCAAGTAGTAGGCCAATTTAGTCCATCAAGGGGAAAGGGGGGAGGGGTCGGCCGAACATGGCCCACAAGGGGTTCCTGGGCTCGTGTTTTGCAAAAGCGTGTGTACGTGATCCGTTTCAAGTGCCGTTTAAACGTACCGAAGGCCCGGAACCCTAAATCGATCGTTAAAACGCAACCAAACGTTTAATTTATTAAAAACCCAATAAATTAAATATTTTTGAAAAGTTAGCAATTATTAAAATAATTATTAAAATAAACCCGAGCGTTTCGTTGCTCGAAAAGCAGTTTTTGCAGTTATTCAAACCGTAACATTTTTATCGTATTTTTTTATCCGAAATATTTTTATCGATTAATATTAACCCATATTAATTTAAATAACCCTCCAAGGATCACGTATGCAGTTAATACCCTTAAACATATAAAAAGTCAAATAATTACCGTTAAATCAACTAACGGACAGTTAACAGAAGTGACGGAAAAAGCAGGGTTGTTACAGTTAGGTCCGAAACAAAACACATTCATCAATTAAAACATGAAATCTACAATCAGAAAGACATAAAAAAACATATGAACTCTGAGCCACTACACATAAACACATAAAGAGATGGAAAAATTGAAATCACACGAAACCCTAAATAAATGTGAAGATGACAAAAGAAAACATAAAAATGTAAAAAAAGAAACCAAATCCAAGAATCATTTTTCAAGTAATAGAAAGAAAAGAAAAAAACAAACCTGGACCTGGAATCAACGGAGTAGATACACGATAGAATCACAAACTGGCGACCAATTGTTGTAAATCACACGCAACTTACATGTCATCAATTTAGGGTTTGAAAAGAAGAGCGAAGGTGAATAATGGAGAAGGATGATGAATTTTTGGGGAAATATAATTTTAATAAATTGAGAGAAGGGCGAGCGGAGACAAAATAAATAGATGAAACAACTTACCATGAACAAACATCACTGCAGACAAAATAAATAACTTTTTCTTTTATCAACAACAGACAACAAAGCACCATGTATTAAATAGCAGACTTTCATAAGCTATAAAAAGTTATATAAAGAGTAAGCAACAAATATTTGTATTAACAATATGTAACCCCGTTAAAATTAACAAAGTGAAATACATATATATCATATACAAACCCTGATGCTCAAATTGAACAGGAGAGTTAGGCAATAACGAAAAGACTACAAATGTGAACAACAATTACGCAACAGTCTAATAACATATGCACATTTGAACAAATACCCATTTATAATGTTCTAACGGTGAACAACAATTATGAAACAACTATAAATGATAAACACAAACACTCATAAATATACAATGTCTAACAATTCTCTAACATTAATCTTTAATAAATTAACTAAACACAAACCCTAACTTTAATATTTAATAAATTAACTAAATACATACCTAACTTCATAGATCTAACAATTAAACACAAACCCTAATTTTAATCTTAAATAAATTTACTAAACACAAATCCCAACTTCATAAATTATCACAAAATCGCAAGAAACAAGTTAAAGCATATGGATTAAAGCCTCAATTGAAAAAAAAATGGATTGAGCAACAATATCTCAAAAATACAAAATTATCGATTAACTCGAATAATCCTTCAGATATGAATGAATGAATCAAAATTAAATGGATATAGTATATTTTGATCCATATCTGATCCATTGTTATTTTTAATCTTAATTAAAGGATGACTTGAGCATAATGTCGATAATTAACGTAGACATGGAATGATCTAAGATCTACTTTGATATAACACACATGAACGATTAACATTTTTTTCAACATTATATTGTATATATATTCAATTGGTAAATAGAAAAAGACAGAATAATGGCACTATTCCATTAGCACACAATTGTAATAAAACTTTGATTCAGGGGTAATCTTAGTCATTTACACTTGCTCTTACCTTTTGCAAACCATTTTTTTACGGGTTAAATAAGTTATAAGTTACTATTAAAACAAACGCGAAGACTGGATTAGTTGGTTTGTACTGTAATAACCAAATGATCAAGTGTTCGAGTCCCACTTCCGCCCTTATATTGCTTTTTAGTTATTATATATGCCAACTGATGGGCTAGAATTTAATAAAGGGCCAAATTTTGTTTTCCCTTTCTTTATTAATATAAATCCATAATAGTTTTCCACTTTTAATGCACGTTTTTCCAAATAATAATAATAAGTGTAATTATTATTAAGATAACTTCAACCCTCCCACTATCCCATCTTATTTTAATTTTTTAAACCTTTCAATTTTCTTATTTTATAACTCTTTTCTCAATCTTTTTTACAAATTTTTAAACAACTTTTTTTTTATTTCCTTACTCAAATTATATCATGTATACAATTAGTTGCGGAGTAATATATAATCAAAAGGAAAAAAAAAACATTTTACAATTGCAAGATTGTTTAGTTTGTTGAAACGGATTATCGTCTCATGAATTATGTTAAACTCCTTAAAGTTAATTTTTTTTTTTTAAGAATATATAATTATGTAATATAAAAAATATAAAAAATTTCCGTAATAAAAACCAATTTGAGGGTAAAACATACCAACAATTCGTCAGAGATTTTGACTTTAAAAACACTAATGTTTCGAATACGTATATGCAATAATGGTGAAATATTTCACAAATTTAATGCTAGCATAGTGGCTTGGTCTACATGTTGACTATCTGAAGTGTCAGGGTTCGAGTCTCCCTAACCTGCACTCTTTTCTTAAATCTTTTTTTCGACATTTATCTATTAATACCACACTTTTTAAAAACTTTCATAATACACCCCTTAAGGTTTTTTTTTTTTTATCTCTAATTCAGTCTTTCCACTCTTATTCTTTTATTTTTCATTTTTTAAAATCTAACTTTTTTTACAATATTTATGACTTTTTTTATTTTTTCTTGACTACATTTTTTTTATTTTATTTAAAATCTTTTTTTACTCCTTTTTTTTCTTTCTATTTTTATTATAATATTTTTCCTACTCCCACACTTTACTATTATAAAACAAAAATATTCAAATTATGTTGATTTTAACTATTTTATTTATTGATTTGAAACATGTTTCTCTTTAACTTTGTTATGGTTATTGATGTTTAATTATTTAATTTAAAACATAAGTTGTGCACAACGAAAAACTGGCTAATGAATTTGAAACTCCCCCCCCCCCCCCCCCCCAAACCCAATTTTTACATTATGTTAAATTTCACCCCTTTTTGACTAACTTTTAATTTTGACCAACCCTCTGATTTAAGATATATATATTCAACAAACTATAAATTTATCAAAATGAATACGTAGATCAGTTGGTAAGGATGTTTGTTGAAATCTTAAGGGACTCAGGTTCGAACCTTGAAGTTGCCCCTTTTTTTTTCTTCTTCTTTCAGGCTAGCGATTTTGGCCCAGCGAAGCGGGCCGACCCGAAAACTTGTTAAAATCATTATGAATCTAAAGTTTAATTTGATAAGTACGTACAGATGTGATGACTTCAATAGATATATATTCAACAAACTATAAATTTATCAAAATGAATACATAGATCAGTTGGTAAGGATGTTTGTTGAAATCTTAAGGGACGCAGGTTCGAACTTTGAAGTTGCCTTTTTTTTCTTCTTCTTCTTTCAGGCTAGCGATTTTGGCCCAGCGAAGCGGGTCGACCCGAAAACTTGTTAAAATCATTATGAATCCAAAGTTTAATTTGATAAGTACGTACAAGTGTGATGACTTCAATAGTTCAATACTTAAAAAAGTCGTTAGCAAACACGGAAAATAGGAAAAAAGAAAGTAGAAACTAATCATCTCGCAAGGTGTTTGATGATATATTCTTTACCAAAAGTGCATTAATGATCTCAATGCCAATTGCCCACTTTTCACGTCTTTTTTCTTACCAACCTTGAGTACATCATACTACTCTTAATTAATCATTTGGAAATTGACAAAAACTATTAATAAAAAACACTTGAATGCATTATTATATTTATATTTATATTTATATTTATATTTATATTTATATTTATACTATATTATATATGCTAGTTTATTACTCGCGATTTTGCAGGACTTAATATTATGATTAATATTTAATATGTAAATTTATATGAATAAAAGTACAAAGGAAGTTAAAATATAATGAAATTATGTTGTCATTTACCTGAACATGATATAAAAAGTATACGTAAAATAAAAGGTGAAAATAATTTAAGTTTTACTAAAAAGATGAAATTGTCCTGATTTTGAAAGAGATTTTTAGACTACTTCATGTCGAAAATCTATCAAAATAGTCATATATGACGACCTGAGGAATATTCATTTGAGTCCATAAATTAAGTTGAGATTCAAGGGACCAATGAGAGCGCGACACGTGTCGCGAAAATCACATGTGATTGAAAAAAAAATTTAAATTTTTTTTCGAAATTTTAAAATATTTTTTTTTATTTTTTTTTTTCAATCACATGTGATTTACCTGCACAATCACATGTGATTGAATTGTACAATCACATGTGATTGGATTTGCCATGCATAAACACATGTGATTGGGTTTACAATCACATGTGATTGACATGCATAATCACATATGATTTTTTAAAAAAAAATTTCGAAAAAAAAATTTTCGGAAAAAAATTTGAAAAAAAAATTTTTCGAAAACAAAATTAAAAAAAAAAAATTCGAATTTTTTTTTCAATCACATGTGATTTTCGCGCCACATGTCGCCATCTCATTGGTCCCTTTATTTTCAAGCAAATTTATGGATGCAAGTGATTACAACTCATGACGACCTTGATAATCTTGGTTTATATTAATATATATAATGTGTAAGAATCAATTATACTATCTAATTGTTATTAAGTGTCTATAGAGATAGGACCCGCGAGTGAGCAATCGAAACCGAGACTTTATATGTGTAGCTCGCCTAGCACGATTCTTTATTTACCCATCGATCTTTCATAAAAAGCTAACACGATATATATCTAACCAGGAAAACTTGCATATCATATTATATAAATCTACAGTTTAACAAACAAAAAAAACTAACACTACAACAAACAACTAAAAAATATATGCAAAATAAATAACAAGGATAATAATAATAATAATAATAATAATAATAATAATAATAATAATAATAATAATAATAATAATAATAATAATAATAATAATAATAATAATAATTCTTATTATAAAAATAAAAATGATAATAACAATAACGATAATAATAATTATTATAAGTATAATTACAATAATAAATAGTAAAAATAATAACAATAATTATGGTTACTAAAAACGATAATTATTTCTAATATTATATTTATTATTATTACTTCGTATTAGTTTGTATGCTAAAAACTAACTATAAATATTATGTAATTATTAAATTAATTAAATAATACCTTAAATTTGCAAATATTATAATATAATAAGTCAATTTATTCAAATAGCCTTGATTGCGTGAAATCGTACCTTAAAATAACTAGCTAAAAACTTAACAATTATCACACACTTACAGGCAACTATAACCCGATCATGCAATAATTTATAAGTAATTTGACTAGTTCGTTCCACAGAGAGTAGTTTAATCGAGATCTTAAAACTAATAATTATCCTAGAGATTTAATAGAAGAGTTGGTTGATCGGTCCTTATTTGACGCGATCGTTTATGCTTAACAACGTGAAAGTAACCATATTTGAGTGAAAAATGAGATAGTTTGATGTGGTTTTGTGTTTTATAGGTGAGAAAAGAAGTTAGTGCAAAAAGGTGCGAAAAACGACATTTGAAGTCGAGTTGTGAAAAAAGTTGGAAAAATCAGAATTTTTACACTAGAGTAAAATACGCTAGCTTTCAATTTTTTTACGCCAGCTTTTACGCCAGTGTTAATATGGGCGTAAATTACGCCAGCCCGACGTAAATTACGCCAATGCAAGTTTCAAAATCAGGGAAAAAATCATTTTTAAGCGTACAATTACGCCAAGATTTTACGCCAGTGCAAATATGGGCGTAAATTACGCCAGACATGGCGTAAAATACGCCAATGCAATTTCGCTGATGCCAGATTTTGAGATATTTTTGCTTTGGGAACAAGTTATCCATTCCCTATATAAGGGAAACCCTTTGCCACGAATTGGGAACCTTTTTCATCAGTTTTAGAGCCAAAAACATCAACTCAAAATCAAATTCATCATCTTTTCAAGGATCAAAGGCGTGTTCATCATGGTTCATCAAAGATTCATCATGTTCTTCATAATCATCATGCTCGGCTAAGTGCTATTCTTTATTCCTTCCATTGAACAATTGTGTATTTATCATTTAATTCAAGTATTATGTGATTTATGAATTGTATTGAGATTGATTTATGATTTGTAAATTGATTAAGTAATTGTTTAATGCAAGTTTATTGATCTTTATTATTACAAGACAAGTTATTGTGTTTTAACAATTGTTCTAAGTCCACATTGTGTCAATTTAGTTAGGGATAAAGACTTTTGTATAAATTACATAACTTGTGCTCATAATAATGTTTTTAATGAACCTAAGAACTCGTGTCTATGTGACTTAAACAAAAGCTTGATAAACATAGTGCTTGCTTGAATGAATTATACCAATTGAGATTTGGAAGGGATAAAACTTTTTAACCTATTGATCACAACACATCACTTTTAATTACTAGTTTCAAGCTCTTTTCTTAGACTTCATAAAGTTTAAGTCTTTTTCATTTAAAGTCTTTAGTTTAGTTTGAATTTAGTTTTAAATTGCAAAACCAACTCCTGAAAATTGCTTGTTTTTGACCACAATCTCCCGTGGAACGAACCTTACTTGCCCTAACTAGTTTAAGGTAATTAAGTTATTTTTGACGGGTACTTCGACGCCCATCAAATTTTGGCGCCGCTGCCGGGGAGGTGTGCGCTTGATTGTAAGCTCTTATTTTAATTGCTTTCTTGTTAAATTAGAAAAATCCATAAAAATTATAAAACAAAAAAAATCCAAAAATATTGTTTCTTTTATTTTTTTTTGTCAGTTTTACACTCGGTATTCTTGTTTTTGTTGAAGTGCAGGTTAGTGTATGCAAACTCGGAGTTCAGGAGATCAAAATCTTGAGCCTTTAAATCCGGAAATAGAGAAATCTGCAAAAGCTAATCGAAAACTACAAGGATTCTAAAAAACACACGACGGTGGCTTCAGCATCAACACAACCACCACCAGAGTAACATCCTATCGTTCCACCAAATTCTCCTAAGTCAGACTCCGACGTCGAGGAGGAAGTCTTTGTTCAACAAACCGAAATGGCTGACTGTGAAAGAGGAGTAGACTCCTACTACCAACCGGGTGATTATGCGGATCATTCACCTATTGTTTTTCCTGGACCGGCAGGAGGAAACACACGAAGATTTGAGGTCCGGCCTCAACTCATATCGATATTGCCAACCTACCGAGGTATGGACAATGAGGAACCATATGAACACATCACTGAGTTTAATGAAATATGTGCTACTAATCAGGTAAACGGTTTCACTGATGATGAGGTACGACTTCGCTTATTTCCTTATTCACTAAAAGATAAGGCAAAACGATTGTTTCTCTCTTTACCCGCCCGGAGTATTAATACTTGGGCGTAAATGAAAAAGAAGTTTTTGGAGGAGTTCTACCCGATAAGTAAGACCTCAGACATGCATACGCAAATAAAATCTTTTAGGAAATTGCCTGGTGAACTTTTTCATGAAGCGTACGAATGTCTGAAGGAATTACTTAGGGCATGCCCACACCATGAGATACCAAAGTGGGAATTGGTTAAAGTTTTCTATGATAGTTTGGATTTCCAGAATAGGCAATTCCTGTTGGCGGCTAGTGGTGGGGCGTTATTAACTCGATCTAGTGACGACGAGTGGACCTTCTTTGAGCAATTAAGCAAGAGTTAAAAAACCCAAGCTTCAGTCAATCGGAAACAACCTAGTACTTCCCGAGTGAATCATGTTTCCGACTCGGGTAGTTCATTAAGGAACTTAGAGCAAGAATTTGATGATTTGAAAATGCTTATATTTAACAACCCAAATCAGGGTTTTGCTTGTAATGTTTCGCAGGTTCAGGTAGTTTATGAGATATGTGGAGATCCTTCTCATTTCACACACGGGTGTAGGAATGGGGTTCCACCGGTGAATCAACAGATAATGGAAGAACATGTTAATGAGTTTCAGGGAAGGAGATTTGATCCATACTCCAACACGTACAATCCGGGATGGAGAAATCATCCAAACTTTAGTTGGAGCAACAAGAACGCTTTAAATGCTAATAATCAAGGAACCCTACCAAGACCTCAAAACAACTTCCAAAATCAAAACAACTTCCAAAATCAAGGGAAATACCAAAGAAATTACCAAAACCCTTATCCCAATAACCGAAACCAAAACCAAAACAATTACCAAAATCAAGGCCAAGGTCAAAATCAAAACAATTCTCTACCCAATCAACCATCAAGCTCGGATGCCAAGATGGACGCGTTTATTTCCGAAATGCGAAAAATAGTGGAGGTGCAAAACAAGTCTATTGGTGCATTGGCTAAAGAGATTGGTAATGTTGCAGAAAGTAAAGGAAATTGGGAGCCGGGTACAATTTCAAGTTATACGGTTCTCAATCCAAATCATAAGGATCAAGGCAAAGGGCATAGTGTGAATATGGTGGGCACTTTAAGAAATGGAAAGGCATATGATAACAAAGTAAAAATGCCCAGGAAATCAGAAATCAAGTATGGTCCAGGTAAGTCTCCTACTTTACATGATTTGAGTAATAATGTTAATGAAGTTCCGGTGGATTTTGGGGTTGGGTTAAATGTTGAAAAACCGGTAGTTGAAAAGCTTGAGGAAACGGAAATGGAGCCTAATACTATTCCATTCCCCAAGGCTCTAGAGTCCCCGAACCAATTCCATTATGGGATAAAGGGACCAAAAATAGATGATATGTGGGAAACGTTTAAACAAGTAAAAATCAATATTCCACTTATTGATGCAATCAAACAAATTCCTGCATATGCTAAGTTTTTAAAAGATTTGTGTGTTCAAAAATGGAAACTCAATGCATAATTGTCCAAAAAGGAAAAATTAACTGAAAAAGTGAGTGTGGTCTTTTCTGGTTCACTTCCACCGAAGTTTAAGGACCTGGGGACACCGCTAATTTTGGTTACGGTGGGTAATGTTAATGTCAAAAAGACTTATTAGATTTGGGGGCTAGTATTAACATACTTCCATCAAATTTTGTTGACCGATACGAGTTGGGAACTTTAAAACAAACTGATATTCTCCTCTAACTTGCGGATCGGTCGTTGAGAACTCCGAGGGGTATGTTGGAAAATGTGATTGTGAAAGTGGAATACTTTTATTACCTGGTAGATTTTATTGTTATGGACATTGATACCAACTTTAGGGAGACCCAATCAATGATCATTCTTGGTCGTCCATTTTTGGCCACAATTGATGCTCTCATCAATTGTAGAACCGGGGTTATGGACATTTCTTTTGGTAATAAGAGATCACGAATTAATATCTTTAATTCATTACATACACGGGATGTCCAGGATTGTTTTTTGTTGGATACTAACCATGAATAGGTTCAAAAGTATGCATCGGATATGAAAGAGAAAGAGGAGGTAAGAAAATTTAGTGAAGAGGCTATGACGAATGAATTTATGGCATCTCAATTAAGAACTAATGCAGATTTTTTAATGAGTCAACAAGAGTCGATTCAAAATCTTGAGCGCGAGTTGAAAAATCTGAGTCAAGTTCTTGAAACTAAGTTGAGTTCGTCTATTAGCACCACTTATTTGTTACCGATGAAAGAAACCGTGATGGCAGTGTCCACATTTATTGAGAAAGATGATAGGATGAAATATTTGGTAACTCCGAAGACGATTGAGCATGTATCTAGTGATAACAAAATGGCGAACATGTGTGTTTGGAATGTGTCTGATGATACACTTGAAAAATCTGAAGAATCCAGTGGAAAAATAGTCAAAGTAATGGGGGGAACCGTAGAAAAACTAGTTAAAAGGTTTGGAGGTCACAAGATAAAAATGAATAAGAATGTGAAGGTTAATTCTCAAGTTGATTATGAAGTGTCTTCCAATTTAGAGGATCTTGAAGGGCCTAAGTGTGGGGGAGACAATGTAAACCCGTCACATAGTTCTGTGAGGCATGATGGTGAGTGTAAGGAATATGGGGATGACTCGGTGATTGATCGTTCTATGAGAAAATTACATAGAAGGGTTCATGATGCTAGGAGTAGAGGAGACGAAAGTTTGAGTAACCATCTTGTCTGTAACTTGTCTCCTAAAGAAAAAGATAAATTATTTGAGTTAATGCATGTCGTCAAGGAAGATGATGCATGGTTGGAGTCTAAGTTGAGGAAACTTAGAAAAAGTGAAGGTTCTCATAAAGTGAAAGAAGGATAAATCTTCTACAGTCCCGGAATCAGCTGAAGTGGAGAAAGAGTCACGTGTAGGACTCGAAAATAAAACTGCACAAACTATGTGTAGAGTTTGTAAGTCTCTTTTATTTTATTTTTACTTTATTTCTATTTTATTTATTTAGTTAAATGAACTTTATGGGTATGTTCACTGCAAGCCCTCACGAGACAAAACTCGTCCACCGGAGGGAATCAGGTGGTTTAAAGGCTTCTTGCACATGCTAAGTGCAAGCGGGATCCCTACGAAAGTGGGCTAGTTAGATTTTATGTTTTCTTTTGTTATTGTTTTGTAAGAATAAAGTTGGATGGAAGGAAACATGTTATATGATGAAATGGGGAGTCAGTGTGCTTGTTACGGTTGTTATGGAAGTTGATTTTATTCCAGGTAATATTGTTCTTTTTCTTCTTCTCTCTGTTCAAATTCCTCACTTTTACTTAAAAATTATTATAACATGCATACGAGGACGTAGCATGGTTTAAGTGTTGGGGGGGGGGGGGGGGGGGTAGGGGGGGGGGGGGAGGAAGGAAATTTGCACATTTGACTTAGCTTGAAAAAGTTTGTTGTTCAAAGGTTGTAAGAAATAAATGGTTTTAAATTGCCTAGGTGGTCGAATTTTTTTTTTTTTTTTAATGCTATAATTGAGATGTTGACCCATGAGAGGTCCCATAGTGTTAGCCAATTTATTGAAAGCATTTGACCTTGTTGACCTCGACTAGGTAACTTTAAGAGATTTTATTCTTATGGAGAAAAGAAAGGATGAAAAATGAGATTTTATTGTTGTATTCTAGGTAACATGAATGATAAAGAAACACTTTAGGATTTTCTTTTTTAAAATATTTTATTTTACACCATTTTTAAGCCAGTCCACCCAGGTCGTTAGTACACAATTGTGTACTAGAATCAATTAGTTACCATTAGCAGCCTGAGCATTTAGAATGAAAACCAAACAAAAACCAACTTCCCATTCTTACATTTAATTTTTGGCTATTAATGTCGAATTTAATCCTACTTTATCTTGTTTAGACGTAGTAACATTAGGTGACAACGCAACTCATTTTTGCTAAGACATAATTGGTTTAAATTTGAATTTCAATTATAACTGGCTATCATGTTATAGTGTTTGTGGCTTTTTGACTAATTCGACTCAGAGTGGTTTCCTAGGTTCCACATTCGATTCCACAATTTACTCATTTGTACATAAGTGCATAACCATAATGATCGTCACTGGTGCAACCCTTGTAGAGTTTACTCTTTCCTAGGCAAAGGTCGAACGGAAGTCCTTATATCCCAAGCTATGACAATGATATTCACCATATCCAACACCCATCATCTACATCGTACATATATCTATATATCATTGTCACCATCACCACACATTCAACGTTACATAAAAAAATGTTCCAAATATGTTACATCATGTGCGCTATCATGAAAAAAAGAAGAGGAGGAAGTGAAATAGACGAATTTAAAATATATGCCAAAATTGTGAAACGAGTGCCCTAAAAAGCATGGACCACTGAGGCATAGTAAAAAAAAATTGATGAAAAAGAGAGTAGAAGAAGAGTATGCCAAAAATTGTGAAACGAGTGCCTTATAAAGCATGGACCACTAAGGCATAAAGTTCGTTCTCGTTGAAGTGTAAAGTCAAAATTAAAGTAAGACTTCTCAGAACCTCACAAAGTACCTATACCTTTCATGTAATGCCTCGTAAAAAAAATGGGCAATGTAACCAATATCCCCTTCACTTGGCTTGTGGTATAAGGTATTTCTAACTAGACTTAGGAGGTTTATTGGTCTAATTGAAATTAATCATTTATAACGAATCTTTATGCACTTAATACTAATATAGACAAGGGTATGAGTTTGGTTAGTTAAGAAGTTAAGGAGGATAAAAACACAAACATATGCATGATTCTAGTTATAGTTGACATATTAATTTAAGTTTAACTTATCTTTATACGAATGAGGGTCACGTTAAAATTTCTAAACCTTATAAAGTTTGATTGGTTCGACATTCGTAACTGTTTTACACCAATTTTTATCCTAGTCATGACCAACCCAATAAACTCAACCGGATGTAATTTAACCCATTTTGTGTTTGATGATGTAGCGTGAGGGTACGAAATAGTATTATTTTTAATACAAAATACTACAAAATATGACACAAGTTTTATTAATTTACGGATGGGATATACCTAAACCTTGCTACAACACTATAGGCAGTGTACCTAATCGTAGAGTAGTGTAGTTTTTAGTAAGTCCGGTTCGTTCCACAGGGAGCTGGTGATACTTACTATATTTTTAACTATATTTATACAAAATATATATAATTATATAAGTAGTAATATTATTATAAAAGGGGGGTTTTACCGTTTAATGACCGGTTTGTCGATTCTATATTTTAAGCGTAAAGATAAATGACGATAATTAAAGTGCGTAAAATAATGACAATAAATAAAATGACAGTAAATAAAATTGCGAGTAATAAAATGACAGTAAATAAAGATACGATGAGAAATATAATAAAAGAATTATGCTTATTTAAACTTCCGTAATCATGATGTTTGACGTGTTGATTTTAATTTATTACCATGGGTTAATTGTCCTTTGTCCTGGTTTATTTGATACGTCTATCTGGTTTTTGTCCATAATAGTCCATCGGTCATAAAAATAAAGTGCGAGTATCCTCGTCAAATTACCCTTATACCCGAAGTCAAATATTCCAACTGATTAAGGATTTAAACTGTGACGCAGTTATCACTTCTGTCAACAATTACACCAGTTATCACTGTATGTAATCCACCCCTGTTTTAATTAGTTTATGAATATTAATTCATCCACTTGATCAGAATGAATAATCAATTACCCAACCCAATTGATTAATTAAATGATTATAACAGATTCCATATGAACATCACTAAATAGGACAACCATAATCATTATTAATTATTAGGTTAATTAATTTGAAGATAGGTTCGACAGACTCCAATGAGTTGTCACTCAATTAGACAATACCCCCCATCTATTAATAGTCAATAGTTCAATTTCCACAAGTGTCGGTCTTTTGCCCAAACCTTAATTATGGTCCAAAGTTCAATAACCCCTTCTTAATATTTTAGCCCAACATCACGATTACTTCGGCTCAAATAAGCATAATAATAACTTAGTTACGATACATTAATGTAAAAAGGTTGAACATAACTTACAATGATTAAAAATAGCGTAGCGTTACACGGACAGAATTTCGACTTACACACTCAAACGATCTCTATCATAAATCTTATTATTATCATAATTTAAAATTAAAATTAAGATTATTGTTATATCTTATTAAGTTAACATTATGATAGAGATATAGAATATAGATATTGATAATTGATATTGATAAATAAGAAAAAGATAGAAAAAGGTATCGAAAATATGATCGAAAAAAGGTATATTATATCGATCGAATTACATAGCCTTTTATAGGCAAATTAGAATTGAAATTTTCATTTACGACCCCTGAACTATGCTCAATTAACAACTTTTTATTATTTAATATTATTCTTATTATGAATTATTTAAATATTATATTTTATTCTTGTGCATAGTTGACTCGTAATTTTTACACCGTTGCGTCGAGCGTTGAGAGTTGACTCATGTCCCGGTTTCGGATTTTCGAACGTCCTTGCGTACTATTTTATATCGTGTACTTTGCGTTTTGTAACTTGTACTCTTGTCATTTTTAGACGTTCTTCATCAATAATTTGAACCTTTTTAATTGTATCTTGTACATTTGAGCTTTTTGGACGTTTTGGTCTTTCAAATCTTTGTTTTTGTCTTTAAATCTTCATTTTCGAGCGATTTGCGTCTTTCGTCTTCGCACTTATTTATTTAACTATTACAACTAAAAATAAGGAAATTACATTTAAAAACTTTACATATTGGAACGATATTGCTACTAAATATATGTTCATTTGGAGCACTATCAGTGTTCCTTTTGACATGCTACCTAGATACATTTGTATTTATTGTTAAGAGATTAAGTATGGATCATGAAAAAGTTGTGAAGGATATTTGTTTAACTTAGTTCTAAGTGTTGATCCATTTGTTGATTTAGGAAATGATTGAGGTTTATAGTGTTATGCATAGCGTTGGAATTAGTAAGTTGAGGAAATGTCTAATGAGGAAAAGTTTTGTGATTGATGCATTGGTGGTTGAAAAATTGTTTGAGGTATTGAGTGACTGACCCGTATTGCCTTTACATCTCAATTAATAGTTAAAATTGTTTTGCGAAAAGTTATTTGAATTAAGATCACCTAAGTATTGTTGTCCTATAGTTAAAAACAGATTTGCTTGAGGACAAGCAAAATCCAAGTGTGGGGGGTTTGATCGGTCCTTATTTGACACGATCGTTTATGCTTAACGTGAAAGTAACCATATTTGAGTGAAAAATGAGATATTTTGATGTGGTTTTGTGTTTTATAGGTGAGAAAAGAAGTTAGTGCAAAAAGGTGCGAAAAACGACATTTGAAGTCGAGTTGTGAAAAAAGTTGGAAAAATCAAAATTTTTACACTGGAGTAAAATACGTCAGCTTTCAAGTTTTTTACGCCAGTGTTAATATTGGCGTAAATTACGCCAGCCCGGCGTAAATTACGCCAATGCAAGTTTCAAAATCAGGAAAAAAAATCATTTTTGGGCGTACAATTACGCCAAGATTTTACGCCAGTGCAAATATGGGCGTAAATTACGCCAGGCATGGAGTAAAATACGCCAATGCAATTTCGCTGATGCCGGATTTTGAGAAATTTTTTCTTTGGGAACAAGTTATCCATTCCCTATATAAGGGAAACCCTTAGCTACGAATTGGAAACCTTTTTCATTAGTTTTAGAGCCAAAAACATCAACCCAAACATCATATTCATTATCTTTTCAAGGATCAAAGGCGTGTTCATCATGGTTCATCAAAGATTCATCATGTTCTTCATAATCATCATACTCGGCTAAGTGCTATTCTTTATTCCTTCCATTGAACAATTGTGTATTTATCATTTCATTCAAGTATTATGTGATTCATGAATTGTATTGAGATTGATTTATGATTTGTGAATTGATTAAGTAATTGTTTAATGCAAGTTTATTGATCTTTATTATTACAAGACAAGTTGTTGTGATTTAACAATTGTTCTAAGTCTACATTGTGTTAATTAAGTTAGGGATAAAGACTTTTGTATAAATTGCATAACTTGTGCTCATGATAATGTTTTTAATGAACCTAAGAACTCATGTCTATGTGACTTAAACAAAAGCTTGATAAACATAGTGCTTGCTTGAATGTATTATACCAATTGGAATTTGGAAGGGATAAAGCTTTTTAACCTATTGATCACAACACATCACTTTTAATTACTAGTTTCAAGCTCTTTTCTTAAACTTCATAAAGTTTAAGTCTTTTTCATTTAAAGTCTTTAGTTTAGTTTGAATTTAGTTTTAAATTGCAAAACCAACTCCTGAAAATTGCTTGCTTTTGACCACAATCTCCCATGGAACGAACCTTACTTGCCCTAACTAGTTTAAGGTAATTAAGTTATTTTTGACGGGTACTTCGACGCCCATCATTGGTTTGTATTTTAATTCACGCAATTAACTTGAAGTGCATAAAACGAATTAACAATTAAGATAAAACAGTATCCATTTGAATGATTCACTATGGATATGGATTGTTCTTGCGATTTTTACCGATTATTATGTCTTAATATAGTTATATGACTTCTCACAAAGTTCTAATCAGCCAAAGTTAGTAAACTCACATAAACTCACTTCGAGAGATTAAACTATATTTGATAAAAACTAATGAGACTTGATTTAGACTAAACTCACATAAAATTCTAATTATAACAATCACTTGCAATAATTACATTCTTATGCATTTCACAAGTCTTTCAATTACCAATCAAATCAATGATACAATCACTTGAAATCACTTCTCTAATTGTCTAAATCACCTAAATGTTGAAGCACAAATTGCATCTCAAATCTAACTCACATTAAACGATTAACAATGTATGTGATTGAATTAAAAACATAGAACATGCATATGAGTGGATCTTTAATCAAACACAACCAATTTCAATCACAAAACATTAAATTCAAATGATAGGACAATCCAATATTCATAGTTTCACATTCAAGCAAACACTGAACTGATTTATCCTAGCATATTAAAGTAGCAAGAAACGAATAAACAATAAAAACTAAGAGTATTCATGATTACAATGATAAACTGATGATAAAAACTAGTACCGAATGTTATGATTAACTGAATAGAAGTAAAGAATGAGCAAATCTTCAATGGCAGGGTTTAGGTCTTCAAAGAACCCTTAAATTCGTAGCTGGAAAATTGCACACCCTTTTAGGGCTAAAAACCTCGACTATAAATAGCTGCACAAAAAAGTCATCAGAACGGGCCCGCATCGCGACCGGGATCCATCATCACCATCGCGAATGCGATCAACCTATCTTGGCCGTGATTCACCTCTTTTCGAGTTCTGTCAATTTCTGCCAATGTATTACTGCCGAGACTCCACCTATTGCGACCGGGATCAGCTCCAGACTCAGTAAAACTTCAATATCTCGCATCCAAACATACTTTAAGCTCAAATATCACCAATACTTAGCAAGAAACAACCAAAACATTAACCCGAAGACCTCTGGAGCTATATTCATCATTTTATCTCAATTAATCACCAAAGTCTTCACATTTCCTCAAATAAATGACAATAAAGAACCGATATCGCGATGTAAAATTTGTATAAATTGAGCGATATCAAGCCTTATCCCAAAATACTTCGTCTGTCCATATAATAAGTAAAGTAATTCTCATGTTGATCTCCTATATATTTGCAAATATTTCTATTAAATTTGATCTAATGGTTAGAATTCCAAGTTTCTTATAAATTTAAGGGTTAAAATTGTAGGAAATAGTACCCAAAATATATACTATATATTCATTATAATAAATAGTCAAATATAATGAAATACACATACCTAGTAAAAGATGTACTTACAAGGATATATGAATCGTCTCACCAAGAAAAGCCGAGGCCCGTGTTTAACACGGTTCCCTTAAAACAGTTTCGCCGTCTATACGTCGTATGTTTTCTAGGGTACAACGGTCGAAGCAGTAGTACTGCCGGACTTGAACACTTGCCTGAAAACTTTGTCACAGTGTTCGTCATACACTAACACAACTATTGTTTCTAGTATGATCAGAATCATTTGATTCAATATTAACTAGAATAGAGTTGGATATCTATCAATCTCAGTATAAACATTTTTTTATGTGTTTTTCCTTTCTTGAGCCAAGTATTCATCTCTCTATATTTTTCTCTACTTAACTTAGAAAAATCATGCAAATATATATTGCTCAATAGAGACTTAATAATGAAATTAATTCTCAATTAATCACCATTAGTGATCGTAAGTTCATAAGATGAAAAAGTTTTATTTAATGTAACATAAAAGCTACATTTACGGAGTACAAACAAACCTTCAACCTTTTCCAACTTCAATTTCATTCAAAACTATTAATTTTCAAACAAAAATATTACCATTTGTACTTTTAGTAAAGATGCTTTGTTAATATTACTTTATTATAATATATAGATGCTATGCTATGCTATTTTATGCTATATGCATTTATGATGCAATCCACGAGTTTGTTTAAACGAAACAGTTTAATGATATGTTTTAGGTATTAAGAGAACGTAAATGCTAAAGTCATTTAGTTTAAGGACCCATGGAACCACATAGTCCGAAGAATGCTTGTAGCATCTCTTACACTACAGGAGACTACCCTTGTAGTTAGGGTTCGAGCTAGGATTCGGGTTGGGGTTCCTCCAGTCGTTGTTTCCCTTAAAACTCTCATGCCTCTTAGCTGGGTTTTGATCAAAGACCTTTCCTTTGTTGCCTTCCCACTTACGCTTCTCATTACTAGCTCCTAATTCTGATTTCGCCTTCTCTGGTTCCTTGCGATGATCTGGTTCATCAGGGTGTGCGCCATGCGCATAGCTTCCGGGACATCTGCCGGTTTCGAAGAGGTAACATTTCCCTGAATGGTCTTGGGAAGTCCCCACAAATACCGTTCCATTCGCTTAAATTCAGGGGTAACCATCGTGGGGCACATCAAAGCTAACTCCAAGTACCTACGGTTATAGCCATCAAGATCAGTCCCTACAACTTTCAGTTCCCAAAACTCCGCTTCCATCTTCTGAATTTTGGTTCTGGGGAAGTACTCCTCGATCATAGCACTTTTAAACTCCTCCCATGGTGTAGCATAAGCCTCGTCAATTACCTTAGCCTGAGCAAGTGTGTTCCACCAGGTTAAAGCGCCGTCCGACAACGTACAGGAGGCGTACTTAGTTTTGTTTGCTTCAGAACAGTTACTCACGCGGAAAACAGCTTCCAACTTTTCAAACCATCTCGTTAATCCAACCAGCCCCTCAGTACCACTGAAATTGTGGGGCTTGCAGCTCTGAAATTCCTTATAGGTGCACCCGTTCTGAATGTTCAGGTTAGCCGTTGGAGCTTGGGGGTTGACATTCGCCATTGCTGCGACTACTCGAGCAGTTATCATTTCCTCAATCTGTGCCGCTGTGGGCGTTTCCCTTGGAACTATTCCGTTTGCCATTGATCTTTTAAACAAAATTTCGACTTAAGTCAAAATCCAGCATTCAATAAGTCATAATATTATAGCATGTGGTAACCAATATGGAATCAACACAAAACACCACAACTAAGCATGGAAAACAGCAGCAGATTGCACAAAAACTAACATGCAATAACTTAAATAAACATCGTACAATAATTAAACAACATTAAGTTCCATTCATTAATAAGAAAGTTGCATACATCCGCATAAGGTTCGTACAATACATGAGTAAAACATGAAACTACCAACGGGATTACTTAATGAAATCTAATACAACAGCCTTATGGTGATGGTGGGTAAATGATGTCCATCAGATGGGTCATCTGGTCCTCAAGATTAGTCATCTGAGCACGGAGGGTATGCACTTCCCTCGTCAGCTCCTCGACGGTGGGAGACGCTGGTGGGGCAGGTGGTGCAGGTGGCACCGGTGGTGCAGACGGTGCAGTGCCAGAAGTAGAAGGCGCATAACGAGCGACCTTACACACGAATGGATCAGCAGGATATGGCACAACCCGCTTACGGGCGGTAACCCTAACCAACTGTCCACGTGCGTCCACGAACGGTCTACCTCCGTTAATCCCTGGGATAACAGTACCATTGAAACAATACCGCTTCTTCGGCGGGGTAGAGGGTGGCTGCACGGGCTCCTCCTCAGGGTCCTCCTCGGAATCATCCTCGGAATCCTCCTCGCTGGTGTCATCGGATGATGAACCGTCTGAATCATCTGAAGGTGGATCTGCCCGGCCGGTGGTCATAAGTCGATATCTGCCAGGTGGGATCGGCACGACACGTCCATCTGCAAGGCGTCTAGCCCAATGTCCATGCTCATTACTGAAAGGACCGTCCCCATTTCCCTCACGAATTACAGTACTACCGGAATGGTGTTGTGGCTCCGGGAGTCTAAGGCTGGGTGGAGCTGGAATCTCCACGGGATCCTTATCTCCGTCTGAGATGTCCATAAGGTCAAGCACAAGTCCACTGGAAGGTGAATCACCGAGGGTAGCGGTGACGGGATCTGTGAGTCAGCAACAATGGTAGGCGATGCAACGGACGAATCTGAGTCGCTCTCCAAATCAACGATAATGGGCGGTATGTCCGACATCTGAACAAGGAAAAATAACTTTTTCCATGTCAGTAAGACAGATAGCAAGCACTTAATTAGGCACTACAGCATCCTAGCAGTACATAGCATGACAATATTAACAGTATTAAACAAAAGTAACATGTAATCAAAGGCAGATAGTAGCATGTAGTAGTGAGAATGAAAAGTAGCATACGGTAAGTACTCATAGCAGTAAAAGTAAGGAGTAACATGCAGTAAGTTCCCCAGAAACAGGCAAACAAGAAAGTTGTAGATTAGTCCTATTAGTGAATCCTACTTGGCTCGGTCTAGACTCACTAATGCAACCTAATTCCCTACAACCAATGCTCTGATACCAAATGTGACGCCTTGTACAAAATTAACGTGTACGGATCATCAACAACAGGATCATTACAAGGTCAAACACTGTATGCTGTTTTAAAATAAGTTTGCATTCATAAAAAGGGGTAACATCTTTACCGACATCAAATGTTTTACAAACGATAGTGTGCTTCTACGAATAGGAAGCAATAACATAAGTACGAGACTCAAAGGTCATTACAAATTCATTGTTCAAAAGTAACATAGATTGTGAATGCAAAGTAAATGTTTCATGCAGAGACATCTCTAAACAAGCAGCGGAGTCTACACATCAAGTCTAACAGCGAGTCTACTACAGCGGAAGCATCAAACGTCTAAACACCTGAGAAATAACATGCTTAAAAGTCAACACGAATGTTGGTGAGCTATAGTTTAATTGTAACAGTAATGTGAGGTAGGCCACGAGATTTTGTATTTCAAAACAGTATGAAAAGTATATGTTTATCCGTGGGCACTTGGTAACTAACTTAACGTAATATCACCCCCTAAAAGTATACTTGGCGAGTGCGTAAGTCTACGAAGTATTAAACACCCATTAAATGCTAGCGCGACTAGCCGGAGTGAGGATGTCAAACCCTATGGATCCATATCTAAGATTCGCGTTCACCGGTTCAAAAACCAATGACTAAATGTTACCGAGCTAAGGGGAAAGTTTATGCCGTTATATAACCCACACATATATAAAGTTTAAGTACTCGTGCCTAGTAAGTAAAACATAAAAAGCGCATGTATTCTCAGTCCCAAAAATAGTATAAGTAAAAAGGGAAGCTATAACTCACAGTAAAAGTGCGGTAAAAGTCGATACGAGATAAGTAAGCAAGTAAGTCGGTCCGAAAGGTCCTCAACCTAGGTCAAAAGTTACTAAGTCAGTAAATTGGTTCCAAAGGTTTAAAAGTACATAAGTTAAGTCTTAAGTATCATCATCATCAACATCATACGTAAAATGTAAAGTAAGTTTTCAATCAAGGATAGAGACCGAAACAAAGGCTGACTTCGTTCAGATGCTACGACCTCTATACAAACTTAAATGACGCGAGGCCAGTGTCCATGGCTTCGTATGTGAGTCCTCTAACTGCTGAACAATTTTCAGAATCTAAATCGCCTTTGTTTGACCGTGGCAACAGTTTAAAGTACGAGTAGGTCAGAAATTTCATCACAACGTTACAAGGGCGTAGTGACTTTCGGAATGCTATAAATCCTAAATCGTACATCGGATTTAGGCGAGGCCTAAATGAAAAGTCATCTAATCGAACCAAAATATCTGGAAATCAGATTTTCCAGTAGTCCAGGTGCCTGATCAGACCCTGAAAACAGAAATCAAGTGCTCTGGTGGGTTTCTCGGTGTTTAATGCTCATCACGGTTCTCATCCTTGATGCGTATAAGCCTCAAGTGTACAACTCTTGATATTTTAGCATCACTTTAACCAAGGTTTAACCTTCAACACACAAAGTTAAGACTAGGAAATAAATAACAACTCATGTACGAGTTTGAGCAAGATGATGAACCATAGTTACCTCAATTCCTAGTTTCAACATAATCACAAGTTCTATTAAGCTATAAACTTTGAATCAAACTAAATAAGCAAGACCTTAAGCTAGAGAGCTTAGATCTTAGCTAAATATTAAAGACCTTAGACTACAAAGTCTATATCTAATGTTCTTGGTGAATCCCTAAGTCATAACACTTAGACTTTCAACTTTTACACAACCATAAGTTAGGAAACTTAGATCTTGTAAAGTAAGTGATCATAAGCTAATAAACTTTCTCTTAAACAAAGTAGAAGATCATAAGTTACACAACTTAGATCAATCACAAAAATGAAACCCTAATCTAGAGAGCTTGGATTCCTAACAACACTTATGAGATCTCAAGCTAGTAAGCTTGCATCTTTTGTTTCTTAAAAACACAAGTCACAAATCTAAACTACAACAAACAAAAGAAGATCATAAGTTAACAAACTTTGATCTTATCTTAACTTTTTGTAGAAACATCAAGCTAGTAAGCTTGTTGTTCTAACTTTCTTGAAGATCCATAAAGTAAAGTGTTGGATCTTCAAGTTACATGAAGATCATAAACATGGGTTTTGATCTTTAAACATAAATAAATAGATCTTAAGTAAATAGACTTAGATCAAGCAAGATTATGAAGATTCAAAGCTAAGAAGCTTTAATCCATCATGTTCTTGAAAGCTTTTCAAAACAAAGTTTAAATCAACAAAAGTTATGAAGATTCAAGTTACAAAACTTGAATCTTTGTTCATGATGATGATGATTTATGAATTAAAGTTAAGAAAAGAAAGAAAAGAAGTAAGTTTTCAAACTTACAATTTCAGAGAGAATTCTAGAGTGAGAAAGTAGAGAGAAGTGTGTGTTTGAGAAAATGAATGAAGAATGAGAGAAGTGGATGAAGTGTTGGTATTTATCAAAGAAAGAAAAAGAAAATAAAAATTGGTGGGGATGGGGGTGGTGGCCGACGGTCATGGGGGCAAGGGTGGGGGGACCATCTTGGCCTTATGTGGTGTGGTGCATGGTGGTAGTACATGTTGATGGTGACATGTTGAGTGGTTTGAGACATCATGCAAGCCTTGGTACATAAGCATGCATAATACTTGTCTTATGCTTTCATGGGCTAAATCTTAATCACATGGGTTAATTAGTCCACTAACTAGCCCACTAAGCTGGGTGGGTTGTGTGACGACCCAGAAATTTCCGACCAAATTTAAACTTGATCTTTATATGTTTCCGACACGATAAGCAAAGTCTGTAATGTTGAGTCTCAAAAATTTGGAACTGTTTACATGGGAAAACCTCTGACCTTTGACCATCACCGACGATTCACGAAAAATTGTTTCAAATAATATGTATGTATCTTTATATATATATATATATATATATATATATATATATATATATATATATATATATATATATATATATATATATATATATATAAGTGTACATATAATATTTTGAATTAATCAAAATACACTTTAATCAATTAAAAATATATATATATATATAGAGAATAATTAAGTTACTATTAAAATGAATATATATAAATTCAATACATAAGTAGTATCAAATCTATTGTAATATATAAAAATATGAAATATACAAAATATAATATCTTACAATAAATAATTTATAATTATGATGTAATTAATAAATTGTTACATTATTATACTAAATGTAATTACAAGCATAAACTATAGTTATCGTAGTAATATTATTATTACTTTTATTATTACTACTAATATTAATATCAATATTAGAATTATTTATATTAATAGTATTATTTTTTATAGTTTTAAAATTTTGATTTTCAAATTAAAGATTTTAAACATAAATACTATTATAAGAATGATTAAAAGTATAATCTAATTGTAATTTGAAAATAGCATCTCTAACATTAGTATTATTATTAACATGGTTATTAATATTATCATTATTAAAATAAGTAAAAACTATCAATTATATTATTATTACTAATATTATCCTTATTATAAATATGACTTTTGTATTAATATAATTGTTATTATTAATATTATTATTTTGTTAGTATTAGTATTTTTATTTTAGGGTTAATATTAAAAATATTATTATTATTATATAAAAATGCATTTATATTTATAAAAATCAAACATATCAGATAAATAATTAGGCGAAGTTGTTTAACATCACAATCAAATCATATGGTACGAATCTGTTTTATGGGGTATCAAACTTTATTCAATTTTTGTTTGTGTCTCTAATCAGTTATCCATCGATCTCAAATTATAATGGAAACAAAAATCAATTAACATCAAGAACAGCTTTTAATTTTTTTTTTGTACTGGATTACAAATCCTGTCGACTAATTGGATAGATAAACAAACGAAGTACTCAGGTTATTGACACAATCAAACAACTGCACCTACTCCATATCATTAACCTACTGTAAGTGAAAATCGAAAACAGGAAAAATCAAATTTTTTTTAAAAAAACCTAGCGTTATTCTCTGTTCTTTGTTCCTTTATACAAAATTCAATTTTTAATGAGAATTCAAAAACTGAAAAAGTGGTTTTGTTAAGAATCGTATATGTGATCGTTCTGCAAAATATCATTTTCCAACTTATCAAATTAAGCTTTAATTGTTAAGTCAAAGATAATATTCTAAAAAGTCAAATTGGTGTTTAAAGATCGAATTGAAAGTTTATAAGTGGTTTTAGTTTTAATTGATGATCTAAAAAGTTTACATGAATGATTTACAACATCTTTCATGTTGTAAGTATAATCTAAAACCTCCTAAAAGTTTGAAATTGAATTTTGAGTTCTCGAGTTCTTAATATGTCTGACAGAATCGATTTTAATGTATTTCTTTTAATTTCTGTTGATTAAAACTTATTCAACATGTTTGATTCTATTTATTTGGCGAATTTAAAACTATAACAATATACATCTGTTTAAATAAATGATTATGGCCGATGGGTTATAAACGAAGAAGATGAAGGAAATTGCTGTTCGTAATATTTTTTTTTATTTTATTGTTTTATTTTATTCTTTTCTTTTCTGTTAAAAAAATAATAATAATAATAAACCCCCACTTCTGATTTTTTTTTTCTTTTAGTTTGTAAACTCAAAACATATTTTTGTGGTTTTACTGTTACGATATCGATCCTTGATCTTAGCAGTATGATATTTGGAGAAGAACAAAGATATAACAGAAATAAGAGTTATAACAATTTAAGAATAGATTATTTCAGAAAAATGAATTTGGTTGAGTGGTGTTGGGTGTTTTTGGGTTATCGAGAGGTCGCGGGTTCGAGTCTCGTCTCGGGCAGTTAATTCTTTTTAATGCTACAAGGTATAATTTGATATTATTATTATTTCTATTATTATTATTAATAAATATTATTGTTATTATTATTATTATCATTATTGTTATAGTTTATCATTAAGTAGTATGATTATTATGATTATTACTACAACAAGTATTAGTTATCATTTATCACGATTATAATTATAACTAAAATTATTATTATATTTTTATTATTAATAATATTATTATCATAACTATCACTAGAAGTAAAACTATTATTTTAGTTATAATTATTATTACTATCAATATTGTTATTATTGTTAGTATCATTATTAATATTATCATTAAGGTTAAAAATTTCGTACCATTATAATTAAATCATTATTTTAGTATTATTATCAATACTAATAGAATAATTGTTATTATCAAAATAATTATCTTCAACATCATTATTAAATCTAAGTAATAGTATTATTATCACTAACTTAACAAACAAATGATACTATATAAAAATATATTTACTACACATAACCTAACTATATTAATATTTCTATATATAGAAATGAAAATTTATATAATGAAACTTATTAAATTATTATTATATATATATATATATATATAGATTACAACACTAATAATAATATAAATATATTTCTTCGATTACAATTATGTATATTAATAAATATACAAATGATATAGGTTCTTGAATCCAAGGTCAACCCTGCATTGTTCAGCTTCGTCGTATGAATATTTTTACTACAAAATATTGTAGAGTGAGTTCATTTGCTCCCTTTTACTCTTTACATTTTTGGGACTGAGAATACATGCGCTGTTTTTATAACTGCTTTATTAAATGCTTTTGAAATATATTTTGAACTACGAATACATGAAATGATTTTATAAATGTTTGACGAGATAGACACAAGCAAAAACATTTCTCGAATGAATTATTATGCAGACAGAAGTTCTGCAAATTATTGTTGAATTATGTGGACATGATAATTGCCACCGTTGAATTATGTCCACCATTGAATTATGTGGACATGATAATTTCCACCATTGAATTATGTGGACATGATAATTGCCACCAATTGATATGAATGTTATGTATTGAGAGAATGATTTTATACACAGATTATGTGTATGTTATTTTGTGCACAAGATATGTGTACGGTTAATAAGATTATGAAAAATGGTTTCGTACACGAGAAAGGTGTACTGTATTTAAAAGATATCGCATGTGCATTACAGGTGGGTATAGGATTCGGGCCCATTTGTACCATGCAGGATTTAAATCTTGTGGTCTATCAAAATGATGAATTTTATTGTTTTATGATAAACTTATGAACTCACCAACCTTTTGGTTGACACTTTAAAGCATGTTTATTCTCAGGTACGAAAGAAATCTTTCGCTGTGCATTTGCTCATATTACATGGAGTCGCTCATGGCATATAGAGGTCAGAACCTCGTAATGGGACCAACTGTTGAAGACTTCGTCCAGATGGATTAGGACGGGGCACTTCAGGTTGGGCCATGGAAGTCCATTAAGGTGTTAAGTCCAATAAGGTAACTAGTAAGCCTTAGTAAACACTTAAGTATAATTAAGGAACCATAAAACTAAGTAATTGCCATTAATAAGTAATAATTACTTTTACGTAGCCATAATATCCCAATTATGGCAAAAGTTTAACGTGTACCAAGTTCGTAGCTCGCTTTAATCAATAAGTGACACTAACGGTCGTAAATGCAATCAAGGATCACGTTAAGTAACTAAGTACCTAAAAACACTTTGTAAGGCATTAACGAATGTAATTAACATAACTAATGATCCCAGAATATAATCTATCTCAGTACGCACAAGTACGCAGTTTCGTGAAAGAAATAAACATAATTAAAAGTCGAAAAAGTCGGGTCGTTACATTACCCACACGTTAAAGAAAATTTCGTCCCAAAATTTAAGCTGAGGTAGATGGTGGAGTCGGTAAAAGGTGAGGATACTTCTGCATCATTTGATCCTCTTGTTCATAGGTAAACTCAGGTCCTCGTTTGGCATTCCAACGGACTCAGACAATCGGAATCTTGTTACATTTCAAGGTCTTGACGTCACGATCCATAATTTCAACAGGTTCTTCCACGAAGTGGAGTTTGTCATCAATCGTAAGTTCTTCTAGTAGTATGACAAGTTTCGATTCAGCAAGACACTTCTTCAGATTCGATACGTGAAAGGTAGGATGAACGGAGCTCAATTATATCGGAAGATACAAACGGTAAGCAACGGGTCCAATACGCTCCAAGATTTCAAAAGGACCAATGTATCGCGGATTTAACTTTTCACGCTTTCCGAAACGGATTACACCTTTCCAAGGTGCTACTTTCAACATCACGCGGTCGCCCACTTGGAATTCGAAATCTTTACGTTTAGGGTCGGCATAGCTCTTTTGACGATTACGGGCCGTCTTGAGCCTCGCTTGAATTTGAACAATCTTCTCGGTGGTTTCATGAACGAGTTCGGGTCCGGTGATTTGCTTCTGATGTTAAAGCGAAGGGGTACACAATAGTTATATTTTTACTACAAAATACTATTAAATACGATACAATTTTACACAAGTTATTTATTTATTTATAGAGTGGATATACCTAAACCTTGCTACAACACTTATAGGCAGTGTACCTAATCGTACAGTAGTGTACTTTTTAGTAAGTCCGTTTCGTTCCACAGGGATCTTAGCCAAGTTTAACGCTATATTTTTAAAAACTATATTTGTAAAAATATAAATATATATATATAAGTAGTATTATTATTATAAAAGGGGGTTTTTACCGTTTAATGACCGGTTTGTCGATTTTAAAACTTAAGTCGCAGTTAAAACCTAATGTAAAATAAATATAACTTAATTTTAAGCGTAAATTAAATAACGATAATGAAATTGCGATAAATAAAAATGCGATAAATAAAATGACGATAAATAAAATTGCGATAATTAAAAAGTACGATAATTAAAAGTGCATTTAAATAAAATGACAGTAAATAAAAGTGCGATAATTAAAAGTGCAATTAAATATGAAATAAAGGAATTATGCTTATTTAAACTTTGGTAATCATGATGTTTGACGTGTTGATTTTAGTTTATTACCATCGGTTAATTGTCCTTTGTCCTAGATTATTCAATATGTCCGTCTGGTTTTTGTCCATAACAGTCCATCAGTCATAAATATAAAGTGCGAGTGTCCTCGTCAAATTATCCTTATATCCGAAGTCAAATATTCCAACTAATTGGGGACTTAAACTATAATTACACCAATTTTCCTTGTATATAATTCACCCATGTTTTAATAAGTCCATAGACTATTAATCCATTCCCGTGTCCGGTTAAATGAACGATTATTAGTACTTATAAATATCTCGCCCATCGTGTCCGATTGAGTGTATATGGTTATTTATAGGTACGTCCAATTGTAAATCTTTATATTAAATTAACAAACTATCATTTAATTAAACAAATATAAAGCCCATTAATAACCCATAGTCTAATTTCCACAAGTGTCGTTCTTTTGTCCAAACCTCAATTATGGTACAAAGCTCAATTACCCTGTCTTTAATATTTAGCCCAGCATCACGATTACTTCGGCTTAAATAAGCATAATAATAACTTAGCTACGAGACATTAATTTAAAAAGGTTGAACATAACTTACAATGATTAATAATAGCGCAGCGTTACACGGACAGAATTTCGACTTACACCCTTACAACATTCGCTAACATACCCTTATTATTATTAAAATTAAAATTAAAATTAAAATTAAAATTAAAATTATAATATATATATATATATATATATATATAAATACGTTGAGAGATGAAGAAAGAAAAAGATGTGTTTTTGTTCGACCAAAACTGCGAAATTTATAGATGTGGCCAGCATATTGGGGCCATGCGATCGCATGGAATTTTCACTTCCAGGCCATGCGATCGCATGGCCTGCTTTTCCAGCTCACATTTTGTTGTTTTCTTCTTGCCGACGATTTTATAAATATATATAATATATATATAATTTTTAAGAATTATTTATATATTATATTATATTTATGTGCATAGTTAACTTGTAATTTTAGCTCTGTTGCGTCGAGTGTTGAGAGTTGACTCTGGTCCCGGTTCTGGATTTTTGAACGTCCTTTCGTACTATTTAATATCTTGTACTTTGCGTTTTGCGTCTTGTACTCTTGTAATTTTGAGACGTTTCTCATAAATAATTTGAACCACTTTGATTGTACATTATACTTTTGAGCTTTTTGGTCGTTTGCGTCTTCAATTCGTCGAATCTGCCTTTTGTCTTCACCTTTTATTATTTAAATGAATATTACTTGTAAATAGAACAATTGCAACCAAAAGCTTGTCTTTCTTGATGGATAATGCTATGAAATATATGTTCGTTTTTAGCATTATCAAATATTCCCACACTTGAGCGTTGCTTGTCTTCAAGCAATATAGTCTTGAAATAAAAATACTAGTATCACTTCTTTATTCTTCACACTTTGTACATCAGTGATTTCTATACTGCGGTATGAACAATGGTAGTAACGATGTGGTTACAGTCCCATATGACTATGAAAATTTAGATCCTTTAGAAAATTGGATCTTTATGAAAACATTTGATCTTTTGAAAATTCAATCTAGCTTTTACCCTAGATAAGTTTTCCGGAATAACTCTTCACCGGTGTTTGCAAAATGTTTTTGTGGGTTTGGTGGGTTTGGTGGGTTTCAGATTTGAAAATTTTAGCTCAAAACTTATGGTTTTGTGTCACCCACTTGCTAACCTTTTATTAGGAAAGCAACACGTCCAGTATACTTGCTCCGTATATTACCTTTTGGTAAACTACCGTCCGGTTGTAAAGGAAAGCGTTGAACAAACAACTGTTAAGGCAATGTCCCCTGACATGCTTTTAATTATGGTCTATATCATGTCGGATGCAATTACTATCCTTTGTAGGAGCAATAGTAAAGATCACCCTATAGTTTTTCGGTCTGGCACAAGGTCCTGTCTTCGACCATGCTATGCAACCACCGTTCTTACGGTTGACACCCGATTTGGTTCAGGTGACCTAATTAATTTCAGATGAATTCTTAGGATTTTACATTCAATGGTAATGAACACATTGAAAATGGGTTTTCAGAAAACAAATCGGTTTGTAATTTTGATCAAAATATTTTCTCGTTCAAGCTCGAGTTTAGATATCATCGAATTCCATGAGTTTGTAATTCTCAATCTTTAAGGTCAATCTCGAGGATTGAGTAATATCAGGCTTAAAAGCTGATTTTTGATCTTTTAAGGAGATTATCCTTTCTGGGGATCTGATTCATTAGTCTTATCAAGCTAATTTTCATGGCGCCCTCCCCATTTTACGAGACAGATCTTCTCATGGTTAGGATAAGTCTGACCACTTGGCGACCCTGTTTGATGCTGAGGTCCGTGGATTTCCAGCTGATTTTTGAGAAAACTTTTCAAGGTTTTTTTGTAGACTCTACAACTGGTCTGGACGACAACTTCCTGACATAAATCAAGAAGTGCGTTTCTTTTTCAGAAGACTTTACTTCCTTTTAATGATGAAATTGATTCATCGTGTAGATCCATCTTTTCTTTCAAATATATTATAAGAAATTAGGTAAAACTGATAAAATTGTCCAAAACAAAAGTATCTTCAGTTATTTGTACAAAAATATGTGATATATGTTTTAAATAACTTGGTAAATTTTTCCCACACTTGGCTTTTATTTTCCTTTCTTTGCCTTTTTATTATCCTCTATTCCATTTTAAATGAATTCTAACATTTTGGGTTGTTTCTCAATTTATGTCCTTTCCGAGGTAACAATAATTTCGGTGTTAACACCTAGTTTTATCGTTCATAAATATGTATAAACATGATTTTGAATTCATTTAATTGAAAATTTTGAAAATTTTTACTAGAATTGGGTAGTCAGTATATAAGACTAGTGCTGTTCTTTATTATCAGAGAGCACTAGATTCTAATACAACTACTGCGTTACTAGTATTTTTAATGGTAACCAAGTGTATAAGTTAAAATTTTAAAAATCCGAAAAACTTTAATCCCTTACCACACTTAAGATCTTGCAATGCCCTCATTTGCAAGAAATCAGTAACAATTTAAATTATTGAGGGTGATTAGCGTAGAAAAATGATTAAATCTTACCAAAGTTTCCAAACATATTGGCGTTTGTTTGTTGAATGATAAATGGTGCACATCATTTGTTCATTCCGTCTTGTTGTTACATTACATTTGTTTTTCGTTTTGTCGTCAAAATTAGTAGCTTTTGCTGAACTTAATGCCAGTTTTTGAAAATGCGCTGTTTTACCCTGTTGTGTATATGAAATAAAATACATACAATACAAATATAAACATACATGGTAATTTGAAATGGGACTTAAAATCCCACTTTCAAATCAAATATGAAATATTAGTACAAAATAATAAAAATATTAAACATTACAATAAAAGTATCACAATATCATAGGTTTAAACATAAATAAATAGAAATAATAAAAAAAATAAAAATCATAGAAATCACCAACGGGAACTTTATCAATCTGGATAGGGGTTTCAGTTCATGTCGTCGGTCGGGTTCCATGGTTGGTGATAGGTGTACTGGTAGGCATGGTTAGGGTCGTAGAGAGTAAATGGTGGTCTCATCTCGGGCTGGTGTGGAGGATAGTAAGCGGGTCGGGTCGGTACGTAGTGATCCTGAGGTGATAGACGACTCATGATCTGACGCTGATGATAGTCCCATCTATCATGCTGTCGTTGCCTAAAATGCTTGTACTCATTCCGGGCTTGCCACTGCTCTAACCGAATAAATCTATCCTCGTTTGTCATTTCTACCTCATCTATACGCTGGTAGACGTCAGTCATAGCCTCCCTAATGACATCCCTAATGTCATCCGCTTCCTCCATTTCCTCATCTGAACCTCTCTTTACCTGTAGATGATTACCATCATAGGGTACTGCCTGGTTGCGTCTGCTCTTTAATACCTTAGCACCTTGATAGACCCTCAATCCTAAAGGCTCAATCTGTTCCCTACATACCAAAAGTGGACCCCCTTGATCCCTATCTACACCCAAATACTCTCCAATGAGAGTAACAAAAATACCTCCTCCTATTACTCCCCCTTCCTGTATTCCTTCCACCATCTTAGACAAATAAAAACCAACACAGTAAGGGATATTAACAAAGCCTCTTGGGTCTCGAATACACTTAAGGTAAAATAAATCATGTAAGGTCATTTCCTCCTTATTGTGACCTCTCTGTGTAATCGAGTTAGCCAAAAATCTATGAATTATACGAAGCTCGGCACTGTTAATATGTAAGTAGGAGTGTGTTCCTGCCCGCCCAAAAACATTATAATATGACATACGCCTCCAGAAGGCGTTAGCATCAAAATTCCTATCTACCCTTTCACCATGATAAATCAAGTTTGTATAATCGGGTAATAGTAATTCAGCGGGCGTATATATCTGTAAAGCCCTGGCCATGTCCAGCATGGACATCCTATACATCCTACGGCCAAGTATAAATCTAAGAAAACTTCTATCGTCTAACCTATCTACATCCGCATTTAACGCTATAGTACTCATAAGCTCAACGCACCATTCTTTATATACAGGCCTACGAATGGTGAATAAACGTTCCCAATAGGAAAAAGAAGAGCTGCCATACCTTTGGATCAAATGCTGTCTAACTGAGTTAGCTAGTTGGACCCTTTCCAAAGGCTCCCAATCGATTACCCTTGGCACTTCTACATTTTTCGGTACCTGTTTGAATTTGTTACTTTGATATGTTGGGTAATCTTTCCAGCTTCGATCAAATCTCAGATTAGGATGCAACTGTTCTTCATGAATCGTTGGGTGTTGTACTATTGGATGCATCGGAAATACTACGTAGGCATCAACATATTCTTGTTGTGGATCATAATAAGGTACGTGTTGATCAGGTTGTTGTTGTTATTCCTGTTGTTGCTCCGGTTCATATTGTGGTTCATATTACATTTCTGGTTCAGGTTCTGGAGCAGGTTGTCTAGATGATGATGATGCACCATCAATATCGGTATTTCTCTGCAAAACACATTAAACACAAAATTTGTGCATCCAAATATGCATTAGTTTTAGCAAAATAACAACTTGAAACAATTACAATAACATGTTTAATCAAAATTAAACTTATACACATTTTCACAATTTTAACAATTCTATACTTTTTCAAATAAGCATATATGAAAATGTTTACAAAGTACATAAGCATTCTACTCAAATAACATGTTAAAATAACCATTACTAGTAATTAAACAAGTTTCAAATGGCATTTACATCAATTTAATCATGTTCATGAATTTTAGACCTAAAAAGTCCACTTTAATTCTCAAAAATCATGTTTAGGATCAAAGTTTGGATCATTTAGCTACCTAAACATGTTACACTACTTAATTTAGCAATAATTCATGACAAAATTCGGCCATAACCTATTTATATCAAAAAGCCCCAAATTGCTCAAGAACATAAACCCTAGATTTCTAAAAATTTTAAAGTTTTTGGCTTCAAATCATGTTAAATAGCATCAATCTAGGTTATACATGCATAATATACTAACAATTTAACTCTAATTACACTAGAAATTGACAAAATCAAATTAGGCAAAATATTGGTAAATATCACAAAAATTAAGAAATTTAAGAGTTTAAGGGTGTAATTTTTACCTTCTTGTTGAAAAATCCGAACCTAGGCATGATTAGAGCGGATTGTAGGATGAAATTTGGTTGAATTTGGTAAAAAAAATGGTGATTTGAGGAGTGTATGTGTGTGTATGTTCGTGTATTGTGTGTGTGTGGAGTGGAGAAGACAGAACAGCTCGTGGCCTTTTTGTTCCTGACCTGATTTTGGTCCCCATGAGATCGCATGGATATACAGGCCAAACCCCATGCGATCGCATGGGGTCCTGGTATTATTTTTTTTAATAAAAACCTTATACTTTTAAAACATAAATCAATAAATTTAAAATTTTGTTTCTTTTTAGAATGAGGGCATTTCGGATCGTTGTCCTAGTCCGTCTCTCAACAAAGTTTTAAAATTTTGTCACTTTTAAGCACGGTTTTAAAAGCAAAGATTTTTGGGTTTTTTAAATGTTTTTGGCATACTTTAATTCAATAAGATTAAAAATAATGATAATAAAAGTTCTCGTCCATCCCTTGGGTAAAGCAATTTCGGTTCAATGATCTAGTTTTCAACTCACGACGAATTTTAAAAATCATATTTTTAACTTAGTGAAATAAAGTAAATTTTTGTTTTTAAATTCACACCAAACTTTAATTTAAAATGCATAAAATTAAAAATTCATATTATTAATATTTTAAAAATTCATACCAAATTTATATTATATTTTTGTTTTTATACATACAAACTTATATTAAAAACATTAATTTTTTAAATATTTACAAACTTAATTATATTGATTTTAAAAAGTTTACAATAATAATTTAATATTTATATATTAAATTTAAAAACATGGTAAAAAAATAAAATTAAAAATCTTTTTGGTCTTTTATCCCACTTTAATCAATCAAATATTATCAAAAATATACGCCCCTCTTTTCGGTAAAGTAATTTCGGTTCAACGACCTAGTTTTACTCCTGACGAATTTTTGAAATATTTTGGGTTGATTGATTAAAGATATTTATACCTTAAGAATAAACGGTAAATTTCGCAGTGATGTAATAAATTTTTGTATGATATCAATAATTTCGGTTACGCATACCTAATTTTATTGAATACCAATTTAATACTTTATAGCGAACGATTCAGCGTTTATTATCAAAAGGTTAAAAGCAATAAAAATAAAAATAAAAATAAAAAATGTACATACTTACCTGTGAGAAAGAATTCTCAGAGACCTGCTTTAGCCGACTCATAGGAGAGTCGTATGATTTGGTTCTCCATAGCTACGTAAGCATAACCTCGAATCTTCAATATCTTTTCTTCTAAACATATGAACGGTCCTTCTCTGCATAGAGTAACAAATTCTGTATTTGAATATGTTTGATTATTTGAACATTTACCTTCGTGTGACCATTTTCCGTATTTATAACATCTTTTAAGGTGTCGTGCTCTTCTTTTTGTTGCGGATTTTGATTTTCCTTTACCAAAATATATCTTATGATGATCTTTTCTAAGTTCTTTTCTTACTCCGTCCATTTTTTCTCTTATGAATGATACCAGTTCACTCGGAAGTGTGTCATTATTACGTTTAGTAATCATAGCATATAGCATTAGACCATGGTTCAGATCAAAGGAATTCTTCATCTCGTAAAACCTAAAAAAATAAAAATTCAGAATGGGGGGAGAAGACTAGTTCTTTAGGGTCTGCTAGGGAAAGACCATTCGAATTCCATTCTCGAAAACTACACGAAAACAGAATAACTAACTCTAACAGAAATATATATTACCCTAAAAATATTCGAACCTTCCCACACTTAGTTAGTTGTGGTGTCGAAATTGTGATTAACTTCATCTTCAACTTCCATTAGATTATCTATGTAATGTTTAACTCTGTAACCATTAACCTTAAATTCAACCCCATTTGAATTTATTAACTCCACTGTTCCGTATGGGAAAACTCTTTTGACTATGAATGGTCCAGACCATCTTGATTTCAATTTTCCAGGAAATAGCTTGAATCGTGAATTGAAAAGAAGAACTCTGTCTCCTTCTTTAAATTCTTTTGAACTTCTGATTCTTTTATCATGCCATTTCTTCGTTTTTTCCTTATAGATTAACGAATTTTCGTATGCTTCATGTTTTAATTCTTCTAATTCGTTTAGTTGGCTTAACCGTAGACGTCCGGCTTCATGTAAATCAAGATTACATGTCTTCAAAGCCCAAAATGCTTTGTGTTCAATTTCTACTGGAAGGTGACATGCTTTTCCGTAAACGAGTCTAAAATGTGTGGTTCCAATTGGAGTTTTGTAGGCTGTTCTAAAAGCCCAAAGTGCATCCTCTAATTTCATGGACCATTCCTTCGGATTTGATCCTACGGTTTTCTCTAGAATACATTTTAAAGCTCAGTTGGTATTTTCAACTTGTCCACTTGTTTGTGGATGATAAGCGGTTGAGATTTTATGAGTTAGTCCATATCTTTTGAGAACTTTCTCAAATTAATTATTACAAAAATGAGTACCCCGATCACTTATTAAAGCTTTCGGTGTTCCATACCTAGCAAAAAGACATTTTAAAAAGTTGACTACAACTGGTGCATCGTTAGTTGGGAGAGCTTGTGCTTCCGCCCATTTAGATACATAATCAATGGCAACGAGAATGTAGAGATTATTATGAGATTTTGGAAATGCACCCATAAAGTCAATACCCCAAATGTCAAATACTTCACATACTTGAATGACATTTTGTGGCATTTCATCACGTTGACTTATTTTTCCGGCCCTTTGACAAGCATCATAGGATTTGCAAAGAAGGTGTGCATCTTTAAAAATTGTAGGCCAATAGAATCCATCATCGTAAACTTTTCTTGCTGTGAGTTGAGGCCCATAATGCCCTCCTGTTGGTCCTGTGTGACAATGGTTTAAGATTTGACTAGCTTCATCTCCGAATACACATCGGCATATTATTCCATCGGGACAACTTTTAAACAAATGTGGATCTTCCCAGAAATAGTGTTTTATATCACTAAAGAATTTCTTTCGTTTTTGGTACGACAACCCTTTTTCAAGGTATCCACATACTAAGTAGTTTGCATAGTCTGCAAACCATGAAATTTCACTATAATCTATCTTCAATAGATATTCATCAGGAAAGTTATCTTGTATGGCCGATTCATTTAGAACTTCTAATTTGGGATTTTCAAGACGAGAAAGATGATCAGCGGCGAGATTTTCTGCTCCCTTTTTATCTCGGATTTCAATATCGAACTCTTGTAAGAGTAAGATCCAACGGATTAATCTTGGTTTGGTATCTTGTTTTGAAAGTAGGTATCTAAGAGCAGAATGGTCGGTATAGACCACCGTTTTAGCTAGAACGAGATATGAACAAAATTTGTCAAAAGCAAAGATGATAGCAAGGAGTTCTTTTATAGTAGTTGTGTAATTTGTTTGTGCTCCTTGTAATGTCTTACTAGCATAATAAATAGGTTGAAATCGTTTTTCAATCCTTTGTCCTAACACGGCTCCCATTGCAAAGTCACTTGCATCGCACATAAGTTCAAACGGTAGATTTCAATTTGGAGTTATCATGATCGGCGCATTAGTAAGTTTTTCTTTAAGAATATTAAAATATTTGATGCATTAATCTGAAAAGATGAATGGACATCCTTTTCTAGGAGTTTATTCATAGGAGTGGCAATTTTAGAAAAATCTTTTATGAAACGTCGGTAAAAACCGGCATGACCTAGAAAACTCCTAACTCCTCTAACATTATTGGGATGTGGAAGTTTAGCAATTACATCTACTTTAGCTCTATCCACTTCAATTCCTTCTTTTGAAATTTTATGACCAAGAACGATGCCTTCTTTAACCATGAAATGTCATTTCTCCCAATTAAGAACTAGATTTGATTGTTCGCATCTAATAAGCATTCGTTCAAGATTAACTAGACATGTTTCAAAAGTATTACCGAAGACTGAAAAGTCATCCATGAAAACTTCCATGCATTCTTCCATCATGTCGTGAAAAATTGCCATCATGCACCTTTGAAAGGTTGCAGGGGCGTTCCAAAGTCCAAATGGCATGCGTTTGTAAGCAAAAGTACCAAAAGGGCACGTGAATGTGGTTTTCTCTTGGTCCTCGGGTGCTATTGGAATTTGAAAATATCCGGAGAAACCATAAAGAAAACAATAGTAACTATTTCCGGCTAATCTTTCCAACATTTGATCAATGAAAGGTAAGGGAAAGTGATCTTTTCTGGTGGCGTCATTTAATTTTCTATAATCAATACAAACACGCCATCCTGTTACAGTCCTAGTAGGAATAAGCTCATTTTTCTCATTTGTGATGACAGTTATGCCACCCTTCTTAGGTACGCATTGAACTGGGCTTACCCATAGACTATTAGAGATTGGATAAATTAAACCTGCATCTAGCAGTTTAATAATTTCTTTTTTAACAACATCTTGCATATTAGAATTTAGTCTTCGTTTGCGTTGCACATACGTTTTATGACCTTCTTCCATAAGGATTTTATATGTGCAATACGAAGGACTTATGCCTTTAATGTCATGAATCTTCCATGCAATAGCTGGTTTATGAGCTTTTAGCACAGAAATGAGTTGAGATTTTTCATTTTTAGTAAGAGAAGACGATATTATTACAGGTAATTCAGATTCACCATGTAAATAAGCATATTCCAAATGGTTTGGAAGTGGCTTTAACTCTAATGTCGGTGGTTCTTCTATCGATGATTTATATCGATATCTGTCTTCTTCTTTTAGCATTTGAATTTCTTCCGTTGTTGGTTCATATCCATTAGCCATAAGTGTAGCTAACATTTCAGCTTCATCAATTGGTTCGGTTCCTTCTCCCAAAGAACATTCTCCTGTTCCTTGTAATTCTGGAAATTCTTCTAACAATTCTGCATGTGAATCTATAGTTTGAATATAATAACATGTATCATCTACATATTACGGTTGTTGCATTGCTCTATCAACTGAAAAGGTAACACTCTCGTCCTCTATACTTAGGGTCAGTTTCTTACCAAACACGTCTATTATTGCTTTAGCCGTGTTTATGAATGGTCTTCCTAATATGAGAGGAACTCGAGAATCTTCTTCCATGTCTAGAATAAGAAAATCTACTGGAAATACTAAAGTGCCAACTTTAACTAGCATGTTCTCCATTATCCCTCTAGGATATTTTACTGATCGATCAGCTAGTTGTATGCTTATTCGTGTTGGTTTCAATTCTCCAAGGTCTAGTTTAGCGTATAGTGAATACGGCATTAAATTTATACTAGCACCTAAGTCTGCCAATGCTTCTATTGAACTAAGACTACCCAGAAAACATGGAATTGTGAAACTTCCTGGATCTGATAATTTTTCTGGTATCTTATTCAATAGCACTGCAGAACAATTAGCATTCATAGTAACAGCCGAGAGTTCTTCCATTTTCTTTCTATTTGTGATTAGATCTTTCAAGAATTTAGCATATCTTGGCATTCCTGATATCACATCAATGAAAGGAAGATTTACATTTATTTGTTTAAACATATCTAAGAATTTGGATTGCTCGGCTTCAAGTCTCTCTTTTCTCATTTTACTCGGGTAAGGAAGTGGTGGTTGGTATGGTTTAACGTAAGGTTTTGCCTTAACTGTGTTATCTTCATTAACCTTTTCAACTACCGGTTCTGTTTCCTTATCTTGCTCAGATTGTGGTTCTTGTGGAGTAGGAATAGCGTCATCAGAAATTACAGGTATTTCAGGTGGTTTAAGTGTAATACCACTTCTTGTGGTAATGGCTTTAGCTGTTTCATTCTCGAGGTTAGCATTTGTATCACTAGGTAGACTTCCCGGTTTTCTTTCACCTATTAACCTTGCTAGGTTACTTACTTTTTGTTCCAAATTTTGAATAGAAGCTTGTTGATTTCTAAATGCTTGAGCATTTTGTTCATTGGTTTGTTTCTGAGATGTGAAAAACTGCATTTGAGATTCAACTAGCTTCGACATCATATCTTCTAAATTTGGCTTTTTATCATCGGTTTGTGGTGGTTTGTTTTGAAAAATTGGTCTTTGCTGATTGTAAGTATTATTGGATACTTGTTGATTGCTAGGACCTTATTGGTTGTTGTATGGAACATTTTGGTTATAATTCTGATTTTGATTGTAAATGGACTTGGCGGTTGATAATTATTTTAATAATTATTTCTAGGCCTTTGGTTCATGTATGAAACATTCTCTCTTTGTTCCATTGTTTGTTCAATACTGAGACAATCTTTTGTTAAATGTGGTCCTCCACACTGCTCACAACTAATTCGTATTGAGTGGATATCTTTAGTCATCTTTTTCATTCGTCTCTCGACAGCATCTATCTTTGCAGAAATGGAATCAAAGTCATGGCTAGAATCGGCTCTAGCTGCTTTAGATGATCTAACGATATCTTTTTCTTGATGCCACTCATGTGAGTGGGAAGCAGTGTTATCAATAATTTTGTAAGCGTCAGTTGCGGTTTTCTTCATAATGGAACCACCAGCTGCTATATCGATGTCTTTTCGTGTAGTGATGTCGCATCCTTGGTAGAATATTTGTACTATTTGATAAGTGTCTAAACCATGTTGCGGACATCCTCTCAATAACTTTCCAAATCTTGTCCACGCTTCATATAGAGTTTCATTTGGCTTTTTCGTGAACGTAACAATTTCTCCTTGAAGTTTCACGGCTTTAGATGCCGGAAAGAATTGTTTAAGAAATTTTTCAACTAAAACATCCCATGTATCAATCGCCCCTTCAGGTAACGATTCTAACCAATTTTTGGCTTCTCCTTTTAAAGTCCAAGGAAATAACATGAGATATATATGTTCATCCTCCGCTTCTCTTATTTTAAATAGAGTACAGATCCTATTAAAGGTACGAAGATGTTCATTTGGATCTTCCTTCGGCGCACCACTAAATTGGCATTGATTAGTTACTATATGTAGGATTTGTCCTTTGATTTCATAATCTGGCGCATTAATGTCAGGTTGAGTAATTGCGTGACCTTGGCCAGTGCGTTTAGCTCTCATGAGGTTCCAGATTTTCCATGATTGAATTTGTTAAATCTGAATCACTAGGGGATTCTGATTTAATGGGTTGTTCCTCGACAATCTCTGTTTAAATAATTGGTTGTTCCGGAGGAAAGATTAATGGTTCAGGATCTCTGAATTGTTCCTGAATATCCTCCGGATTCTCAATTGTGAGGTCGGGTTCAAAAAATGGATTATCGAAAATTTGAATTGGAGTACTTGGTCGACTGGATGACGATTCTAAAGAAAAATCAACGGCGACAATATTGGCTAGATGTCTTGATCGAGTTACAGGTGGTGAACGTATGAAAGGTGGTGAACGTTTTGCTCGGTGCATTCACTGAATATCCTATTTGTTATAAAAGATAAAAATTATATAAGTTATCAAATTAATAGACTTTTCTGATTTTTGCCCACGTTTCGAATAGCCAATAGATGCAGCAGGTAGCCAGGACCCTTTAAATCGGAAGCCCACAACTCGCCACTAACAAATCCAACTATTACTACGAACCAGAAAATTTTAGATGTCTATCATTTTAACCACTTAAAATAATTTTTCGTCGAAATTTAAAGAAATTTTAGAGAAGAAATAGAAAATTCTATGTCCTAAAAACTAGAGCGTCGATGAAAAAGAAAAAGTGCGTCGAAAAACGTCGAAAAATAAAAGGTCGAAAAATAATAAAAAGAACGTAGCGCGTCGAAACTTAAAAGTCTAAAAACTAAGAATTAAAAGTTGCATCTAAAGGTATTAAAGCTTAAAGAAATTCTATATCCAAAACGGCAATAACTTAAAAAGTACTAAAATTTATAAAACGGCGTCGCAAAATTCTAAAGCACCTAAATCTTAGTCTAAAGAAAAAGTACTTAAGGGATTTTACGTCAAAGCCTAAAAGTCTAGAAATAAAAATAACTATGGCAAAAACTATGACTTAAAACTAAATACGAATGAAAAATACAAATATTACGCTAAAACAAATAAAAAGTTACAAAATATAAAAATAAACTTAAAGTTGTAAAAAGTAGAATTTTTATAAAAATATTATTTTTATATTATTTATTTATAAAAGTATTAATTTTATAATTTATTAAAACTAATTAAAATTAGAAATACAAATTAAATCTAAAAATTAAAATTAATATTAGAAATTAATTAATTAATAAACCCTAATTAGGGTTAATAATATTAATTAAAATTAAATTAAACCCTAAACTGGTCGGACTAGTATACCAGACCAGTCAAATCACCTCATGCGATCGCATGAGGTGTTAGTTGGTTTCCCATGCGATCGCATGGATTCGGGTATCAGGCCAGGATATGGGCTGCTACAGTACCAGGCCGAGAACTTTTACTTATTATTATTATTATTATTTTTTCTGTTTTTAATATTAAATAAAATATTTATATAAAAACTTATATATATATTTTTTTTACAAACTAAAATAGAAATAGAAATATTTTATAATTTATATATTTTAAACAAACTCTTAAAAATATATATATTTTGTTTTTCTTTTTATATTTTTGTATTTTTTTAATATTTAAAATGTATTTTTACAAACGCGTATTTTTACAAAAGTAAACTAAGAATCTTTTAATTTTTTTTTAATATAGCGTTTCGCTTCCGGCGTTTAAATAGTTCCCCGGCAGCAGTGCCAAAAATACTTGATGTTAAAGCGAAGGGGTACAAAATAGTTATATTTTTACTACAAAATACTATTAAATACGATACAATTTTACACAAGTTATTTATTTATTTATAGAGTGGATATACCTAAACCTTGCTACAATACTTATAAGCAGTGTACCTAATTGTACAGTAGTGTAGTTTTTAGTAAGTCCGGTTCGTTCCACAGGGATCTTAGCCAAGTTTAACGCTATATTTTTAAAAACTATATTTGTAAAAATATAAATATATATATATATATAAGTAGTATTATTATTATAAAAGGGGGTTTTTACCGTTTAATGACCGGTTTGTCGATTTTAAAACTTAAGTCGCAGTTAAAACCTAATGTAAAATAAATATAACTTAATTTTAAGCGTAAAGTAAATAACGATAATGAAATTGCGATAAATAAAATGACGATAAATAAAATTGCGATAATTAAAAAGTACGATAATTAAAAGTGCATTTAAATAAAATGACAGTAAATAAAAGTGCGATAATTAAAAGTGCAATTAAATATGAAATAAAGGAATTATGCTTATTTAAACTTTCATAATCATGATGTTTGACGTGTTGATTTTAGTTTATTACCATGGGTTAATTGTCCTTTGTCCTGGATTATTCAATATGTCCATCTGGTTTTTGTTTATAACAGTCCATCAGTCATAAATATAAAGTGCGAGTGTCCTCGTCGAATTATCCTTATATCCGAAGTCAAATATTCCAACTAATTGGGAACTTAAACTATAATTACACCAATTTTCCTTGTATATAATTCACCCCTATTTTAATAAGTCCATAGACTATTAATCCATTCCCGTATCCGGTTAAATGAACGATTATTAGTACTTATAAATATCCCGCCCATCGTGTCCGATCGAGTGTATATGGTTATTTATAGGTACGTCCAATTGTAAATCTTTATATTAAATTAACAAACTATCATTTAATTAAACAAATATAAAGCCCATTAATAACCCATAGTCTAATTTCCACAAGTGTCGTTCTTTTGTCCAAACCCCAATTATGGTACAAAGCCCAATTACCCTGTCTTTAATATTTAGCCCAACATCACGATTACTTCGGCTTAAATAAGCATAATAATAACTTAGCTACGAGACATTAATTTAAAAAGGTTGAACATAACTTACAATGATTAATAGCGTAGCATTACACGGACAGAATTTCGACTTACACCCTTACAACATTCGCTAACATACCCTTATTATTATTAAAATTAAAATTAAAATTAAAATTATAATATATATATATATATATATATATATATATATATATATATATATATATATATATATATATATATATATATATATATATATATATATATATATATATATATATATATATATAGAAGATAATGATGATTAATAACTTATTAGGTTATGATTATGATGAATAAGTTGTATGAATAATTAGGGTGATGTGAACTAGGTTATGAATATTATTAGGTAATGATGAATAAAAGTTTGTGGATTAATGAATATGGATGAGGTTGTAGGATTAAGATTGTTAATATTGATTAAGTATTATGATTTATAATCTAGAATATATTTAGTAAATAAAGTTATGATTTTATGTACATAATAAGGATAAAGACACACATGCATGCATACCAACATATGTATATGTATACATTGTAGATATATGTGTGTGTGTATATGTATATGTATATATATATATATATATATACACGTTGAGAGATAATTTTGTACATAAAATATACTTATTACGTATACTATAATTATATTAAAATTTCACATAATTATATATATATTTTATATATATAAAATTAAAATTAAAATTTTATATATATATATATATGTATATATATATATATATATATATATATATATATATATATATATATATATATATAAATACTTTGAGAGATGAAGAAAGAAAAAGATGTGTTTTTGTTCGACCAAAACTGCGAAATTTATAGATGTGGCCAGCATATTGGGGCCATGCAATCGCATGGAATTTTCACTTCCAGGCCATGCGATCACATGGCCTACTTTTCCAGCTCACATTTTGTTGTTTGCTTCTTGCCCACGGTTTTATAAATATATATAATATATATATAATTTTTAAGAATTATTTATATATTATATTATATTTATGTGCATAGTTAACTTGTAATTTTAGCTCCGTTGCGTCGAGCGTTGAGAGTTGATTCTGGTCCCGGTTCCGGATTTTCGAACGTCCTTTCGTACTATTTAATATCTTGAACGACGTTTATCATCAATAATTTGAACCACTTTGATTGTACATTGTACTTTTGAGCTTTTTGGTCGTTTGCGTCTTCAATTCGTCGAATTTATCTTTTGTCTTCACCTTTTATTATTTAAACGAATATTACTTGTAAATAGAACAATTGCAACCAAAAGCTTGTCTTTCTTGATAGATAATGCTATGAAATATATGTTCATTTTTAGCATTATCAGTTTCTCACCCACTTCGGCCCAAAAAATAGGAGAACGGCACTTGCGACCATACAATGCTTCGAAAGGTGCGGCATTAATACTCGAATGATAGCTGTTGTTGTAAGAAAATTCGGCTAGCGGCAAATGTTTTTCCCAAACTTTTCCGAAATCAATAACACAAGTACGCAACATGTCCTCCAAAGTTTGAATCGTGCGTTCACTTTGTCCGTCGGTTTGCGGGTGATATGCGGTACTCATGTCGAGACGTGTTCCCAAAGCTTCTTGTAAGGAACGCCAAAATCTAGAAGCAAAACGGGCATCTCGGTCTGAAATAATCGATAAGGGCACACCATGACGAGATACAATTTCCTTTATGTATAGCTGAGCGAGTTTTTCCATCGTATCAATTTCTTTCATGGCTAGGAAGTGTGCAGATTTGGTAAGACGGTCAATGATAACCCATATGGTATCGTATCCCCCCGCCGTCTTTGGTAGTTTTGTAATGAAGTCCATCGTTATCCTTTTCCACTTCCATTACGGGATTTCGGGTTGCTGAAGTAACCCGGATGGCCTTTGATGTTCGGCCTTAACCTTTGAACAAGTCAAACACTTCCCAACATAAGTAGCAACGTCCTTCTTAAGATTAGGCCACCAATACTGTTCCTTGAGGTCGTGGTACATCTTACCGGCTCCTGGATGAATCGAATATCTTGACTTGTGGGCTTCGTCTAGAATGAGGCTTCATAAATCCCCATAACTAGGCACCCAGATTCTTCCGGCAAAGTACCATAGTTTCGTCTCCTTGACCTCAAATCGAGAAATGAGGATGTTCAAATGTTCTTGAGAAATATTCTCCTCTTTGAGAGCCTCATCTTGGGCTACTCGGATTTGGCTATTGAGATTTGAATAGATGGTGATGTTCAAGGCTCGAACACAAAGAGGTACCATTCTTTCCTTTCGGCTCAAAGCATCGGCTACAACATTTGCCTTGCCAGGATGGTAACGAAGTTCACAATCGTAGTCGTTCAGCGTCTCGATCCGTCGTCGCTATCTCATGTTTAGTTGCTTCTGATCAAGGATGTGTTGGAGGCTTTTGTGGTCAGTGAAGATGGTACTCTTTGTTCCATAAAGATAGTGTCTCCATAGTTTTAATGCAAAGACAACGGCTCCAAGTTCGAGATCGTGAGTTGTGTAGTTTCGCTCGTGAATTTTTAGTTGACGAGAGGCATAAGCAATAACTTTTGTTCGTTATATTAGTACACACCCAAAACCATTTTTTGAGGCATCGCAATAAACAACAAAATCATCACTGCCTTCGGGGAGGGATAGGATAGGTGCGGTGGTCAACTTCTGCTTCAAGGTTTGAAATGTTGACTCTTGCTCGATTGCCCAAACAAATTTCTTCCCTTTGTGAGTCAGTGCGGTTAATGGGCGTGCAATCACAGAGAAACCTTCAATGAACCTTCGGTAATAACCGGCGAGGCCTAGAAATTGGCGGATATGAGTTGGAGTAGTGGGGGTTTCCCACTTGCTGATAGCTTCGATCTTTGCAGGATCAACTTTGATACCCTGATCGCTCACAATATGACCCATAAATTGGACTTCCTTCAACCAAAACTCACACTTGGATAATTTGGCATAAAGTTGCTCTTGTCTCAAGAGTTCCAGTACGAGTCGGAGATGTTGCTCATGTTCTGCTTCACTTTTGGAGTAGATGACGATATCATCTATGAAGACGATAACGAACTTGTCTAGGTATGGTTTGCATACGTGATTCATGAGATCCATGAACACGACAGGTGCATTGGTTAAACCGAATGGCATCACGAGAAACTCATAATGACCGTAACGGGTACTGAACGCAGTCTTCATCACATCGCTCTCCTTCACCCTCAACTGGTGGTAACTGGATTGCAAATTGATCTTAGAGTAAATGCTTGATCCTTGCAGCTGATCGAAAAGATCGTCAATCCTGGGAAGGGGATACCGATTCTTGATCGTCAATTTGTTGAGTTCGCGGTAGTAGATACACATGCGGAAAGATCCGTCCTTCTTCTTTACGAACAAAATAGGAGCGCCCCAAGGCGAAGAGCTTGGTTGGATAAATCTACGGTCTAACAATTCCTGTAGTTGATCTTAGAGTAAATCTACAGGTGCAGCTCCGAGTACTAGATCAATCTGGAATTCCACTGATCGCGGCAGCGGTAATCCAGGTAACTCTTTTGGAAAGACGTCGGGAAATTCATTCACAATTCGTACATCATCAATGCTCTTCTCCTCGGTTTCTAACCTCTTCACATGTGCTAAAATAGTAAAACATCCTTTCCTCATTACTTTATGTGCCTTCATGCGACTAATAAGGTTCAGTTTTGGGCTACCTTTCTCTCCGTATACAATCAATGGCACACCGTCATCGCGAGGTATACAGATAATCTTCTCTCCACAAACAACTTCTGCTCTTACTTTGGACAACCAATCCATACCAACTATCACATCGAAACTTCCCAACTTGATGGGTATCAAATCAATTTCAAAGTTCACAGCAGCTAGGTTTATTATACCTCCTCGGCCAATTTGGTCAGCTTTCTCAAGTTTCCCATTGGCTACTTCAACAAGAATACTCTCATCTAAAGGTACTAACGACCAGTCTATCTTAGAACAAAAATGTCTACATACATAACTCCTATCGGCACCGGTATCAAATAAGACAGAAGAAAATAGGTTATTGATAGTGAATGTACCTGTGACCAAGTCAGGATCCTCACGGGCATCCCTGGCGTTCATGTTGTAAATAGGTTATTGAATGCTGGATTTCCCTTCCACGTGCCGGTCCGCCGTCCTTCTTCTTGTTCGGGCATTCATTCCTGAAGTGGCCCTGTTGACCGCACTCAAAACACTTTCTTGGTCCAGTAGGGTTTGTCTTCACAGCTGGGGTAGTGATCTTGCATTCTTTGCCAATGTGCCCAGCCCTCTTACACTTTTCACATACCACGTTGCAGTACCCAGTACGATGCTTCTAGCATCTCTTACACTGCGGGAGACTACCCTTGTAGTTAAGGTTCGAGCTAGGGTTCGGGTTGGGGTTCCTCTAGTCGCTGTTTTCCTTAAAACTCTCATGCCTCTTAGCTGGGTTTTGATCAAAGACCTTTCCTTTGTTGCCTTCCCACTTATGCTTCTCATTACTAGCTCCTGATTCTGATTTCACTTTCTCTAGTTCCTTGCGGGTGATCTGGTTCATCAGGGTGTGCGCCATGCATATAGCTTCCGGGACATCTGCTGGTTTCGAAGAGGTAACATTTCCCTGAATGGTCTTGGGAAGTCCCCACAAATACCGTTCCATTCGCTTAAATTCAGGGATAACCATCGTGGGGCACATCAAAGCTAACTCCAAGTACCTGCGGTTATAGCCATCAAGATCAGTCCCTACAACTTTCAGTTCCCAAAACTCCGCTTCCATCTTCTGAATTTCGGTTCTGGGGCAGTACACCTCGATCATAGCACTTTTAAACTCCTCCCACGGTGTAGCATAAGCCTCGTCAATTCCCTTAGCATGAGCAAGTGTGTTCCACCAGGTTAAAGCGCCGTCCGACAACGTACAAAAGGCATACTTAGTTTTGTTTGCTTCGGAACAGTTACTCACGCGGAAAACAGCTTCCAACTTTTCAAACCATCTCGTTAATACAACCGGCCCCTCAGTACCACTGAAATTGTGGGGCTTGCAGCTCTAAAATTCCTTATAGGTGCACCCGTTTTGAATGTTCTGGTTAGCCGGTGGAGCTTGGGGGTTGACATTCGCCATTGATGCGGCTACTCGAGCAGTTATCATTTCCTCAATCTGTGCCGCTGTGGGCGTTTCCCTTGGAACTCTTCCGTTTGCCATTGATCTTTTAAACAAAATTTTGACTTAAGTCAAAATCCAGCATTCAATAAGTCATAATATTATAGCATGTGGTAACCAATATGGAATCAACACAAAACATGATAACTAAGCATGGCAAACAGCAGCATATTGCACAAAAGCCAACATGCAATAACTTAAATAAACATCGTACAATAATTAAACAACATTAAGTTCCATTCATTAATAAGAAAGTTGCATACATCCGCATAAGGTTCATACAATACATGAGTAAAACATGAAACTACCAACGGGATTACATAATGAAATCTAATACAACAGCCCTATGGTGATGGTAGGTAAATGATGTCCATCAGGTGGGTCATCTGGTCCTCAAGATCAGTCACCCGAGCACGGAGGATATGCACTTCCCTCGTCAGCTCCTCGACGGTGGGAGACGCTGGTGGGGCAGGTGGTGCAGATGGTGCAGATGGTACAGGTGGCGCCGATGGTGCAGACGGTGCAGTTCCAGAAGTAGAAGGCACATAACGAGCGTCCTTACGCACGAATGGATCAGCAGGATATGGCACAACCCGCTTACGGGCGGTAACCCTAACCAACTGTCCACGTGCGTCCACGAACGGTCTACCTCCGTTAATCCCTGGGATAATAGTACTATCGAAACGATACCGCTTCTTCGACGGGGTAGAGGGCGGCTGCACGGGCTCCTCCTCAGGGTCCTCCTCGGAATCATCCTCGGAATCCTCCTCGCTGGTGTCATCGGATGATGAACCGTCTGAATCATCTGAAGGTGGATCTGCTCGGCCGGTGGTCATAATTGATATCTGCCAGGTGGGATCGACACGACACATCCATCAGCAAGGCGTTTAGCCCAATGTCCATGCTCATTACGGAAAGGACCGTCCCCATTTCCCCCAGGAATTACAGTACTACCGGAATGCTGCTGTGGCTCCGGGAGTCTAGGGCTGGGTGGAGCTGGAATCTCCGCGGGATCCTCGTCTCCGTCTGAGACGTCCATAAGGTCAAGCACAAGTCCACTGGAAGGTGAATCGCCATAGTCGTCGGAGCGTAGCGATGACGGGATCTGTGAGTCAGCAACAATGGTAGGCGATGCAGCGGATGAATCTGAGTCACTCTCCAAATCAACGATAATGGGCGGTATGTCCGACATCTGAACAAGGAAAAATAACTTTTTCCATGTCAGTAAGATAGATAGCAAGCACGTAATTAGGAACTACGGCATCCTAGCAGTACATAGCATGGCAATATTAACAGTATTAAACAAAAGTAACATGCAATCAAAGGCAGATAGTAGCATGCAGTAGTGAGAATGAACAGTAGCATATGGTAAGTACTCATAGCAGTAAAAGTAAGCAGTAGCATGCAATAAGTTCCACAGAAACAGGCAAACAAGCAAGTTGTAGATTAGTCCTATCAGTGAATCCTACTTGGCTCGGTCTAGACTCACTAATGCAACCTAATTCCCTACAACCAATGCTCTGATACCAAACGTGATGCCCCGTACAAAATTAACGTGTACGGATCATCAACAATAGGATCATTACAAGGTCAAACACTATATGCTGTTTTAAAATAAGTTTGCATTCATAAAAAAGGGTAACATCTTTACCGACATCAAATGTTTTACAAACGATAGTGTGCTTCTACGAATAGGAAGCAATAACATAAGTACGGGACTCAAAGGTCATTACAAATTCATTGTTCAAAAGTAACATAGATTGTGAATGCAAAGTAAATGTTTCATGCAGAGACATCTCTAAACAAGCAGCGGAGTCTACACAGCAAGTCTAACAGCTAGAATACTACAGAGGAAGCATCAAACGTCTAAACACCTGAGAAATAACATGCTTAAAAGTCAACACGAATATTGGTGAGCTATAGTTTAATTGTAACAGTAATGTGAGGTAGGCCACAAGATTTCGTATTTCAAAACAGTATGAAAAGTATATGTTTATCCGTGGGCACTTGGTAACTAACTTAACGTAATATCACCCCCTAAAAGTACACTTGGCGAGTGCGTAAGTCTACGAAGTATTAAACACCCGTTAAATGCTAGCGCGACTAGCCCGAGTGGGAATGTCAAACCCTATGGATCCATATCTAAGATTCGTGTTCACCGGTTCAAAAACCAATGACTAAACGTTACCGAGCTAAGGGGAAAGTTTATGCCGTTATATAACCACACATATATAAAGTTTAAGTACTCGTGCCTAGTAAGTAAAACATAAAAAGCGCATGTATTCTCAGTCTCAAAAATAGTATAAGAAAAAAGGGAAGCTATAACTCATAGTGAAAGTGCGGTAAAAGTCGATACGAGATAAGTAAGCAAGTAAGTCTTTCCGAAAGGTCCTCAACCTAGGTCAAAAGTTACTAAGTCAGTAAATCGTTCCCAAAGGTTTAAAAGTAAGTAAGTTAAGTCTTAAGTATCATCATCATCAACATCATACGTAAAATGTAAAGTAAGTTTTCAATCAAGGATAGAGACCGAAACAAAGGCTGAATTAGTTCAGCTACTACGACCTTTATACAAACTGAAATGATGCGAGGCCAGTGGCCATGGCTCCGTATATGAGTCCTCTAACTGTTGACCAAGTTTCAGAACCTAACTCGTCTTCGTTTGACCGTGGCAACGGTTTAAGTGCGAGTAGGTCAGAAATTTTAGCACAACGTTACAAGGGCGTAGTGACTTTCGGAAGGCTATAAATCCTAAACCGTACATCGGATTTAGGCGAGGCCTAAACAAAAAGTCATCTACTCGAACCACACTATCTGGAAATCAAGCCCAGGAGCCTGATCAGATCCTGAAAACAGAAAGCAAGTGCTCCGGTGCGTTTCTCGGTGTTTGATGCTCATCACGGTTCTCATCCTTGATGCGTATAAGCCTCAAGTGTACAACTCTTGATGTTTTAGCATCACTTTAACCAAGGTTTAACCATCAACACACAAAGTTAAGACTAGGAAAAAAATAACAACTCATGTACGAGTTTGAGCAAGATGATGAACCAAAGTTACATCAATTCCTAGTTTCAACACAATCACAAGTTCTATTAAGCCATAAACTTTGAATCAAACTAAATAAGCAAGACCTTAAGCTAGAGAACTTAGATCTTAGCTAAATATTAAAGACCTTAGACTACAAAGTCTAGATCTCATGTTCTTGGTGAAACCCTAAGTCATAACACTTAGACTTTCAACTTAGATCTTGTAAAGTAAGTGATCATAAGCTAATAAGCTTTCTCTTAAACAAAGTAGAAGATCATAAGTTACACAACTTAGATCAACTATAAAAATGAAACCCTAAGCTAGGGAGCCTGGATTCCTAACAACACTTATGAGATCTCAAGCTAGTAAACTTGCATCTTTTGTTTCTTGAAAATACAAGTCACAAATCTAAACTATAACAAACAAAAGAAGATCATAAGTTAACAAACTTTGATCTTATCTTAAATTTTTGTAGAAACGTCAAGCTAGTAAGTTTGTATTTCAAACTTTCTTGAAGATCCATAAAGTAAAGTGTTGAATCTTCAAGTTACATGAAGATCATAAACATGGGTTTTGATCTTTAAATATAATTAAAGAGGTCTTAAGTAAATAGACTTAGATCTAGCAAGATTATGAAGATTTAAAGCTAAGAAGCTTTAATCCATCATGTTCTTGAAAGCTTTTCAAAACAAAGTTTAAATCAACAAAAGTTATGAAGATTCAAGTTACAAAACTTGAATCTTTGTTCATGATGATGATGATTTATGAATTAAAGTTAAGAAAAGAAGTAAGTTTTCAAACTTACAATTTGAGAGAGAATTCTAGAGTGAGAAAGTAGAGAGAAGTGTGTGTTTGAGAAAATGAATGAAGAATGAGAGAAGTGGATGAAGTGTTGGTATTTATCAAAGAAAGAAAAAGAAAAAAAAATAAAAATTGGTGGGGATGGGGGTGGTGGCCGACGATCATGGGGGCAAGGGTGGGGGGACCATCTTGGCCTTTTGTGGTATGGTGCATGGTGGTAGTACATGGTGACGGTGTCATGTTGGGTGGTTTGAGACATCATGCAAGCTTTGGTACATAAGCATACATAATACTTGTCTTATGCTTTCATGGGCTAAATCTTAATCACATGGGTTAATTAGTCCACTAACTAGCCCACTAAGTTGGGTGGGTTGGGCCATGGAAGTCCATTAAGGTGTTAAGTCCAATAAGGTAACTAGTAAGCCTTAGTAAACACTTAAGTATATTTAAGGAACCATAAAACTAAGTAATTGCCATTAATAAGTAACAATTACTTTTACGTAGCCATAATATCCCAATTATGGCAAAAGTTTAACGTGTACCAAGTTCGTAGCTCGCTTTAATCAATAAGTGACACTAACGGTCGTAAATGCAATCAAGGATCACGTTAAGTAACTAAGTACCTAAAAACACTTTTTAAGGCATTAACGAATGTAATTAACATAACTAATGATCCCAGAATATAATCTATCTCAGTACGCACAAGTACGAAGTTTCGTGAAAGAAATAAACATAATTAAAAGTCGAAAAAGTCGGGTCGTTACAAAAAACATCTGCACGTTTTTTTACAACTAATAAGTCTTTTGTATGTTAAAACAAATTCTTGTCATTTAGGTCATATAAAGCTCATTAAAGATACTACAAAAATATTTTCCATAAACGACAAAGAAGTGTCTGTCGCAACGCGCGACTGATTTAATTTAAACACGTAGATAATTACTCAAGTTGAAGCCACAATCTCTTTATAAATGGAAGATATATAGTTGGAGGTCTACTATTATAAAACTACGATTGTAGATAGTGTAAATACTTCTAATTATTGTTAGAAGTTAGTTACTTACTTCCACCGCCATCACCGTTCAACTTGAAATAATTTTACGGACAAAATGCAATAAACTGTATTCGAAACGGAGCTTCGATGCACTACCTACGGAGCATTTCTTTTTAGCAATAAATATGGAAGTGAATTGAATTTACAGTTTACGTCCTTAAAATATTTATAAACACGCGATATAACTATTACAATATTAGTTATACATGACGACTCCCCCGAGTACCATTATTTTGCTAAAATTACTTACAATTTTTTTAATATTAAACTAACGAATTGCACTTTTATTCAAAAAATAATTGTATATAATAATTCTAAAATAATATAACTTATACTTTACTAATGTTACGTTCCATGACAAATTTTCAATGTACTCTAAATATTACGTAGTATATAATTTATATATTAAAAAGATATTAATAATGAGAAAACAAAATTGTAGACATTAAGTTAGTAACAATACCCAAAACAACTTTTAAAATTTGTCAACATCACGGACTCTTAAACTCAAAAAACTTTTAAAATTCGTCAACACCATGGGCTCTTAAACTCAAAAAGAGTTTTTAAAATTTGTCAACACCACAGGCTTTTGAACTGAAAAGAATTTTTAAAATTTGTCAACACTACGGGCTCTTAAACAATTATTATATTTTTCATGTTTTTTTAGTATCGCTATTTACATACTAATATGAACTGCAAATTACATTTTTGCACAGTTTTTTACACACCCGTGCAACGCACGGGCTAAAAAACCTAGTATATATATATATATATATATATATATATATATATATATATATATATATATATATATATATATATATATATATATATATATATATATATATATATATATATATATATATATGGTCATGATGAAGAGAGAAACACTTTTTTGGGGGAAAGTGGGGAAATAATTTTTTTTGTTTTTTTTTGAATCATTTTTTCAAATATTAAGATCACATGAAAATATGAACATTTAAAAAAGACATTGATATGGCCGAAAAGGATGGTTTTATTCGTGCGGTGTCATTAGGTCACAGGATGTCCGATTCAGTTGATCAAGGTGGCAAACAATGGTTTTGTTTATTTATATTATGTTGGGGCCTAAATTTACTTTTACTTTCTAAGGTGTAGAAGGTGTAAGTTAACCTAGTGTCGTGTTTTTAATGGATTAACGAATTGAAGATCAAGTGGATAATTGTCTTTTATTTAAATTACCTAGATAAAGGATAGTAGTTGGTTTAAGCTAAAAGTTTTAAGTGCAGAAAAGTAAATAAGTGGGAGGATATCCGGAGTATGCAGATCAAAGAAATGTTGACCAAGATATCAGTGTTGGGTTAGGGAAAGGTAATTATGCTTATGTTAAGACTATGCTTGGAATGATGTAGATCTGGTTGAATGAGCCAATTACACATACCTACTTGTCTCTGGACTCTCGGAGTTCTCTTTGAGCAGTGAGAAGTATGTCACTTGGTTGTATAATTGAAAGGTAGCTATAACTCGGAGGTTATCCTCAGTAAAGTACTGGGTTTATTATTGAGTTGAGCTCTAATCCTAATCCTCGTTATCAGTTTAGTTAACTGAATAACGACGTTCCGTGTTGATTGCACACTGATCACAAATGGAAGGAGTCTGTCGGTTTAAGTTGGCAAAACCTTAAGTGAAAACTAACAACCATTCCATCATACTAATGAGATCATATCAATTCAAGCATTATACAACATTACAGTTGATATACTGAAAGTAAAGCAGATAAAAATCTAATAAATACCTAAACAGTTGATATGACTAAGTCCTGAGGCGACAATCAAACAAGAACATGCAATAGTCTTGGGTCACACAGTGAAGGCACTAACTAGATCTTAACAGCTCCTAAGAAGTCTCTTCGGAATAGTCAATAGGCATACTAGGTCATTCATGTCAGTTGGTCCCTTGATAAACAACAGGAGTATTGTAGGGGGTGGGTGTCATGACCCAAAAATTTTGGTCAAATTTAAACTCTGATAACTCCGACAAGATAAGCAAATTGATGTGTTGCATTAAAATATTTTTTTTCATACATTTAATTAACCATTGAACTTTACCCTACGATTCACGAACAACCTATAATTTAAAACTCGAACCCGTCATGATTTAACTATGATTTTACTTTCTTAAACGAAGACGTTTTATGATATAATAATTTCTATTATTATAACCTCTTAATAAAATGATTTTGAATATAATTAGTTCTAGAAAACTAAATTTTATAATATTTATATATGAAATGATAAAAATTTACTATTAAACGATGCTATTTCAAATTAAAATTTTTACGTATTAAGTCGTTTTGTTTTTATGATAAAATTTTTTTAATTTTTTTTAAGAAACGAAGTTAAATTAAAAATGTACAATTTGTAAAGCACAACGTACAACAACGTGTAGCTTAAATAGTTGAATTTAAATTAATTCATTTACTATTCATTGAATAGTATATGAAACGAAATTAATTAATTTACTATTCACATGAAAGTGACATGATAGAAATTATTAATTATAAGTTACATAATATACCCCTAAATTATTTAATAAATATGACTTTTCAAAAATTTACGACTCAAATTTGATTCAAAATTATTATTATACTATTATATTTTATTTCAATATTATTATATTTATTATATTATTATAATTAAATTAATATTATATTATATATCTTTGTTCAGTCAAAACTAGAAAAACACATATTACGCGTACAAACTTTATAAACGAACCTCTTTACAACTAATTTTATAAAGCTTAAGACCAAAACAGATATATATATATATATATATATATATATATATATATATATATATATATATATATATATATATATATATATATATATATATATATATATATATATATATATATATATATATATATATATTCAAATATAAAAAGTGGAATTTTTATCCATATTTTTACGCGTCAGTTATTAGCAACAGAGTACGAAATACCGGTCCGTGAAAACTGTCGGTAGAATGAGACAAAGGCGGCTACTTTTTAAATTCACACAATTTCAAATTTTAATTTTTTTTATTATTATATTGAATTATTGATTATTATTATATTATTATATTTTATTTCAAAATTATTATATTATTATTTTATTAATCTATATATATGAATGATCGACACCAATAATTTCACACAACTTCAGTTTCTCGTTCAGTTCATTTTCACATAGAAATAGATATTTACTCCTTATCATATTCATCATCACAATTTTATTATTATTATTATTATTATTATTATTATTATTATTATTATTATTATTATTATTATTATTATTATTAAGATTAATATTATTATTACTAATCTTATTATTATCATTAATAGTATTATTATTATTAGTATACACATAAAATACTACGACAGGGTTATGTTCAAGTGATTTCAAACGGGTTTTCAAATCGGTTATAGCTAAGGAGGTTATGGGTAATGTTCGGGGGTATTGTTCGTGAATCAAAGGCCAACCTTGCATTTATTATTTTCATTGCGTCTACATACTTTTCCTACAATATTGAACCACAATATTGATACGTTAGTTTTCATAGCTCCCTTTTTAAATGCTTTTGCATTATATATTTTGGGCTGAGAATACATGCGTATTTTATAACTGTTTTACGAAATAGGCACAAGTACTAAAACTAATTCTACGTGGGTTTAAACAAAAAATATCCCCTTAGCTTGGTAACTATAACTACTGGTGTATGACTGGTAGGCGCGAACCCTAAAGATAGATCTATTGGGTCTGACAAACCCTATCCTGACTATGTGATGCTTTAGTACTTCGAGGTTATTTAAATGCACCTGATCCGGTGTACTTCCTAGGGTAAAACATGAACGTTAAGGCTTGTTACCGGCTGCCTACAACTTATAGAATGCTTTTGTACACTGCGGTGTATGATTATTTATGAAACTGAAATCTTGTGGTCTATTACAACTATTGAAAATCATTATTTATGATAAAACTATGAACTCACCAACCTTTTTGGTTGACACTTTTAAGCACATTTATTCTCAGGTATTAAAGAAGCTTCCGCTGTTTAACTGCTATGTGCATGGAGTCTTACATGGCACATTTTTCAAGGAAACCTTGCATTCAAACATTAATATGTATTATATTTTGACTGTTTAGTCAACTGATGTATTATTATGAACTATCATTTATTGGGATTGTCTATATGTAGAAATCACCACAGGTCGAAAACATTTATGTACATGCTTTAAAAATGTATACAGATTTAAAAACTTTCTTATATAGAAAGCGCGTCTTTTAAAAAGAATACAATGTTTGTAAAATGTATCATATAGAGGGCAAACCTCGCAATGGGACCGATGAATGATGTGCTACGTCAATAGGGATTTTGGCGGGCCATCACATGGGGGTGAATACAATTCTTTTTAATTAACTTAACAGTTAAACACAATTTAGTATTCAAGCAAGTAGATTAAATAGAGTCAAAGGTAATTTTTAACGGTTATTCTTTATTGATTAAATCATAAAGAATTACAATTATCCTTGGCGGAATGATAGTTGGTTGATACAGATTTACCTAAGTATAGCTACAGAGGGTGTTCAAAGCTATTACACGTTTTAGACTCTAAATAAACAAACACACACCACTGGTTGTTACAATCGTAGATACATCAATTTATACTAGTCCTATTATCCGTGTAATTGTTTTATTGTCCACTGGTACATAGGATGTCTGTACTTGTGGGGACAACTGCATCAGAGAGCGTGCTCTCCTCTTTCCTCTTTGGTAGCTATTTGTAGGAACACCCCAATTCGCTTTGGCACCACTATTCATTTAAACAAATAGAATGTTGTATTCCCTAGGCGTTGACAAGGTATATGTAACACCCCGTCAAAAATCCCTTTAACGGAATGTTAACTCTGGTCCCAGTGCTTGGCTTGACTTCTACGTAACAGCAATATTCTACAGCGGAAGCAATTAATACCTGAGAATAAAACACGCAAAAACAGGATCAACAATAATGTTGAGTGAATCTACAGGTTTTAAGTAAACAATACAGTATGTTTAAAAAATACATTTCGAAAACGGTTATTAGTGGAAGACCACCAAGGTTCAATGTTAAAAGTTTGTAGACAACTCCGTGTCCCATTTCAAAAGTTTGTTGACACTACCATGTCAAATTTCAATCATTTGTAGACAATACCATGTCAAGTTTCAAATATTCGTAGACAATACCATGTCAAATTTCAAATATTCGTAGACAATACCATGTCAAGTTTTATCTCATTTGTTCGTAAACCACAGTTTTAAATAACGTTGTATAGTATCTGAAAAACAGTTATCAGAAAATAGTTTAAGTTCATTGACCACGAGATTTTACAAGTACAACTCCAAGTTGCGAAACGTTTGCATAATCTATGAGCACCTAAATACTAGCAATGACCCGAGTATAGAATCCACTATACTCGCCTTTACCTCATAAAATGTTATACACTTGTTCGAGTGTCTTAATGTTCAAAGTAAATGCACCACAGTTTTTATAGTGGGTGAGGTTGTCAACCTAACAGATCTGTCCATCTAAATTGTGCCTACACCGATGGTATTTAAAGTATTCAAGCTAGAGGCTTTTTGAACAAACTCAATATGCAGATATAGTACTCGTGTCAATACAAAAAGCATTTGATAATGTAAGTATAACAGCGTGTATTCTCATCCCTGAAAACATGTAAAAAGCGGGACTGTAGACTCACCTTTGAATAAAGCTCGGATTGAAAAGTGGACAATTTACTTGTACGGTTTATAGCCGAGTAATGCAACCTAAGTATATGTATTTAGGTTGATCAATAAATATGTCTTAAACAAGTGTGGTTTCATAGTATAAGTTGTTTTATTGCTCGAATCGACGCGTTTCAAAGTAGAAGTCAACATACAATCAACTAATTCATGCAAGTCAAACAAAGTCAACCGAAGTCAAACCGAAAGTCAAACTTGGTCAAAGTAGTCAACCAAAGTCAACATCAGTAGGTTCATGTCAAATTTTGGTCAACATGTCAAACCTAAGTCAAACAACACGTTTTATGTCATACATGGTCAATTTCACAATTTCAGTTTATCGTTGTGCACAAAGTTCATGTACATGTAGCAAACTTAGCTTATTATCTCATAGTACAAAATTCATGCAAAAATGGCAAACTCCAGATCATAAGTATACTCAAAATCAATTCCAAAAAGTCTGGCCAGGGTCTCATACGATAATTAAAAGTCAAGAATCAGAAGGGATACATTTATAGTTTGCCAAGTCAGTTTCTGACCGCGCACTGATTTCGTTTTGGCTATAACCGGAGTAAGGGACATGCAATTGATACAAGACCAGTGGCCATGGTTCAAGGACAAGTTATACTAACACATATAAAAAATCGAACAATTTTGGTTTAGCCAATTTGTACAGTTTATTCATTCAAGTTGAACATTCAGTTTTTCAGCTCAAATCAGAATTTACATAAAGTATGGCTCTATTGTGCCCAATGCATAAGGTTTCAGAGATTGACATAAACTAACAATAAGTCACATATCATGTTAAAATTCATATTCCATAAGCTTACATGTTCATTCAATAAACACAATCAACAGAGTATAAAACAGAGAGCAATTTACAGATTCGATTCTAGTTTCGCAAGTCACATTCGCACGCGATTACCCGAAGATATAGATACAATTAGACTATGATATCTACATGAAAGATGAATTACTTTTTGTGTAAATTTCAAATATGCAAAGCTTTAAATCCAGAAGTTAACACATTTTATCATAAAGGCTGTTTTCATGCAAGTGCTGTATAAATCAACTTTTTCACTAAATCGAGCATATCTCAGGTTATACAACGACATGATATCCTAGTGTAAATAGTATGTTTTTAAATTATCTATCCAGTGGTATTAATTTCACAAGCCAATTCGTGGTCTATCAAACCCAGATTTCGGATTACACAACAAAAACACAACGTTAATTTCAAATGGACTTAACTTGATCATCCGGAAACGAAATTAAGCGAATCCAAAGCCTAAAATCAATAGTTTTTCGCAAGGATTCTGAATATCACATAATATCATACATTTAAAAAGTCAAAATTTACTGTACATGCAATAAACAATTCGGTTTTCGCATTAATCAATCAAAACGAGCAATTTATCGCATCTAGTATTCATCAAACATCAAGACTTGAGCAATAGACAACCTAATCCATGAAAATTTAACAAAAATCAGATTTTAAAGATTAGGGTTTATGTAATTATACCTTTGATCACAAAATTAATGATACGCACGCGTAGAGAACGACGATCGGAGCAAGATTGATCAAACGAGTAAGAGCAAACAAGCAAGTTTGATGGTTGATTTGTGTGTGTGTGTTTGATGTGAAGAAAAAGAGAGGGAGGAGGAATGAGCTGCATTTTTCATAGTTAGGATGGAATGAGAGGATTATCTAACTAGTTATTTAGTGCCTAAAATCAAAAGTCAACAAACATGGGCCTAAAAACCAATAGTCAACAAACAAGTGCCTAAACTAATAGTCAACATGCATTGGCTACTCATGGGACCAAGGATGATGAGGTATGAGGTCATGGCCATGTGGTCTCGGGCTCGGGTCTCGGGCTCGTTTTGTGTAAAAGCTCGTTCGCGCGTGGTTCGTTTCGAGTGCCGTTAACCGTACCGAATCTCCGGAACGTTAACTAGTCGTTGAAACAAAATCACCGTGTTTAATTCATTAAGTAAATAATAAATTAAATTTCTTTCGTAAGTTCAATAATTATTAACCATAATTATTCTATCGTTTTTCCGAGTTCCGTTAACTGAAAAGTTTTCTAGGCAATTAACTTTAATCGTGTCGTTTCTAGTTTAATTCGTCAACCGAATTAAGTTTACTAATTAATATAACATACTAATTCAAGTAATCCACTAAGGATCAAGTACGCATTTAATTTCTTTAAATACAAAAAAAAATCATGTAAGTTCCTTTAACTAACTAACGGACTGTTAACTAAAGTAACGGAAAAAGTTGGGTTGTTACATTACCTCACCGTTATTGAAATTTCGTCCCGAAATTTGGATGATGGCAGCTATTGATGAAAATAAAATATTTTTGTATCATTAGAAATCCACGTTTCAACGTGAGCTTGAATTCTATAACGAAGTTTGCAAATAAAGTTTATACTTGGCTCGGATAGTTTGTCTTTCCAGACGTAAGCCTTCATAGATTCTTTTAATAAAAGAATTTGTCATATACGAGTGTTTCATCAAGTAATATGATAAGATTAAATAATCTTTCGAGATCTCTATACGGATGGACTTCTAAGGTCCGTTCGGTTTCGTAATGAATACCAGTTAAGTGTATAGAATTTCTTATCATCAAGAATATGAATGAAATGATTCGGTTATGTGTAAAAATACGACTGAATATGTCACTAATGGATGTATTGAAGTAATAGTTGTCCGCCTTGACTTTTCGATGTAATCACTATTGATTCTCCTAAATTCAAGGGATTTGAATATAATCGTTTAAAATCTGTGAGATTTGAATCCCGGTAATTAAGGAAATTAGAATCCTTTTCTTTTTGATTTAATACGATTATGTTAATCGGCTGACGCGTTGTTATGGTAAAAAGTTCTGATATAAATTAATCATCTCTGCGGCCTTATTTTCTCAACCTCAATCTTCTTACTTTCAAGATTCGATTTTCGTTACTATTTTAACTGTGTATACAGTTATTCTTCTTTTTAGTCTACCACCAGAAGAATCTCTGTTTTTCTATAATGCTCTAGGGGTGACAGTATTTTTAATTCTACCACTCCTCTATTTTTCAATACTTATTGATATAAATGGTTTATGATCTTCCATGTTTGTTGTCTTTTATATTCTGACCTATTTTTCGAAGACTCGTGCTTTTTATCCAAGAAGATCTTCAACTTGGTCTTCTATACATGGTCAAATAATACGGATCAATAGCCGATGATGATGCAGAAACATTCGCTGTTCATCGTCATAGTATCCGTTTTTACCTTGTTTTCTCTTCTCGACTTTAAATCAAGCAAGTAATGGTCCTGAATTCGTAGGTATGGAGTTTCGAATGATCATAATATACAAGGTAGAAAGGAAAGGTAATAGCACGATTTGATTTGTCAAATTACCAGAATATTCGAAAAAGACCGAATCATCAAGAAATATATTTCCTTGATATGTTTAGTAGTTAAATAGAATGAAAGAGTTATGTAACATGGTTCATGATGATTGTAAGGTCTGTGAATCATCATCTTCCATTAGAAATTCAGCATGACTTCGGAGCAAGATATTCTCTAAAGATATCATCGGATCCAGAATTACCTGGATTCTTTGAATATAAGGTTTGGTCCTTGTATTTGTCCTTGGTCTGCTTCATGGTTAGCTCAATCCATTTTTCAGTTCCAAATATGAGCTTTTTCAATACGTTATTCTTTATCATCAAACTTTTGGCCATTAAGATCATCTATAGCTTTTGCTGCTTCGTCAGCATTCTCAAGGTTAACGAATCTGAATCGTTGGTTATTAATCCGAGATGGTTTCAAGAGATTTTATTTTTAGATGATTAAACGCTGATTGTAATCGTTAACGGATCTAATGGTTGACGAATAGGCGTTGTTGATTTCAAAAGTAATGAATGATAATTTCGATGGTTTGATGTGATAATTCATCATAGAATACAAATGAATATAATTCATGAATGTAGTGATCTTTAGGAAGATAACACTTGCTAAAGCTTTACTTAGATTCCGATACGTCAAAATCATAATATGTAGTAGTTGTTCTTTAGTGAACGAATACACATATCTTGTGAGTGTAATTAGTATAGTTACTGATTATTGAATCAGAATTTGAAGAATGTATAATGTAACATATTAATGTGAGATATAAATATTTCTCGGGTTTTACCTACCCGTTAAATATTTTTACAATTTACAGTTTGTACAGAAGGGTTTTTTAATTACAATTTTTATGAAGATATATATTCGTATTTATTCTTCAGATGTAATCATAGATTTAATGAGTTAATATAATATTAAACTCATTTGATTTACGGTTGAAGATAATCTCCAAAGCCTTAGAGATTTCATAATTGTCGCGAAATATTTTGCTAATAAAGTTATGAATCAATACTTCATCGTTCATTGTTTATTGATATACCTCGGTATATGATATTGATGCTCGTGGAGTTCTTGTGAAATTTACAAGGCACGAATAATGTTTTCTAGAAAGTTTCAAGTACATCGAAAATAGAAGTGAAAAATCAAACATGTATTTGAATAATACACTTAGTTTATTATGAAATGGAGTTTATTGTGCTGAAGCAGTGATTAATGATTGTTAAGTCATTAACAAAGGATGTACATCATAGCATATTAATGATATGATTTAACCAAGTAGTACATACTAGTTAAGATTCACACGTAATAGCTTAGTACGAAAAGATTTATTATTGTTCCAAACCATATATATATATATATATATATATATATATATATATATATATATATATATATATATATATAAAGTATACATATATAATTTTTTTTCAGGAAGAATGAGTCAATACATCTTAACTCACAATTACTAATATTCCTTGGTATCTATGGGGCGTATGATGTTGATATCCGAAGTACCGAGTGTGATGTTGAGGTTTGGGATGCGGATGTTGTTGGTGAAGCTGATGCTGTTGGTGGTGATGTTGATGGTACTAGTGGTGCTGGTTATGCTGCTGGTGCTGCTGATGCTCTTAGATTTCGCACCATATTCTCCAGAGCCACTACTCGAGCGCGAAGCTCGTTGACTTCTTCTACTATTCCGGGATGATTGGCGGTTCGGACAAGTGGATGAATAAGATCTAGAATTTTGGATATTAGATATTCGTGGCGGGATATCCTGGAAATGAGGGTGAAAATGGTGTTCCGGATTGGTTCGCCGGTAAGTGCTTCAGGTTCTTCACCAAGAGGTGAATTCGGTTGGTGGAAGGGATCACCTTCTTCTTGTCTCCATTGATTGAGTCGACTACGAACGTATCCCCATTTCATCCAGAACAGATGATGGCTAATAGGTTCGTTCGTTCCGGTTACGCTGTCCATGGAGCTCGAGGAATCAGATGAGAAATCCATATTATGTGTTTGGAATAGGGTTTGATATGAATTGAGTGTTGGATATTGAATGATATATTTTTTTTCCTTGAATATGTATATATAGCAAAAAGATTTCCGTAATTTACGGAGGAAATTTAGAGAAAGTGTTAGACAAAGTCTATTGGGACAGATATGATAAGATATGATAAGATATGACTTGTCTATACTCCAATAATGGCAGTATGACGTGTCGAGATCATAAAATGATGAGTATGTCCAGGCAGTGTATTCATAGTGCCAAATAGAAATTAGGGGTGACGGACAGTGTCGGGTAGTGACGAGTTGTGATGTGATTACACGCTCCTTATAGGTTATAATAACAATTAAATCGTACGGTGTAAATTTCTACTCATATTTGAAATTAAACGGTTTATGTTCTAAACGGTATTTATCCAAGTAACCTACTTGACTCGCTCCTAATTCCTTATTTTGCGATGTCAGAACTTCTATATGAGTTACCGTAATGTAATCCTGGTCATTACATTACGTTATCTCACATTTCCATTTGACATAACTCCATAAGTTCAAGATGGCGTAATCAACTTAATTTAGTTAAATCTCGCGTCGCGTGTACGTATGTGATTCGTAGTATAACATTTAGTTCAAGTCCATATCATATGGGTATAGGGTGTATATGTACGTGATGTAATGTGTAGCCCTACATGTCGTATTGTGAAGCAAATAGTGCATGTATGGTGTATAAAAGTCATCCAAGACACACGGCTATAGACTAGACTTCACTAATGCGTCCTACGGTTAGACACACTAATGTATCCTAGTTCCCTATAGCCAAAGCTCTGATACCATATGTAACACCCCGTCAAAAATCCCTTTAACGGAATGTTAACTCTGGTCCGAGTGCTTGGCTTGACTTCTACGTAACAGCAATATTCTACAGCGGAAGCAATTAATACCTGAGAATAAAACACGCAAAAACAGGATCAACAATAATGTTGAGTGAATCTACAGGTTTTAAGTAAACAATACAGTATGTTTAAAAAATACATTTCGAAAACGGTTATTAGTGAAAGACCACCAAGGTTCAATGTTAAAAGTTTGTAGACAACTCCGTGTCCCATTTCAAAAGTTTGTTGACACTACCATGTCAAGTTTCAATCATTTGTAGACAATACAATGTTAAGTTTCAAATATTCGTAGACAATACCATGTCAAGTTTCAAATATTCGTAGACAATACCATGTCAAGTTTTATCTCATTTGTTCGTAAACCACAGTTTTAAATAACGTTGTATAGTATCTGAAAAACAGTTATCAGAAAATAGTTTAAGTTCCTTGACCACGAGATTTTACAAGTACAACTCCAAGTTGCGAAACGTTTGCATAATCTATGAGCACCTGAATACTAGCAATGACACGAGTATAGAATCCACTATACTCGCCTTTACCTCATAAAATGTTATACACTTGTTCGAGTGTCTTAATGTTCAAAGTAAATGCACCACAGTTTTTATAGTGGGTGAGGTTGTCAACCTAACGGATCCGTCCATCTAAATTGTGCCTACACCGATGGTATTTAAAGTATTCAAGCTAGAGGCTTTTTGAACAAACTCAATATGCAGATATAGTACTCGTGTCAATACAAAAAGCATTTGATAATGTAAGTATAACAGCGTGTATTCTCATCCCTAAAAACATGTAAAAAGCGGGACTGTAGACTCACCTTTGAATAAAGCTCAGATTGAAAAGTGGACAATTTACTTGTACGGTTTATAGCCGAGTAATGCAACCTAAGTATATGTATTTAGGTTGGTCAATAAATATGTCTTAAACAAGTGTGGTTTCATAGTATAAGTTGTTTTATTGCTCGAATCGACGCATTTCAAAGTAGAAGTCAACATACAATCAACTAATTCATGCAAGTCAAACAAAGTCAACCGAAGTCAAACCGAAAGTCAAACTTGGTCAAAGTAGTCAACCAAAGTCAACATCAGTAGGTTCATGTCAAATTTTGGTCAACATGTCAAACCTAAGTCAAACAACACGTTTTATGTCATACATGGTCAATTTCACAATTTCAGTTTATCGTTGTGCACAAAGTTCATGTACATGTAGCAAACTTTGCATATTATCTCATAGTACAAAATTCATGCAAACATGGAAAACTCCAGATCATAAGTATACTCAAAATCGATTCCAAAAAGTCTGGCTAGGGTCTCATACGATAATTAAAAGTCAGGAATCAAAAGGGATACATTTATAGTTTGCCAAGTCAGTTTCTGACTGCGCACTGATTTCGTTTTGGCTATAACCGGAGTAAGGGACATGCAATTGATACAAGACTAGTGGCCATGGTTCAAGGACAAGTTATACTAACACATATAAAAAATCGAGCAATTTTGGTTTAGCCAATTTGTACAGTTTATTCATGCAAGTTGAACATTCAGTTTTTCAGCTCAAATCAGAATTTACATAAAGTATGGCTCTATTGTGCCCAATGCATAAGGTTTCAGAGATTGACATAAACTAATAATAAGTCACATATCATGTTAAAATTCATATTCCATAAGCTTACATGTTCATTCAATAAACACAATCAACAGAGTATAAAACAGAGAGCAATTTACAGATTCGATTCTAGTTTCGCAAGTCACATTCGCACGCGATTACCCGAAGATATAGATACAATTAGCCTATGATATCTACATGAAAGATGAATTACTTTTTGTTTAAATTTCAAATATGCAAAGCTTTAAATCCAGAAGTTAACACATTTTATAATACAAGGCTGTTTTCATACAAGTGCTGTATAAATCAACTTTTTCACTAAATCGAGCATATCTCAGGTTATACATAAGTAAACGACATGATATCCTAGTGTAAATTGTGTGTTTTTAAATTATCTATCCAGTGGTATTAATTTCACAAGCCAATTCGTGGTCTATCAAACCCATATTTCGGATTACACAACAAAAACACAACGTTAATTTCAAATGGACATAACTTGATCATCCGGAAACGAAATTAAGCGAATCCAAAGCCTAAAATCAATAGTTTTTCGCAAGGATTCTGAATATCACATAATATCATACATTTAAAAAGTCAAAATTTACTGTACATGCAATAAACAATTCGGTTTTCGCTTTAATCAATCAAAACGAGCAATTTATCGCATCTAGTATTCATCAAACATCAAGACTTGGGCAATAGACAACCTAATCCATGAAACTTTAACAAAAATCAGATTTTAAAGATTAGGGTTTATGTAATTATACCTTTGATCACAAAATTAATGATACGCACGCATAGAGAACGACGATCGGAGCAAGATTGATCAAACGAGTAAGAGCAAACAAGCAAGTTTGATGGTTGATTTGTGTGTGTGTGTGTGTGTGTGTTTGATGTGAAGAAAAAGAGAGGGAGGAGGAATAAGCTGCATTTTTCATAGTTAGGATGGAATGAGAGGATTATCTAACTAGTTATTTAGTGCCTAAAATCAAAAGTCAACAAACATGGGCCTAAAAACCAATAGTCAACAAACATGTGCCTAAACTAATAGTCAACATGCATTGGCTACTCATGGGACCAAGGATGATGAGGTATGAGGTCATGGCCATGTGGTCTCGGGCTCGGGTCTCGGGCTCGTTTTGTGTAAAAGCTCGTTCGCGTGTGGTTCATTTCGAGTGCCGTTAACCGTACCGAATCTCCGGAACGTTAACTAGTCGTTGAAACAAAATCACCGTATTTAATTCATTAAGTAAATAATAAATTAAATTTCTTTCGTAAGTTCAATAATTATTAACCATAATTATTCTATCGTTTTTCTGAGTTCCGTTAACTGAAAAGTTTTCTAGGCGATTAACTTTAATCGTGTCGTTTCTAGTTTAATTCGTCAACCGAATTAAGTTTACTAATTAATATAACATACTAATTCAAGTAATCCACTAAGGATCAAGTACGCATTTAATTTCTTTAAATACAAAAAAAAAATTCATGTAAGTTCCATTAACTAACTAACGGACAGTTAACTAAAGTAACGGAAAAAGTTGGGTTGTTACAGTATAACACATGTCTGCACATGCGTTAAACTTCTGCATTCCCACGTGGTCTTGTAATGTCACTTGTCAGCCACCGACGCGTGTCCTTTTCTGTTCAACTTTTTGTTTGACTTCTGTTGAATAGTACGATTGATGTAGACCACTCGGGAAACCACTATGCTTGTAATAGAGCATAGCTGTCTTGTGTAGTAAGCTGCATTCCAGCTATGCTGGTTCTTCATTGCTGAGTCACTTGATATTCTTGAATTGCTGAGTACACATCCTGTACTTAATTGAAGAATACTGTCTACCTTGTGCTGGTAGACTGGGCAGCAAACTAAACACTCGACATAGCAATATCTGATGTCTATACATAAACAAACTTGTGCTGGCTGCACATAACATTTTAGTGCAAATAAATTACAGTTTTGTCATAATTAAATCCTTAATTATTTTGGGGACTCAACAATCTCCCCCTATTTGAGGATGACAAAACCTATGACATAAAGAGAAAACACTAAAGCCATCACTAAGGGACCTAATGAAAAATAGGCAGTAAATTTATCCCTTTTAGGTTTGTTTTTGGGATCTTTTGCTGAGTTATCTATATCTTATAAATTGATATAATTTTGAAGATAAACTCATTTCATTTTCATTACAGCAGAGTAACAAACATTTACAGAACAGTATAATGAAAAATGAAATAACAAAAGATACAATAAAATTACTAGAAGGCTATCTATCTTTATCTTTGTCTTTCTCTTGTTCATCACCAGATAGCTCTTCTTCTTTTACTTTGAGGGCTGCACAGGCTTCAGGAAACAAGTAAGGCACTTCAGCAGGATCAAATACTGGAATCTAAGGGGGTAGAATGATGGGATCTCTTCTGTGTGGGCCATCACCAGTAGATTTCTTTCCTTTAGGCTTTTGAGAGAGGACTTCTTCTACATTCACTACTGGTGCATTCCTATATTTTACTACTTTGTTGAAGAGCTCTTGAAGTTCAGGTTTCAGTGTATCTTTAATACCACTTTTACCTTTACCGATAAATTACTGCAGTATCTCCATCCATTCACTGAACCCTAAGATTCTTAGTTCAGTGTAGTCTATTCTCTCCTGAACATTACCTTCCCTGCTGATAGAGAAAGCCGTTTTTGTGCCTTTGTGCACCTTAATGATCTTACTAGGATTTGATCTTCTGGTTAGTACATCACCATATTTTCTCCTATAGTAAAGATCAGATAACTCTATTATTCGTTCAGTTTCTATAGGGGCAGCAGCAGGTGCTTTCTCAGCAGCTTCCAGTTCATCGAATGCCTTGTCCAGTTCCTTAACAATGGCTTTGGCTAACTTGAGGGATTCAGCCTCTTGTTTTCTATCAGCAGCCTACTTAGCTTCTTCTTCCTGAAGCTTCAGCCTCTCAGGATATTCAGCATCAGCATCCTCCCTTCTTTGCCTTTCAAGTTGAACACTCAAAAGATAATCATTGGTAGTAATGTTGAGGAATTTTGCTGTAGCAATCAATTGTCTGCCTTCATTAGTAGTCATGGCATCACAGTATTGCTTTAGATTCATGTCCAGCTGTAGAGCCTCATAAAAGAGAGCTTTCTCTGCATCAGTATATATCCTTTGACCACTGTTGTATAGATACACACCAACTTCAATGCTGAATTCCAAGCATTGACGTAGAATTGCTGATCAAGTGGATGGTACAGCATTCTGATTTGGCGTATCCTTTTAGGTATAGCTGCTTCTCTTTGTTCAAGCAGTTCTGGAACAGTGATCTCCAGCCTGTAAGCCTCTCTTTCGTCTGGATTCATCTTTCTTAAGTCTGGCTCACCCTGTGCAGCTGGATCATCTTCCCAAGTAGTGTGTTTATCATGAAGTTTTAGGGAAGATGGTGGATACATACGTGATTCTGCTGTGCCAGAAGAACCCACTGAATAAAAGTCAATACGTTCATCCAGTGTCCTGTCAAAATAAGCAAGAGTCCGGGCAGGAATAGGTGATTGAATGAAAGTTGAACTCCCTCTGCCCCAGACTGTGTAATCAGCAGCATCAACAGAATCAGCATCATTGTTAGCACCCAGCTCAACCACCTTAGCTGGGTCTTCATCACTTGTTACACCCAGCCGCACACTTCTGGCTGGGTCTTCATTCACAACACTCCTTGCTGTGTCTTCGGTACCAGCTGACTGATTAGTGTCAGCTGGCACAACTGCCACAGTATCTTCATCAGTTGCCTCAATTAAGGGCTCTTTCCTTAGGGGCTGATTGTCCCTAGGGGAAGATTTTACCCTTTGTTTATCGATTGGCATGGGTTCAGCTAATGGTTCTTGTGTTGATACTAGTTCTTGTGGAGTCAGATAGGGAGTAATAGCAAGATACTCCCCCTGAACATCATCATCATCATCATCATCATCATCATCAAGGTTGATGGTTTCTGCTGGCTGTTGTGGTGCAGCTGGCTGAGCAGAAGAAGCTGGTCTAGTGGATTGGCTGGTTTCTAACATAGCATCCAACCATTTCATAAATACATCAGCTCTAACTCTTCCTGAATCGGTAGATTGCAAATAATCTTGTATCTCTTCAGGTGTCATTCTTTTAATCCTGTCTGCTCACTCAGCATACAGCTTTGCCTTCTTTTTGTCATATTTCACCATGAACTTAGCATTTCGTTTTCGAGCATCTATCTTGTATTTGTTTATGCTGATAAGTTCATCTTGAATATCCATCTTTTCAGGGTCTAGGCTTCTTCTATGCTCAATTCTATGTCGTTTACGAGCAACATAGGCCTCCCATTTAGCATTAAAGGCATCATTTAATTCCTGCTGTCTCTTTTGATATCTCTCCATTTTTCTCTTCATTTTTCTTTCAATAGTTTGAGAAACAACAAAAGATTCGGCAATAGCTAGTTTAGAAACATCACTGGGCTTACTGCCAGAACTAATATCATCTACAAATGTGGTAGAGACACTGGGTTGAGATTCACCAGCAGTTTTTACACCTGCTTCAGTATGAGCATTGCTGGACTTAGTGCCAATACCTTGATCAGTACCATCACCACCATCACCACCATCTCTCCTTTGCTGCTTTGGAGCCTTCTCATGCTCATGCTTCCCCTCAGTTTGTTTTCTCTTTTTATGCTTTTTAAATTTCTTCTCCCTTTTTTGTCATCAGCAGGGGCAGAAGTATGGTCTGGGGAGACATGTGCATCAAGGTCACTATCTGACTCTGGGACAGAATAGGCAAAGTTATTCCAGTCAGCATCAGCAGGAGATAGATGGGCACCAGGATCCACGCCATATTGTCTGAGGCATAGGTTTGAAGTACAAACTTCATTCCTTGCAACACCCATAGCCATTTAATTTACACTGGCTCTTACATCAGCTTGAAGAATAGCCATGCGTTGCATTACCTCCACCATTTGAACATATAGCAGAGGCATGTATCATTGTAGCCATTTGCTGTTCCTGCGAATCCAACCTCTCTTCTAATACCCTATTCTCCTCATTAAGAAACAGAATCCTGCGATTAGCAGCATCAAGTTTAGCTTGAAGATGGGCAATATGATCAGCATATTCATTATGAGAGATGATTCGCCTTTTAAGATCCTCCTCTTCTTCATGGTGTTGGACAATGGCATCAACTACTAGATCTGCAAAAGCACATACTTGTTTGAACTGGGCTTCAATAGTTGATGTTGTAACGTCCCCAGCTCTGCGTATGGCTTCAGTCATTCGATCAGTAATAGTATCGCGGATGGATCGCTGGATATCTGGTGTGATTCTAGCTACAGTACGATAAACATCCAGAGTAGAAATGGCAGCCACCTCAGTAGGATCAAAACTACTGGTTGAGGGGTAACCACTGGCAGCTACAACAGGAGTACCTCTGTGGGGTGGTGGAGGTGGAAGGTCAGAATCAGACTCATCACCATGATCACCATCATTTTTACCTTCACCCAAAGGTTTAGAACCACTTGTATCCTTTGCAGCATCATCATCAACATCATCAGTAAGATATACTGGTTTGTCTTTGGAGCCAGTCACATTATCATGAATGACTGGCTCGTCCTTACCAGCACCTTTATCAGCATCATCATCAGATGAAGAAGATGATGAGGAAGAAGCTGATGAATCAGAAGGCACTAGCGAATCAGGAACCTTTTGCATGACACATTTACCAGTAGCAGGATCGATGATGAACTTGAGAGGCCTCCATGTACTAGGCCATGGAGAAGCAGCTAGAGCCATACCAAAATAATGGTAGTATGGCTACTCATTGACTGGTTGTAGAGTGGCCAGCCTCTCATATACCTCTTCTCATATTGGTCGATCAAGCTGAGACAGTAGTTCAATTAGCTCTTCCTGTGGTAGCTTGCTGGCTGAGACTAAAGCACTTTGAGGATCAATTGTCAGCTAATCCACTAGCAAGGAAATCTTGGGAGTGATAGAGGCTCCCATATATATGAAGTTGGGCACAACTTCATCTGGATCTGGTACCTGGCACACATACTTGGGCTTTTCACCAGAAACAGAAGCCTGAGTAGTGTTAGTAGTAGTAGCAGTAGAGGTATCAGCATCCAAAGTAGGTTCCGTAGAACCAGTGACATGTGCAGAATAGGCAGAATTTGATGCAATAAGTTCATCAGTAAACACCACGTCACCTTGGTCACCACCTGTAGAAATTTCCTCAGTAGCAGCAGTTGGAGGAGTAACAGTGGAAGAACCAGTAACAACGAAATCAAGAACCTCCTTAATAATATTATCAATAACTTTTTCAAGTGCAGGAGGAGGTTCTGTTATCATCTCATCAACCACCTTAGAATCAGTGGTTAAAGTAGCAATACCGGATATAGTAGGAGGAATAGCAGAAATATCAGCAGTAGCTAACTCCTCATTAACAGTAAGATAAGTGGAACCAGCAGCCACAATATCTCCAGTAGTACCAGCTGCAGTAGAGGCAACAGCACTAGCATCAGCACCACCAGTAGACAAATCAGTAGCACCAACACCAGTAGCAGAAACAGAGAGCTCATCAGTAGAAACAATAACATTCTCTTCTTGCTCCCCCTCTGCCTGTTCATATACCCTGCTAAGAACTGAAATAAAAGAACAGTTTATGTTAACAACTGTAGAACCAAATAAATTTGACTCAACAATTGCATCTGTTGTTGGTCTCTAGGGACAGACTAGTGATTTAGTCAGCCCTTTGATTGAGACAGAGTAAGGTGTCTATAAGTATAACACCCTGCTTTTTTTTTTAATCACAGCAGAAGGCCTGTCTATTTAATACATAATATAAACATGTATATATATATAATAAAGTCCATTTAATAATAAACACATTAATAAATAAATGTTCGGGTGTTATATTAAAACAAGATATAGCTTTTTAATATAAAAGACGCGACATCAGAGTTTCTGACTTTGTCAAACATATCTTCCAATAGTCCGTTTCCCTGAAATTTAACAAGCATGCAACAGTCAACCTGTAGTGAAGAGGAGGGGGTTAGCACGAAGCTAAGTGAGTGCAACTAACTATAGGTAATAACGTATAGAAACCGTCATACTAATCATGTCACATAGTCTAACACACAAACATCACCCAAGACCATAGAATAGAGTTTGTATTAAATACAAAAATTCTTTGTTACATTTAAGATGTCATGAATTTAATTTTATATCATTGGGAGTAAATGAGTTTCTGTGTTAAGGTATCATTTAATGTTGTGAGCTATTTATTATTTCATTTTAGACATTGAATAACCATGATATAAAAGACTTTGTTGTGCTGATTGTTTGACATGTAGGCAGTAAACAAAGAATTTGTGACTTACTGGTTTGTCCTACATGTTGTAGAACCAACACACCAACAAAATTGCCTTTTATTTTAAAGTTCAAGCATACCCAGCTCAGAGATGAGATAGTGAAAACGTTTCTCATCTAAGGGCTTTGTGAAGAGATCTGTTAACTACTGCTCTGTTGAAATAAAATGTAGCTCCACATCTCCTTTTTGAACATGATCCCTTATGAAATGATATCGAACGTCAATGTGCTTTGTCCTTGAATGCATCACAGGATTATTAGTAATAGCAATTGCACTTGTGTTGTCACAGTAGATTGGAGTTTTTGTAACATGAACATCATAGTCCTTCAGCTGGCTTTGCATCCATAGTACTTGAGCAGTACAACTACCAGCTGAAACATATTCTACCTCAGCAGTAGATGTGGACACAGTATTTTGCTTTTTGCTCGTCCAGCTGACTAGCCTACCACCCAGTAACTGGCAACCACTAGTAGTACTTTTCTTGTCTATTTTACACCCTGCAAAATCAGCATCTGAATACCCTATTAGCTCAAAATCCTGGTCTTTGAGATACCAAAGACCACGTCTAGCAGTACCTTTCAGATACCTAAATATTCTTTATACTGCTAGCAAATGTGACTCTTTAGGATCAGCTTGATATCTGACACAGAGACAAGTGGCAAACATAATATCTAGTCTGCTGGCTGTGAGATAAAGTAGGGACCCAATCATACCTCTATATTCAGTGATATTGACTGGTTCACCATTGAGATCAGCATCGATTTTGATAGATGCTGCCATTGGAGTCCCTATATCTTTTAAACAGTTCAGACTAAATTTCTTTAACATATCTTTGATATATTTATCTTGACTTATAAAAATTCCATCATCAAGTTGTTTAATTTGCAATCCTAAAATGTATTGCAAATCTCTTTGTAAGCTCATTTCATATGTCTTTGACATAAGTTTTGAAAAATCTTGACAATGTTTCTCATATTTAGATCCATAAATAATATCATCCACATATATCTGTACCAGCAAGACATCACCATCTATCTCTTTTTAGAATAGAGTGGTATCAATTGTTCCAACTTTAAAACCTATACCAGTGAGATACACATGTAGTGTCTCATTCCATGCTCTTGGTGCCTGTTTAAGGCCATAAAGAGCTTTGTCTAGCTTGTAGACATGGTCTGGATATTTACTGCTTACAAAACCAGGAGGCTGTTTGACATAAACTTCTTCTTGCAGCTTCCCATTTAGAAATGCAGACTTAACATCCATCTGGAATACCCTAATGTTCATCTTAGCAGCATATGCCAAGAACAATCTGATAGCTTCCATCCTAGCCACTGGAGCATATGTCTCTCTATAATCCAATCCTTCTTCCTGTTTGAAACCTTGAGCTACCAATCTAGCTTTATTTCTTATCACAATCCCATCTTCATCCATCTTATTTTTGAAAACCCACTTGGTACCAATGATCTTTTTAGTTTCATCATCAGGTTGAGGTACCAATGTCCAAACCTTATTCCTATCAAACTGGGAGATCTCTTCTTGCATAGCTCCTGCCCAACTTGGATCTTTGATTGCTTCTTCAGGACATGTAGGTTCAATGGTAGGTACAAAGTTTACATGCATACAAAAATTGCGGGTTGCATGTCTTCTTGTTTTAACACCACTGGCCAGATTACCAATAATTTGTTCAATTGGATGCTCCTTTGTCAATCTAGTGTTATGAATAGGTGAGCTTATTGTGGAACACGCACCATCTTGATCATCAGCTGGCTCAGAGGAATGAGCAGCAGCGGGAGACAGCTGTTCATTATGAGTGTAACCAGTACCAGCTTGAGATCCTTCAGAACTAGTAGACCTATGCACAAGTTGTAAAACTTCAGTAGAGCCAGTAGGTCCACCTAGTTTAGACACAGATGGAACAGAGTGTTCTATCTCATCATCAGAGAACCCAGCAACATGGATTGGTGAGGGATTTGCTGCTGGTTCTTCTTCATCATCTAGAGCTTGCTGAGTTGGCTCTTCAAACAGTAACTCCTCATCTTCTTGACCAGAAGATGAATTAGGGGCAGTTTCATCAAATGTAACATTAATAGATTCTTCAAAACAACCCCTTCTTTTATTGAAAACCCTATATGCCTTTGACATGTTGGAATATCCAAGAAATATACCTTCATCAGTCTTAGCATCAAACTTGCCTAGCTGATCCCTATTGTTTAGAATGAAACAGGGAGTGCCAAATACATGAAGAAATGAAATTGAGGGTCTTCTGCCTTTGAGAACTTCATAAGCAGTTTTCTGATGTCTTTTCAAGTCATTTGCATCACACATGATTTCGAATGGTAAACTCCAATCAGGAGCTATCATGATGGGTGCATGTGTTAGTTGCTCCTTCAGATAGTTGAATGCTTTAATACATTCTTCATCGAAGACAAACGGAAATTCCTTTCCTAGGAGATGAGTAAGAGGTCGTGTGACCTTTGAGAAATCTTTAATGAAGTGTCGGTAAAAACTGGCGTGTCCAATGAAACTCCTTACCGCTTTTACTATCGTAGGTTCTGGAATTTTAATAATGGTCTCAATCTTAGCCTTATCAACTTATATTCCTGCTTTTGAAATCTTATGTCCTAAAACTATCCCTTCTTTAAACATGAAGTGGCATTTTTCCCAATTCAGAACTAAATTTGAATCTTCACACTGGGTGAGCATCTTGTCAAGGTTAGAAAGGCATGAATCAAAGGTACTACCAAAGACTGAGAAGTCGTCCATGAAGACTTTCATACAACGTTCAATCATGTCGTGGAATATCGCCACCATGCATTGCTGAAATGTAGCTGGTGCATTGCATAAGCCAAAGGGCATGCGTCAATAGGCAAATGTTCCATAAGGACAGGTAAAGGTTGTCTTTTCTTGGTCCTTTGGATCGAGGGGAATTTGGAAGTAGCCGAAAAAACCGTCAAGGAAACAATAGTATTCATTTCCTGATAGACGTTCCAACATTTGATCGATGAAAGGTAATGGAAAATGATCTTTTCAGGTTGCATCGTTTAGTTTACGATAATCTACGCAAACTATCCAACCGGTGACCTCTCGTGTTGGAATGAGCTCATTATTCTCATTTTGAATTATGGTTGTCCCTCCCTTTTTGGGTACCACTTGAACATGACTAAATCGAAAATGGGATAGATCAGACCGACGTCCAGAAGTTTGATTACTTCTTTCTTGATGACTTCTTGAATCATAGGGTCGACCCTTCTTTGCCTCTGAACTGATGGTTTGAAATCATCTTCCATGAAGATCTTGTGGGTGCAATAGTTGGGGCTGATTCCTTTTATGGCGGAGATCTTCCAAGCAATTGCCTTCTTATGTGATTTCAAAACTTGAATCAATTTTGCCTTCTCTTGTGGGGTGAGGTCTTTTGAGATGATTACAGGGAGTTGTGATTCTCCTTCTAAGAATGCATACTCCAGATTGTCGGGTAACTTCTTTAACTCCAATTCTGGAGGTTCCTCAACAGATGGCTTCATCCTAGCTATCTTCTTTCGGTCTAACGAGTCATACTTCTCCTGGAATTCTGATTCTTCAGTAGCAGTCACTGATGCTATCTATTCTTCATTTTTGGAAATTGTCCTTCTTAGTGCTTCCTCTTCAGAAACGTCTTCCTTAGTTTCGAAGGTTGGTTCAGGAATTTCCACGCAGTCCTCTTTTGACTGGGGTTCCTGATATACCGGAATGAAATCTGTTTCTTCATTCGATCTTCTCCTTATTAGAGGTAGGGAATGCCTTATCCTAGCGGTGCTATTCGGATAGCCTTGCCAATAAAATTACTTTCAGAGAGGGAATATTTGTGTTGACTAAGGTTTATGGCTGAATAAGTGTCGACATTTCCTTTAGGAGGTGTAAAGAAGAGATCCTTAGAAATTTGATCTTGACTACATATAGCCATGGTTTCTTCCAGGTATTTGTTGATGAGTTCTTGAAAAGAATCAGAGAGATTCACATCTTCTTCGTGAGGATGGTTCATGAGACGGTCAACATTGAATGTGATTTCTTCTCCTCCAAACCTTAGTTTTAATTATTTCTCGTGCACATCAATTACGGCCTTGGCAGTATTCAGGAATGGTCTGCCAAGAATGAGTGGGACCTTCGTGTCTTCCTTAATATCCATAATGACGAAATCAACGGGAAATGCTAACTTATCCACTCTGACTAGGACATCTTCAGCTATTCCTCGAGGAATCATAACTTATCTGTCCGCGAGTTGGATAGTCATTCTGGTAGACCTTAAGTCATTTAATTCTAGCTTTTTGAATAACAAATAGGACATTAGGTTTACACTAGCTCCTAAGTCTACTAATGCATTGCTAATTTAGACATCTTGCAGGTAGCAAGGTACCGTAAATCTTCTTGTATCTCCTAACTTAGGGGGAATTCCATGTTGTAACACTAATGAGCATTCTTTACTTAAGGTCAAGCTAACTATCTCTCTTAATCTCTCTTTGTTTGAAAGCAGTTCTTTGAAAAATTTAGCGCAGTTCGGCATTTCTACTAAAGCATCTACTAGTCGTACATTCAAATGCAAATTCTTGATAATATCCCAATACTTAGCGAATTGCGCTTCTTGTTTTTCCTTCCTAAGCCTACCTGGGAAAGGTATGCGGGTGCGCGAAATAACTTCCAGGGCTTTAGGAGAGATAGGTTCAGTGGATTGACAATTGGGTCAATTGACACAGGTTCCTTATCAGAAAAATCTTGTATGGGTATATTGACAGTTGTTTCTTTCCCTCCTCTAGTGATTACTAGGGCATCAAACTCACTACACTCTATATCAACTTTAGTGGTTAAACGTTTAAGCGTAAGCTGAAAATTTGTGATTGATTCTTCAAAAGTCTTTATCAAAGTGTCGAACTTATTTTAACATTCTATGACTTGAATATTTATCATGTATTGCTTTTTCATAAATTCAACTAAAATTTCCTTAGAGTGGAGAGTAGGTTTGTGTAACGGGAAGATTACATTATGGTCTGAGCTATTTTGCTGTTTATGTGCCCATCTAGGGTAAGGATACCTTAGATTGGTCCTAGCATGAAAGGACCCGTTCATACCGATTATAAACGATTCACAATAGTTGATTTCATTGCGAGGTATTTGACCTCTATATGATAAGTTTTACAAACATTGCATTCGTTTTGAAAAGACAAACTTTCATTTCAACGAAAGTTAACAGCATGCATACCATTTCATAATATATCCAAACTATAAATGACTTAATAATAATCTTGTTGAACTCAACGACTCGAATGCAACATCTTTTGAAATATGCCATGAATGACTCCAAGTAATATCTCTAAAATGAGTAAATGCACATCAGAAGATTTCTTTCATACCTGAGAATAAACATGCTTAAAAGTGTCAACCAAAAGGTTGGTGAGTTCATAGGTTTATCATAAACAATAAAATTCATAATTTTGATAGACCACAAGATTTAAATACAATAGACATATCTCGTGTACTAAACCATTTTTCATAATGCTTGGCAGAGTAGGTTCGTATCCTTTTCTCCCCCATAGGTTGCCTCGCGATTTTTAATAACCGTACACATATCTCATGTACAAAATATAATACACATAACCTGTGTATAAAAATCATTCTCTCGATACATAACATTCACTTTACTTTTATTGCTCAACATGGTAACCGACCTTAACATATAATGCGCATCAATAATATCCCCAAAATAGAACATCTCGTCTGTATAATATATAAACTTTGAAGTACTAAACACCACGCCCACTAGCTCTTCCGTCTAGTGAACATTCTGGGTGGGGGTGTTAAACCCGGTAGCTACCTTTAGGATTCGCGTGAATTAGGGCCATTGATAGTGCTCCAAATGAACATATATTTAGTAGCAATATCGTTCCAATATGTAAAGTTTTTAAATGTAATTTCCTTATTTTTAGTTGTAATAGTTAAATAAATAAGTGCGAAGACGAAAGACGCAAATCGCTCGAAAATGAAGATTTAAAGACAAAAACAAAGATTTGAAAGACCAAAACGTCCAAAAAGCTCAAATGTACAAGATACAATTAAAAAGGTTCAAATTATTGATGAGGAACGTCTAAAAATGACAAGAGTACAAGTTACAAAACGCAAAGTACAAAATATAAAATTGTACGCAAGGACGTTCGAAAATCCGGAACCAGGACATGAACCAACTCTCAGCGCTCGACGCAACGGTGTAAAAATTACGAGTCAACTATGCATAAGAATAAAATATAATATTTAAATAATTCATAATAAGAATAATATTAAATAATAAAAAGTTGTTAATTGAGCATAGTTCAGGGGTCGTAAATGAAAATTTCAAATTCTAATTTCCCTATAAAGCGATGATTTACGTTCGATGAAAGGGAGAAGATTTTTTTCCGATCTCTTTTTTTTCTTCTATCTTTTTCTTATTTTTCTATCTATCAATATCAATATCTATATTCTATATCTCTATCATAATGTTAACTTAATAAGATATAACAATAATCTTAATTTTAATTTTAAATTATGATAATAATAAGATTTATGATAGAGATCTTTTGAGTATGTAAGTCGAAATTCTGTCCGTGTAACGCTACGCTATTTTTAATCATTGTAAGTTATGTTCAACCTTTTTACATTAATGTCTCGTAGCTAAGTCGTTATTATGCTTATTTAAAATGAAGTACTCATGATGTTGGGCTAATTACTAAAATTGGGTTATTGAACTTTGGACCATAATTAAGGTTTGGGCAAAAGACCGACACTTGTGGAAATTGGATTATTGACTATTAATAGATGGGGGGTATTGTCTAATTGAGTGACAACTCATTGGAGTCTGTCGAACCTATCTTCAAATTAATTATCCTAATAATTAATAATGATTATGGTTGTCCTATTTAGTGACGTTCATATGGAATCTGTTATAATCATTTAATTAATCAATTGGGTTGGGTAATTGATTATTCATTCTGATCAAGTGGATGAATTAATATTCATAAATTAATTAAAACAGGGGTGGATTACATACAGTGATAACTGGTGTAATTATTGACAGAAGTGATAACTGCGTCACAGTTTAAATCCTTAATTAGTTGGAATATTTGACTTCGGGTATAAGGGTAATTTGACGAGGATACTCGCACTTTATATTTATGACCGATGAACTATTATGGACAAAAATCAGATAGACGTATCAAATAAACCAGGACAAAGGACAATTAACCCATGGTAATAAATTAAAATCAACACGTCAAACATCATGATTACGGAAGTTTAAATAAGCATAATTCTTTTATTATATTTCTCATCGTATCTTTATTTACTGTCATTTTATTACTCGCAATTTTATTTACTGTCATTTTATTTATTGTCATTATTTTACGCACTTTAATTATCGTCATTTATCTTTACGCTTAAAATATAGAATCGACAAACCGGTCATTAAACGGTAAAACCCCCCTTTTATAATAATATTACTACTTATATAATTATATATATTTTGTATAAATATAGTTAAAAATATAGTAAGTATCACCAGCTCCCTGTGGAACGAACCGGACTTACTAAAAACTACACTACTCTACGATTAGGTACACTGCCTATAGTGTTGTAGCAAGGTTTAGGTATATCCCATCCGTAAATTAATAAAACTTGTGTCATATTTTGTAGTATTTTGTATTAAAAATAATACTATTTCGTACCCTCACGCTACAACATCAAGTTTTTGGCGCCGCTGCCGGGGAGCGCTAAAACGCTATATTTTTAATTATAATAATATTGAAATAGAATATAATAATATAATAATATTGAAATAGAATATAATAATATAAAAATATTTAAGAATCTTTACGTAAATTTTTTAAAAAAAAAGTCGTATTTATTAAATACTTCAGGGGTATATTATGTAACTTATAATTAATAATTGCTATCATGTCGCTTTCATATGAATAGTAAATGAATTAAAAAAAAAAAAAAAAAAAGTTTTAAGAAAAAATTATAATTATAAAAAATTATTAATTTGTAAAAAAAAATCGTTTTTAAAAAAAAAAAAAAAAAATCGTTTTTTTTTTAAAAAAAAAAAAAAAAAAAAAAAAAAAAAAAAAAAAATTTGTAAAAAAAAAAAAAAAAAAAAATCGTTTTTTTTTTTTAAAAAAAAAAAAAAAAAAAAAAAAAAAAAAAAAAAAAAAAAAAAAAAAATATATGTATTTTTAAGACTTTGTTAAATAGTTAAGTTTTAAAAGTTTCTTTATTTTTATTTTAGTTTATAAAAATATAAGTTTTAATTTTAATATCTTTTATTTAATTAAAAAACAGAAAAATAGAAAAAAAAAAAAAAAAAAAAAAAAAAAGAAAAACGCGTAAAAACAAAAGCTGTCAACTGAATTCCTGAACCCCGCGACTCGCGGAGTTTTCCTCTTTATTTGCCGCGACTCGCGGAGGCCTTCTGACACACGGACAAAAACCCTAATCACGGGTTATTTTTAATTATTATTATTATTAAAACCTAATTATTATTATTATTATTATTAGTTTTATGTTTTATTTTTATTTATGTATTTAGTTTAAATAAGTTTTTATTAAATTGTAAAATTAATAGTTTTATTAAATAAATAATATAAAATAATATTTTTATAAAAATTGTACTTTTTACAACTTTTTGTATATTTTTATATTTTGTACCTTTTTAATCGTTGTAGCGTAACTTTTGTATTTTTAGCTCATATTTAATTTTAAACTTAGTTTTTGCTATAGTTATTTTTACTCCTAGATTTTTAGGCTTTGCCGTAGAATTCCTTAAGTGCTTTTTTTTCTTTAGACTAAGATTTAGGTGCTTTAGAATTTTGCGACGCCTTTTTAAGTTTTAGTTTCTTTTTAAGTTATTTCCATTTGGGATTTAGTCTTTTCCTGTAAGCTTTAATATTTTTAGACCTTTTACTATGTATCAATTATCATTCCAATTAGTAATTTCAATTTGCGATTATAATTTTAAGTTAGTTGTAGTAATAAGGTTAAATTAGTTAAGTATTTTTAAGTTTTGATAAGTTTCTTTTATTTTTCCGTCACCTTTTATTTTTCAACCATTTTTTATTTTTCGACATTTTTCGGCGCGCAATCTTTTTCTCTCTTATTTCTCGCCATTCTAGTTTTTAGGACTTAGAATTTTTTCTACTTCTTCTCTAAATTTCTTAAAATTACGAAAATTTATTTTAAGTTGTTAAATTGATAGACATCAAAATTTTCTGGTTCGTAGTAATAGTTGGATTTGTACGTGGACCGGGTTATTGGAGCCAAACAGTACTCAATTATATTGAGACCAAACGAATCCTGCCCCTCTGCTGCATCTTTTGGCTATTCGAAACGTGGGCAAAATCAGAAAAGTCTATTAATTGGATAACTTATTATAATTTTTCTTTCCTTTTTAAAAACTAATAGGATATTCAGTGAATGCACCGAGCAAGACGTTCGCCGCCGGTCATACGTTCACCACCTGTAACTCGATCAAGACATCTAGCAAATATTGTCGCCGTTGATTTTTCTTTAGACTCGTCATCAAGTCGACCGAGTACTTCAACTCAAATTTCCGATAATCCAGTTTTTGAAACCAATATCACAATTGAGAATCCGGAGAATACTCAGGGACAATTCCGAGACCCTGATCCATTAATTATTCCTCCGGAACCACCAATCATTCAAACAGAGATTGTTGAGGAAGAAACCATTAAATCAGAAACCTCTAGTGATTCAGATACAACACTTCCAATCATGGAAAATCTAGAACCTCTAAGTATGGAAGATCGAATGAGAGCTACACGCACGGGCCAAGGTCACGCCATTATTAAGCCAGAAGTTAATGCGCCAGATTATGAAATCAAAGGACAAATTCTACACATGGTAACTAACCAATGCCAATTCAGTGGTGCGCAGAATGAAGATCCTAACGAACACCTTCGTACGTTTAAAAGAATTTGTACACTATTCAAAATCCGAGAAGTGGAGGATGAACAGATCTATCTCATGTTGTTTCCCTGGACTTTAAAGGGAGAAGCCAAAGATTGGTTAGAATCGTTACCTGAAGGGGCGATTGACACATGGGATGTTTTAGTTGAAAAATTTCTTAAACGATTCTTTCCGGCATCTAAAGCCGTGAGACTTCAAGGAGAAATTGTTACGTTCGCGCAAAATCCAAATGAAACATTATATGAGGCGTGGACAAGATTCGGAAGGATGTTGAGAGGATGTCCTCAACACGGATTAGATACTTTTCAAATAGTACAAATCTTCTATAAAGGCGTAGACATCGCCACACGAAAAGACATCGACATAACAGCTGGTGGTTCCATTATGAAGAAAACCGCAACTGAAGCTTACAAAATTATTGATAACACAGCCTCCCACTCGCATGAGTGGCACCAAGAAAAAGATATCTTTCGATCATCTAAAGCGGCTAGAGCCGATTCTAGCCCTGACTTTGATTCCGTTTCCGCAAAAATAGATGCTTTCGAAAGACGAATGGAAAAGATGAATAAAGATATTCACGCAATACGAATCAGTTGTGAGCAATGCGGTGGACCACACTTATTGAAAGATTGTCACATTGAACCAACGATGGAACAACGAGAGAATGTTTCCTATATGAACCAAAGGCCGGGAAATAATTATCAAAATAATTATCAACCGCCAAGGCTAAACTTAAATCGAAATCAAAACATTCTTTACAATCCAAAAGGACCCGAAAATAACTGGTATAACCAACAAGGTCCGAATAACCAACCAACTCAAAACAACACTTTCAATCAACAAAGACCTGGCTTATATAAACCACAACAACAAACTGAAGAGAAAAAGTCAAATATGGAAGACGTGGTATTCAAGCTAGTTGAATCTCAAACACAATTTATTGAAACTCAAACCCAAACGAACGAGAGGTTTGATCAGTCATTAAGAACTCAACAAGCTTCCATTTTGAATCTTGAAAAACACGTAGGTACTCTTGCTAGCATGATGAGTGAGAGGGAACAAGGAAAGCTACCGAGTAATACTGAAGTAAATCCTCGGAATGAGAATGTTAATATGGTTTCAACGAATTCTGAAAAACCAGCATCAGAAGATGGGAAGGTTTTAGATGAGAGTAACAATGAAGAAGTTACACCACCACCACCCGAGTATGTAAAGCCAGTGGTGGCACCATACAAACCACCCATCCCGTTTCCAAGAAAAGGAGTTGAGTATGAGCAAGTGATAGGTAATAAAGATTGTGATACCTCTGGAAAGAAGAAGAAGAAAAAGAATAAGAAAGTGCAAGAAACAAAAGCCGTAAATATAAACCCGGTGAAGACAGTTCCACCAAAACCTCCACCTAGGGTAGGTGATCCGGGTGAATTTATTGTTCCTTGTCTACTTAGTGATTGTGTCATGTATGATGCACTAGCAGATTTAGGTGCGAGTGTAAGTGTTATGCCTCTTTCCTTATATAAGAGATTAGGTGTAGGTAAGTTAAGTCCAACGGATATGAGTGTTCGACTCTTTGATCAAACCATTAAGCACCCAGTTGGAATTGCTGACAACCTACCCGTTCAAGTAGGCAATTTAACCTTTCTAGTCGAATTTATTGTCATTGACATAGAAGAGGACCCAAACATTCCTCTAATTTTAGGTCGGCCATTCTTAGCGTCCACCGGGGCGTTATTTGATGTAGGAAATGGAAGAATGACACTTAAAAGTGGTAACAAATCTATCACCTTTATGATTCGAAAGTCTAAATCTCCACCAACTAAAACCGTTGAACCAGTAAAAACGATTGGTAATAACCATGTTGTTTTACCAACTCCAACGGTAGTGCTTAGCAATAATAAAACGCCTAAGTGTGGGGAAAATGAAGTAAAACCTAATGATGACTTGATAATAAAGAACCCCGTTGTTGATACGAAATTAAATGACCCCGTTATTAACAGTTCAATGAAGAAACTTTTTAAACGGGCTATTGATGCTAGAAGTAAGGGGAACTTTAAGTTATGTAACCGGTTAGTATCCAATCTATCGCCTAAAGAAAAGGTGAAGCTAGTTGAATTTTGGGATATTACGGAAGAAGCCGGGCACTGGCTTAAAGAAAAAGTCACGGATATGCAAGTTGATTATGGACCAAGAGAAATTGACGATGAAGTTAATCACAATTTCAACACCACAGCTACCTAAGTGTGGGGAGATTCAAATGTTCTAAAAGGAAAATGTTGTCGAGAGTTAGTTGTTCTGTTCTCGTGTAGTTCCGAGAATGGAATCCGATTGGTCTTTTCCGCTAGCAGACACTAAAGAACTAGTTTTCTCCCCCCATTCTGAATTTTTTTTTTAGGTTTTATATGAAATTAATATGCTTTTAAGTTTTGTGTGATATTTAAAAACAAAATTTACTTTAATTCATTAAGTTGAAAAAATGATTTCTAGAATTCGTCGTGAGTTGAAGACTAGGTCATTAAGCCGAAATTGCTTTACCCGAGGGTGGGACGGCAAATTTTGTTATCATTATTTTTAATTTTATTGATCTAAAGTATGCCAAAAAAATATTATATTTTATGAATTTTTGAACGTAGGGTAATATACTCAACTTCAAAAATATGTATATATATGTTTGTATTTTATATTATGTACAAAACAGGGTAGAACAACGCACTTTCAAAGACTAACATTAAGTTCAGCAATAGCTACTGATTTTGACGACAAGAAGCAAAATATCAAATGTGATGTAAAATAATATGCTTACAAACTGGGTATTTTTAATCACTTTTCTACACTAATCACCCTCATGAATTTATAATTATAGTCTGATTTCATGCAAATGAGGGCATTGCATGATCTCAAGTGTGGGGAAGGGTTATAAATCCTCTCGGGTTTGCACTTAGTTTATTTGTCAAATTTTGTGAAAATTTGAAAAATTTTCAACTAAATGAATTTAAAATCATGTTTATACATATTTATGAACGGTGAAAACTAGGTGATAATACCGAAATTATCGTTACCTCGAAAAGGACATAAATTGAGAAACACCCTAAAACGCTTGAATTCATTTAAAATGAAATAAAAGAAAATAAAAAGGCAAAGAAAGAAACTAAGTGTGGGAAGAATGTACCAAGTTATTCAATTTAAAACATATATCACATATTTTTGTACAAGATTATTGCAGGTACTTTTGTTTTGGATAATACTAATCAGTTTTACCCGATTTACTATAATACTTTTGAAAGAAAGATGGATCTACACGATGAATCAATTCCATCATTTGAAGGAAGTAAAGTCTTCCGAAAAAGACACGCGCTTCTTGATTTAGGTCATGAAGTTGTCGTCCAGACCAGCTGTAGGTTGACGAAAAATCTAGAAAAGTCATCTCTAAAATCAGCAGGAAATCCACGGACCTCAGCATCAAACAGGGTCGCCAAGTGGTCAGATTTATCCTAACCATGAGAAGGATTTATCTCGTACAATGGGGAGGCAACGTGCAAATTAGCTTGATAAGACTAATGAATCAGATCCCCAGAAAAGGATAATCTCCTTAAAGATTAAAAATCAGCTTTTAAGACTGATAATACTCAATCCTAGAGATTGACCTTAAAGATTGAGAATTCAAACTCATGGAATTCGATGATGTCTAAACTCGAGCTTGAACGAGAAAATATTTTGATCAAAAATACAAACCGATTTGTTTTCTGAAAAACCATTTTCAATGCGTTCATTACCATTGAACGTAAAATCCTAGGAATTCACCTGGAATTCATTAGGTCACCTGAACTAAATCGGGTGTCAACCGTAAGAACGGTGGTTGCATAGCATGGTCGGAGACAGGACCTTGTGCCAGACCGAAAAATCATAGGATGATCTTTACTATCGCTCCTACCAAGGATAGTTCTAGCATCCGACACGTTAAAAGACCATAATCATCTGCATATCACGGGACATTGCCTTAACAGTTTCTTGTTCATCGCTTTCCTTTACAACCGGACGGTAGTTTGCCGAAAGGTAATATACGGAACAAGTAAACTGGATGTGTGCTTTCCGATACCGGGATAGCAGTGGATTACACGAACCTAAATGTTTTTAGCCAAAATATTGATCCACAAATATATTTTGCAACACCAATGGTGGATCAAATCAGAAAACTTATCTAGGGTAAAATCTAGCTTGAATTTTCAAAAGATTAAATGTTTTCATAAAGATCCAATTTCCTTAAAGGATCTAAATTTTTATAGTCATGTGGGACTGTAAACCGCCTTTCAAATGTGCACTTTGCTTTGGAAACCGAAAGTAAATCGGCTATTTGATTGCAAGTGTCGTTGACCTAAACCCGAGGCAACTGTGGATGACACACCCACCTTTAACCATCATTACTGTCATTGTTTATACCGCTATATCAAAATCACTGATGTACAAAGTGTGATGAATAAAAAAGTGATTCATGTATGTTTTTATTTCAAGTTCTGTATTGCTTGAGGACAAGCAACGCTCAAGTGTGGGGATATTTGATAGTGCTCCAAATGAACATATATTTAGTAGCAATATCGTTCCAATATGTAAAGTTTTTAAATGTAATTTCCTTATTTTTAGTTGTAATAGTTAAATAAATAAGTGCGAAGACGAAAGACGCAAATCGCTCGAAAATGAAGATTTAAAGACAAAAACAAAGATTTGAAAGACCAAAACGTCCAAAAAGCTCAAATGTACAAGATACAATTAAAAAGGTTCAAATTATTGATGAGGAACGTCTAAAAATGACAAGAGTACAAGTTACAAAACGCAAAGTACAAAATATAAAATTGTACGCAAGGACGTTCGAAAATCCGGAACCAGGACATGAACCAACTCTCAGCGCTCGACGCAACGGTGTAAAAATTACGAGTCAACTATGCATAAGAATAAAATATAATATTTAAATAATTCATAATAAGAATAATATTAAATAATAAAAAGTTGTTAATTGAGCATAGTTCAGGGGTCGTAAATGAAAATTTCAAATTCTAATTTCCCTATAAAGCGATGATTTACGTTCGATGAAAGGGAGAAGATTTTTTTCCGATCTCTTTTTTTTCTTCTATCTTTTTCTTATTTTTCTATCTATCAATATCAATATCTATATTCTATATCTCTATCATAATGTTAACTTAATAAGATATAACAATAATCTTAATTTTAATTTTAAATTATGATAATAATAAGATTTATGATAGAGATCTTTTGAGTATGTAAGTCGAAATTCTGTCCGTGTAACGCTACGCTATTTTTAATCATTGTAAGTTATGTTCAACCTTTTTACATTAATGTCTCGTAGCTAAGTCGTTATTATGCTTATTTAAAATGAAGTACTCATGATGTTGGGCTAATTACTAAAATTGGGTTATTGAACTTTGGACCATAATTAAGGTTTGGGCAAAAGACCGACACTTGTGGAAATTGGATTATTGACTATTAATAGATGGGGGGTATTGTCTAATTGAGTGACAACTCATTGGAGTCTGTCGAACCTATCTTCAAATTAATTATCCTAATAATTAATAATGATTATGGTTGTCCTATTTAGTGACGTTCATATGGAATCTGTTATAATCATTTAATTAATCAATTGGGTTGGGTAATTGATTATTCATTCTGATCAAGTGGATGAATTAATATTCATAAATTAATTAAAACAGGGGTGGATTACATACAGTGATAACTGGTGTAATTATTGACAGAAGTGATAACTGCGTCACAGTTTAAATCCTTAATTAGTTGGAATATTTGACTTCGGGTATAAGGGTAATTTGACGAGGATACTCGCACTTTATATTTATGACCGATGAACTATTATGGACAAAAATCAGATAGACGTATCAAATAAACCAGGACAAAGGACAATTAACCCATGGTAATAAATTAAAATCAACACGTCAAACATCATGATTACGGAAGTTTAAATAAGCATAATTCTTTTATTATATTTCTCATCGTATCTTTATTTACTGTCATTTTATTACTCGCAATTTTATTTACTGTCATTTTATTTATTGTCATTATTTTACGCACTTTAATTATCGTCATTTATCTTTACGCTTAAAATATAGAATCGACAAACCGGTCATTAAACGGTAAAACCCCCCTTTTATAATAATATTACTACTTATATAATTATATATATTTTGTATAAATATAGTTAAAAATATAGTAAGTATCACCAGCTCCCTGTGGAACGAACCGGACTTACTAAAAACTACACTACTCTACGATTAGGTACACTGCCTATAGTGTTGTAGCAAGGTTTAGGTATATCCCATCCGTAAATTAATAAAACTTGTGTCATATTTTGTAGTATTTTGTATTAAAAATAATACTATTTCGTACCCTCACGCTACAACATCAGCCATACTCGTTTCTAATTCTTAGGTTACCAAGCAATAATAATCAAGGGGAGATATTCACAACAATTAGTGGCAATTATAACGTCCAACTAATTCAATAATAATCCACAGAACTTATGTATGCATAATAATTTATTCGAGGAATGTTTTCCTTGTGTCTATCTCGTCAAACATTTATAAAAGCATCTCAGTCCAAAAATATAGATTTCAAAGGCATTTAATAAAGCAGTTGTAAAACAGTTATAAAAACAGCGCATGTATTCTCAGTCCCAAAAATATAAAGAGTAAAAGGGAGCAAATGAAACTCACAATATGATATTTTGTAGTAAAAATATGCATACGACTGAACTGAACAATGCAGGGTTGGCCTCGGATTCACGAACCTATATATATATATATATATATATATATATATATATATATATATATATATATATATATATATATATATATATATATATATATATATATATATATATAATCGTAATTGAACAATTTCATATATTATAACTTATATTATATATATTTAATTTGTGTATATACATTTATAATGACTAATATTTATATATAATTATATTATTATATATATTTGGTTAATATTATATTAAAAATACTTAATTTGTTATATATGAATATCTATATAAAAATGTTAATGTGGTTAATACTTACTTATATATAATATCACTAAAAGTATATTTTTATATACGCAATGTTTATTTGGTAACATAATATTAATAATAGTAATAAAAGTTGTTTTTGATTATAATGATAATACTACTTATAATAATAACTATAAAAATAATGATTTTACAATAATAATAATAATAAATAATAATATTTATTTTAATATCAATAATGATAATAATACTACTAATAATAATACTATAACAATTTATATTTATTTTTGTATGTATATATATTTATTTACAAATAATGGTTTGTGAATCGTCGGGAATGGTCAAAGGTTAAATGCATCCATGTAAACAGTTCAAAAATTTTGAGACTCAACATTACAGACTTTTCTTATCGTGTCAAAAATATTAAATCGTATCGAGAGTTTGATTAAAAATTAGGCAAAAATTTTCGGGTAGGCACAGTACCTACCCGTTAAAGAAATTTCGTCCCAAAATTTGAAAGAGATCGTCATGGCTAATAATAAAAATGTTTTCCTAACAAATATGAGCTGATAAATAGAGCTTTATTACTGTTGGGTAATATGGATAAGATAATTCGATTACTCGAAGAGTACGGGTGAAGCTATTACAAAATAGTGAAATGAGAAATAAAGATTCGTCTTAATTTTTTACGTAGTCACGATTGAATTCCGGAATTCAAGAAATTTAAAGAAATCTTCTACCCAGAAAGAAAATATAATCGCACGATTTATTAGCAAACTGTTGGAATTACGGAAGAACAGAAATATCAAGGAAAATATTTTCGTGATATGCTTAGAGATTAAGTAGAATGAAAGAGTTATGTAACATGATTCATGATGAGGGTATGATCTGTGAACCATCATCACGTTCCATTAGAAATTCAGCATGACTTACTGTAATATAATCACGTTGGCCGGGCATCATTATATTATACTAACTCATGCTTCAACTCCCAACACTACTCCAGAAACATTCATAATTTAAACTCAAATTTTACAGAAGTATAGAAACTAAAACAGTTCCTTTATGATGTAACATAGATAGTACGAGGAGATAGATAATTTCAGACAAGAATATTTATGAATATATCTTCAGAAATATCGAAGATATTTATAATGATATTTTGGAATTTCTAAGATCGAAGGTTGATGAAGAAAATCCTTCCGCAAGGATTTAGAATAAATAAAGAGCAAGATATTCGCTGAAGAGTTCATTAGATACAGAATCATCTGAATTTGTTAAGTACAGGTTTAGTCCTTGTGATTTGTCCACAGTCTCCTTTATAGTTTTGTATAACCCGCTTTCCAGTACCAATTTTCTATTGAGTGTTTCCAACACTCCATTCTTTTTCATCAAACTTTTGGCCATTAAGATCATCTACAGTTTTGCTGATTCGTCAGCATTCAAAGTTATCATAATTGAATCGTTGGTTATCAATCCGAGGTGTTTCAAGAATTTTGAAGGGTTTGAACGTAGATTGTAATCGTCAAGATATAAAGGATGGTTTAAGATAGAATCAAGTGGCAAACTTGAGGAATTATTTAACTGTAGTATATGTAACTTATTAGCGATATTTTAAGTCAAAATTTTGTAATTAATATTTCCTACTCTTTTAATACTTTTTAATTGTCCAATGTTAGTAGTCCAATAGTCCAATAGTCCAATATATAATCCTAGAATTTTAAATATTTAAGATTAGAAGATTATGAAGAAATTTTACATAATTAATTAATTGGTTACTAATCACTTTTATTTTATTCATTATTTTCTCCATTATGCCACTTGTCAAATCTTGACTTGGATTTTGATTAACAAAAACTCGTATATGAAATTGAATTGGGATGAAAATGGTTATTCTTTGGTGAACGAATACATATATCTATGGTTGTATGTAGGATAGTAAATGAATGTTGAATCGAATTTTAAGAATGTACAGTGTAACATGTTAATGTGAGATCTAAATATTTTTAGGGTATTACCTACCCGTTAATTTTTTTTTTTCACAATTAACAGTTTGTACAAGAGAACTTTTAATTACAATCTTTATGAAAATATATATACATATATATTTTCTTCAGATGTAATCATCAATTTAATGAGGTAATATAATATTAAACTCATTTGATTTACCGTTAGAACTAGAGTACATAATCTCTAAAACATTAGATATTACATAATCGCTATGCAGAACGAAGATAAATGATGTAGAACGTCATGTAGAACATCATGTAGAACGAAGATAAAGTATATAGAATGATACGTAGAACGATGATTATGCTCGAGGTACAGAATGTGATGTTGAGGCGTGTGATGTTGAAACTTGGGTTGTGGGTGGTACTGGTTTTGATGTTGGTGGTACTGTTGGTGCCGGTGATGTTGCTGAAGCTAGTAAGTTTTGCACCATATTCTCCAAATTGATTACTCTAGCGCGAAGCTCGTTGGCTTCTTCCATTTACTCCAGGATTATTTTTGGTCGAAACGAGCGGATGAATACTTTTTAGAATTTTAGATAGCATATAATCGTGACGAGCTATCCTGAAAATGAGGCTAAAAATGGTGTATCGGATAGGTTCGCCGGTAAGTGCTTCAGGTTCTTCGCCAATAGGGCAATATGTTGGGTGGAAAGGATCTCCTTCTTTGCAATTCCATTGATTAAGTTGACTACGAACCCATCCCAATTCATCCAGAATTGATGATGGCTAATTGGTTGATCCATGCCGATTACACTGCTTTCGGAGCTCAGGTGAATATCCATATCGGAATAGCTGTCGGAATCTGATGAACTCAAGCTAGTTGAAGGATCCATCTCGTACGATCCGGGAATTGATTTTTGATATGAGATAGATTATAGGACTTAGAAAAACATAATTTTCATATGTATATAAAATACCAAGATCCCATAAGTTACGGAGGAATCTTTAGAAGCTGTTAGGAAAGGTTTACAGTAACAGATACGCTAATATACGATTTTATCTATACACTATCTATGCAATAGAGGCAGTAAGATGTGTCTAGACTTTAAGAATGATAAGCAAGTAATTTTTGACACGAAATGATAAGCAAAACTTTTGACATCAGACACGGTCGAAGTTCAGACCCACTAATGCATCTAAACAACTATCAGTTAGACACACTAATGCAAGACCTGGTTCGCTAAGACCACCGCTCTGATACTAACTAAAAGGACCTTTTCATACCGATTATAAACGATTCACAATAGTTGATTTCATTGCGAGGTATTTGACCTCTATATGATAAGTTTTTCAAACATTGCATTCGTTTTGAAAAGACAAACTTTCATTTCAACGAAAGTTGACAGCATGCATACCATTTCATAATATATCCAAACTATAAATGACTTAATAATAATCTTGTTGAACTCAACGACTCGAATGCAACGTCTTTTGAAATATGCCATGAATGACTCCAAGTAATATCTCTAAAATGAGCAAATGCACATAGGAAGATTTCTTTCATACCTGAGAATAAACATGCTTAAAAGTGTCAACCAAAAGGTTGGTGAGTTCATAGATTTATCATAAACAATAAAATTCATAATTTTGATAGTCCACAAGATTTAAATACAGTACACATATCTCGTGTACTAACCCATTTTTCATAATGCTTGGCAGAGTAGGTTCGTATCCTTTTCTCCCCCGTAGGTTGCCTCGTGATTTTTAATAACCGTACACATATCTCGTGTATAAAATATAATACACATAACCTGTGTATAAAAATCATTCTCTCGATACATAACATTCACTTTACTTTTATTGCTCAACATGGTAACCGAAATTAACATATAATGTGCATCAATAATATCCCCAAAACAGAACATCTCGTTTGTATAATATATAAACTTCGAAGTACTAAACACCACGCCCACTTGCTCTTCCATCTAGTGAACATTCTGGGTGGGGGTGTTAAACCCGGTAGCTACCTTTAGAATTCACGTGAATTAGGGCCATACCCATTTCTAATTCTTAGGTTACCAAGCAATAATAATCAAGGGAAAATATTCACAACAATTAGTGGCAATTATAACGTCCAACTAATTCAATAATAATCCACAAAACTGCTGTCTGCATAATAATTCATTGTAAAACAGAGTAAAAAACAGCGCATGTATTCTCAGTCCCAAAAATATAAAGAGTAAAAGGGAGCAAATGAAACTCATAATAATTCATTCGAGGAATGTTTTGCTTGTGTCTATCTCGTCAAACATTTATAAAAGCTTCTCAGTCCAAAAATATAGATTTCAAAGGCATTTAATAAAGCAGTTGTAAAACAGTTAAAAAAAACAGCGCATGTATTCTCAGTCCCAAAAATATAAAGAGTAAAAGGGAGCAAATGAAACTCACAATATGATATTTTGTAGTAAAAATATGCATACGACTGAACTGAACAATGCAGGGTTGGCCTCGGATTCAGGAACATATATATATATATATATATATATATATATATATATATATATATATATATATATATATATATATATATATATATATATATATATATATATATATATATATATATATACACCTATAATCGTAATTGAACAATTTCATATATTATAACTTATATTATATATATTTAATTTGTGTATATACATTTATAATGACTAATATTTATATAGTTATATTAATATATATTGAACAATTTCATATATTATAACTTATATTATATATATTTAACTTGTGTATATACATTTATAATGACTAATATTTATATAGTTATATTAATATATATATTTGGTTAATATTATATTAAAAATACTTAATTTGTTATATATGAATATCTATATAAAAATGTTAATGTGATTAATACTTACTTATATATAATATTACTAAGAGTATATTTTTATATACGAAATGTTTATTTGGTAACATAATATCAATAATAGTAATAAAAGTTGTTTTTGATTATAATGATAATACTACTTATAATAATAACTATAAAAATAATGATTTTACAATAATAATAATACTAATATTTATTTTAATATCAATAATGATAATAATACTACTAATAATAATACTATAACAATTTATATTTATTTTTGTATGTATACATATTTATTTACAAATAATGGTTCGTGAATCGTCGGGAATGGCCAAAGGTTAAATGCATCCATGTAAACAGTTCAAAAATTTTGAGACTCAACATTACAGACTTTGCTTATCGTGTCAAAAATATTAAATCGTATCGAGAGTTTGATTAAAAATTAGTCGAAAATTTTCGAGTTGTCACATAGTAGCATCGGAGTTTTTAAGAATTGGTAAACTTTGAAGAGTGATGGTTAGATCTTGTAACCTGGTTTTCATCATTTTTACCGTATGAGCGAAGACGTCATCTTTCTCAGCAGCTTCATTGCTCCAATCTTCCTATTGCGCAGCTATTGTATCCAAGAGATTCCATGCTTCGTCTGCTGTTCGGGACATGAAATTGAATTGCGAGGCCATGTCTAGGAGAGACTTATCATCATTGGTCAAACCATTGTAAAGCGTATAGATTATGTCTACCCGACTTAACGAATGATTCGGACATCTTTTAAGCATCATCTTTACTCTATTCCATGCTAGACACAATGACTCGTTTTCTTTTTGAGAAAAATTTGTGATGTCATTTCTTAAACAGGTTTGTATGGAGGGTGGAGAGAATTTTTTTAGAAATTTAGTGGCTAGTCCTCCCATGAATGTATTGAATTCGGGTTAAGTTCGTCAAACCATGCCAAAGCGTGTGTAGAAAGTAAATATTGGAAAAGATGAAGTTTTAAAATGTTTTTCTCGTTTTCTTCCTTCTTAAAAGAGTCAACCAGACTGATAAATTTGTTTAAGTGAAAGTTTGGATCATCAGTCGGTAATCCTTGAAATTTACAGATCATGCTGACTAGTTTAATCATGTGTGAACTGATTTCAATAATTCCTTCGGTTTCTAAGGTGATTGGTCCTCCTCTTCCCTCCAAACATGACTTATGCATAGAAGCAAGGATATTTTGTTGTTCCATTTTTTAGGTTTTCTGTTTAAAAATACTTAAAAGTAACTTTTAGACAATATTAATTGATTGAAAGGATCGATAATTTAATAAAAATAATTATTCTTGAAATTCGGTCGCTAACCTAATCGGATATCTCAACTCATAGGATTTCTTACAGATTACTCGTATCTAGGTGGCCAGGCCGACTACGGAGAGGCAGGATCCTTTTGGTTCCAATATAATTGGAGACTGTTTGGAAAATCCAACAACCAAGTCCGTGTATAATTGTCTTTCTTAGACACCAACAAACAATACTTTTGTCTGTGTAAAATCTTTCTCAATTAAAATATTCGATCCTCGGCAGCGGAGCCAGAAAAACTTGTTACTACTATGATATGGCTGAAATGGACGATTTTATTCATGCGGTGTCGTTAGGTCGCAGATGTCCGATTCAGTTGATCAAGGTGGCAAATAGTGGTTTTGTTCATTTATATTATGCGGGGGCCTAAATTTACTTTTACTTTCTAAGGTGTAGAAGGTGTAAGTTAACCTAGTGTCATGTTTTTAATGGATTAACGAATTGAAGATCAAGTGGATAATTGTCTTTTATTTAAATTACCTAGATAAAGGATAGTAGTTTGTTTAAACTAAAAGTCCTAAGTGCAGAAAAGTAAATAAGTAGGAGGATATCTGGAGTATGCAGATCAGGGAAATGTTGACCAAGATATCAGTGTTGGGTTAGGGAAAGGTAATTATGCTTATGTTAAGACTATGCTTGGAATGATGTAGATCTGGTTGGATGAACCAATTACACAGACCTACTTGTCTCTGGACTCTCGGAGTTCTCTTTGAGCAGTGAGAAGTATGTCACTTGGTTGTATAATTGAAAGGTAGCTATACCTCGGAGGTTATCCTCAGTAAAGTACTAGGTTTATTAGTGAGTTGAGCTCTAATCCTAACCCTCGTTATCAGTTTAGTTAACTGAATAACGACATGCCGTGTTGATTGAACACTGATCACAAACAGAAGGAGTCTGTCGCTTTAAGTTGGCAAAAACTTAAGTGAAAACTAACAATCATTCCATCATACTAATGAGATCATATCAATTCAAGCATTATACAGCATTACAGTTGATATACTGAAAGTAAAGCAGATAGAAATCTAATAAATACCTAAACAGTTGATATGACTAAGTCCTGAGGCGACAATCAAACAAGAACAAGCAATAGGCTTGGGTCACAAAGTGAATGTACTAACTAGATCTTAACAGCTCCTAAGAAGTCTCTTCGGAACAGCCAATAGGCATACTAGGTCATTCATGTCTCAATTCCTAAGTTCCGTGTCCTAAAAGCGCATTAGATGCCTCTCGGGAACTCCGGCCATACCGAGTTCATAGAATCTTCAGATACATTATAACTAGGGGTCTTAATCCTATGAAGTAACTAATTTCATATAGGTGGACAAGTCCTGATCACAACCTAGGTTGGTCAATCCTTAAGATGCTAGCATACAAATCTATCAGACTTCATAGTTCAGTATTACGACAGTAATCGTACTAAATTAACATAATTACGCTAACTCAAACTTCTATCATGGCAACATACAGATTAATTAAGCTATCATGGTAATATCGGAATGCATTATTAAACATAAAAAGTAAGAACACATGTTTAATACAAAAGACAAGCGTTTCGGATAAAAACCTGAAAAGACCGAAGAAATCTGCCCGAGATCCCAGGGACTCGCCGGGATATCTTACGAAAAATAAAAGCTAAGCTAACTACTACTAAAAGCTAACTATAAGCTTGAAAACATAGAGTGTGTTACAAATTGAGTGTGTGTTGAAATGGATGGAGAAAGCCCTTTAAATAGACTTGGATTTTGCCTGCAAACGGCTGGCAGGCCGTTTGGCAGGCCGTTTGCAGGGGCCGTTTGGAAAGTCAAGTCGTTTATAGGGGCCATTTATCCTGGCTATTTGGCAGGCCGTTTGGCAAGCCGTTTGGTCCGCCTGGTCAGCTGATTTTCCCTGGATCGTAACTTGATTTCTTGTCTTTCACCGTTTTCGCTCTAGAATCTTCGTTTTAGCTCCGTTTTACTTGATTCTTTTTGCATCGCCTTCATATTTACTTAATCTACAAAATCAACTGAAAAAGTGATAATTTTGCCGACAAAGTTTAAATCTTTATTGTTCTAGGGCGTAATATTGGGGGTAAAAATGTGACTTTTTGACCGATATCAGACATTTTGTGACGAATGTTATTATTTTGGCGGGAAATCGCTCGAAGAAATAAATGATAACATTCATCATGAGTAATGTTTTAATTAGAGTTTATTTGCATCGTTTTGTTTTCATCTTGTGTGAAGTGTTTTTTTCGAAATTTTGCCCGATTTAGAGTTTAGGGTTTTTTGTTTTGGGTTTAGTCCCTAAACCCTAAACTCTAAACCGTTCTTGTTAATAATTCAATCTAAACCTTAAACCCTAATAGTCAAACCCTAATTTTTAACCTCCTAATTTCTAAACCATAATTTCTAACCTCTTAAAAAAACTCAGAAGCAAAACATTCATTGCAATGAATGTCATCACTTATTTCTTCGAGCATTTTCCCGCCAAAATAACAACATTTATCAAGAAGTGTCTTTTTTAATTATTCATATTTTCATGTGATTTTAATGTTTGAAAAAAAAATTCAAAAATAACAAAAAATAAATTATTTCCCCCAAAAAAAGTGCTTCCCTCTTGATTAAAACATTATATATATATATATGTATATATATATATATATATATATATATATATATATATATATATATATATATATATATATAGTGGTAGGATCAAGAGGGAAATAACCAATCGGGGGAAGCGGGGGGAAGCAAAATCTTTTTTTTTTCGTTTTTTGAAAAAACTTTGCTCACGAACATTATAGGTTGGATGAAAATATGAACATTTAATAAAGACACTTTTTGATAAATGTTTTTATTTTAGCGGGAAAACACCCGAAGAGCTAATATATAACAATTATCGTGTTTTTCGAGCGTATGTTGAGGTTTTAGATACTAGGGTTTAAATTTTAGGGTTTATAGGGTTTAGATATTAGGGTTTAGAAATTTAGGGTTTAGGGTTTAGATTTAGGGTTTAGATTTAGGATTTAGATTGAGTTTTTAACACGAACGGTTTAGAGTTTAGGGTTTAGGGTTTAGGGTTTGGTGTTTTTGGTTAATGGAATAAACCCAAAACACCAAACCCTAAACCCTAAACTCTAAATCGGGCTAAATTTTACTTCACAAAACATGAAAAAAAACGTTAACATTCTTCACGAACAATATTATCTTGAATGTTATTTTTTTCGATCATTTTCCCGCCTAAATAATAACATTCATCACGAAGTGTCTTTTCTAAATGTTCATATTTTCGTGTGATCATGATGCCTGAAAAAAAATTCCAGAAAAAAAAACAAAAATTTTTTTTTTGCTTCCCCCCGCTTCCCCCCGATTGGTTACTTCCCCATTGATCCTGCCCCTATATATATATATAACAACAACAATACTCAATCCCGCACATGCGGAGTATGACGGATGTGAGATGTTGACAATCCTTCCTCTACCATTGAATAGAAGAGAAGTCATTTCTCTAACCACGAGTCGAGAAAAAAAAATTCTCCACCCACGGGAAAAGAAGGTCATCTCTCTCTCTCTACTCCAGGGTAGAGAAATTGATTCCGTGAGGACCTCCAGCAAAAAACAGGTTTTAATAAATAATCAAAAAAGAAAATGAGACGTCATGAAAATCGTAGAATCAAATTTCCATGAATTTTAAAGCTTGCCTAAAAATCAATTTAGGCTCTAAGCAGCAGTGAAGTCACCACTAAATCGACGCTTGTTGTTGCCTCAATAAATAGAGCCAAATGACCTTGTGGACAGAAACTCGAAAGGCATGTCAGGTGGAAGTTGTTGCGCAAACAAAGAGCCAACAACCCGTAACAAACCAACCACCACTCATGCACCTTCACTGTAGACATCCCCGAAACCACACAACTAAAGGAAATCAACCAAGCTCAAAAGCAAAGAGGGTCGTCCTCAGCCATAATGGCCCCAAGATGGACCGAACGATGCGAAGCAACTAATCATACATACATACATACATACATACATACATACATACATACATACATACATACATACATACATACATACATACATACATACGTACGTACGTACGTACGTACATACATACATACATACATACATACATACATACATACATACATACATACATACATACATAAACATACATACACACAAACATAAACCTATATACATGCCTACATACATCTGTACACAAACATACCTATGTACATACATGAAATGTACCTATGAACATACATACCATACACACCTACATAAGCATACATACATACGTACATACATATTACATATATACATAACATACAACCATACATACATATGTACATACATACCTACATAAGCATACATACATGCAAAAACATACATACCTACATCCGTGTACGTTGATACATACCAAGTCATCCATAAACCTATGAACAAAAACATACATACATGCATACATATATACACACACCTACAAACAAATAAAAACATACATACATATAAAAAATAAACTAACGTACATAAACATGCGTACATACATCACACACACATCCATACCTTCATCACACATACCTGCACACATATACAAACACATACGAAGAAGAAGTCCGGGTAAAAATTAAAAGCGAGAAATATATAAATCATTCACCATGAAAATACATACAAGTATAAACATACATACATAGTCTACTTAGAAAGAAGACACGTGAGCATACATCCATCTTTGCATACCTACATACATAAACATAATTACATACATTACAAAACCTACATACATACATAAACATACGTACATACGTACATACATATAAACAAACATGAATGCGTACATACACAAACATACAAAAACTTACTCGTTTAATATTTAAAAAAAATAGTACACAAAAATAATAAAAATGATAGTAATACTAATACTAATAATAGTATTAGTAACTAATAGTTAATAAAAATAGTAATAGTATTAATATTGATAATACTAATACTAATAATACTAATAATTAATAATAATAATAATAATAATAATAATAATAATAATAATAATAATAATAATAATAATAATAATATGCTAATAATAGTAAAAAGTAAGAGTAGTAATAGTAAAAGGTAATAATAATAAGAGTATTGTAATAGTAGAAGTATTAATAATAATAATAATAATAATAATAATAATAATAATAATAATAATAATAATAATAATAAATAATAATAATAATAATAATAATAATAATAATAATAATAATAATAATAATAATAATAATAATAATAATAAAAATAATAATAATAATAATAATAATAATAATAATAATAATAATAATAATAATAATAATAATAATAATAATAATAATAATAATAATAATAATAGTATAAAGCAACCCTACTCGACTATCAGAAGTAATGTCATTAGTCAACAAAAGTTCCTTCATGTTGAGGCTTAGTCCATCCACCCACCTATTAGTAAGTCTACCCCTTCTCCTTACGTCGTCGACCGTGAGTGCCTCGACTCTCCTAATTGGGGCAGTTCGTGGTGACCTCATCACATGCCCAAACCATCAAAGCTGTTCTTTTCTTAGCTTGTCGATGATGCTTCTAATTCCAAGATTTTCCCTAAACACACCATTTGTAATCATATCTAACATGGTTCTACCACACGTCCAAATAAGCATCCTCATTTCTGCCACCTTCATCCTTCTCTCTTGGGCCTTCGTCATTGATCAACATTCTGATCCGTACAATATGACAGGTCTAATCAGCGTATCGTTTCATTTGAGTTATAATTAATACAAAATATTTTTTGCCAAATCCTTTTGTTATGGCATCAAAGCACATTGTGCTATTTGCTTTGATTTCATTAATGCGTGCCCTAATTGTTATAGTTTTGAATCGAAATTATTAATCAAAACACTATACTGATATGAATTCTCAAAATATTGTGAATGATCTGTTGCATTTGGCGTGTTCAAATCATCCAGGGATGACTCTAACTAATATGTCATTCAAGGTCACAACTATTCTTGGTTGAAGTAGAACCATTAAGCTGGCACATGGTGCTAAATTGAACTTAGGGTTCATAAATTGATCATCATTGAAACTTGTTATCACATATCCTAATTTCTAGAGTTGGACAATTTTTGATTATATGTGACATGCTGGATACCATATTTTATGATAAGTAAATTTGTCCGAGTCATTTCTTTACTCTCAATGTGCATGTGATTTATGGAAGTTGCTTGAAATAGGTAATTGACCATTGTTATACTAGTTGGAAAGAGAACTCGGTAAGGTGACACTGGAAAGCTTAACAGTAGCTACAAAAAATTGAAGAGGTATAAGGCATATGACATAGTGCAACAAGTTGAGATACAGACTTAAGTTACTCATCATGATCTAGACCCCACCGCCAAGGGCGGAAGATAGTGTATGGTGTGTGTGTGTGGGGGGGGGGGGGTTGTTGCCCTACCTAAGTTTTGGTTAGTAGTTATCAATTTATATTAGTTGGGCTTGATATAAACGGAGTATGTTGTATATTTCATAGCCCTTCCAAATATTAAACTAAATGCTAGATAGTCCTTTAAAAAATCCTAAACACAAAAATACAAATACAGAACATGCATCGAGGGTTATTCTTAAAGCTTTATAAAATTTAATTCAATACATATACATATGATTACTTTCAGTCATATCTACAAATACATATATTTGTTATGAGTTTTTGTGTTTGTTTCATAACTTAATTTAGTGTTTCGTTTATATTTTATGTGTTGATGGTCTTGCCCTCTCTACTAAAAGTTCAAGTTCTGCCACTACCCGCTACATTTAATACAAACTATAAAAATAACACGGATTTTGTTAGTTACAAGAAGTCATTTAAAGATGACAAGAATTGTTCTCATTATAATATGGAAGGACATGTAAAATGAGCAGTGTTTTGAAAGGATAGGTTATCCTGACTGGTAAAAAGGGAAGAAAACTAAGAAAAGAAATGATGTGGCAACATAAGTGGTTTCTCATATTTTACTCTTATATCCAAAAAGATACACCTTTCGGTAAAGAACATGAGAATGAGATTTACAATGACATGGATGATCTGGATCAAAATGAAGGTGGCTATACTTCAACCAGGACATATGCATGTATATCTATAGGATCGTGTAAATAGAATTAAACGATCTTATATTCAATAACGAGTGCGGAAAATCTCGTTATTGGGTTTTATACTCAAAACTCAATGAAAACCTTTGATCTTAATGATTAAATCGACTTAGATATGTTAAAGATCGACTATATTGAATGCTAGAACACCAAGGAATCGGATTGTACGTGTAGTAAAGGCTAGGATACGTAACCTAACAATGAATCTGAAATCCCCTTTAAATACACACAGCACGTTGCAACCGTGCGGTTGCACCTTTCAACCGGGCGGTTGCCTGTATAACTGTACGGTTGCATCCTGCAACCGTGCGGTTGCATACCATCAGAGAAAGTTAAGCAATTTAGCACTTTAACTTTATTATAATGAACTCAGGGACTAATTATGCACCAACAAACTCCCCCTAGGACCCAGTTCATTATCTAAAATCACATTATACACTTTCCCTGCAAAACAACTAAACACAGTCAACACATTCAATAATATGAAAATTAAGACGTTAAAATCAAGTTATTACAACCAAATCGAACTAAATCCAAAAGAAAACAATCACGTTCACAATTCATGAAAATTAAAACCATCAGACAAACATTAAGCATGGATATCATAAGCATCTATTACACAAAGTTAAACATACCAGTCCATCAAGTTCATAATTTACATATCATCTAACCATATTCAAAAGACAAAGTTATCAACATCATACAAAGTTTCATCAAAAGATAACCAAAAGATAACAACCAAACCAAATAACCACTTAAGCTGCATATATGTAGTGACCCGAACTTTTCCATGTTTATATATATTAAATGAAATTAATATTTACATGAGTAAGTGTTTCCAACATGTTAAACAATCAAACTTGTTAAGACTTTATTAATTGAAATAGGTTTCATATAGACAATTGACCACCCAAGTTGACCGGTGATTCACGAACGTTAAAACTTGTAAAAACTATATGATGACATATATATGATTATATATATAATTAACATGATATTGTGATAAGTAAGTATCTCATTAGGTATTTTAACAATGAGTTATATACATAAAATTGTGTTTATTAAATTAAGAAACTCGAAACGATATAATTAACGATTATTGTTATAACAACGTCTTACTAATTACATATGAATCATATTAAGATATTGTTACACTATGTTTAATCATTATAAATGATAAGTAAACATGTCATTATGTATATTAACAATGAACTACATATGTAAAACAAGACTACTAACTTAAGAATTTCGAAACGAGACATATATGTAACGATTATCATTGTAACAACATTTAACTGTATATATATCATACTAAGATATATTAATATATCATAATATCATGATAATGTAATAATTTAACATCTCTTTAGATATAATAAACAATGGGTTAACAACATTTAACAAGATCGTTAACCTAAAGGTTTCAAAACAACATTTACTTGTAACGACTAACGATGACTTAAGGACTCAGTTAAAATGTATATACATGTAGTGTTTTAATATGTATTCATACACTTTTGAAAGACTTCAAGACACTTATCAAAATACTTCTACTTAATAAAAATGCTTACAATTACATCCTCGTTCAGTTTCATCAACAATTCTACTCGTATGCACCCGTATTCGTACTCGTACAATACACAGCTTCTAAATGTATGTACTATTGGTATATACACTACAATGATCAGCTCTTAGCAGCCCATGTGAGTCACCTAACACATGTGGGAACCATCATTTGGCAACTAGCATGAAATATCTCATAAAATTACAAAAATATTAGTAATCATTCATGAAAACAAAATTACATATCCTTTATATCTAATCCATATACCAACGACCAAAAACACCTACAAACACTTTCATTCTTCAATTTTCTTCATCTAATTGATCTCTCTCAAGTTCCATCTTCAAGTTCTAAGTGTTCTTCATAAATTCTACAAGTTCTAGTTTCATAAAATCAAGAATACTTCCAAGTTTACTAGCTCACTTCCAATCTTGTAAAGTGATCATCCAACCTCAAGAAATCCTTGTTGTTTACAGTAAGATATCATTCTAAATCAAGGTAATACTCATATACAAACTTTGATTCAATTCCTATAATTATAACTATCTTAATTCGAGTGATAATCTTACTTGAACTTGTTTTCGTGTCATGATTCTACTTCAAGAACTTTCAAGCCATCCAAGATCCTTTGAAGCTAGATCATTTCTTGTCACTTCCAGTAGGTTTACCTACTAAACTTGAGGTAGTAATGATGTTCATAACATCATTCGATTCATAAATATATAACTATCTTATTCGAAGATTTGAACATGTAATCACTAGAACATAGTTTAGTTAATTCTAAACTTGTTCGCAAACAAAAGTTAATCCTTCTAACTTGACTTTTAAAATCAATTAAAAACATGTTCTATATCTATATGATATATTAACTTAATGATTTAAAACCGGAAAACACGAAAAACACCGTAAAACCGGATATACGCCGTCGTAGTAATACCGCGGGCTGTTTTGGGTTAGTTAATTAAAAACTATGATAAACTTTGATTTAAAAGTTGTTCTTATGGGAAAATGATTTTTCTTATGAACATGAAACTATATCCAAAAATTATGGTTAAACTCAAAGTGGAAGTATGTTGTCCAAAATGGTCATCTAGACGTCGTTCTTTCGACTGAAATGTCTACCTTTACAAAAACGACTTGTAACTTATTTTTCTGAATATAAACCTATAATTTTTATGTTTAGATTCATAAAATAGAGTTCAATATGAAACCATAGCAATTTGATTCACTCAAATCGGATTTAAAACGAAGAAGTTATGGGTAAAACAAGATTGGATATTTTTTTATTGTTGTAGCTACGAAAAATATTGTAACAATTCTATACAAATCATATCCTAGCTAACTTATATTGTATTATACATGTATTCTAATGTAATCTTGGGATACCATAGACACGTATGCAAATGTTTTGACATATCATATCGACCCATGTATATATATTATTTGGAACAACCATAGACACTCTATATGCAGTAATGTTGGAGTTAGCTATACAGGGTTGAGGTTGATTCCAAAAATATATATACTTTGAGTTGTGATCTAGCCTGAGACGTGTATACACTGGGTCATGGATTGATTCAAGATAATATATATCGATTTATTTCTGTACATCTAACTGTGGACAACTAGTTGTAGGTTACTAACGAGGACAGCTGACTTAATAAATTTAAAACAGTAAAACGTATTAAAAATGTTGTAAATATATTTTGAACATACTTTGATATATATGTACATATTTGTTATAGATTCGTGAATCGACCAGTGGCCAAGTCTTACTTCCCGATGAAGTAAAAATCTGTAAAAGTGAGTTATAGTCCCACTTTTAAAATCTAATATTTTGAGATGAGAATACATGCAGTTTTATAAATGTTTTACGAAATAGACACAAGTAAATGAAACTACATTATATGGGTGAATGATCGAAGCCGAATATGCCCCTTTTTCTTAGTACCCTAAGAATTAGTAAACCGATCTACTAATTGACGCGAATCCTAAAGATAGATCTATTGGGCCTAACGAACCCCATCCAAAGTACCGGATGCTTTAGTACTTCGAATTCATTTTTATCATGTCCGAAGGATTTCCCGAAATGATAGGGGATATTCTTATATGCATCTTGTTAATGTCGGTTACCAGGTGTTCACCATATGAATGATTTTTATCTCTATGTATGGGATGTATATTGAAATATGAAATCTTGTGGTCTATTATTATGATTTGATAATATATAGGTTAAACTTATAACTCACCAACATTTTTGTTGACGTTTTAAGCATGTTTATTCTCAGGTGATTATTAAGAGCTTCCGCTGTTGCATACTAAAATAAGGATAAGATTTGGAGTCCATGCTTGTATGATATTATGTAAAAACTACATTCAAGAAACTTATTTTTGATGTAATATATTCTTATTGTGAACCATTATGTAATGGTCGTGTGTAAACGGTATATTTTAGATTATCATTATTTGATAATCTACGTAATGCTTTTAAACCTTTATAGATAAAATAAAGGTTATGGTTTTTTTAAAAATGAATGCAGTCTTTGAAAAACGTCTCATATAGAGGTCAAAACCTCGTGACGAAATCAATTAATATGGAACGTTTATAATCAATATGAACGGGACATTTCAGTTGGTATCCGAGCGTTGGTCTTAGAGAACCAAAAAATTGCATTAGTGGGTCTTACCGAGTTTGTTAGGATGCATTAGTGAGTCTGGACTTCGACCGTGTTTTTCTTCAAAAACGATTGCTTGACATTTTTTTGTTGGAAACTATATATTATTAACATGTAAATATTAAGTGATATATTAATCTCTTAACGTGTTTGATATTGTGTGATAGATGTCTACCTCTAGTACAAATCCCATTGATTTACCTAATAATAATGAAGAGTCGAATATATTTTGGGAAGATTCACAAATTCCTGAAGAGGAACCGGAAGAGGAGGAACCGGAAGAGGAGGAACCAGAAGAGGAGGAACCGGAAGAGGAGGAACCAGAAGAAGAAGAGGTTCTGGAGGAAGAAATATAGATACATATAGTAAATCGATTAAATAAAAGAAAATCCTCAACCAACGGACCAAAGTTAATAATGGTCAATGGTGTTTTCGCCGAGGAAGCAAAATATTGGGAAGATTACCAATTTTCCGATGAATCGGATCCCGATGAGGATTCCGATGATGTTATAGAAATTACCTCTACCCAATTTAATAAAGCGAAAGAAAATAATAAGGGAAAAGGTATAAAAATAGAGAAACCCGATTCCAACCCCGATGAACTTTATATGTATCGGCAACATCCATATTTCCTAAAATGTAACAATGACCCGGGAACCTCTAAACCACCAGATTTTTCTAAACCATTATGGAAAACAACGGCTCGTATTAGAGGGGCACCATATATTCCTAGAAAATTAGGAAAACGAACCAAGTCCGAAGAAGAAGAAACCAGTGATTCAGATTAGAGAGTTGTAATCATGTTGTGTATTATATGTATTGTAGTGTGCTTGTACTTTTATGTTCTATGAAAAAATTGCTTGTATTGTTTGTTATTACGAATCTAATCCTTGTCTATTTTACAGTATAAAAACAAAATGGACGTTAAGGGTAGACAACCGAATATTTTAGAAGACCTACCAGAGGATATGATTGAGGAAATCTTGCCTAGAATCAGTCAGAATTCATCAGCACATTTAGTTATGGTGAAATTAACTTGTCAAACATTTGAAAGACTTTCCAGAAATGCCTTAGTTTATAAAAGGCTTTCCTTTGATAGGTGGGGTATATCACATTGGGGAGACCGTAAGTTACGCCGTGTTTTCTTTAAAGCGTTAAATTCGGGGAACCCAAATGCAATTTTACGCTACGGATTAAGAACCTATTTTGACTCAACATATCCCAACATAGGATTTCGTGAATTAGAAAGAGCTTCTAACATGCAACATAAAGAAGCATGTTATGCTTACGTGTTAATGATGTTCGCTTCTTACCAAAGTGAGAAAAATAACATCGGATTGCAACTTTTAAATAAAACCTTCCCACAAGTGACGGATTCAGTAGTTGGGGTGAGAAACAAGATTTTTAGATTATTACGGGGCTGTTGGACATTACGAAACCCTCGTCCTTTTGACAACATTACAACATGCTGCCTAGCCAATGGTCATAACGGTTATTTTCCACAAGACCAAGGATGGGAAGTCGTCTTAGTAAAACCAGAATGCATGACTTGTTTCTGGACTTATGAATCACGTGTCTTTATTTCCTTTGTTGAACAACTTGCGTATTAACTAGGTTTATCTTCAAAACTGTCCTGTATCAAAGTGTACTATATTTTATGTTATATGTAATATAGCGAAGTTGTAAGTTTGAAAAATATTTGTATGTGATATATTATTGTAATCAGTTTTTCATATGGAATTGTAGTAGTTGAATTATATATTAGCTACTAAGTATGAACTTAACGGGTAGGTAGTACCCGAATTTAAACTTATAAAACGCTAATATGAAGAAAAAGCTTTTATAAATGAGTTCATATTATGCTACGAAATACTATTGACTACTCTTAATATTCTGTATGATTAACTCGATTCAGGTGGCTATTTTGAAGGAAATGGCACCGACTACTCGACACACCATGAATATGAGCGAAGAAGAATTTCGTACCTTTTTTACTGCAAACATAGCCGCAGTACAGGCTGCGCTACATACCAACAATAACTCTGAATCTAGCAATGCAGCTAACGGTGCAAGAAATCATGTAGGATGCTCCTACAAAGAATTCACTGCCTGCAAACCTTTAAAATTTGATGGAACCGAAGGACCAATTGGATTGAAACGGTGGACCGAGAAAGTCGAATCGGTGTTTGCCATAAGTAAGTGTACTGAAGAGGACAAAGTTAAGTACGCTACGCATACCTTCACAGGTACTGCGTTAACGTGGTGGAACACCTATCTTGAACAGGTAGGACAAAATGCTGCTTATGCACTACCGTGGTCGACATTCAAGCAATTGATGAACGAGCAGTACCGTCCTAGAAACGAAGTCAATAAACTCAAGGCAGAACTTAGAGAGTTACGAACACAAGGGTTCGACGTTACCACATATGAACGACGATTCATAGAGTTGTGCCTATTGTATCCGGGAGCATTCGAAGATGAAGAAGAGAAAATCGACGCATTTGTAAAAGGGTTACCAGTAAGGATTCAAGAAGATGTGAGTTCACATGAGCCCGCTTCTATACAGAAGGTAAGTCGAATGGCTCATAAACTCATAAATCAGATTGAGGGAAGAATTAAAGAGCAGGCGGCCGAAGAAGCCAACACGAAACAACTCAAGAGGAAGTGGGAGGAAAACGGTGACAAGAGTCACCAGTATAACAACAGCAACAACAACAACAATTACAACCACAATCGCAACAACTATCCCAACAACCGCAACAACAATCGCAACAATAACCGCAATCCTAACAATAACTACAACAAACATCCCAACAACAACAACAACTACAACAACCGTTTCAACAACAATAACAATCCCAACAACAACCTCAATAACAACAACGGAAATAAAAACCAAAAACAGCCATGTCATAGGTGTGAAGAAAATCATCAGGGGTTTTGCACGACATTTTGCAACAGGTGTAAAAGAAATGGGCATAGCGCGACAAAGTGTGAGGTCTACGGACCAAAGTTTAATAGAACTAAAGGAACAAATAATGTCAGAACAAGTAATGCCGAAACGAATAGTGTCGGAGCAAGTAATACCAACCCTGTTTGTTATAAATGTGGAAAACCGGGCCACATTATTAGAAATTGCCCAAATCAGGGGAATACTAATGGACAGGGCCGTGGAAGAGTTTTCAATATTAATGCGGCAGAAGCACAGGAAGACCCGAAGCTTGTTACGGGTACGTTTCTTATTGACGATAAATCTGCTTATGTTTTATTTGATTCGGGTGCGAATAGAAGCTATATGAGTAGAGAATTTTGTGCTAAATTAAGTTGCCCATTGACGCCTTTGGATAATAAATTTTTACTCGAATTAGCAAATGGTAAATTAATTTCAGCAGATAATATATGTCGGGATAGAGAAATTAAACTGGGTGATGAAACGTTTAAGATTGATTTAATACCAGTCGAGTTAGGGAGTTTTGATGTAATAATTGGCATGGACTGGTTGAAGAAGGTAAGAGCAGAGGTCGTTTGTTACAAAAATGCGATTCGCATTATGCGTGAAAAAGGAAAACCTTTAATGGTGTACGGAGAAAAGAACAACGCGAAGTTAAATCTTATTAGTAGTTTGAAGGCGCAAAAACTAATAAGAAGAAGTTGTTACGTCATTCTAGCACACATCGAGGAAGTTAAACCTGAAGAAAAGAACATCAGTGATGTTCCCGTCGCAAAAGAATTTTCCGATGTATTTCCAAAAGAATTACCAGGATTACCCCCACATCGATCCGTTGAATTTCAAATAGACCTTGTACCAGGAGCTGCACCAATAGCGCATGCTCTATACAGACTCGCACCCAGTGAAATGAAAGAATTACAAAGTCAGTTACAGGAACTTTTAGAGCGTGGTTTCATTCGACCAAGCACATCACCATGGGGAGCTCCTGTTTTGTTTGTCAAGAAGAAAGATGGTACATTCAGGTTGTGTATCGACTATCGAGAGTTGAACAAACTTACCATCAAGAACCGCTACCCACTACCGAGAATCGATGACTTATTTGATCAACTACAAGGCTCGTCTGTTTATTCGAAGATCGATTTATGTTCTGGATATCATCAAATGCGGGTGAAGGAGGATGATATTCCAAAGACTGCTTTTAAGACACGTTACGGTCATTACGAGTTTATGGTTATGCTGTTTGGATAGACTAACGTACCAGCTGTGTTCATAGACCTCATGAACCGAGTGTGTGGGTCATATCTTGACAAGTTTGTCATTGTTTTCATCGATGACATACTTATTTACTCGAAGAATGATCAAGAGCACGAAGAACATTTGAGAAAAGTGCTAGAGTTGATGAGAAAAGAAAAACTGTACGCTAAGTTTTCAAAGTGTGCATTTTGGTTGGAAGAAGTTCAATTCCTCGGCCACATAGTGAAAAAAGAAGGTATTCAGGTGGATCCAGCAAAGATTGAAACCGTTGAAAAGTGGAAAACCTCGAAAACTCCGAAACACATACGCCAGTTTTTAGGACTAGCTGGTTACTACAGAAGGTTCATCCAAGACTTTTCCAGAATAGCAAAACCCTTGACTGCATTAGCGCATAAAGGGAAGAAATTTGAATGGAAAGATGAACAAGAGAAAGCGTTTCAATTGTTAAAGAAAAAGTAAACTACGTCACCTATATTGTCATTACCTGAAGGGAATGATGATTTGTGATATATTGTGACGCCTCAAAGCAAGGTCTCGGTTGTGTATTAATGCAACGAACGAAAGTAATTGCTTATGCATCTAGACAATTGAAGATTCACGAGCAGAATTAAATGACGCATGATTTGGAATTAGGCGCGGTTGTTTTTGCATTAAAGACTTGGAGGCACTACTTATATGGGGTCAAAACTATTATATATACCAACCACAAAAGTCTTCAACACATATTTAATCAGAAACAACTGAACATGAGGTAGCGCAGATGGATTGAATTGTTGAATGATTACGACTTTGAGATTTGTTATCACCTGGGGAAGGCAAATGTGGTAGCCGACGCCTTGAGCAGAAAGGACAGAGAACTCATTCGAGTAAAAGCTATGAATATAACGATTCACACTAACCTTACTACTCAAATAAAGGAGGCGCAACAAGGAGTTTTAAAAGAGGGAAATTTAAAGGATGAAATACCCAAAGGATCGGAGAAGCATCTTAATATTCGGAAAGACGGAACCCGGTATAGGGCTGAAAGAATTTGGGTACCAAAATTTGGAGATATGAGAGAAATGGTACTTAGAGAAGCTCATAAAACCAGATACTCAATACATCCTGGAACGGGGAAGATGTACAAGGATCTCAAGAAACATTTTTGGTGGCCAGGTATGAAAGCCGATGTTGCTAAATATGTAGGGGAATGTTTGACGTGTTCTAAGGTCAAAGCGGAGCATCAGAAACCATCAGGTCTACTTCAACAATCCGAAATCCCGGAATGGAAATGGGAAAATATTACCATGGATTTCATCACTAAATTGCCATGGACTGCAAGTGGTTTTGATACTATTTGGGTAATAGTTGATCGTCTCACCAAATCAGCACACTTCTTGCCAATAAGAGAAGATGACAAGATGGAGAAGTTAGCACGACTTTATTTGAAGGAAGTCATCTCCAGACATGGAATACCAATCTCTATTATCTCTGATAGGGATGGCAGATTTATTTCAAGATTCTGGCAGACATTACAGCAAGCATTAGGAACTCGTCTAGACATGAGTACTGCCTATCATCCACAAACTGATGGGCAGAGTGAAAGGACGATACAAATGCTTGAAGACATGCTACGAGCATGTGTTATTGATTTCGGAAATAGTTGGGATCGACATCTACCGTTAGCAGAATTTTCCTACAACAACAGCTACCATTCAAGCATTGAGATGACGCCATTTGAAGCACTTTATGGTAAAAATTGCAGGTCTCCAATTTGTTGGAGTGAAGTGGGGGATAGACAGATTACGGGTCCGGAGATAATACAAGAAACTACCGAGAAGATCATCCAAATTCAACAACGATTAAAAACCGCCCAAAGTCGACAAAAGAGCTACGCCGACATTAAAAGAAAAGATATAGAATTTGAATTTGGAGAGATGGTCATGCTTAAGGTTGCACCTTGGAAAGGCGTTGTTCGATTTGGTAAACGAGGGAATTTAAATCCAAGGTATATTGGACCATTCAAGATTATTGATCGTGTCGGACCAGTAGCTTACCGACTTGAGTTACCTCAACAACTCGCGACTGTACATAACACTTTCTACGTCTCGAATTTGAAGAAATGTTTTGCTAAAGAAGATCTCACTATTCCGTTAGACGAAATCCAAATCAACGAAAAACTTCAATTCATTGAAGAACCCGTCGAAATAATGGATCGTGAGGTTAAAAGACTTAAACAAAACAAGATACCAATTGTTAAGGTTCGATGGAATGCTCGTAGAGGACTCGAGTTCACCTGAGAATGAGAAGATCAGATAAAGAAGAAATACCCGCACTTATTTCCAGAAGATACGTCAACACCTCCAACTGCTTAAAATTTCGAGACGAAATTTATTTAACGGGTAGGTACTGTAGTGACCCGAACTTTTCCATGTTTATATATATTAAATGAAATTGATATTTACATGATTAAGTGTTTCCAATATGTTAAGCAATCAAACTTGTTAAGACTTTATTAATTGAAATAGGTTTCATATAGACAATTGACCACCCAAGTTGACCGGTGATTCACGGACGTTAAAACTTGTAAAAACTATATGATGACATATATATGATTATATATATAATTAACATGATATTATGATAAGTAAGTATCTCATTAGTTATTTTAACAATGAGTTATATACATAAAATTGTGTTTATTGAATTAAGAAACTCGAAACGATATATATAACGATTATCGTTATAACAACGTCTTACTAATTACATATGAATCATATTAAGATATTGTTACACTATGTTTAATCATGATAAATGATAAGTAAACATTTCATTATGTATATTAACAATGAACTACATATGTAAAACAAGACTACTAACTTAAGAATTTCGAAACGAGACATATATGTAACGATTATCGTTGTAACAACATTTAACTGTATATATATATATCATACTAAGATATATTAATATATCATAATATCATGATAATGTAATAATTTAACATCTCTTTAGATATAATAAACAATGGGTTAACAACATTTAACAAGATCGTTAACCTAAAGGTTTCAAAACAACATTTACATGTAACGACTAACGATGACTTAAGGACTCAGTTAAAATGTATATACATGTAGTGTTTTAATATGTATTCATACACTTTTTAAAGACTTCAAGACACTTATCAAAATACTTCTACTTAACAAAAATGCTTACAATTACATCCTCGTTCAGTTTCATCAACAATTCTACTCGTATGCACCCGTATTCGTACTCGTACAATACACAGCTTCTAAATGTATGTACTATTGGTATATACACTACAATGATCAGCTCTTAGCAACCCATGTGAGTCACCTAACACATGTGAGAACCATCATTTGGCAACTAGCATGAAATATCTCATAAAATTACAAAAATATTAGTAATCATTCATGACTTATTTTCATGAAAACAAAATTACATATCCTTTATATCTAATCCATATACCAATGACCAAAAACACCTACAAACACTTTCATTCTTCAATTTTCTTCATCTAATTAATCTCTCTCAAGTTCCATCTTCAAGTTCTAAGTGTTCTTCATAAATTCTACAAGTTCTAGTTTCATAAAATCAAGAATACTTCCAAGTTTACTAGCTCACTTCTAATCTTGTAAAGTGATCATCCAATCTCAAGAAATCCTTGTTGTTTACAGTAAGATATCATTCTAAATCAAGGTAATACTCATATACAAACTTTGATTCAATTCCTATAATTATAACTATCTTAATTCGAGTGATAATCTTACTTGAACTTGTTTTCGTGTCATGATTCTACTTCAAGAACTTTCAAGCCATCCAAGATCCTTTGAAGCTAGATCATTTCTTGTCACATCCAGTAGGTTTACCTACTAAACTTGAGGTAGTAATGATGTTCATAACATCATTCGATTCATACATATAAAACTATCTTATTTGAAGATTTGAACTTGTAATCACTAGAACATAGTTTAGTTAATTCTAAACTTTTTCGCAAACAAAAGTTAATCCTTCTAACTTGACTTTTAAAATCAATTAAACACATGTTCTATATCTATATTATATGCTAACTTAATGATTTAAAACCGGAAAACACGAAAAACACTGTAAAACCGGATATACGCCGTCGTAGTAACACCGCGGGCTGTTTTGGGTTAGTTAATTAAAAACTATGATAAACTTTGATTTAAAAGTTGTTCTTCTGGGAAAATGATTTTTCTTATGAACATGAAACTATATCCAAAAATTATGGTTAAACTCAAAGTGGAAGTATGTTGTCCAAAATGGTCATCTAGACGTCGTTCTTTCGACTGAAATGTCTACCTTTACAAAAACGACTTGTAACTTATTTTTCTGAATATAAACCTATAATTTTTATGTTTAGATTCATAAAATAGAGTTCAATATGAAACCATAGCAATTTGATTCACTCAAATCGGATTTAAAACGAAGAAGTTATGGGTAAAACAAGATTGGATATTTTTTATTGTTGTAGCTACGGGAAATATTGTAACAATTCTATACAAATCATATCTTAGATAACTTATATTGTATTATACATGTATTCTAATGTAATCATGGGATACCATAGACACGTATGCAAATGTTTTGACATATCATATCGACCCATGTATATATATTATTTGGAACAACCATAGACACTCTATATGCAGTAATGTTGGAATTAGCTATACAGGGTTGAGGTTGATTCCAAAAACATATATACTTTGAGTTGTGATCTAGCCTGAGACGTGTATACACTGGGTCATGGATTGATTCAAGATAATATATATATATATATATATATATATATATATATATATATATATATATATATATATATATATATATATATATATATATATATATATATATATATATCGATTTATTTCTGTACATCTAACTGTGAACAACTAGTTGTAGGTTACTAACGAGGACAGCTGACTTAATAAATTTAAAACAGTAAAACGTATTAAAAATGTTGTAAATATATTTTGAACATACTTTGATATATATGTACATATTTGTTATAGGTTCGTGACTCGACCAGTGGCCAAGCCTTACTTCCCGACGAAGTAAAAATCTATAAAAGTGAGTTATAGTCCTACTTTTAAAATCTAATATTTTGGGATGAGAATACATGCAATTTTATAGATGTTTTACGAAATAGACACAAGTAAATGAAACTACATTATATGGGTGAATGATCGAAGCCGAATATGCCCCTTTTGCTTGGTAGCCTAAGAATTAGTAAGCTGATCTACTAATTGACGCGAATCCTAAAGATAGATCTATTGGGCCTAACGAACCCCATCCAAAGTACCGGATGCTTTAGTACTTCGAATTCGTTTTTATCATGTCCGAAGGATTTCCCAGAATGATAGGGGATATTCTTATATGCATCTTGTTAATGTTGGTTACCAGGTGTTCACCATATGAATGATTTTTATCTCTATGTATGGGATGTATATTGAAATATGAAATCTTGTGGTCTATTATTATGATTTGATAATATATAGGTTAAACCTATAACTCACCAACATTTTTGTTGACGTTTTAAGCATGTTTATTCTCAGGTGATTATTAAGAGCTTCCACTGTTGCATACTAAAATAAGGACAAGATTTGGAGTTCATGCTTGTATGATATTATGTAAAAACTGCATTCAAGAAACTTATTTTTGATGTAATATATTCTTATTGTAAACCATTATGTAATGGTCGTGTGTAAACGGTATATTTTAGATTATCATTATTTGATAATCTACGTAATGCTTTTTATACCTTTATAGATAAAATAAAGGTTATGGTTGTTTTAAAAATGAATGCAGTCTTTGAAAAACGTCTCATATAGAGGTCAAAACCTCGTAACGAAATCAATTAATATGGAACGTTTATAATTAATATGAACGGGACATTTCAATATAAGACCTCAGCTTCCACTTCTTCCACATCTGTTGGATGCACCAACTCATCATCATCTTCAAAGAAATTGTTCAGCAAGAACCCATATGGCAAACCACGATCCACAGACACTGGCAGCCCCACCATTCTTTTCGCTACCACATAAGCAAAGTTGAAAGGAATTTGGCTAATCAAACACATCAACATCAGAACCTCAGTCACAGTCAGCTCTAAATCATCCTCATCTCTAAACATCACATTTCTCTTTATGACTCTCATCATCTGCCTGTATTCATCCTTGATATTCTCCTCTCTGATGATTACTGGTCTCCTTCTTGGCCACTTAAACCCAGATTTACACAATCCAGAGACAAAACCAAATGAAGAAAACAAGTTTCCAGTTGCAGAACTTCTAGGAGCAGTGTTTATGTCCTTGCTCATGCTAAAGAACTTGAAATCACCATCAGGTATATCTAGTATCTCAGCAAATTCTTCTAGAGTCCAATCATAGGGATACCCAAACAGATTCAAATGAATACATTTTACCTTTCACTCATTAAACTCATAATTGGCATAGAACTCTCTGATAAGCTTAGGATAATAAGTCCTATCACTATTCAGAAAGGCTCCAGCACTTATCCCTCCCCAGTAAGCAGTAAAACCTGGTTGAGCTCTCGCACGACACCCTGTGAGGATGTCACGACCTGCAACCAAATTTCTTCTCTGAATAATAGCAGTCTCAGTTTCACTTTGGGAAATCCTACGTGATGCTCTGTTCGCCATAGCATGAAACTATAACACACAAAACTCAACAGTGGTTAAAGCAAGACATAGATCTTACAATTTAAAAACACAAAAAAAATGACTAACTGGTACTTTGAATCTGTTATGCAACCGTGCGCATGCACAGAATAGTACTCGGTTGCACACATAACCGTGCGGTTGCAAGATGCAACCGTGCGGTTGCATTCATCCGAACTGTTAGGGTTTTCAAAACCCAAATCTACCAAAATGAGTATTGATCATCAAATAAATCATTGTTATAGCAACTAATACCTCCGATTAGCATGTTTAAAACAACAATTTTAGTTAAAACACATCAACACTCTCAATATTGAACTTAACTTATAAAAAATAAAAACTAATTAAAACAAGAGATTTAATGGATGAAATAGAACCTGTAGTAGATGAAATTGATGAGAAACACAAGTAGATTCAGAAAAACGAGATCAAAAGCTCCCCTTAATACTTTGCAATTTTAGATGAATTTAACACTTAACCAAATGAGAGCACAAGCAACCCTCGATTCTGAGTCTGGGTATTTATACCCGTCCTGCAACCGTGCGGTTGCAGGGTTGTATCCGGCCCAAAAATATGTAACCGTGCGGTTGCAATATGTAACCGTGCGGTTAGATTTTAAGTCCAAAAACCCTTAAATATCTCTTATCCGGGCGGTTACATGGTGTAACCGTGCGGTTGCATTGTGTAACCGTCCGGTTGCAATTAAAACATTAAAACTAAATTTTCATTCTCGTTTCTTCTAACACTAATTCTCAACCAATTCAACTCAATTATGTAAACCAGTCCATAAAATCTCCACTTTACACATCTTTTCCAGATCCAAAAGCATTTTAACCTAAGTCAAATAAGTGAATACCCGACTTAAAAAACTTTCATTTTACAGATCTCTTCCACAAACACTTACACACTTGCTTACTCCCCCTGGTCCACACATACATAGTTTATGAAGTAACCACCAAATGATATGCAACAATATACAGTATGAAACATGCAAAAATATTAAAAACATAATAAAACTTTTTGTCTTTTTCATTTTATAATGCAAACAACGGAAAACAAAAGCAGGCATATACATATGATAAATTGCATCAATAAACTAGCATGATGTATATCACAAGTATGAAAACAGATTAAATTGTCAAGAACAAACTATACAGCTTACACAGTAGACTACCATATTTTTGTGAGAAGATGAAATAATCAACATTTTTCTTGGGATCAGAACTGAACTATGATTTGCAATTAATAACCTTGTTCAATTTATTCATTTAGAACTTTATGTTCCATTTAGATTTTCAAGTATTTACACTTTTAGTCTTTGAAAATCAATAAATTTATCAGACTTTCCTCCCAGATTTTTTGAAAATCACTTGCGCACATGGGTAAATAATCTTAAACCTAGTCCTCACTTGAGATCGCACAAATTTTTTAGGTAGTCAATTGAGCACAATATATTGACGCTGTCCGCCATCACCTCGTTGTACTTTCGACTAGATTGAACAGGAACATCTCACGATGTTTCTAGCAACCCTGTCAGCCATGAGCTTCTACCTTAAACTTATACCTTTTGATTCAGAAAGCTTTGTTTATCTCAATTTTAATGCATACTCCGTAAGAACACAGTTACCAGTCGCTATAAACCCCATGCTTGAGCAGAAAGCTAATCATGATGGAATGATATGATGATTTTGGGAGTGATGGAATTCTAAATCAGAATACCCTCCAGAAGATATCCTCAGCTATCTAGATCAATCGGCACAACCCATATCACAGACAATAAAAGAATGATTTGAGTTTTCTAGATCTGAAACTCTGGAACTTCTCCCCCTCGGATATAGATAATTTAAATTGTTCTGATCAGCATAGTGTTTGATCATCTTTCACAAGAAGAATTAAATTTCTGATAGACACATAGTCTGTACCATTTAATAGCACGAATTCTTTGACGATGATGTGGTGCTGCATCTTTATTTCTTCCAAACCATATATATATATATATATATATATATATATATATATATATATATATATATATATATATATATATATATATATATATATATATATATATATAACCAATAACAGAATCCACTCGCTAATTTTTTTATTTTTTTTTGGATTTTCTGATGTTGTTCTTTTGCCTTTGCAAACTGAAACATAAATAAGAACAACTTGAAATAAAGGAATAAATATAACTTTGATGATGTTGCACCACACTTAGAGATGAACCACACTGCAACATTAATCTTTGGCGTTGAAGCAGTCTCCTTCAATAACTTTCTTAAACTGATGAAATGTCTGTGATACCGAATTGCACTTTTCAACCCGTTCATAGTGAGAACAACCCCCTTCGGATACCTGACTAACCTAAGGCATTTCGGCCCAAGTAATAAAGGTAAATAGAAACTAGTATAGGTTCGAACAGAGTAAACTCACCTTGTGGACTTACTTAGCAATCCTTCACTAGAGTATAAATCGAAGTAGGGGAGACCTCAACCGTCTGTTGAGTTCCTGAACAATCATTTCTCAATACATTCTCAGTGATAGGTAGGTGACTACCGTCAACCGCTGTAAACCTTTCCGCAATTACCTTGCCAAGATTATTTACTTTATGCACAAGTGATCCTCACAATCCAAAATTCAATCTTCAAAATTTATCAATATTCATTAACTAATCATGTAATACTTACGTTTTACATAGAACGATTAACATGCAAGTCCAGTAATACAATCATTTCCCTTTTTCACTAAGCAACTTCTCATTTTCTGATTTTTTTGATTTTTATGGCTTTTTCATTTTTCTATGTTTTTGTATTTTCTGATGAAGCAATTTTATCAACTATTCTACTCTACAGAAAGCAAATAAACACAATCTTTTTGGTTTTTCAATTTAAAAATGCATAACAGAAAATAAAATGATCATGCAAAACAGAAAAATAAACTAAGTAGCATGCAAAAATGATGTAAAATGCAAAATATACAAATGATACCGATTGAATGGTTACTTCAATAACTCCTTGTTGGACACAACTTCCGCCCTATTTTTCACACCTAACACATTTAATAGGAATATGAAACGGGGTCTATCAAACACTTTCGTAAACAAGTCAGCCCTTTGGGTTGTTGTACCTATTTGTAGGACATCTATTAGTTTCTTTTCATAATAGTCCCTAATGAAATGGTACTTGATCCCTATGTGTTTGGTCTTAGAATAATTAACAGGGTTCTTAGTAACAGCAATAGCAGCATTATTATCAACATATATAGGAGTGTTAGAAATTTGCAAACCATAGTCCCAAAGTTGTTGTTGAATCCAGACAACTTTTGAAGTACAATTTGCCGCTGCAATATATTCAGCCTCACACGTCGATTGTGCAACTGCCGTTTGTTTCTTACACTACCAACTTATCAATATGCTACCCAGAAACTAACAACCTCCCGAGGTCAATTTGAAGTCTCTCTTACAACCCCCATAATCAGAATCACTAAAAGCCGTCAGATCGAACCCAACCTTTCTAGGATACCATAAGCCCAAACTTGGAGTTCCTTTTAGATAACGCATGATCTTCTTCGCTGCTAACATATGATTCACATTCGTTTGTGCCTGATAACGAGCACACAAACAAGTAATGAACATGATTATTTGGGCGAGACGCTGTAAGATACATTAAGGAACCAATAATAGCCCTGTAAAGAGTCGGATTGACTTTCGGCCCTGTATTTTCTGGTGTAATCCCGTGATTCACCGACAAAGGATTCTTGGAAATTCGTTCATCTTCCATCTTGAACCGGCTCAAGATGTCAGCTACATACTTTGATTGATGTAGAAAAATGCCCTTTTCAGTTTGATCAACCTGCAACCCTAAGAAGAAATTAATGGCCCCTAGTGAACTCATCTTAAACCATTTTTACATTACGTCCTGAAACTCATCAACCATTTTCTGATCGGTTGAACCAAAGATGATATTGTCCACATACACTTGTATCAACATTATGTCATCCCCCCTTTCCTTAATAAAAAGAGTCTGATCGATGACCCCTCGTCTAAAACCATTCTCTATCATATAGTTTAACAAAGTAGCATACCAAGCTCTCGGGGCTTGGTGAAGACCATAAAGCGCCTTTTCTAAGAGATACACCTTCTCTGGATGATGTGGATCAACAAAGCCCGGTGGCTGAGTTACATATACAGTTTCTTGGAGAGTACCATATAGAAATGCACTCTTAACATCCATCTGAAACACTTTAAAACCTTTCCACAAAGCAAATGCTAAAAACATCTGTATCGCCTCCAGTCTGGCAACTGGAGCATATACCTCATCATAATCAACTTCTGGAATTTGTTGATAACTTCGAACAACCAATCTTGCTTTGTTCTGGATCACGATACCCTGATCATCTGTGATGACCTGAAAAATTTCGACTTATTTAAACCAATTCTCTATATGATTTAATATTATGTAAACCGGTATATATATATATATATATATATACATATATATATATATATGTATATATATATATATATATTATAAGATGTACAAGTAAAACACTAATTGCTACCGTAAAAATGACTTTGCTACAGTAAAACACTATTTGCTACAGTAAAAACGACTTTGCTACAGTAAAACACTATTTGCTACAGTGAAAACGACTTTGCTACAGTAAACCACTATTTGCTACAGCAAACACTATTTGATATCGACGAACTAGCAAACAAAAGCGGATCGGGCGGCCATGTTAGCGCATGGCAAAAACACTGAAAACCCATGCGATCGCATGAGCTACTGTAAATGGAAAAGTACTATAAATACGCCAGATTTCTGCAAGAACTCTTCACACTTTTCTTAATCTTTATTGATATTTACAATTTTAATTTTTAATTTTAAGTTTAATAATAATAAAGTATATTCGAGGGTGTTTTAATTCGGGTTTCAAACCATTTTAAGCTAAGGAAATATTGGGTATTGTTCGGGGTATTGTTCTTGAATCCAAGGCCAACCATACAATCATCTACCATCATTACGTCTACGCAATTTGCCTAAGATATTGAGTCTCAATATTGAACCGTGAGTTTATAGTCTCCCTTTTTAAATACTTTAAATATTTTTGGTCTGAGAATACATGCAATTTATTTTAAACGCAATAGGACACAAGTACATACTAAATTCTACACTGAGTTAAACCAAAAATCCCTTAGCTTTGGTAACTAGTAGCTACCAGTACATAGGATATGGACTGGTGGGCGCGAATAATTGTATATGGATCCATAAGGCTTGACATCCCCGTCCGAGCTAGAGCGCTAGCCTTTTAACGGACGTATGTTATTTGAGTTTATGACACGTTGGTTTGCGTGTATTAAAACGAATGGGGTAATTATCATTATAACGTTAAAGTTTAGTTACCAGGGTGCTCTGTTACGTAGAATCTATTGATAAACTTTTGATGAAATCTTGTGGTCTATCTTTATATATAATTATGACTCGAGCAATTAAACCTGTAACTCACCAACATTCGTGTTGACTTTTTAGCATATTTTATTCTCAGGTCCTTAGACTGCTTCCGCTATGATGTGATTGTTGCCTGCATGGAGTCTATCATGCTTTGTATAAAGTTTATTGCATTCGAAATAAAACTGCGTTGTGTAATAAATAATTTGACTGTGATGTCAAAATGTATGATAAAAACTTATGTATTTTGGGGTTTTGCTTATACCTAAGCACTCACCCACATGTTTATAACTTTCTATGTTTAGAAAGTCACTTATTTTAATGAATGCAATATTTTATCAAAACGTAATATATAGAGGTCAAAACCTCACTGTGGAATCAATGATTAACGTGCCGCGTCAATAGCGATTTTGACGGGTCGTTACAGTTGGTATCCGAGCTTGAGGTCACAGGGAACCAGAAATTACATTAGTGTGTTTAACTGGTAATTGTTAGGATGCACTAGTGAGTCTGGACTATGACCATATCTGTTTTAACTGATTTTTGCTTATCATTTGGCCAAAAACATTATATGTGATATATTTATATGCTAACATAATTGTTGTTTCAATTATGTGATAGATGACTTCTTCTAATCCTATCATTTTGTACGAATCAGAATCGGACACTGAATCTATTCTATCCACAACTGAAAAGGGCGTTCCAATACCTATTAAAGAAGAAATTGTGTTAGCCGGGGAATCTCAACTCCCGGTAAACCCAGAGGAGGTTCCAGCTCCACCCAACTCTAGTTTTCCGGAGCCATAGTATCGTTGGCATGGACCCATGATCCTTGGAATAAACGAGGATCGTCCATTTCTAAAAGAACATGGACATTAGGCCAGATACACCGCCGACGGGCGGATTGTGAAGATTACGCCTGGCAGATTTCGGTTCATTACCACCGGTACATATTCTCGTACACATGATTCAGACAGTTCATCATCATATTCTCCTACACATGACTCAGACAGTTCGTCATCAGACGAGATCAGTGAGGAAGAGGATTTCGCTAATGAAATAAAAGAAGTCACTAAGGAGAAATTCCAACTTGCTATAGATAATAAAAACAACCACAATAATAAAAAGTCCTTAATTATTAAAAAAGAACGGGACCATTCGGTTCATCACCACCCTTACCATAGTAAACCCACTGAAGCACCGGGTACCTCAAAACCCCAACCAAAAATTAAATACACTGCTAGAATGTCTGTCGGACCATGCACACACAAACAATTGGCAGAGAGAACCAAATGGGAAGAAGTTTCTGATAGTTCTGAATAAACGACCTCGCAACCATAAATCTTCCATGCGCTATTCTATTACTTATGTGTGCTACTCTATCTTGTTATGTAGAATAAGGATATGTAAAATATCGGTATTGTATGGTATTGTATTATTTTGGTTTATTAATAATAAATGCATGGAATGATTATTTGTATTATTACTACTACTTATTATTATTATTACATAATAACGTAGTAACTCGCTATAATTTTTCATAGTGGAATATTATTAGGATTTTAGTAGTTAATTTCTTGTACTAGCTATTATGTATGAACTTAACGGGTGAAATAATTATAAAATGCTAATAAGAAGAAAAAAGGCTTTTATAATAATTGGTTCATATTATTAATATGCTACGATTAACTATTGACAACTCATTTTACCTATAATATTCTATATGATTAAATTATCTCTGTTGTATTTATTAAAGAAACATGTCTCAAATGTCGGATGCTGAGTTCGAGGAACTAGTTGAGAAACGTGTGAATGAAAGAATTTCTGCAGCCGAGGCAATAAAAGCAGCAACTGAAGCAGTAGCCAAAGCAGCAACCATGAACACAAATTCACGAAACGGATGCTCATACAAAGCTTTTCAAGGATGCAAACCACAGACGTTTAGTGGGACCGAGGGACCAGTCGGTCTAACCCGATGGTTTGAAAAGATGGAGTCCGTTTTCAAAATCAGTAATTGTGCGGACGGAGACAAGTCAAAGTATGCTTCGTGCACGTTGCAAGATGGTGCACTTACTTTGTGGAACAATTATGCTAAAGCAGAGGGAGTAGATACAGTATATGATATCTCTTGGGAAGAACTGAAAAAGATGCTAATCGAGGAGTACTGTCCTCGAAACGAGATCAGAAAAATGGAATCTGAGTTACGTAATCTGAAGGTTATCGGCGCGAATCTCAATAACTATGAAAAGCGTTTCATGAAACTAGCCTTGTTGTGTCCCGAATTGGTGCCAAACGAGAAACGAAAGATAGAAATGTATATTGATGGTTTATCGATCAATATCAAAGGAAATGTTACATCGTCCAAACCGAATACAATGCAGGAAGCCATGACAATGGCACACCAACTCATGAACCAGATCATAGAGAGTTCGATTAAGGCACCAATTACCGAAGTCAAGACAACTGAAGGAAAGAGGAAATGGGAAGACTATAAGGGCAAAAGTACTCACCTGAAGAAGCAAGAAATTTTTAAAGGTAAACAAGATGGGGCAACTGGTAGTCCAAACTATAAGGGACCCCATCCGTTCTGCAAAAGATGTTACACACATCATGCAGGTTATTACCAAGTGGTCTGTGATAAGTGCAACAAGAAAGGACATGTGGCGAAAGATTGTTATGCCACCGTTTCTGAAGTAAACACAAAACCGACCGATGTCAAGAAATGTTTAGGATGCGGGAAGTCTGGTCACTTTATAAATCAATGCCCTAATAAGGAGAAGAACAAAGAACCCGCACGTGGGAGGGAATTTAATGTTAGTGCCAGTGAAGCACGTGAGGATCCTAATCTTGTCACGGGTACGTTTACCGTTAATAATCAACTAGCTTCTATTATGTTTGATACTGGTGCTGATAGAAGTTATATGTGTAAAGACTTTAGTTCTAAACTAAAATGTGCATCATTGCCTCTAGACGGTAAATATACTATTGAATTAGCTAATGGTAAACTGATAAAAGCCGATAAAATTTGTCATGGTTGCGAAATAAATCTCGCTGGTGAAACCTTCAAAATCGATTTGATACCCATAGAATTAGGAAGTTTTGATGTAATCGTTGGCATGGATTGGATGTCCAAAACAAGAGTGGAAGTTGTTTGCGCTGAGAAAGCAATCCGCATCCCTCGAAAGGATGAAACGTCATTAATGATTTATGGGGAGAAAAGCAACTCGAAGCTGAACCTTATCAGTTGTATGAAGGCCCAGAAACTTATAAGAAAAGGTTGTTATGCTATTCTGGAACACGTAAAGAAGATCGATACTAAAGAAAGAAGCATTGATGACATACCGGTTGTAAGAAAATATCCCGAAGTATTTCCAGAAGAATTACCAGGGCTACCTCCACACAGATGTGTAGAATTCCAGATTGATCTCGTACCAGGAGCTGCACCTGTTGCCCGATCCCCATATAGACTTGCACCTTAAGAAATGCAAGAATTACAAAATCAGTTGCAAGAATTATCGAACCGTGGATTTATTCATCCCAGCTTTTCACCTTGGGGTGCTCCTATTCTGTTCGTCAAGAAGAAGGATGGATCTATGAGAATGTGCATAGATTACTGAGAATTAAACAAAATAATGATTAAGAATCGGTACCCATTACCGAGGATTAATGATTTATTTGATCAATTGCAAGGATCAAGTGTTTATTCTAAGATTGATCTACGCTCCGGATATCATCAGCTGAGAGTGAAGGAAGAAGATGTTCCTAAAACCGCGTTCAGAACCCATTACGGTCACTATGAATTTTTAGTCATGCCTTTTGGATTGACAAATACTCCAGCAGAATTCATGGATCTAATGAATCGCATCTGTAGACCGTATTTAGACAAATTTATCATTATTTTTATCGACAACATATTGATTTACTCGAAGAACAAGGAAGAACATGAGCAACACTTAAGACTGGTACTAGAGATACTAAAGAAAGAAGAATTGTACACAAAATTTTTAAAGTGTGATTTCTGGTTACAAGAAGTACAATTTTTGAGCCATGTTGTCAGTAAACATGGAATTAAAGTTGACCCTGCCAAGATCGAAGCCATTAGTAAATGGGAAACACCGAAGACTCCAAGACAAATCCGCCAATTCTTAGGTCTTGCTAGTTACTACCGAAGATTCATTCAAGATTTCTCTAGAATTGCCAAACCCTTAACTGCATTGACTCAAAAGGGAAAGAAGTATGATTGGTCCACAGAACAGGAATCCTCATTCCAGTTATTAAAGAAGAAGTTAACGTCTGCACTCATTTTGTCATTACCAGAAGGAAATGATGATTTCGTGATCTATTGTGACGCTTCGCACCAAGGTTTATGATTTGTATTAATGCAAAGCACAAAATTTATCGCATATGCCTCACGACAACTAAAAATTCATGAAAAGAACTATACGACGCACGATTTGGAACTTAGAGCAGTAGTTTTTGCACTCAAAATATGGAGACACTATCTATATGGCACCAAGTGTACAGTGTACACCGACCATAAGAGTCTTCAGCATATTTTTGATCAAAAATAACTCAATATGAGACAACGTCGCTGGGTAGAGTTGTTAAACGATTACGATTGTGAAATCCGTTACCACCCCAGAAAGGCTAATGTTGTAGCTGATGCCCTAAGTCGGAAAGAAAGAGTAAAACCTCTTAGGTTCCGAGCTTTGAACATTACAATTCGTACCGATCTCACAAAGCAAATTCAAGCAGCACAGTTAGAAGCTTTAAAAGAAGAAAATGAAAAAGGCGAAATGAGCAAAGGATTAGAAAAACAGCTTGAAGTAAAAGCCAATGGAACCATGTATTTTGCCGATAGGATATGGGTACCAAAACATGGAAATCTAAGGCAACTAGTACTGGATGAAGCATACAAAATGAGGTACTCAATTCACCCAGGAAATGGTAAAATCTACCACGATCTCAAGAAGTTCTATTGGTGGCCTAATATGAAGACAGAAATTGCTACTTATGTAAGTAAATGTTTGACGTGTGCAAAGGTCAAAGCTGAGCACCAAAAGCCGTCAGGATTACTGCAACAACCAGAAATTCTGCAGTGGAAATGGGAAAGAATAATCATGGATTTCATTACGAAATTGCCAAGGATTGCAATTAGTCATGATACTATTTGGGTGATAGTTGACCGTCTAACTAAATCAGCTCACTTCCTACCAATAAATGAGACAGACAGTATGGAGAGATTTGCACGCCTATATTTGAAGGAAGTAGTTTCCACGCATGGTGTACCTATCTCCATCATATCTGATCGCGACACCCGATTCACATCACGTTTCTGGCAGTCATTACAAAAAGCATTGGGAACTCGATTAGATATGAGCATCGCTTATCACCCACAGACAGATGGTCAAAGTGAAAGAACTATACAAACATTAGAAGACATGTTACGGGCATGTGTGATTGACTTTGGAACCGGTTGGGATCGACACTTACCGTTGGAAGAATTTTCATACAATAACAGCTATAATACGAGCATCAACGCAGCGCCATTTGAAGCACTTTACGGTAGAAAGTGCAGATCTCCTATCTGTTGGAGTGAAGTAGGAGAAAGACAACTTACTGGACCAGAAATTATTCATGAAACCACCAAAAAGATCATTCAAATACAACAGCGATTGAAAACGGCCATGAGTCGCCAAAAGAGTTATGCTGATGTAAGAAGAAAACCACTAGAATTTCAAGTGGGCGACAAAGTCATGTTGAAAATGTCACCCTGAAAAGGCGTTGTACGATTCGGTAAACGAGGAAAGCTAAGTCCTAGGAACGTAGGACCCTTTGAAATCACCGAAAGAATTGGAGCAGTTGCTTATCGATTAAAGCTACCGCAAGAACTTAGTAGTGTTCATGACACATTTCACGTGTCAAATTTAAAGAAATGTTTAGCTGAAGAGGATATCATAATTCCTCTTGATGAAATACGAATCAATGATAAACTCCATTTTATCGAAGAACCTGTTGAAATCATGGACCGTGAGGTCAAACAATTAAAACAAAGCAAAATACCGATAGTTAGGGTTCGTTTGTAACAACCCTCACTTTTCGACTTCTAAATTACTGAATTAACCCTAGGGTTATATGTCTGACTATATGTATTAAGGGTTGTTATATACAATTAAATATTGACCGAATAGTAATTTTTAGTCAACAATGTACGCTTAAATAAATAATATATTATTAATTTATATAATTTGAAATAATTTAACTAAGTATATAAACTTTGTATCACTTTTATTATTAAGTTAATGTATTATATATTTAACTATATGATAAATCCAATTATATATAAATGTAATAATATTTACAAACTTACTAAAGCTATAGTTTAATAATTAAAATCATAATTATTATTAAAAATACAAAATACCGAATTATTTATTATTTTTATGCAAAATTTGTATTTATTAATTAAATAAAAAAATAAAAATAAAATAAAATAAAATATTATTGACAAATATTCTTGGAAAAACATTAAATAAATTTGTTTATTTACATAAAAAAAATCCTTAAAATAAATAAATAAATAAATAAATTATTTTTAATTAAAAATTTTAATGGAAAAACTACTTTTATTATTTTATTTTGTGCATTATCCCATGACCTAACATTTAATACTTTTTAATTTTAAAATCCCATTAAGAATTAAATATTTCTTTTTCTTTTAATTATTTTATTCTTTTTATCTAATTTTTTCAAGTATAAATACCCCTCATTTCTCATTCAAACTCACACCAAAATTTCTCTCATTCTCTCTTTGAAGAATTACTACTAGTAAGTATTCTTTTCTTACTTTTTATTTTTTTTACTTTTTACTTTTTACTTTTTACTTCGGTTATTATTTTTACCGAAATATGTAAATAATGTTATAAATTATATGCAATTAAAAATAAAATAAATAACATGTATACACTATTACTATTACTAGCACCTATAACCTACTACTTATATTGTAACATAAAAACATTTTGGGATGTGTATTAGAGATGTATAGATCTTCGAACTTTCTTGACGAATGGTTTCTATGAGATTCTAGGCAGAGGGTTTGGATTTCCGATTTAAAGGGTCCTATGGCTCAAGCCCCTAGATCTAAATTAGCCATTCAAAGGGAAAGGGGTGATTGGAAGCTTATCTAATACGGCAAGTATCCTAAAATGGAAAACACTGATAAAAGTAGAAACTCTCTAGTCATAGGAACTTAGTAAAATAAGAAACTTTCTAAAAATGGAAACTTTATAAAAATAGTAACTTACTAGGAATAGAAACTTAGTAAAACAAACTATACTTAAACACATACTTAAACTTAAACATGGGCAAAACACTTAACTACTCTTAAATGTCAATAGGTTGACTTTCCTGCTCACTCGTTCAACTCTTTATTCTGAGGAATAGCTCTCTCTCTACTTACTAAGGTGAATTCATAGCCCCTCTTTAATTGCTAGCAAACTTACTTACTTTTACTTGGGGTGAGACACATGCTGTTTTTACTTTTACACTTTAGACACAAGTACCAAACTGTTAAACTATGCTATACCCGGCTATGTCCGACTAAGTCCCTACAGTGATATTTTTAATTGCTGCGGCATGCTTAATTATTGGGGGTAGGCCTATCGGGAGTAACGTCCCCGATACATTTGACCAAGTCATTGTATTACTTAATAATGAAATTAAACCGACAAGGACAGACACAACTTGTCATGGGGCAAACTTGAACGTTTAGTCTAAATATCACGCATTGGCATAACTTTTTGATCCTGCGGGAGATCAACTTTACAAACTAAATCTTGTGGTCTAAAACAACGACAAACTTTTTATTAAACCTATGAACTTCACTCAACCTTTTTGGTTGACACTTTAGCATGTTTTGTCTCAGGTGCTGTTTGATTCAAGCTCTTATACTTACTGCTTATGTGATGCTACTTGGACATAGGATCAAGAGATATCGCATTTATTACTTCTGCATGTGAACATTTACGATATTGTTATTCCTGTCACTGTAACGACATTTCATTTTCCGCTGCGTACTCATTAAAGTTAAATTCATCATTTAGTATTGTTCTCGTTTATTATAATATGTTGGTATGTTTTGATAATAATGACGTTCCTTCCAGACCCTATTGGGAGGACGTTACATCGTTGGAACGCTAGACGAGGACCCGAGTTTACTTGAGAACGTGAGGATCAAATAAAGCAAAAGTATCCACATTTGTTCACTGATATCGCTCATAAAACCGGTACTACTCAAAATTTCGGGACGAAATTTTCTTTAACGGGGAGGTGCTGTGATGACCCGAAAAATTTCAACTTATTTAAACCAATTCTCTATATGATTTAATATTATGTAAACCGGTATATATATATATATATATATATATATATATATATATATATATATATATATATATATATTATAAGATGTACAAGTAAAACACTAATTGCTACCGTAAACACGACTTTGCTACAGTAAAACACTATTTGCTACAGTAAAAACGACTTTGCTACAGTGAAACACTATTTGCTACAATGAAAACGACTTTGCTACAGTAGCTACAGTGAAAACGACTTTGCTACAGTAAAACACTAATTGCTACAGTGAAAACGACTTTGCTACAGTAAAATACTATTTGCTACAGTGAAACGACATTGCTACAGTAAAACACTATTGCTACAGTAAAACACTATTTGATGTCGACGAACTAGCAAACAAAAGCGGATCGGGCGACCATGCGAGCGCATAGCAAAAACACTAAAAACCCATGCGATCGCATGAGCTACAGTAAATGGAAAAGTACTATAAATACACCAGATTTCTGCACGAACTCTTCACACTTTTCTGTAATCTTTATTGATATTTATAATTTTAATTTATAATTCTAATTTTAATAATAATAAAGTATATTCGAGGGTGTTTTAATTCGGGTTTCAAACCGTTTTAAGCTAAGAAAATATTGGGTATTGTTCGGGGTATTGTTCTTGAATCCAAGGCCAACCATACAGTTATCTACCATCATAACGTCTACACAATTTGCCTACAATATTGAGTCTCAATATTGAACCGTGAGTTTATAGTCTCCATTTTTAAATATTTTAAATATTTTTGGGCTGAGAATACATGCAATTTATTTTAAACGCAATAAAACACAAGCACATACTAAATTCTACATTGAGTTAAACCGAAAATCCCTTAGCTTTGGTAACTAGTAGCTGCCAGTACATAGGATATGGACTGGTGGGCGCGAATAATTGTATATGGATCCATAGGGCTTGACATCCCCGTCCGAGCTAGAGCTCTAGCCTTTTAACGGACGTATGTTATTTGAGTTTATGACACGTTGGTTTGCGTGTATTAAAACGAATGGGGTAATTATCATTATAACGTTAAAGTTTAGTTACCAGGGTGCTCTGTTACGTAGAATCTATTGATAAACTTTTGATGAAATCTTGTGGTCTATCTTTATATATAATTATGACTCGAGCAATTAAACCTATAACTCACCAACATTCGTGTTGACTTTTTAGCATGTTTTATTCTCAGGTCCTTAGACTGCTTCCGCTGTGATCTGCTTATTGCCTGCATGGAGTCTATCATGCTTTATATAAAGTTTATTGCATTCGAAATAAAACTGCGTTGTGTAATAAATAATTTGACTGTGATGTCAAACTGTATGATAAAAACTTATGTATTTTGGGGTTTTGCTTATACCTAAGCACTCACCCACATGTTTATAATTTTCTATGTTTAGAAAGTTACTTATTTTAATGAATGCAATATTTTATCAAAACGTATTATAGAGGTCAAAACCTCACTGTAGAATCAATGATTAACGTGCCGCGTCAATAACGATTTTGACGGGTCGTTACATCATCTGTCTTATTTTTCAATACCCACTTCAGGCCTTACGGCTTACAACCTGTGGGTGGTATTACAAATCTCCAAACACTCAAGTGATTAAACTGTTGAAGTTCTTCCTGCATGGCTGAAACCCACTCATCATACAGCAAAGCATCTTTGACGTCTTTCGGTTCGATTTGCGATAGAAAAGCACAGTACGCATTCCTGAAGATTCTTCCGGTCTGATTCAATTTAGTATAAAAAGCAGTAACAACATTTGCAGAGGGTGTTACACGCTCATCCGAAGCAGAAGATTCACCTGTATTAGCACCTGAAACACCTGCAGGGTTAATTACATAATCATCAAAACATTTAGGGAGAGAAACCGATCTACCAGACCGTCTTAGTCCACTGGTTTCAATGATGTCATCTGTATTAGTTAGTAAAGGATCCACAGTAACTGTTTGTATGGGTTCCTCATCTTGAAGTGGTTATTCCAACACAGTTCTATTTGGTTCCTCCTCTACCAAGTCCTCGAATAGTTCATCCAGATAAACATCCTCCCCCTCAGACTGTAAGGTCGATTCCTCTAATGCTGGAATTGAATCCCCTGAGTCCGGGTCATCATCATTAGTCCCTGTCACTGGTGCTGTATTATCTGTTATTTTAGGCACTTGAGATTGCATACGCACATCAGACATACGTTCAGCAGAGAGACGCATGTTATACATCATTTGTTCAGCAATTTCTTCATCATCAGAGTCATCCTCTGGAAGCTTGAATGAATCAAACAACTTATCATAATCAAACTGCCACGTGTACCCTTTTTCGGATGGAATTGCTGCATGTTTTTTAACATCAATTTTGATACATTCTTAAACACACCGTGATTTCAAATTGTAAACTCGTTTGCACGCATTCCCATAACCCAAGAACCTACCTGTAACAGCTTTCGGATTGAATTTCCCACCAGAATCTCTAACAATTATAATACAAAGAGAACCAAACGGTTCAAGATGCTTAATGTGAGGTTTTCTTTTCAGAAGCAGCTCATAACATGTTTTGCCATGACGTTTCACAACAAGTACTCTATTCATCGTATAGCACGCATTCAAAACTGTCTCACTCCAAAAGGTAACTGATAATTCTGAGTCAGCCAACAAGGTCCTAGCAGTCTCAATTAGAGTACGATTCTTTCTTTCAGCAACACCATTCATCTGCGGAGTATAAGGTGAACTGAATTGTTGTTGAATTCCTCTTTCATTACAATACTCTTTCATTTTCTTATTTTTAAACTCTGTCCCATTATATGTCCGGATCCTACGAACCCTCAATTTGTACAACATTTCAAGCCTCGTGATCAGCAACTTGATTTGTTCGAAAGTATCAGCTTTACTTTTTAGCATCACAACCCACGTAAACCGTGAGTATTCATCAGTAACCACTAAGCAATAGGAGTGTCCAGTAATACTCTTCTTGTTAACTGGACCGAAGAGGTCCATATGAAGCATCTCAAGAGGAGTATCAATGGAATGATGTTTCTTAGCCTTATGTGGTTTCTTAGCTTGCTTCCCCTTCTTACACGGTGAAATGTCCCGTTCTTATTGATTAAAAACATTCCATATTAATTGATTTCGTTGCGAGGTTTTGACCTCTATATGAGACATTTTTCAAAGACTGCATTCATTTTAAAACAAACCATAACCTTTATTTCATCAATAAAGGTTTAAAAAGCTTTACGTAGATTGTCAAATAATGATAATCTAAAATATCATGTTTACACACGACTATTACATAATGGTTTACAATACAAATATGTTACAACGAAATAAATTTCTTGAATGCAGTTTTTACACAATATCATACAGGCATGGACTCCAAATCTTGTCCTTATTTAAGTATGCGATAGCGGAAGCTCTTAATAATCACCTGAGAATAAACATGCTTAAAACGTCAACAAAAAATGTTGGTGAGTTATAGGTTTAACCTATATATATCAAATCGTAACAATAGACCACAAGATTTCATATTTCAATATACATCCCATACATAGAGATAAAAATCATTCATATGGTGAACACCTGGTAACCGACATTAACAAGATGCATATATAAGAATATCCCCATCATTCCGGGATTGCATTTTTATGTGTGCCTTACTTGTTAGCTAGGGTGCCTTAGCAATCTAGGAAACTATAACCTTTCCTGCCTTAGAATTAAAGCACTTTGGATTGCCCCATAATCTTAACGATTATGCTTTAATAAACTTGACTTAAAGATTCTAATCAAAATATCCTTCCTAATGTTAGGATGTCTAATTATCATCAAATGACCAAAATGAATCTTTTCAAGCCAACCGAAAAAGTTACTGAAAGGTCTTCCACAGAAAGACCTGTCCAAAGTCCACCTTATGGCTTTGGTGGTCCTCCCTCACCAAATTATAGCCCAAATACTACTCTAAAGTTACATGGGTCTCCTGAATACTATCCAACCCCGAGTAATAAAGATAAGAGGAAATGTTTTGAAGAACTGGGCCGTCAAAGAAAAGATCCCGATCTCCTTTCTACGATGAAGTTGATGCTAAGTACGAGCTCATGAATCTGCGAAAAACTACTGATGACCTAATTCGCCATATTGCAAGGATCGATTTTCAAATGAAGGAAAAAGACCTAGCGATCAAGAAGCTCATGGAGGAAAATGCTGAACTAAAGAAAGAGATAAAGTTGGTGAAGTATGAAGGTGATAGAAATACCCGATGGGGGAAGCAATCTCTCTCTTGCCTAAGAGAAGATGTTGACCTTAGATTGAAGATGGAGGAAAACCGCGTGAATAATCAACTTTCTATAAGGGACCACAAGTACCATGTAATCAACAATGAAGTTTCTAACCTTTATGATAATCTCGAGTTCCTGCATGAGAAACAAAAGGCGAGGAACGAGAAAGTTGATGTGTTTATGAAGAAGGTGGAGGATGAGAAGAAGAAATATGAAGATTACTTCAATCTTAATATTTCCTAGATTATTTTTCTAATTCCTTGTCTATGTAAAGGCTATGCCTTAAACTATTTCTATTTCCGAATCGTGTAATAAAGGCTTATTTAATGCCTCGTTCTAATAATATAAAGTGTTTTATTAATATCATGCGATATCAATACTTTATTTTATTCATACTTGTGATTGCTCAAACTTATAACTTGTTAAACTTATCAAACATATGTTCACTTTTATGTAGTGACATCATGGTTCGTTCAGCTGCACCTACCATTAACAACGTTGTGTTAACTACTGAACAATTCCAACAGTTACTCGCTGCCGCCCAAGGCAACGCCCAAGCTAATCATGCTAATACTCAACCGAAACCTTGTTCCTACAAGGATTTTTCAAACTGTCATCCTCCTGCATTTAAGGGGACTGAAGAAGCTGTCAAACTAGTCCGTTGGTTCGAGAAGATGGAATCTATTTTTCGTATTTGCAACTGTAGTGATAACGATTGAGTAAAGTATGCCACTAGCTCATTGGGTGGCAATGCTTTAACTTGGTGGACTGCTCATGCCAAGTCCATAGGAATTGATAATTCTAATGCAATTCCATGGGATGAACTCAAAAGCATGATGGTCAACAAATTCTGTCCTCGAAGTCAAGTTCAGAAACTTGAAGCTGAGTTCTGGGAACTCAAGGTCAAGGGTACTAACATTGAGAACTATACCAATCGTTATCTGGAGCTATCTACTCTATGTCCTGAAATGTTTCCTACTGAAGCTAGAAGAATTGAGCGGTATATTGAAGGTCTTCCTGAGGATGTTCAAGGGAATGTTATTGCTACTGAGAAGGTTACTTTGGATGCTGTGATTCTCATGGCACAAAATCTCATGTTGGCCAAGAGAAGAAGGGCGTCGACCAATAAGCAAGTTGAAACTAAGGGTAATGATGGTAAGAGGAAGTTTGAGCCATCTCAAGGTTCGGCTCATAATTATAATAAGAAGCCTGCGGATGGTTCAAGGTCGAATTATAAGGGTACTTATCCTTTCTGTATTCGTTGTGAAAGGCATCACCCGGGGAAGTGTACTGCGGTTTGTGCATTGTGTAAGAAAGTGGGACACGTTTCTAAGACGTGTAAGACTCCTCCGAAGGATAAGGCTATTGTTCCGGCCAAAGCTCCTCCTACATGCTATACTTGTGGAGATAAGGGACACATTAGTCCGAATTGTCCTAAGAAGAAAGATAATCCCGCTACTGGAGCTAATGCTACTACTGCGAAGGGTCGTGCATTTGTTATTACTGCTGCTGAAGCCCGAGATGAAGATGAAGTTATCACGGGTACGTATCTTGTCAATAATTTCTATGCAACTATTTTATTCGATACTGGTGCCGACGGAAGTTACGTGTCTAGTGATTTTTGTACCCTATTTGCTGAAAAGCCTCAACCCTTAGAAACTAAAAGATTAGTAGAAGTAGCCAATGGAAAGGTCACGCAAGTCGATAAAGTCTATAAAAACTGCAACCTAATCTTAGCCGATAAAGAATTTAAGATAGACCTTTTGCCGGTCGAGCTCGGAAGTTTTGACGTCGTAGTTGGAATGGACTGGTTACGTCCATTGAGAGCTGCCATCATGTGTTACAATAAAACCATTCATGTTCCATTGGGAAATGGAGAGACTCTTATCATCCAAGGTGAAAAGAGTGGTTCCAATCTCAATATTATCTCCTGTATTAAAACCCGCAAACATCTTATGAAAGGTTATCCAGCTATTCTAGCCCACGTTAAAATGATCGAATCGAAAGAGAAGTGTATTGAAGATGTACCAGTGGTTAAAGACTTTCCCGATGTGTTTCCCGAAGATCTTCCAGGTCTTCCACCTCCTCGACAAGTTGAATTTCAAATTGATTTAGCTCCCGGTGCTGCTCCTATTGCTAAAGCACCATACCGTTTAGCACCTTCCGAAATGAAGGAACTTTCCAACCAGCTCCAAGAACTATTGGATAAAGGTTTCATTCGTCCAAGCTCGTCCCCATGGGGAGCTCCTATTCTATTTGTTAAAAAGAAGGATGGTACGTTAAGGATGTGCATTGATTACCGTGAACTTAACAAGCTTACTATCAAGAACCTTTATCCGTTGCCACGTATTGATGATCTATTCGACCAACTTCAAGGGTCAATTGTTTATTCAAAGATTGATTTGAGGTCCGGATATCACCAACTTAGAGTCAAGAAATCTGATATTCCTAAGACTGCTTTTCGCACTCGTTATGGGCACTATGAATTCTGTGTCATGCCTTTTGGTTTGACCAATGCTCCTGCCATTTTCATGGATCTCATGAACCGTGTCTGCAAACCTTATCTCGATAAATTTGTCATTGTTTTTATTGATGACATTTTGATCTACTCCAAGAGTGAGAAGGAACATGAGCAACATCTGCGCATGATTCTTGAACTCTTACGAAAGGAACAACTCTACGCTAAGTTTTCTAAGTGCGAGTTTTGGCTCAAAACCGTACAATTCCTCGGACACGTTGTTGATAGTAATGGAATACATGTCGATCCAGCTAAGATTATCGCTATCCAGAACTGGGAGATACCAAAGACTGCGAAGCATATTCGTCAATTTTTGGGACTTGCCGGTTATTATCGGAGATTCATAAAGGATTTTTCCCTTCTTGCCAAACCTCTTACGAAGCTAACTCAAAAAGGGAAGAAGTTTGAGTGGTCCGAAGAACAGGAATCTGCTTTCAAGATTCTGAAATAGAAGTTGACCACAGCCCCGATTCTATCTTTACCTGAAGGTACTGACGATTTTGTTGTTTACTGCGATGCCTCAAAGCAAGGCTTTGGTTGTGTTTTAATGCAACATGAAAAGGTTATTGCCTACGCATCTAGACAGTTAAAGAAACACAAGGAGAACTATACCACACACGACCTTGAGTTAGGTGCCGTGGTATTTGCATTAAAGATATGGAGACATTATCTATATGGTACCCAGTTTATGGTGTACACTGACCATAAAAGTCTTCGACACATCTTTGATCAAAAACAGCTGAATATGAGGCAAAGCCGATGGCTCGAGTTATTGAACGATTATGACTGTAAGATGGAATATCATCCTGGCAAGGCAAACGTAGTTGCTGATGCCCTTAGTTGAAAAGACGATGTTAAACGTGTTCGTGCCTTAAACCTGAAAATCAAATCAAATCTTATATCACGAATCTGCGAAGCTCAACTGGAAGCTATTAAACCAACACTTATCGAAGGTGAAGGACCTGTCGGTTTCGAGAACCAACTCCAAGTGAAAGCTAATGGTACACGGTACTTTGGCAACAGAATTTGGGTTCCTCGCTTCGGTAATCTCCGTGAACTAGTCTTAGATGAAGCGCATAAGACTAGGTATTCTATTCATCCGGGTTCCAGTACGATGTACCACGATGTGAAGGAATTCTACTGGTGGCCTAATATGAAAGCCGACATTGCTACTTATGTTAGTAAGTGTCTCACTTGTTTGAAAGTCAAGGCTGAACATCAAAAGCCTTCTGGTCTGTTGACACAACCCGATATTCCGCAGTGGAAGTGGGAATGTATCGGTATGGACTATATTACTAAATTGCCCAAGACTTCTAGTGGCAATGATACTATATGGGTCATAGTAGATCATCTTACTAAATCTGCTCATTTCTTACCGATCAAGGAGACCGACAAGATGGAGAGATTGTCACAACTGTATATCAAAGAAATTATCTCTCATCATGGTGTTCCTATATCAATAATATCCGATCGCGACAGTAGATTCACTTCCAAATTCTGGAAATCCTTACAATCTGCTCTTGGAACTCAACTCAACATGAGTACTGCTTATCATCCGCAAACCGATGGTCAAAGTGAACGAACCATTCAAACATTGGAAGATATGCTTCGTGCTTGTGTTATCGACTTCGGCAAAGGCTGGGATAGACATTTGCCTTTGGTTGAATTCTCTTACAATAATAGTTACCACTCAAGTATTAAGGCTGCACCTTTTGAGGCCTTATACGGACGAAAATGTAGATCCCCACTGTGATGGGATGAATTAGAGGACAGACAGTTAACTGGTCCTGAAATCATACACGAGACAACCGAAAAGATAGTTCAGATTAAGAAACGAATAGAAACTGCCCGCAGCCGACAGAAGAGCTATGCTAATAAAGGTCGGAAAGATTTGGAATTCCAAGTTGGTGACAAAGTCATGTTAAAAGTATCCCCTTGGAAAGGCATCATTCGTTTTGGTAAACGAAGCAAACTAAGTCCGCGTTTTGTTGGACCCTTCAAGATTACTGAAAGGATCGGACCCGTGGCTTATCGATTAGAATTACCTACTGAACTTAGCAGCGTACACCACGTATTTCATGTCTCGAATCTTAAAAAGTGTCTCGCTGATGACACTCTCGTTATTCCTTTGGATGACATTCGCATTGATGATAAAATGCACTTCATAGAGGAACCCGTAGAAGTCATGGACCGATCTGCTAAACGCTTAAAATAAAGCACCATACCTATTGTTAAGATCCGTTGGAATTCACGACGTGGCCCCGAGTATACCTGGGAACGTGAAGACCAAATGAAACAAAAATATCCCCATCTCTTCTCAACCGCTGATGCATCCGAGAAGTCTACCTAAAACTTCGGGACGAAGTTTTTATTAACGGGGAGGTACTGTAACAACCCTCACTTTTCGACTTCTAAATTACTGAATTAACCCTAGGGTTATATGTCTGACTATATGTATTAAGGGTTGTTATATACAATTAAATATTGACCGAATAGTAATTTTTAGTCAACAATGTACGCTTAAATAAATAATATATTATTAATTTATATAATTTGAAATAATTTAACTAAGTATATAAACTTTGTATCACTTTTATTATTTAGTTAATGTATTATATATTTAACTATATAATAAATCCAATTATATATAAATGTAATAATATTTACAAACTTACTAAAGCTATAGTTTAATAATTAAAATCATAATTATTATTAAAAATACAAAATACCGAATTATTTATTATTTTTATGCAAAATTTATATTTATTAATTAAATAAAAAAATAAAAAAATAATAAAATAAAATATTATTGACAAATATTCTTGGAAAAACATTAAATAAATTTGTTTATTTACATAAAAAAAAATCCTTAAAATAAATAAAAAATAAATAAATAAATAAATAAATAAATTACTTTTTAATTAAAAATTTTAATGGAAAAACTACTTTTATTATTTTATTTTGTGCATTATCCCATGACCTAACATTTAATACTTTTTAATTTTAAAATCCCATTAAGAATTAAATATTACTTTTTCTTTTAATTATTTTATTCTTTTTACCTAATTTTTTCAAGTATAAATACCCCTCATTTCTCATTCAAACTCACACCAAAATTTCTCTCATTCTCTCTTTGAAGAATTACTACTAGTAAGTATTCTTTTCTTACTTTTTATTTTTTTTACTTTTTACTTTTTACTTTTTACTTTTTACTTTTTACTTCGGTTATTATTTTTACCGAAATATGTAAATAATGTTATAAATTATATGCAATTAAAAATAAAATAAATAACATGTATACACTATTACTATTACTAGCACCTATAACCTACTACTTATATTGTAACATAAAAACATTTTGGGATATGTATTAGAGATGTATAGATCTTCGAACTTTCTTGACGAATGGTTTCTATGAGATTCTAGGCAGAGGGTTTGGATTTCCGATTTAAAGGGTCCTATGGCTCAAGCCCCTAGATCTAAATTAGCCATTCGAAGGGAAAGGGGTGATTGGAAGCTTATCTAATACGGCAAGTATCCTAAAATGGAAAACACTGATAAAAGTAGAAACTCTCTAGTCATAGGAACTTAGTAAAATAAGAAACTTTCTAAAAATGGAAACTTTATAAAAATAGTAACTTACTAGGAATAGAAACTTAGTAAAATAAACTATACTTAAACACATACTTAAACTTAAACATGGGCAAAACACTTAACTACTCTTAAATGTCAATAGGTTGACTTTCCTGCTCACTCGTTCAACTCTTTATTCTGAGGAATAGCTCTCTCTCTACTTACTAAGGTGAATTCATAGCCCCTCTTTAATTGCTAGCAAACTTACTTACTTTTACTTGGGGTGAGACACATGCTGTTTTTACTTTTACACTTTAGACACAAGTACCAAACTGTTAAACTATGCTATACCCGGCTATGTCCGACTAAGTCCCTACAGTGATATTTTTAATTGCTGCGGCATGCTTAATTATTGGGGGTAGGCCTATCGGGAGTAACGTCCCCGATACATTTGACCAAGTCATTGTATTACTTAATAATGAAATTAAACCGACAAGGACAGACACAACTTGTCATGGGGCAAACTTGAACGTTTAGTCTAAATATCACGCATTGGCATAACTTTTTGATCCTGCGGGAGATCAAGTTTACAAACTAAATCTTGTGGTCTAAAACAACGACAAACTTTTTATTAAACCTATGAACTTCACTCAACCTTTTTGGTTGACACTTTAGCATGTTTTGTCTCAGGTGCTGTTTGATTCAAGCTCTTATACTTACTGCTTATGTGATGCTACTTGGACATAGGATCAAGAGATATCGCATTTATTACTTCTGCATGTGAACATTTACGATATTATTATTCCTGTCATTGTAACGACATTTCATTTTCCGCTGCGTACTCATTAAAGTTAAATTCATCATTTAGTATTGTTCTCGTTTATTATAATATGTTGGTATGTTTTGATAATAGTGACGTTCCTTCCAGACCCTATTGGGAGGACGTTACATCGTTGGAACGCTAGACGAGGACCCGAGTTTACTTGGGAACGTGAGGATCAAATGAAGCAAAAGTATCCACATTTGTTCACTGATATCGCTCATAAAACAGGTACTACTCAAAATTTCGGGACGAAATTTTCTTTAACGGGGAGGTGCTGTGATGACCCGAAAAATTTCGACTTATTTAAACCAATTCTCTATATGATTTAATATTATGTAAACTGGTATATATATATATATATATATATATATATATATATATATATATATATATATATATACACATTATAAGATGTACAAGTAAAACACTAATTGCTACCGTAAACACGACTTTGCTACAGTAAAACACTATTTGCTACAGTAAAAACGACTTTGCTACAGTGAAACACTATTTGCTACAATGAAAACGACTTTTCTACAGTAGCTACAGTGAAAACGACTTTGCTACAGTAAAACACTAATTGCTACAGCGAAAACGACTTTGCTACAGTAAAACACTATTTGCTACAGTGAAAACGACATTGCTACAGTAAAAGACTATTTGATGTCGACGAACTAGCAAACAAAAGCGGATCGGGCGACCATGCGAGCGCATAGCAAAAACACTAAAAACTCATGCGATCGCATGAGCTACAGTAAATGGAAAAGTACTATAAATACGCCAGATTTCTGCACGAACTCTTCACACTTTTCTGTAATCTTTATTGATATTTATAATTTTAATTTTTAATTCTAATTTTAATAATAATAAAGTATATTCGAGGGTGTTTTAATTCGGGTTTCAAACCGTTTTAAGCTAAGGAAATATTGGATATTGTTCGGGGTATTGTTCTTGAATCCAAGGCCAACCATACAGTCATCTACCATCATTACGTCTACGCAATTTGCCTACAATATTGAGTCTCAATATTGAACCGTGAGTTTATAGTCTCCATTTTTAAATATTTTAAATATTTTTGGGCTGAGAATATATGCAATTTATTTTAAACGCAATAAGACACAAGTACATACTAAATTATACACTGAGTTAAACCGAAAATCCCTTAGCTTTGGTAACTAGTAGCTGCCAGTACATAGGATATGGACTGGTGGGCGCGAATAATTGTATATGGATCCATAGGGCTTGACATCCCCGTCCGAGCTAGAGCTCTAGCCTTTTAACGGACGTATGTTATTTGAGTTTATGACATGTTGGTTTGCGTGTATTAAAACGAATGGGGTAATTATCATTATAACGTTAAAGTTTAGTTACCAGGGTGCTCTGTTACGTAGAATCTATTGATAAACTTTTGATGAAATCTTGTGGTCTATCTTTATATATAATTATGACTCGAGCAATTAAACCTATAACTCACCAACATTCGTGTTGACTTTTTAGCATGTTTTATTCTCAGGTCCTTAGACTGCTTCCGTTGTGATGTGCTTATTGCCTGCATGGAGTCTATCATGCTTTGTATAAAGTTTATTGCATTCGAAATAAAACTGCGTTGTGTAATAAATAATTTGACTGTGATGTCAAACTGTATGATAAAAACTTATGTATTTTGGGGTTTTGCTTATACCTAAGCACTCACCCACATGTTTATAACTTTCTATGTTTAGAAAGTTACTTATTTTAATGAATGCAATATTTTATCAAAACGTATTATATAGAGGTCAAAACCTCACTGTAGAATCAATGATTAACGTGCCGCGTCAATAGCGATTTTGACGGGTCGTTACATCATCTGTCTTATTTTTCAATACCCACTTCAGGCCATACGGCTTACAACCTGTGGGTGGTATTACAAATCTCCAAACACTCAAGTGATTAAACTGTTGAAGTTCTTCCTGCATGGCTGAAACCCACTCATCATACTGCAAAGCATCTTTGACGTCTTCCGGTTCGATTTGCGATAGAAAAGCACAGTACGCATTCCTGAAGATTCTTCCGGTCTGATTCAATTTAGTATAAAAAGCAGTAACAACATTTGCAGAGGGTGTTACACGCTCATCCAAAGCAGAAGATTCACCTGTATTAGCACCTGAAACACCTGCAGGGTTAATTACATAATCATCAAAACATTTAGGGAGAGAAACCGATCTACCAGACCGTCTTAGTCCACTGGTTTCAATGATGTCATCTGTATTAGTTAGTAAAGGATCCACAGTAACTGTTTGTATGGGTTCCTCATCTTGAAGTGGTTATTCCAACACAGTTCTATTTGGTTCCTCCTCTACCAAGTCCTCGAATAGTTCATCCAGATAAACGTCCTCCCCCTCAGACTGTAAGGTCGATTCCTCTAATGCTGGAATTGAATCCCTGAGTCCGGGTCATCATCATTAGTCCCTGTCACTGGTGCTATATTATCTGTTATTTTAGGCACTTGAGATTGCATACGCACATCAGACATACGTTCAGCAGAGAGACGCATGTTATACATCATTTGTTCAGCAATTTCTTCATCATCAGAGTCATCCTCTGGAAGCTTGAATGAATCAAACAACTTATCATAATCAAACTGCCACGTGTACCCTTTTTCGGATGGAATTGCTGCATGTTTTTGAACATCAATTTTGATACATTCTTAAACACGCCGTGATTTCAAATTGTAAACTCGTTTGCACGTATTCCCATAACCCAAGAACCTACCTGTAATAGCTTTCGGATTGAATTTCCCACCAGAATCTCTAACCATTATAGTACAAAGAGAACCAAACGGTTCAAGATTCTTAATGTGAGGTTTTCTTTTCAGAAGCAGCTCATAACATGTTTTCCCATGACGTTTCACAACAAGTACTCTATTCATCGTATAGCACGCATTCAAAACTGTCTCACTCCAAAAGGTAACTGATAATTCTGAGTCAGCCAACAAGGTCCTAACAGTCTCAATTAGAGTACGATTCTTTCTTTCAGCAACACCATTCATCTGCGGAGTATAAGGTGAACTGAATTGTTGTTGAATTCCTCTTTCATTACAATACTCTTTCATTTTCTTATTTTTAAACTCTGTCCCATTATATGTCCGGATCCTACGAACCCTCAATTTGTACAACGTTTCAAGCCTCGTGATCAGCAACTTGATTTGTTCGAAAGTATCAGCTTTACTTTTTAGCATCACAACCCACGTAAACCGTGAGTATTCATCAGTAACCACTAAGCAATAGGAGTGTCCAGTAATACTCTTCTTGTTAACTGGACCGAAGAGGTCCATATGAAGCATCTCAAGAGGAGTATCAATGGAATGATGTTTCTTAGCCTTATGTGGTTTCTTAGCTTGCTTCCCCTTCTTACACAGTGAAATGTCCCGTTCTTATTGATTAAAAACGTTCCATATTAATTGATTTCGTTGCGAGGTTTTGACCTCTATATGAGACGTTTTTCAAAGACTGCATTCATTTTAAAACAAACCATAACCTTTATTTCATCAATAAAGGTTTAAAAAGCTTTACGTAGATTGTCAAATAATGATAATCTAAAATATCATGTTTACACACGACTATTACATAATGGTTTACAATACAAATATGTTACAACGAAATAAGTTTCTTGAATGCAGTTTTTACACAATATCATACAGGCATGGACTCCAAATCTTGTCCTTATTTAAGTATGCGATAGCGGAAGCTCTTAATAATCACCTGAGAATAAACATGCCTAAAACGTCAACAAAAAATGTTGGTGAGTTATAGGTTTAACCTATATATATCAAATCGTAACAATAGACCACAAGATTTCATATTTCAATATACATCCCATACATAGAGATAAAAATCATTCATATGGTGAACACCTGGTAACCGACATTAACAAGATGAATATATAAGAATATCCCCATCATTCCGGGACACCCTTCGGATATGATATAAATTTCGAAGTACTAAAGCATCCGGTACTTTGGATGGGGTTTGTTAGGCCCAATAGATCTATCTTTAGGATTCGCGCCAATTAGGGTGTCTGTTCCCTAATTCTTAGATTACCAGACTTAATAAAAAGGGGCATATTCGATTTTGATAATTCAACCATAGAATGTAGTTTCACGTACTTGTGTCTATTTTGTAAATCATTTATAAAACCTGCATGTATTCTCATCCCAAAAATATTAGATTTTAAAAGTGGGACTATAACTCACTTTCACAGATTTTTACTTCGTCGGAAAGTAAGACTTGGCCACTGGTCGATTCATGAACCTATAACAAATATGTACATATATATCAAAGTATGTTCAAAATATATTTACAACACTTTTAATACATTTTGATGTTTTAAGTTCATTAAGTCAGCTGTCCTCGTTAGTAACCTACAACTAGTTGTCCAAAGTTAGATGTATAGAAAAAAATTGATATATATTATCTTGAATCAATCCACGACCCAGTGTATACATGTCTTAGGCTAGATCACAACTCAAAGTAAATATATTTTTGGAATCAACCTCAACCCTGTATAGCTAACTCCCACATTACTGCATATAGAGTGTCTATGGTTGTTCCAAATAATATATACACATGGGTCGATATGATATGTCAAAACATTTGCATACGTGTCTATGGTATCCCAAGATTACATAATATATTAGAATACATGTATAATACAATATAAGTTAGCTGGGATATGATTAATATAGATTTGTTACCAATTTTCACGTTGCTACAACAAGAAAAATTATCCAATCTTGTTTTACCCATAACTTCTTCATTTTAAATCCGTTTTGAGTGAATCAAATTGATATGGTTTTAAATTGAACTCTATTTTATGAATCTAAATAGAAAAAGTATAGGTTTATAGTCGAAAATATAAGTTACAAGTCGTTTTTTTAAAGGTAGTCATTTCAGTCGAAAGAACGACGTCTAGATGACCATTTTAGAAAACAAACTTCCACTTTGAGTTTAACATGATTTTTGGATATAGTTTCATGTTCATAAGAAAAATTATTTTTCCAGAAGAACAACTTTTAAATCAAATTTTATCATAGTTTTTAATTAACTAACCCAAAACAGCCCGCGGTGTTACTACGACGGCGTATGTCCGGTTTTACAGTGTTCTTCGTGTTTCCAGGTTTTAAATCATTAAGTTAGCATATCATATAGATATAGAACATGTGTTTAGTTGATTTTAAAAGTCAAGTTAGAAGGATTAACTTTTGTTTGCGAACAAGTTTAGAATTAACTAAACTATGTTCTAGTGATTACAAGTTTAAACCTTCGAATAAGATAGCTTTATATGTATGAATCGAATGATGTTATGAACATCATTACCACCTCAAGTTTTCTGGATAAAGCTACTGGAAATGAGAAAAATGGATCTAGCTTCAAAGGATCCTTGGATGGCTTGAAAGTTCTTGAAGCAGAATCATGACACGAAAAACAAGTTCAAGTAAGATTTCCACTCGAAATAAGATTGTTATAATTATAGAAATTGAATCAAAGTTTGAATATGAGTATTACCTTGTATTAGAAAGATATCTTACTGTAAATAAGAAATATTTCTTGAGGTTGGATGATCACTTTACAAGATTGGAAGTAAGCTAGCAAACTTGGAAGTATTCTTGATTTTATGAACCTAGAACTTGTAAAATTTATGAAGAACACTTAGAACTTGAAGATAGAACTTGAGAGAGATCAATTAGATGAAGAAAATTGAAGAATGAAAGTGTTTGTAGGTGTTTTTGGTCGTTGGTGTATGGATTAGATATAAAGGATATGTAATTTTGTTTTCATGTAAATAAGTCATGAATGATTACTCATATTTTTGTAATTTTATGAGATATTTCATGCTAGTTGCCAAATGATGGTTCCCACATGTGTTAGGTAACTCACATGGGTTGCTAAGAGCTGATCATTGGAGTGTATATACCAATAGTACATACATCTAAAAGCTGTGTATTGTACGAGTACGAATACGGGTGCATACGAGTAGAATTGTTGATGAAACTGAACGAGGATGTAATTGTAAGCATTTTTGTTAAGTAGAAGTATTTTGATAAGTGTCTTGAAGTCTTTCAAAAGTTTATGAATACATATTAAAACACTACATGTATATACATTTTAACTGAGTCGTTAAGTCATCATTAGTCGTTACATGTAAGTGTTGTTTTGGAACCTTTAGGTTAACGATCTTGTTAAATGTTGGTAACCCAATGTTTATAATATCAAATGAGATTTAAATTATTATATTATCATGATAATATGATGTATGAATATCTCTTAATATGATATATATACATTAAATGTCGTTACAACGATAATCGTTACATATATGTCTCGTTTCAAAATCATTAAGTTAGTAGTCTTGCTTTTACATATGTAGTTCATTGTTAATATACTTAATGATATGTTTACTTATCATAATATCATGTTAACTATATATATATCCATATATATGTCATCATATAGTTTTTACAAGTTTTAACGTTCGTGAATCACCGGTCAACTTGGGTGGTCAATTGTCTATATGAAACCTATTTCAATTAATCAAGTCTTAATAAGTTTAATTGCTTAATATGTTGGAAACACTTAATCATGTAAATAAAAATTTCATTTAATATATATAAACATGGAAAAGTTCGGGTCACTACAGTACCTACCCGTTAAATAAATTTCGTCCCGAAATTTTAAGCAGTTGGAGGTGTTGACGTATCTTCTGGAAATAAGTGCGGGTATTTCTTCTTCATCTGATCTTCTCATTCCCAGGTGAACTCGGGTCCTCTACGAGCATTCCATCGAACCTTAACAATTGGTATCTTGTTTTGTTTAAGTCTTTTAACCTCACGATCCATTATTTCGACGGGTTCTTCGATGAATTGAAGTTTTTTATTGATTTGGATTTCATCTAACGGAATAGTGAGATCTTCTTTAGCAAAACATTTCTTCAAATTCGAGATGTGGAAAGTGTTATGTACAGCCGCGAGTTGTTGAGGTAACTCAAGTCGGTAAGCTACTGGTCCGACACGATCAATAATCTTGAATGGTCCGATATACCTTGGATTTAATTTCCCTCGTTTACCAAATCGAACAACGCCTTTCCAAGGTGCAACTTTAAGCATGACCATCTCTACAATTTCAAATTCTATATCTTTTCTTTTAATGTCAGCGTAGCTCTTTTGTCGACTTTGGGCGGTTTTCAACCGTTGTTGAATTTGGATGATCTTCTCGGTAGTTTCTTGTATTATCTCCGGACTCGTAATCTGTCTATCACCCACTTCACTCCAACAAATCAGAGACCTGCACTTTCTACCATAAAGTGCTTCAAACGGTGCCATCTCAATGCTTGAATGGTAGCTGTTGTTATAGGAAAATTCTGCTAACGGTAGATGTCGATCCCAACTGTTTCCGAAATCAATAACACATGCTCGTAGCATGTATTCAAGCGTTTGTATCATCCTTTCGCTCTGCCCATCAGTTTGTGGATGATAGGCAGTACTCATGTCTAGACGAGTTCCTAATGCTTGCTGTAATGTCTGCCAGAATCTTGAAATAAATCTGCCATCCCTATCAGAGATAATAGAGATTGGTATTCCATGTCTGGAGACGACTTCCTTCAAATACAGTCGTGCTAACTTCTCTATCTTGTCATCTTCTCTTATTGGCAGGAAGTGTGCTGATTTGGTGAGACGATCAACTATTACCCCAAATAGTATCAAAACCACTTGCAGTCTTCGGCAATTTAGTGATGAAATCTATGGTAATGTTTTCTCATTTCCATTCTGGGATTTCGGGTTGTTGAAGTAGACCTGATGGTTTCTGATGCTCAACTTTGACCTTAGAACACGTCAAACATTCTCCTACATATTTAGCAACATCGGCTTTCATACCCGGCCACTAAAAATGTTTCTTGAGATCCTTGTACATCTTCCCCGTTCCAGGATGTATTGAGTATCTGGTTTTATGAGCTTCTCTAAGTACCATTTCTCTCATATCTCCAAATTTTGGTACCCAAATCCTTTCAGCCCTATACCGGGTTCCGTCTTCCCGAATATTAAGATGCTTCTCCTATCCTTTGGGTATTTCATCCTTTAAATTTCCCTCTTTTAAAACTCCTTGTTGCGCCTCCTTTATTTGAGTAGTAAGGTTAGTGTGAATCATTATATTCATAGATTTTACTCGAATGGGTTCTCTGTCCTTTCTGCTCAAGGCGTCGGCTACCACATTTGCCTTCCCCGGGTGGTAACGAATCTCAAAGTCGTAATCATTCAACAATTCAATCCACCTACGCTGCCTCATATTCAGTTGTTTCTGATTAAATATGTGTTGAAGACTTTTGTGGTCGGTATATATAATACTTTTGACCCCATATAAGTAGTGCCTCCAAGTCTTTAATGCAAAAACAACCGCACCTAATTCCATATCATACGTCGTATAATTTTGCTCGTGAATCTTCAATTGTCTAGACGCATAAGCAATCACCTTCGTCTGTTGCATTAATACACAACCGAGACCTTGCTTTGATGTGTCACAATAAATCACAAAATCATCATTCCCTTCAGGCAATGACAATATAGGTGCCGTAGTTAGCTTTTTCTTCAATAATTGAAACGCCTTCTCTTGTTCATCCTTCCATTCAAATTTCTTCCCTTTATGTGTTAATGCAGTCAAGGGTTTTGCTATTTTAGAGAAATCTTGGATGAATCTTCTGTAGTAACCAGCCAATCCTTAAAATTGACGTATATGCTTCGGAGTTTTTGGGGTTTCCCACTTTTTAATGGTTTCGATCTTTGTCGGGTCCACCTGGATACCTTCTTTGTTCACTATGTGACTGAGGAATTGAACTTCTTCCAACCAAAATGCACACTTTGAAAACTTAGCGTACAGTTTTTCTTTCCTCAATACTTCTAGCACTTTTCTCAAATGTTCTTCGTGCTCTTGATCATTCTTTGAGTAAATAAGTATGTCATCGATGAAAACAATGACAAACTTGTCAAGATATGGCCCACACACTCGGTTCATAAGGTCCATGAACACAGCTGGTGCGTTAGTCAATCCAAACGGCATAACGATAAACTCGTAATGACCATAACATGTTCTAAAAGCAGTATTTGGAATATCATCTTCTTTCACCCGCATTTGATGATACCCGGAACGTAAGTCAATCTTTGAATAAACAGACGAGCCTTGTAGTTGATCAAATAAGTCGTCGATTCTCGGTAGTGGGTAGCGGTTCTTGATGGTAAGTTTGTTCAACTCTCGGTAGTCGATACACAACCTGAATGTACCATCTTTCTTCTTGACAAACAAAACAGGAGCTCCCCACGGTGATGTGCTTGGTTGAATGAAACCACGCTCTAAAAGTTCTTGTAATCGGCTTTGCAGTTCTTTCATCTCGCTGGGTGCGAGTCTGTAAGGAGCACGAGCTATTGGTGCAGCTCCTGGTACAAGATCTATTTGAAATTCAACGGATCGATGTGGGGGTAATCCCGGTAATTCTTTCGGAAATACATCGGGAAATTCTTTTGTGACGGGAACATCATTGATGCTCTTTTCTTCAGTTTGTACTTTCTCGGCGTGTGCTAGAACAGCATAGCAACCTTTTCTTATTAGTTTTTGTGCCTTCAAATTACTAATAATGTAACATCCTCATTCGGGCCTAGATGTAAGATTACTAATGTGCCCTTAAGTTAGTATTGTGTTACTATGTGCTTTTATTTTTTTATTTAATATTTATTATTAAATAATAATGTGGTTAGGACCAGTTTGTGACAAGGGTCACAGAACAGGTTTGTTTATTTAATTTGGACTTCGTTTGGGTTACCAAATGATGTATGAAAGATATCAGATAACTGATAAATACCCGTGTGTTACACAGTATGGGATTTAATCCCAAATAATAGACTTGTGTCTATCCCTTTCTTGCATTTTCCAGAATTTTCCCAAACCACCCCGTTCTTCATCTTCTCCAACTACCAAAACCCTAATTCCCCATTGTTGATCATGAGCTCGAATTGGTCTTGGAATCACGTGTAACATCCCGCGTTTTTCCGTTAAATTTAATTTTAACACCGTCTTTTTTTTTTTAAAACATAATCTTTCGTATTTAAATTCGTAGTTTCCGTTGACTAACGTTCATAATAATTCCGTCATTTAATTATAACATCTCTCGTTAACTTGCGTTTTAAAAATATTCGATCGGTTAAATCCCGCACCCGCTTCTAAACTCGAGGGACTAAAATTGACACGGGGCAAACTAGTTGACTAGGTCAACTAGTCCACCCCAATCACCCCCATTCAATCACCTCCATCTCTCTCTCTTTCTCTCTAGCAAGAACACACACACAAACACCCAATTCAATCATTCATCATCTAAATTCGATCTAGGAGGCTTACAACAAAACAAATTACATATTTGGAATCCTCTCTTCATCCTCTACAATTTGATACCAACTTCATCTCGTTTGGGTAACATTTCTAAAACTCTAGATTTCTCTAAATTCGTGTTTTTGACTTGAAATGGTGTTAGTTAGTGTCTATGGCTCGTGTATAACATGAATATATGTTTTGTTTGCTCGATTCGTTGTTTTGAGTAACTAGTTTGAACATTTGAAATGGGTGTGCTAAATCTTTGATTTTGGATGAGTTAATGTTGTTAAATTGTTAAAGTTCATGTTTTAATTGTGTTACTAGTATCACTAGCTTCGTTTTGATGCGTAGGTTGATTAAGGAAACTTCAAAAACATGAATATTGATTTTTGCGGATTTTGGTTAGGGTTTGATAGACTTAAAACGAGCTTTTGATGTTTCGAATGCCATGAAATGTTATTAGTAAGTGTTTAGTTGTAATGTATGCTTCATTACCTTCAAAACGGCATATCGTATGTGTAAATTGGATTCCCGAATCATAAAATACATTTTACGAACTTGAAACTTTGAAAATAAACCTTTCTTGATCAATTGACGAGTTTTCGGTTATTGTAAATGATGTTTTTGATTGATGATATGTGGTTAGTTGTATTCCTCGTCAAAATACCTTTTCGACGATATATGATAGGCATTATAAGTGTTTGCGGGTCAAGAGTTGGGTTGGAAAATGTTTTGGTTTGTGCATACTTTGAAAAACTGACCAGAAATCTCTGCCCAGATGGTGGCGCGGCGCGCCCCATCCCCGCGCGGCGCGCGGATTGGCCTGGCCAGATTCTGCTTTGTTTGGCGCATTTCACGCGAAATGTTTGACTAGCTATCGACCTCCGATTCACATGAAACTTGTTTTAATATACTTGTATATGAATATTTAGCATAGAAAAATAGTTCGGGACCCGACCCGAACGCGTTGACTTTTTCGTTGACTTTGACCAAGTTTGACTTTTAGTCAAACTTAACCAAACTTTTATACAATCATTCTAACATGCTTTTATACTTGTTTCTTGTATGAAACTTGACAACGTGATTCACATGCTATACTTAATCGAGTCGTAACGAGCCATAGGACTAATTGAACACATTTCACCCGACTTTGTGTCGTAACCGGTTAATTGATATAACTTACTTGTTTAGGTCAAGGCTAAGCAACTTTCATGCACACGTTTACTTGTTGAAGTACCTTTATACTCGTGCACTCGAGGTGAGATCATAGTCCCACTTTTTACTCTTTTGAACTTACTTTTGGGATGAGAAAACATAAACGATTCTTTTGAACTAAGTGAACACAAGAACGGGAAAACAAACATTCTACATACGAGTTTAGAACGAAAATCCTCAATCCGATTATCATTAGTTACATCAGATGGTGTAAGCGAGAACTTATGTTATATGGCCATATGGGTTTGACAAACCCTCATTCAAACGGTTCGCTACCGTTTACGAATGAAATATATTTTCGGGAACAGTGTTGTTCTAGCACTAATTGATGGGGTATTCAACGGACGGAACGTTAAGCTTTGATAATTGGGTGCTCGTGAATATTAACTTTTAGAATGTACTATTATTCAACTTTGCAAATCTTGTGGTTCGACTTACTTTACTTTTACTCACTTACTTAAACCTATGATTTCACCAACGTTTTTGCGTTGACAGATTCTTCTATGTTTTCTCAGGTTTTCACATGGCTATTTGTTACACGCTTCCGCACTCTTTGATTACTTGATTGGAGTCTACCATGCATGCATACGCTAGGGATAGCATTTTTGGATTCAAACTTTTGTCTACTTACTTACGCTATTTATAGCAACTGTGGTTTCAAACTAATTATGTCGCAAGTTATTTCATTCATACTTTATAACTTTGTAAACTTAAACTTATTGTCGATCCGTTTGTAAAACTAAACTTTGTACCTTTCAAATGAACGCGACATAATTTTGGTCAAACGAGTCTCATATAGGGACTACGACCACGCAACGGGACCTAAGTTAACGACGCCGTCAATAACGGTTTTGGTCGGGTCGTTACAAGTGGTATCAGAGCGTTGGTTGTAGGGAACTAGGACGTGCATTAGTGTGTCTAACAGAGTCGTTAGGACGCATTAGTGAGTCTAGACTACAACCGGATAGTTAGCATTTGCATTCTGACATACATTTGCTATAGATATCACTTACTTGACTACTTGTGCATTATACTTGAATCATTCTTAGGAAAACTTTTTAATGGTACCCAACCTTCATTATACGAACTCGTATCCTGCCACTTTAGTTCGGAACTCTGACTCCTTGGTTGTTATTTCCCCCGTCTCATCTTACTATCCATGAATATTGTAAAGTCACTGTCACTACTCTAGATGAGTATCGTCATCACCATTTATCGCTACGGTTGCGTATTACTTGTTATCATGACTCGTTACTCTTTTCATACCTGAATACCTTATTGTCTGACTCGAACCACATTGCCGTGAACAATCATTTATACACTTCCCTCGGGGAACGCTTCTTTATAGTTGCACTAATTCTTTCGATTCAATACGAGTCACGTTAGAGACGTCGTTACACTTTGTTTATTTTAAACTTCACAATTACACGAACTTGAATCTATAGAGTGATGTGGGAATGGAGGTATGAGTTAGCGTAATATAACGACACTCGATCAACGTGGTTATATTACGGTAAGACATACCAAAGTTCTAGTGACGCGTGATGGTGGTTAGACTCGATCAACCTAAACACCACCATGTGCCATGTACATGACTTCATCTTTTCAGGTTTGGACATCCGAAAACTCCGAGAATATTTATAACAACCATACCGGGGACACACCTTCAATTATTGTCAAATTATATTTATGCTTCCGAATGAATTACCGATTCCATTCGACTTTAACCGTATGTTACATGTGTATACTAGCTCGTCCTCGCGCAGTCTTATTGACTAACTACAATTTACTCGTTATGCTCACATCGGGGCGGAAACTTCTCTTGCATCACCCTCGTACTTCCGGTTCAGGAGGTCCTTATTCTAAATTCTCAATGGAGAGCGACTCTTCACGTCATACAAGTATTCGCCGCGAGGGTGGATAGTCCTAACAATCGTTTTCAAAACCCGATAAGAACTTGCCCCGACGAACGCTTTTGGAAACCGATAAATCTTCCGCGACGCGAATTTTCTTGAGAAACTTGTCCTAGCTAACGTTTTCAATTCCTAGCAAACTTGTTCAATATGCCTTAGGGAAATGTACCCCGTTTCGGATCGAGATCCTCGTTTCACTTCTAGATTTTGGAGTACCTTACAAAAAGCCTCGGGACCGCGTTTAGACATGAGTACCTCGTACCATCCACAACCCGACGGACCGAACAAACATGCGATTTAAACCTTGGAAACCATAATACAAGTTTGTATTACCAACTTCAAATTTACTTGAGAAAAGTATTTTCCTTTAACCGAATCCTCGTACTACAATGATTTTCATTCGAGTATTGACGCCACGCCTTCGAAACCTTATATGACCGGAAACGTCATTCTCCTTTTGTCGAACCAAGTAAACGATGACCAATTCACCGGGACCGGGATTATGCATGAGCGACCGAGAAAACTTATCCATATCCAAGAAAGACCCAACACGACTCGTTGTCGCCAAATGAGCTACGCCGATTTAGACGTAAACATTTCAAATTCCACGTGGGAAACCGCGTCACGTTAAGAGTCGCACCTTGGAAAGGTGCAATCCGTTTCGGGAAAACGTAGGAAGCTAAATCCGCGATATTTTGATCCTTTAAATTCTTGGGGTGTTTTGGACCCGTCGCTAGCCGTTTAGACTTTTCCGACTCATTTTGAGTCTCCGTTTATCCTACATTCGATGTATCAACTTAAAGACGTGTTTTGCGAAACGAGAACTTGTTATCTCCTTTGATGAACTCATTATCGACGATAACCCTCACTTCCTAGGAGGACCGGTTGAAACCATAAATCGTGAAGCCAAACCTTAAAACAACATATGATCCCGACCGTCAAAATTCGTTGAAATACCCTAGGACGTACTTCTCCCTCACTCGTAGAATTGGCAACGCAAGATCTCGAGGAAGATTCAACAACTACTACTTCCAACTAAATTTCGGGACGAAATTTCTTTTGAGGCGTGGATAATGTAACATCCCGCGTTTTTCCGTTAAATTTAATTTTAACACCGTCTTTTTTTTTTAAAACATAATCTTTCGTATTTAAATTCGTAGTTTCCGTTGACTAAAGTTCATAATAATTCCATCATTTAATTATAACATCTCTCGTTAACTTGCGTTTTAAAAATATTCGATCGGTTAAATCCCGCACCCGCTTCTAAACTCGAGGGACTAAAATTGACACGGGGCAAACTAGTTGACTAGGTCAACTAGTCCACCCCAATCACCACCATTCAATCACCTCCATCTCTCTCTCTCTTTCTCTCTAGCAAGAACACACACACAAACACCCAATTCAATCATTCATCATCTAAATTCGATCTAGGAGGCTTACAACAAAACAAATTACATATTTGGAATCCTCTCTTCATCCTCTACAATTTGATACCAACTTCATCTCATTTGGGTAACATTTCTAAAACTCTAGATTTCTCTAAATTCGTGTTTTTGACTTGAAATGGAGTTAGTTAGTGTCTATGGCTCGTGTATAACATGAATATATGTTTTGTTTGCTCGATTCGTTGTTTTGAGTAACTAGTTTGAACATTTGAAATGGGTGTGCTAAATCTTTGATTTTGGATGAGTTAATGTTGTTAAATTGTTAAAGTTCATGTTTTAATTGTGTTACTAGTATCACTAGCTTCGTTTTGATGCGTAGGTTGATTAAGGAAACTTCAAAAACATGAATATTGATTTTTGCGGATTTTGGTTAGGGTTTGATAGACTTAAAACGAGCTTTTGATGTTTCGAATGCCATGAAATGTTATTAGTAAGTGTTTAGTTGTAATGTATGCTTCATTACCTTCAAAACGGCATATCGTATGTGTAAATTGGATTCCCGAATCATAAAATACGTTTTACGAACTTGAAACTTTGAAAATAAACCTTTCTTGATCAATTGACGAGTTTTCGGTTATTGTAAATGATGTTTTTGATTGATGATATGTGGTTAGTTGTATTCCTCGTCAAAATACCTTTTCGACGATATATGATAGGCATTATAAGTGTTTGCGGGTCAAGAGTTGGGTTGGAAAATGTTTTGGTTCGTGCATACTTTGAAAAACTGACCAGAAATCTCTGCCCAGATGGTGGCGCGGCGCGCCCCATCCCCGCGCGGCGCGCGGATTGGCCTGGCCAGATTCTGCTTTGTTTGGCGCATTTCACGCGAAATGTTTGACTAGCTATCGAACTCCGATTCACATGAAACTTGTTTTAATATACTTGTATATGAATATTTAGCATAGAAAAATAGTTCGGGACCCGACCCGAATGCGTTGACTTTTTCGTTGACTTTGACCAAGTTTGACTTTTAGTCAAACTTAACCAAACTTTTATACAATCATTCTAACATGCTTTTATACTTGTTTCTTGTATGAAACTTGACAACGTGATTCACATGCTATACTTAATCGAGTCGTAACGAGCCATAGGACTAATTGAACACATTTCACCCGACTTTGTGTCGTAACCGATTAATTGATATAACTTACTTGTTTAGGTCAAGGCTAAGCAACTTTCATGCACACGTTTACTTGTTGAAGTACCTTTATACTCGTGCACTCGAGGTGAGATCATAGTCCCACTTTTTACTCTTTTGAACTTACTTTTGGGATGAGAAAACATAAACGATTCTTTTAAACTAAGTGAACACAAGAACGGGAAAACAAACATTCTACATACGAGTTTAGAACGAAAATCCTCAATCCGATTATCATTAGTTACATCAGATGGTGTAAGCGAGAACTTATGTTATATGGCCATATGGGTTTGACAAACCCTCATTCAAACGGTTCGCTACCGTTTACGAATGAAATATATTTTCTAGAACAGTGTTGTTCTAGCACTAATTGATGGGGTATTCAACGGACGGAACGTTAAGCTTTGATAATTGGGTGCTCGTGAATATTAACTTTTAGAATGTACTATTATTCAACTTTGCAAATCTTGTGGTTCGACTTACTTTACTTTTACTCACTTACTTAAACCTATGATTTCACCAACGTTTTTGCGTTGACAGATTCTTCTATGTTTTCTCAGGTTTTCACATGGCTATTTGTTACACGCTTCCGCACTCTTTGATTACTTGATTAGAGTCTACCATGCATGCATACGCTAGGGATAGCATTTTTGGATTCAAACTTTTGTCTACTTACTTACGCTATTTATAGCAACTGTGGTTTCAAACTAATTATGTCGCAAGTTATTTCATTCATACTTTATAACTTTGTAAACTTAAACTTATTGTCGATCCGTTTGTAAAACTAAACTTTGTACCTTTCAAATGAACGCGACATAATTTTGGTCAAACGAGTCTCATATAGGGACTACGACCACGCAACGGGACCTAAGTTAACAACGCCGTCAATAACGGTTTTGGTTGGGTTGTTACATCACGTCCTTTACACTCTACTGATTCTTTTAAGGTATGAATCATGAGCTTTCACGATCAATTTGGTGTTAAAATGGTGTTTTTAAGTGTATTTGTTCAAAAGCTTGAATTTGTGTCAAAACAAGTGATTTAAGTGTTGTTATGGTCAAATTGTTGTGGGTTTATAGTCTATAACATGTAGTAATTGAGTTGTGGTAAGTTTTGATGTCGAAAACGAGCTCTAGATCGAGTTTTGGTGAATTTAGCTTGAAGTCCATAGCCTTTGTTCAGTTTCTGATGAAGATGAACACAGTCGGCCGACTGTCGGTCGACAGTCGACCGACTGAGGGTTGAACCGGCCGATTAACGAAGACAACCGACCGACTGAGATTTACATTCGGCCGATTGATGTAATACCAAGTGAGTCGACCGACTGAGAAGGTCAGTCGACCGATTGTGTAGACAGTCGACCGACTGTCAGTGTCAGTCGACCGACTGAGTATCCAGGGCAGAATATTTTACCAAAGTGTTGAGTTTTAGCCGTTATGCTGCCCGTTTGTATTTTGATGATTTTGATGTAAATTTTGAAAGTGCACAAGTGTTAAGGAGAAAAATTTTAGCGGACAGTTTTTCTGACAAAAATTTTTATATTGTGTTATTTGGTGTTAATGGACAGAAACTAACTTGTGTATATGTTTTCTCAGGAGAAAAGGAGAAAGAGAAGGTTCAGTGATTAGATAGCTGAATACCTTCTCGTTTGCTGGTATTTGGTGAGTGGGACTAACTGAAGAATATAGTATATAGAAACATGTTATATTATGATTGCCATGCTTGTTAGATATACTTATTGTTGTGGATAGTTAGTACATTGTGATGACTGCATGTTGGTTGATGCTTGTCTGCTGGAGCCCAGTGCATCCCTATTGTGTGGTGGCCTCGGTAGGAGAGATCAACCTGCGGGTTGGGTTCCTCATGTGGTGGCCTAGACAGTCGTGGTGTATATATATGTGAATGACGCGTCCGTCACGTGTGGATTATGTATATACATACGGTGGTGGAGGAACTTCTGGTAAGCCCCAGTCCGATCAACTGGTGGTTAATGGTTTGGCCGAGCCGCCAGAGTCTCTGTAGACGGCACTTGGGTGATGTTTGTGTGTTAGACTATGTGACATGATTAGTATAGCACTTATGTATACTATGGCCCGTAGTTAGTCGTACTCACTTAGCTTCGTGCTAATTCCCCTCCATCTCCTCCCTGCAGGTTGTTAGCTTTTGTAGATAGTGCTTTTGGGAGTAGACAGGCATGATGATGTTATGTTTGACAGGAGTCAACTCTGATGTTGTCTTGCTTTATGAAAACAATAATCTTTTTGTAAATATGTCTTCTCTGTATAAACAAGTATTTTGTAATGACACGTGACACAGGTTGTATTAACAATAGTTAATGTGGATATCGTATTAAATTAATATTATGCTTCCGCCTCGTATAAAAAAAAATAGCGGTGTCACAAGTTGGTATCAGAGCTGAGTTTGGCAGCATGTGCATTGTGATCTACATGTCATGTTCCCAAACTTAGAAGAGTCATGTCAAACATAACATGCTGGGGATGGGTTAAGTGAGTATTAGGACAGGTTATGTGTTAGTTGTTAGTACTAACAGAGTTTATACTAAGCTTTGGTGTGAGTGTTGTGGTAGTGCAGTAATGGCAGATAACGAAGCTAACGCTACTGGCCCCACTGTCCCTGAAACTGGTACTTTTAGAGCCCCTGATGAAGATGGACATGTGTCTTCAGAAGAAGAAACTTCTCAAGAAGTAATAGAACTTCAAAGTCGGTTACTAGAAGCTCAGGAGAAAATTAAGGAATTAGAACAAGAACGGGCGCAATGGAACCCAAATACCACTGCGTTGAACACAACCTTTCCTCCTAATTTTTATAATCAAGCCAGTGGCAGTTCTCAGTCACAATTTCCACAAAATACCTATCAAAACTATCAAATGCCATTTTCGTTTAACCAGACTTTTCCTAATGAAATGATGTACCCATTTCAAGTCCCTGAGACAAGAAGGAAGTGTATCTATAAACAGTTTATGGACTGCAAACCTCCTGAGTACAGTGGTCACACAAACCCTACAATGACCCTTAATTGGCTAAGAGAAGTAGAGAGAGCGTTGGAAGCATGTTTTTGTGAGCCTGAATCTATGGTACTGTTTGCTAGTAGGCTTCTCAAGGGTGAAGCAATGGAATGGTGGGACTCTATCACTGCATATTTACCCAAAGAACAGATCAGTCAGATAACTTGGGAACAGTTCGCTGCTAAGGTTCGGGAGCAGTATTGTTCTGAGTATGAGATGGAAAGATTGAAAACTGAGTTTCTGAGTATGAAAATGACCGAAAACATGACGATTGATGAGGTTTTCAGAGATTTTACATCGAAGTTAAGGTTTGTTCAACAGTGGGTACCAAATGAGAAAGATAAGATTCAGCATTTTATGCGGGTGATTAGGCCAGAATATAGGACAGTTGCAAGATTTGCAACCTCATTGGCACAGGCTCATGAGATGGCTAAAGTTACAGAAGGTGATATAATGGCAGCGAAAAGAGAAAGTTCAAAAGGTGGACCTTTTGGGGGTAAATCAGAAGGTCAATCAGGTGGACAGTCGACTCAGCAGTCGAGTAAGCAATCTGGTTTTCGTGGTAAGAAGTCAGGTGGGATTAAACAGAGAAGTAAGTCTGGTATGAGTGGATCGGGTTCTAGTCAGTCTGGTTGGTGTAATGTTTGTAAGTCGACTCATGCCGGTCCATGTTCTCCAATGACCCGAAGATGCTTGAGATGTGGAGTACTAGGTCATGAAATAACAACTTGTTCCTTTAAGTCCGATGTGTGTTGGACTTGTCATCAGGTAGGTCATAGATTAGCGAATTGTCCATCCGCGTCGAGAGCCGGTTCTGGGGCAGGGTCAGGGGCGAGGTCAGCAACTTCTGGGGGATCTTCTGCTTCTACCGCCGGGCAGAAGAGAAAGAATCCTTCAACAGCAGAGGCAAGGGAATTTCAGATGACGGTAGACACTGCAACCACTACCGATGATGTCTTTACCGGTATGTTCTTGGTTAATTCCTTGCCAGCTCGTGTGTTATTTGATTCTGGAGCGAATCGATCTTTTATGTCCTTAGGCTTCTGTGATAAGTTGAAGTTGTCTGTTAGGATGTTAAATGAGCCTTTGGGAATAGAAGTAGCTGATGGTAAAATGGTTCCATACACATCATCTGTGTCTGGAATTACCATCGAAATTGACGGCCATTCCTTCCCTTTAACTTGTTTATTGATGCCTATACCTAGCTTTGATGTAGTCATATGTATGAATTGGTTAAGAGCTAATAGGGCTAATATTAAGTGTTATAAGAAGATGATTTCTTTCCGTTTGGCCGACGGATCCCGAGTGATAGCTAGGGGAGAGCGCAGTGGATTTAACTTCCCTATGGTTTCCCTAATGAAAGCTCAGAAGGCAATAACGAAAGGGTGTGATTCATTCTTAGCCTACGTGATTGATGTTAAGAAAGAGAAGAAGCAGGTGACCGATATTCCCGTTGTGTCAGAATTTCCAGAAGTATTTCCAGATGATTTACCAGGGTTACCTCCAGTACATGAAGTAAAGTATAAAATCGATTTGGTTCCAGGTGCTACACCAGTTGCAAAAGCTCCTTACAGATTAGCTCCATCAGAAATCCGAGAAATGATGTCTCAGATTCAGGAATTGTTAGATAAGGGGTTTATCCGACCAAGTTCTTCACCGTGGGGTGCTCCTGTGTTGTTTGTGAAAAAGAAAGATGGGTCGCTTCGTATGTGTATAGATTATCGTGATTTAAACAAGAGAACAATCAAGAATAAGTATCCGTTACCAATAATAGATGACTTATTTGATCAGTTACAGGGTGCTTCCTACTTTTCAAAGATTGATTTACGTTCAGGGTATCACCAGGTACGTGTTGCAGAGAGTGATATACCGAAAACAGCGTTTAGAACTAGATATGGTCATTATGAATTTTTAGTTATGCCATTCGGGTTAACAAACGCGCCAGCAGTGTTTATGGATTTAATGAACAGGGTGTGTCGTCAGTATCTTGACAAGTTTGTGATTGTCTTCATAGATGATATCTTGATATATTCGAAAACCGAGAAAGATCATGCTACGCATCTGAGGTTGATGTTAGAACTTTTGAAACAGGAACAATTGTACGCTAAGTTCTCCAAATGAGAATTTTGGTTGCGGGAAGTACAGTTTTTGGGTCATGTGATTTGTGAACAGGGTATTAAAGTAGATCAGTCTAAGATAGAGGCCGTAATGAATTGGAACTCACCGAAAACGCCAACAGAAATTAAGAGTTTTCTGGGTTTAGCAGGTTATTACCGCAGATTTATCAAAGGCTTCTCTAAAATAGCAGGTCCATTGAATAAGTTAACTAGAAAAGGTGTAGCCTTTCGATGGACTGATGAACAAAAAAAGGCTTTTCAGACTCTCAAACAGTTGTTATGTCAAGCGCCGGTTTTAGCTTTACCAGAGGGAACAGAAGATTTTGTGGTCTACTGCGATGCGTCATGTGCAGGTCTGGGTTGTGTTTTGATGCAGAGAAATAAAGTTATAGCGTATGCTTCACGACAGTTGAAGAATCATGAACGAAACTACCCTACTCACGATTTAGAGTTAACTGCAGTTGTGTTTGCTTTGAAGCTTTGGAGACATTATTTGTATGGCACACATTGTGAAATCTATACAGATTATAAGAGTCTTCAATATATCTTTTCGCAGAAAGAATTAAATATGCGTCAACGTCGATGTTTAGAATTGATTAAAGACTATGATTGTGAGATTAAGTACCATCCAGGTAAAGCAAATGTGGTCGCAGATGCTCTGAGTCGCAAGAAAACCATCGAAAATGTTAGATTTATGAGAATTGAAATAGTTTCAGACTTGATTGATCGATTGAAAACCGTTCAGTTAGTAGCTTTGAATGACAAAAACCTAAAGACTGAACAAATGACTAAAAGAAAATTTGACCTATGCAATGATTCTAGAGGATTAAAAACCTATAAAGATCGAATTTGGGTGCCTATGCTTGGAGATTTGAGGGATTTAATCCTTACTGAAGCACATAAATCGAGATTATCAATGCATCCAGGTAGTACAAAGATGTATAGAGACTTGAAAATATTGTATTGGTGGCCGACAATGAAGACAGATGTTGCAAATTTTGTCGAAAAATGTCATATTTGTGCGCAAGTTAAGGCAGAACATCAGAAACCGTATGGATCTCTAAGACAGTTAGAAATTCCTCAGTGGAAATGGGATCATATAACGATGGATTTTGTAACCAAGTTACCCCAAACCCAGAAAGGACACGACATGATCTGGGTGATTGTGGATCGTTTAACAAAGAGTGCTCACTTTTTAGCTACTCGTGAAACATCCTCGTTGAGTGATTTGGCAGAATTGTACTTGAAAGAGATCGTTAGTCGACATGGTGTACCGTTGTCTATAGTTTCCGACAGAGATACTAGGTTTTTATCGAACTTCTGGAACAGTTTACAACAAAATTTGGGTACACGTGTAAATCTGAGTACAGCATATCATCCACAGACAGACGGTGAGAGTGAACGGACAATTCAGACATTAGAAGATTTGTTAAGAGCATGTGTCTTAGAATATGGTGGTTCTTGGGATTCACATCTTCCATTGATTACAACAATTCATATCATTCGAGTATCGGAATGCCACCGTATGAAATGTTATATGGTCGAAAATGCAGAACTCCTACGTGTTGGTTAGAAGCAGGCGAGAAACAATTTGCAGGTCCCGAGATTGTTCAGATAGCTGCAGAAAAAGTTGAAATTGCACGTGAGAAATTAAAGGCAGCTAGAGATCGACAAAAGGTATATGCTGATCCGCGCAGATGTCCGGTGACATTTAATGTAGGTGATCGTGTTTATCTGAAAGTTTCACCGTGGAAGGGAGTGATCAGATTTGGTAAACGTGGTAAACTAGCTCCGAGGTTTATTGGGCCATTTCCAATCAAAGAAATTTTGAATGATCAGACTGTTGTTTTAGATCTTCCATCAGAGTTAGCAGGAATTCACAACACATTCAATGTGTGCTATCTGAGAAAGTGCAAAGTAGACGATGGAAGTCAGATTCTTCCATTGAAAGACTTGAAAGTTGATTTGACTAAGAAATTAGTGGAAGAGTCGATTAAGATAGTAGATAAGAAAGTCACCAAGTTAAGAAGGAAGCTGATTCCAATGGTGTTAGTAGAGTGGCGACATAGTTTAGGTTCCAACATGACGTGGGAAACCGAGGAGTTAATGAGAACGCGATATCCCCATTTGTTTGACCTTGACCAGATTTCGAGGACGGAATCCTCTTAAGGGGGGTAGATTTGTAACATCCTCATTCGGGCCTAGATGTAAGATTACTAATGTGTCCTTAAGTTAGTATTGTGTTACTATGTGCTTTTATTTTTTTATTTAATATTTATTATTAAATAATAATGTGGTTAGGACCAATTTGTGACAAGGGTCACAGAACAGGTTTGTTTATTTAATTTGGACTTCGTTTGGGTTACCAAATGATGTACGAAAGATATCAGATAACTGATAAATACCCGCGTGTCACACAGTATGGGATTTAATCCCAAATAATATACTTGTGTCTATCCCTTTCTTGCATTTTCCAGAATTTTCCCAAACCACCCCGTTCTTCATCTTCTCCAACTACCAAAACCCTAATTCCCCATTGTTGATCTTGAGCTCGAATTGGTCTTGGAATCACGTTCTTTACACTCTACTGATTCTTTTAAGGTATGAATCATGAGCTTTCATGATCAATTTGGTGTTAAAATGGTGTTTTTAAGTGTATTTGTTCAAAAGCTTGAATTTGTGTCAAAACAAGTGATTTAAGTGTTGTTATGGTCAAATTGTTGTGGGTTTATAGTCTATAACATGTAGTAATTGAGTTGTGGTAAGTTTTGATGTCGAAAACGAGCTCTAGATCGAGTTTTGGTGAATTTAGCTTGAAGTCCGTAGCCTTTGTTCAGTTTCTGATGAAGATGAACATAGTCGGCCGACTGTCGGTCGACAGTCGACCGACTGAGGGTTGAACCGGCCGATTAACGAAGACAACCGACCGACTGAGATTTACATTCGGCCGATTGATGTAATACAAAGTGAGTCGACCGACTGAGAAGGTCAGTCGATCGATTGTGTAGACAGTCGACCGACTGTCAGTGTCAGTCGACCGACTGAGTATCCAGGGCAGAATATTTTACCAAAGTGTTGAGTTTTAGCCGTTATGCTGCCCGTTTGTATTTTGATGATTTTGATGTAAATTTTGAAAGTGCACAAGTGTTAAGGAGAAAAATTTTAGCGGACAGTTTTTCTGACAAAAATTTTTATATTGTGTTATTTGGTGTTAACGGAAAAAAACTAACTTGTGTATATGTTTTCTCAGGAGAAAAGGAGAAAGAGAAGGTTCAGTGATTAGATAGCTGAATACCTTCTCGTTTGCTGGTATTTGGTGAGTGGGACTAACTGAAGAATATAGTATATAGAAGCATGTTATATTATGATTGCCATGCTTGTTAGATATACTTATTGTTATGGATAGTTAGTACATTGTGATGACTGCATGTTGGTTGATGCTTGTCTACTGGAGCCCAGTGCGTCCCTATTGTGTGGTAGCCTCGGTAGGAGAGATCAACCTGCGGGTTGGGTTCCTCATGTGGTGGCCTAGAGAGTCGTGGTGTATATATATGTGAATGACGCGTCCGTCGCGTGTGGATTATGTATATACATACGGTGGTGGAGGAACTTCTGGTAAGCCCCAGTCCGATCAGCTGGTGGTTAATGGTTTGGCCGAGCTGCCAGAGTCTCTGTAGACGGCACTTGGGTGATGTTTGTGTGTTAGACTATGTGACATGATTAGTATAACACTTATGTATACTATGGCCTGTAGTTAGTCGTACTCACTTTGCTTCGTGCTAATTCCCCTCCATCTCCTCCCTGCAGGTTGTTAGCTTTTGTAGATAGTGCTTTTGGGAGAAGACGGGCATGATGATGTTATGTTTGACAGGAGTCAACTCTGATGTTGTCTTGCTTTATGAAAACAATAATCTTTTTGTAAATATGTCTTCTCTGTATAAACAAGTATTTTGTAATGACACGTGACACAGGTTGTATTAACAATAGTTAATGTGGATATCGTATTAAATTAATATTATGCTTCCGCCTCGTATAAAAAAAAATAGCGGTGTCACAAATAAGATGTAGCTTCGTGTTGCCCTTTTCTCCGTACACCATTAAGGGTTTTCCTTTTTCTCATATAATGCGAATTGCATTTTTGTAACAAATGATCTCTGCTTTCACTTCTTTCAACCAGTTCATACCGATTATCACATCAAAACTCCCTAACTCTACTGGTATCAAGTCAATCTTAAATGTTTCGCTAACCAGTTTAATTTCTCGATTCCGACATATATTATCTGCTGAAATTAATTTACCATTTGCTAATTCGAGTAAAAATTTACTATCCAAAGGCGTCAATGGACAACTTAATTTAGCACAAAAATCTCTACTCATATAGCTTCTATCCGCACCCGAATCAAATAAAATGTAAGCAGATTTATTGTCAATAAGAAACGTACCCGTAACAAGCTCCGGGTCTTCCTGTGCCTCTGCCGCATTAATATTGAAAACTCTTCCACGGCCTTGTCCATTCGTGTTCTCCTGGTTCGGGCAATTTCTAATAATGTGGCCCGGTTTTCCACATTTATAACAAACTACATTGGCATAACTTGCTCTGACACTACTTGCTCCGCCATTACTCGTTCCGACACCATTTGTTCCTTTCGTTCTGTTAACCTCTGGTCCGTAGACCTCACACTTCGCCGCGCTATGACCATTTCTTTTACACTTGTTGCAAAATTTGGTGCAGAACCCCGAGTGATACTTTTCACACCTTTGGCATAGCTGCTTCTGATTATTGTTGTTGTTGCGGTTATTATTGTTGTTGGGATGATTGTTGTAGTTGTTGTTGCTGCTGTTGTTGTTGTTGTTGTTGTTGTTGTTGTTGTTGTTGTTGGGCCGTCTGTTGTAGTTGCGATTGATGTTGCGATTGTTAGGATAGTTGTTGCGATTATTGTTGTAATTGCTGTTGTTGTTGTATTGGTGATTCTTATCACCGTTTTCGTCCCACTTTCTTTTGACTTGCTTCACATTGGCCTCTTCAGCAGTCTGTTCTTTAATTCTTTCTTCAATCTGGTTCACTAGTTTGTGAGCCATTCTACATGCCTGTTGTATGGAGGCAGGCTCGTGTGAACTTATATCTTCTTGGATTCTTTCCGGTAATCCTTTCACAAACGCGTCGATCTTCTCTTCCTCAACTTCGAACGCTCCCGGACACAATAGGCATAATTCTGTGAATCGTCTTTCGTACGTGGTAATATCAAATCCTTGGGTTCGTAACCCTCTAAGTTCTGTATTGAGCTTATTGACCTCGGTTCTGGGATGGTACTTCTCATTCATCAAGTGCTTGAATGCTGACCACGGTAGTGCGTAAGCATCATCTTGTCCCACTTGCTCTAGATAGGTATTCCACCATGTTAACGCAGAACCTGTGAAGGTATGCGTAGCGTACTTCACTTTGTCCTCTTCAGTACACTTACTTATGGCAAACACTGATTTGACCTTCTCGGTCCACCATTTCAATCCGATCGGTCCTTCGGTTCCATCAAATTCCAAAGGTTTGCAGGCAGTGAATTCTTTGTAGGTGCATCCTACACGATTTCCTGTACTGCTAGATCCAAGGTTATTGTTGGTATGTAGCGCAGCCTGTACTGCGGCTATGTTTGAAGCAATAAAGGCACGAAATTCCTCTTCGCTCATATTCAAGGTGTGTCGAGTAGTCGGTGCCATTTCCTTCAAAATAGTCAAATGAAACGAGTTAATCATATAGAATATCAAGAGTAGTCAATAGTATTTCGTAGCGTAATATGAACTTATTTATAAAAGCTCTTTCTTCATATTAGCGTTTTATACTCTTTAATTCGGGTAGTACCTACCTGTTAAGTTCATACTTAGTAGCTAACATACCATTTCAACTACTACAATTCTATATGAAAAACTAATCACAAAAACAAAAAAAATATATATATCATATTCAAGCCTTTATACAATAACTTGCAAACTTACAATACCGCTATTTTACATATACCATGAAATATAGCACATAAAACTTTGATACAAAGTAGTTGCGAAGATAATTCTAGTTAATAAATAAGGCGTTCAGCAAAGGCAATAAAGACACGTAATTCATACGTCCAGAAACAAGTCATGCATTCTGGTTTTACTAATACCATTTCCCATCCTTGGTTTTGTGGAACATAACCGTTGTGACCGATAGTAAGACAATGTGTTGTAACGTCGTCAAAAGGATGAAGGTTACGTAATGACCAACAGTCTCGTAATAACCTAAAAACCTCATTTCTTACCCCAATTACCGACTCCGTCACTTGTGAGAACGTTTTGTTTAATAGTTGTAGCCCGATGTTCTTGTTCTCACTTTGGTGAGAAGCGAACATTACTAACCCGTAAGCATAACATGCTTCTTTATGTTGCATGTTAGCCGCTTTTTCTAAATCACGAAGTCATATATTCGGATATATTGAGTCAAAATAATTTCTTAACCCGTTGCGTAAAATAGCATTTGGGTTCCCCGCAATATATGCGTCAAATTAAACACATCGTAACTTATGGATTTCCCAATGTGATATCCCCCATCTTTCGAACGAAAGCCTTTTATAAACCAAGGCATTCTTGGAACGTTCTTCGAATGTCTTACAAACTGATCTCTCCTTAAATAGTTGTGCCGAGGAATTCTGACCGACTCAAGACAAGATTTCATCAATCATGTCTCCGGGTAGGTCTCTTAAAATATTGGGTTGTCTATCCATTTTGTGTTTTTATACTGTAAAATAGACAAGAGTTAGATTCATAAAAAAAAATACTTATTAATACAAGCAATTTTTACATATATCATAAAGCATAAGCACACTATATTACATATATTACACCACACGAATACAACTATCTTATTCCGACTCGCTCGTTTCTTCTTCTTCGGTTTTGGTTCGTTTTGCCAAGTTTCTAGGGATATATGATGTTCCCCTAATACGAGCCGTCGTTTTCCACATTGGTTTAGAAAAACCTGGTGGTTTAGAGGTTCCTGGGTTATTGTCACAACTTAAGAAATACGAGTGTTGACGATACATATAAAGTTCATCGGGTTTGGAATCAAATTTCTCTATTTTTATGCCCTTTCCCTTATTGTTCTCTTTTGCCTTATTAAATTGTGTTGGGGTAATTTCTATAACATCATCGGAATCCTTGTCGGGATCCGATTCATTGGAGAATTGGTAATCCTCCCAATACTTTGCTTCCTTGGCGGAAACACCATTGACCATAATTAACTTTGGTCGGTTGGTTGAGGATTTTCTTCTACTTAACCATTTTATTATTTCCCTCTTCCGATTCCGATTCTTCTTCCGGTTCCGACTCTTCTTTCGGTTCCTCTTCGGGAACTTGTGAATCAGTCCACGAATCATTCCAATTTACATTTGACTCTTCATTATTATTAGGTGAGTCAATGGGACTTGTTCTAGAGGTAGACATCTATCACATAATATCAAACGCGTTAAGAGATTAATATATCACATAATATTCACATGTTAAAAATATATAGTTTCCAACAAAATTTGTTAAGCAATCATTTTTCAAATAAACACGGTCGAAGTCCAGACTCACTAATGCATCCTAACAAACTCGATAAGACACACTAATGCAAAATTATGGTTCTCTAAGACCAACGCTCTGATACCAACTGAAATGTCCCGTTCTTATTGATTAAAAACGTTCCATATTAATTGATTTCGTTGAGAGGTTTTGACCTCTATATGAGACATTTTTCAAAGACTGCATTCATTTTAAAACAAACCATAACCTTTATTTCATTAATAAAGGTTTAAAAAGCTTTACGTAGATTGTCAAATAATGATAATCTAAAATATCCTGTTTACACACGACTATTACATAATGGTTTACAATACAAATATGTTACAACGAAATAAGTTTCTTGAATGCAGTTTTTACACAATATCATACAGGCATGGACTCCAAATCTTGTCCTTATTTAAGTATGCGACAGCCGAAGCTCTTAATAATCACCTGAGAATAAACATGCTTAAAACGTCAACAAAAAATGTTGGTGAGTTATAGGTTTAACCTATATATATCAAATCGTAACAATAGACCACAAGATTTCATATTTCAATATACATTCCATACATAGAGATAAAAATCATTCATATGGTGAACACCTGGTAACCGACATTAACAAGATGCATATATAAGAATATCCCCATCATTCCGGGACACCCTTCGGATATGATATAAATTTAGAAGTACTAAAGCATCCGGTACTTTGGATGGGGTTTGTTAGGCCCAATAGATCTATCTTTAGGATTCGCGCCAATTAGGGTGTCTGTTCCCTAATTCTTAGATTACCAGACTTAATAAAAAGGGGCATATTCGATTTCGATAATTCAACCATAGAATGTAGTTTCACGTACTTGTGTCTATTTTGTAAATCATTTATAAAACCTGCATGTATTCTCATCCCAAAAATATTAGATTTTAAAAGTGGGACTATAACTCACTTTCACAGATTTTTACTTCGTCGAAAAGTAAGACTTGGCCACTGGTCGATTCACGAACCTATAACAAATATGTACATATATATCAAAGTATGTTCAAAATATATTTACAACACCTTTAATACATTTTGATGTTTTAAGTTCATTAATTCAGCTGTCCTCGTTAGTAACCTACAACTAGTTGTCCAAAGTTAGATGTACAGAAAAAAATTGATATATATTATCTTGAATCAATCCACGACCCAGTGTATACACGTCTCAGGCTAGATCACAACTCAAAGTATATATATATTTTTGGAATCAACCTCAACCCTGTATAGCTAACTCCCACATTACTGCATATAGAGTGTCTATGGTTGTTCCAAATAATATATACACATGGGTCGATATGATATGTCAAAACATTTGCATACGTGTCTATGGTATCCCAAGATTACATAATATATTAGAATACATGTATAATACAATATAAGTTAGCTAGGATATGATTAATATAGATTTGTTACCAATTTTCACGTTGCTACAACAAGAAAAATTATCCAATCTTGTTTTACCCATAACTTCTTCATTTTAAATCCGTTTTGAGTGAATCAAATTGCTATGGTTTCATATTGAACTCTATTTTATGAATCTAAACAGAAAAAGTATAGGTTTATAGTCAGAAATATAAGTTACAAGTCATTTTTATAAAGGTAGTTATTTCAGTCGAAAGAACGACGTCTAGATGACCATTTTAGAAAACAAACTTCCACTTTGAGTTTAACATGATTTTTGGATATAGTTTCATGTTCATAAGAAAAATCATTTTTCCAGAAGAACAACTTTTAAATCAAAGTTTATCATAGTTTTTAATTAACTAACCCAAAACAGCCCGCGGTGTTACTACGACGACGTATGTCCGGTTTTACAGTGTTCTTCGTGTTTCCAGGTTTTAAATCATTAAGTTAGCATATCATATAGATATAGAACATGTGTTTAGTTGATTTTAAAAGTCAAGTTAGAAGGATTAACTTTTGTTTGTGAACAAGTTTAGAATTAACTAAACTATGTTCTAGTGATTACAAGTTTAAACCTTCGAATAAGATAGCTTTATATGTATGAATCAAATGATGTTATGAACATCATTACCACCTAAAGTTTTCTGGATAAAGCTACTGTAAATGAGAAAAATAGATCTAGTTTCAAAGGATCCTTGGATGGCTTGAAAGTTCTTGAAGCAGAATCATGACACGAAAAACAAGTTCAAGTAAGATGTCCACTCGAAATAAGATTGTTATAGTTATAGAAATTGAATCAAAGTTTGAATATGAGTATTACCTTGTATTAGAAAGATATCTTACTGTAAATAAGAAAGATTTCTTGAGGTTAGATGATCACTTTACAAGATTGGAAGTAAGCTAGCAAACTTGGAAGTATTCTTGATTTTATGAAACTAGAACTTGTAGAATTTATGAAGAACACTTAGAACTTGAAGATAGAACTTGAGAGAGATCAATTAGATGAAGAAAATTGAAGAATGAAAGTGTTTTTAGGTGTTTTTGGTCGTTGGTGTATGGATTAGATATAAAGGATATGTAATTTTGTTTTCATGTAAATAAGTCATGAATGATTACTCATATTTTTGTAATTTTATGAGATATTTCATGCTAGTTGCCAAATGTTGGTTTCCACATGTGTTAGGTGACTCACATAGGCTACTAAGAGCTGATCATTTGAGTGTATATACTAATAGTACATACATCTAAAATATGTGTATTGTACGAGTACGAATACGGGTGCATACGAGTAGAATTGTTGATGAAACTGAACGAGGATGTAATTGTAAGCATTTTTGTTAAGTAGAAGTATTTTGATAAGTGTATTGAAGTCTTTCAAAAGTGTATGAATACATATTAAAACACTACATATATATACATTTTAACTGAGTCGTTAAGTCATCATTAGTCGTTACATGTAAGTGTTGTTTTGGAACCTTTAGGTTAACGATCTTGTTAAATGTTGTTAACCCAATGTTTATAATATCAAATGAGATTTTAAATTATTATATTATCATGATAATATGATGTATGAATATCTCTTAATATGATATATATACATTAAATGTCGTTACAATGATAATCGTTACATATATGTCTCGTTTCAAAATCATTAAGTTAGTAGTCTTGCTTTTACATATGTAGTTCATTGTTAATATACTTAATGATATGTTTACTTATCATAATATCATGTTAACTATATATATATATCCATATATATGTCATCATATAGTTTTTACAAGTTTTAACGTTCGTGAATCACCGGTCAACTTGGGTGGTCAATTGTCTATATGAAACCTATTTCAATTAATCAAGTCTTAACAAGTTTGATTGCTTAATATGTTGGAAACACTTAATCATGTAAATAACAATTTCATTTAATATATATAAACATGGAAAAGTTCGGGTCACTACACACGGCACGCAACCATCAGGAGCCTGAAACCCTTTAACATTTACCCCTTCGACTAAGCAATTGTGAACTAAATGGTTCATTTTCCTAAAACTCAAGTGACCCATCCTCTTATGCCATAACATTGACTCTTCCTCAGAAGCTCTGGACACAAAAGCTTGATGCCCTGTAGCTGTGTTCACATAAGCCTTTGACATATCCAGAATGTACAAGTCATGACATCTAGGTGCTGTCATAAGAATCATATCATCTGGAACTTTATAGTCTTTTCTCATGATATAAAACTATTGTTCATCAAATAAAGCTTTGTGCCTCTTGTCACAAACTTGAGAGACTGACAGCAGGTTATTGGACATTTCCTTTACATAGCTAACTTTGTCAAAACTGACCGAAGAATTTGAAATCATCCCTTGAGCAGTTATAAACCCTCCTTGATCACCAGCAAAAGAAACAGGTCCATCCTTAACAGATTTAACATCATTTAACAGAGACATGTTTCCTGTCATGTGCCTAGACGCCCCACTATCAATAATCCAAGTGTTTTTGTTTGGACTGTAGGCGACCTGCACAAATAAAAAGAAAAATGATTAGTTTGAGGGGGATACCCATGCCTTTTCGGCAATGGGTTTCCCATTTACATTACCAGCCATTTCATTTTCCTTGAAAGTGGTGCCCGTACCACTAGCCCCATTAGAACCCTCCTTTGTCACCCACATTTGGTTCTTATGTAAAAGTTTCTTAAAATAAACATTATCCTGTTTAACCCTTTTACTGTTTTCAATCGTGGAGTGGTTCTCATATATCACGTGTTGACTTGACCCATGAGAGTTAGGTCTAGATGACATCTGACTCTTAGGAGGAGTTGCTGATCGAAATTTTTGAAACCTTTTAGGAGGACTCAGCTCAATCCTCCTTCTGGGTGCTACAAATCGTTTAGAACAATGAAATGCCCTATGACCTCCCAGCCCGCAATGCAAACATGTACGCACAGTTTCAATTTTATCATCCCTAAAATAGGAATTGAAGCTAGGTCTACGAGCAGGTGGAGATCTATTTCTAAAATTTCTGGGTGGGGATCTCCTGTCTACAGGAGATCGCTCAGGAGTTCTATCAAGAGACCATTTTGGTGAAGGAACATACTTTGATTGCAAGTTTCCAGCAGGTTTCAAGAAGTCCTCCTCCTCAAAGTTAGTCCTTTAACAAATTAATTGGCGATCGGTTCCTAATCTTTATTGGCCTCTGATTTGTCGGGTTTTTCAGAATTTTAACAGTTTCTGGGTTAGGTTTTACTACATTTTCAGTCTTTTTTACTCCTGCACTATGAGTCTCAGATGTACCTATCCCGTTACCCTTATCTTGTTCGGTCGGTTGAATGGGAACATAATCTTCCCCGAACTATTTCTCCGGAGGTGGGAAACTATAGTCATGCTCGAATGGAGGAGGGCACTGTTTATAATCGCCACTAGTTTCTTTTCCTCCAACATTCTGACTATACTCTAGGACAAACGCAGATCTCTTGTTAATATAGGCCTTTTCCTTTTCAGTTTCAAAACTGATTTTAATGGATTCCTTTTCTCTCTTAAGCTCATCTATCTCCTTAATCTGCCTCATTATGGTCTGAGTATTTAACAACACATTCGACTTCAAATCGGTCACCTGATCATCTAATGTCTTAATTATGTCCGTAAACTCTTTTTCTCTATTCTTAAAATACAGATTATACTCATATTGCTTCTTAAGAACTTGATAAGCCTTTTTAAGGTCATCTATTTCTCGATTTAAAGCAACACAATTATTACAGTTTAGGCAAATATCAGACAACCTTTTGACCTGATCCTCTAGAGTTACACATCTATTGCATGTTTTAACAGACTTCCTAAGTTCATGCAATTGCAAGTCTAAGCTAACACAATTTTTACAAACCGGATTAGTTTCAGGCGTTACCTTAGAGTTATTTGAAGAGTCTGCCATGAACGCATAGAGATGCGGAGCTTCCTTTTTGACTTCACCAGACTCAGATTCGGATTCTGATTCCGACTCTGAGCTTGAGCTATCTGAACCAAGATCCAAATTGACCATCCCTTTTTTATTCAATGTCTTCGTCCTTACAGATGTTGAGTTGCACATCGAAGACTGACTAACATACACACAAGATTTCTTTGAGTCGTCATCTGAAGAGGATGACTCACTCTCTGTCCAAATGTCCCCTTCACTGTGAATGGCCCACTTAAACTTATCTTCCACCCTCTTGTTTACATACCCTCGACGCAAGTAATTTGCCCAATTCCATGCTCTGTCAATCCTATCTTCCATTCTGCATCCTAAGCATTTGCATTGTTTATCTCTTCCAACGCAACCCATCTTTTCTCTTTCAACCTTTTCTCTTGCTTCCTCTTCCTCAGTCATCTGAATCCTAACTACATTAGCATGACGATCGTAAGCATCAGTCACATCAAAGGACCAATCGTAGGACTCATCATCATAAGTCACTGCTAAAGCCTTTGATGATTCATCCATAATGGCAACATTGACGGTATTCTTCGATTCACGCTTCTGATTATGAAATGGGTTATGAAATCCTTCCTGCTTTGGTTTAGTGCAGTTTCGCTTAAAATGACCCAACTCTTGACAGTTATGACACCTTACTTTGTTCATGTCAAAACCAAATTTGGTGTTCTTACTCACACCCAAGTGTTTCTCCCCAGTCTTTTCAATGTATCTTTTTGCCCTGCGAATCACACTTCCCATAGCCCATAGAATATCCATTTCTTCCATCTCGTTCTCGTCTATCTGATCGTAGTCTTCATGTTTCAAATGACTATTTCCAATTCTCCCATGCAATAAATCATTGTAAGAATTCACTACCATCGAGATTAACGCCATATCCTCCTCAACTCCTTTTATCGTACGCAAGCGAATATTCTCTGTTCTCAAAACCTCAGCACTTGCCCCCTTGGTTGAAGATGTCTGGTACAGAACACTTTGAGGTGCAGGAGTGACATAACTTGACGTTATTTTCTCAGTATTTGAAGTAAAAGCTGTCTGTGGCTGAGCGTGTTTCACTTCAGATGAACCTATTTCTGGAGCCTTATATTTCACTGGATTATGAACAGTCTCCAAACTCTTCAATCTCTCTTGAAATTCTAGCTCCTTTGCCTGAAGCTTAGTAACAAACGCACTCAACGAATTATCCATGATAACAAAGGACTTCTCAATCTCAACAATCATTGGATCCCACTTAATCGGTAGACCCTCACGAAAGCATTGGACAAGCTTCTTGGTAGGAAAGACAATATCAACGCGTTTGAGTTCAGTTAACAAATGACGATATCTAGCAACAACATCTTTTAGAGATTCATCGGGTTGAACAGCAAAATTCTTCCATTCTTTCTTCAGAACCTTGCCTTTTGTTTTTCTATACTCAGCTGTCCCTTCATTACCACTCTCTAGAGCATTCCATAAAGCATAGGTTGTCAAATGCGTTTCAAATTGATGGAATATCTCTTTAGACAATGCTTGAGTAAGATGACTATAAGCTTTACACTCAAGGTTATAATCCTCACGCTCAGTTGCAGACAATTCCATGGGTGTCTTGGTTTCCCCACGATCCTTAGTCGGAAAAACATACTCAACTTTTAAAAAATTATATAACCTAGAGTCTATGCCGTTTAGCGAAATCAAGAACCTAGGCTTCCATTCTGCAAAATCATCCAAAGATTCCAGCCTAGGTACCCTATATGAGCTACCAATCTCATTTTCTATCTTCAACAAGTGATGGAGACCTGACGACGAAGCACCGACAAGAGCTGATTGCATTTCAGGAGATTCAAACACGTTTGACATTGTAACCGTACGGTTGCACAGTACGGTTGCAACACACGGATGCAAGTGATGTGGCACGGTTGCAATATACACGGTTGCAAAGTGCAACAGGATAAGATTTTACGGGTGTAGGGTATAACCGGACGGATGCAGAGTGTATCCGTACGGTTGTGATGTTGTACGGTTGTGATTTAAGCGAATGGAGATTACGCGGATGCAAGACGTATCCGTATGGTTGTGGTATCCGGATGGAGTAACCGTGCGGTTACAGTGTGTAACCGTACGGTTGAATGCTTGGTCGAATCTGGGCAGAGAAACTGCACAGAAACTAGGGTTTAAGGTTTTGGTCGATCTAGCACTCAATCTTGAGAATAACCAGCGTATGTTTGACGTCCAAAATAGAGTTTTAGACCAGACAAACACGTTTACTTCAACAAAACACGAATTAACACTGAAAAGTCATGATTCAAAAGGGTTTTTGACAAAAACACTAAAAACACAATTTCTTAACAAAGTTTGACAAAAACCAATCGTTTAATCAATCACACAAGCTCTGATACCACTTGTAGGATCGTGTAAACAGAATTAAACGATCTTAGATTCAATAACGAGTGCGGAAAATCTCGTTATTGGGTTTTATACTCAAAACTCAATGAAAACCTTTGATCTTAATGATTAAATCGACTTAGATATGTTAAAGATCGACTATATTGAATGCTAGAACACCATGGAATCGGATTGTACGTGTAGTAAAGGCTAGGATACGTAACCTAACAATGAACCCGAAATCCCCTTTAAATACACACAGCACGTTGCAACCGTGCGGTTGCACCTTGCAACCGGGCGGTTGCCTGTCTAACCGTACGGTTGCATCCTGCAACCGTGCGGTTGCATACCATCAGAGAAAGTTAAACAATTTAGCACTTTAACTTGATTATAATGAACTCGGGGACGCACCAACAATATCTTTCCTAGCATCTCTTGAAATATTGACAAACATGCATGCAAATTCTTTTTCAAACAAGATTGGATAATAGACACGGGTGCGATCATATGTCACCTTATATCCAACTATTTCAGTAAATTATGTTGCTTACTAGACCTATAATGATTAAGTTACCATTTGGGACTAGTGAATGGGTCACAAAAGTTGGAAAAGTTCAAATTAATCCCACTTTAATCTTGTCAGAAGTCTTATATGTTCTAGAGTTTCAAGTGAATCTTCTATCAATTGACAAATTACTTAAATCACAATTTCTCTTTGCGATATTGTTTCCTTTATGGTTTGTATTTTTGGATCCTTCAGATAAGCAGATAGATGCTGTTGGAGAAGCTTTCAACAACTTATGCATATGCAAACCTTCTTTGACTATTTTACCAAAAAGTTCATTTATTGCTCTATACTCTTTTTTCCACAGTTGTTGTACCTGATTGTAAACAAGCAAATATATCTCATTTCTACTGTGATACTTGATTAATTGCTAATGTGCTATTTCCATTGAGGAAACCTAGATCAACTATTCCTATTGAACACATAAATGCGGGAACCGTGTGATGAAAATGTCCCTCTGACCACATATCGAACTCGTCTAATTTCATCTTTACTAACTAAACTAATTTAACTGACTATGTTACTAAACCCATATAATTTGAACATTTTTGTTAACAATAATAAAATGTGGGAATTCGAAGAAGGAGAAAAGTTATAAAGAAAAATACAAAAAAAAATATTTGTAAAAGAAAAACTAAAAGTAGGAAAGAAGACAAAATTACCAAAATATTCTTATAAACAAAGCTATAGAGTTACTATTCATAAGGGTATAAAGATAAAAAGACATGCTTCATACACAGTATATGTATTAAGAAGTATAATATAATATAACATATAATATAATATAATTATAATATAAAACTAGTTTTCGAACCCTCGCTTCGCGTCGGGGGTTCGGTTTTCAATGTATGTTATTGTGTTTAGTTTGTAAAATTATTTCGTGGCTAACGTTCATGTCGTTAAAGCGCAACTCGAGTGGAACTAAAAGATATAACTCGTCAAAGATTTAAATGTTATTTTAAGTTAACAATATATTTGCATCTCCACGTTTCGCTATGAAATTGTTGACTTTTAAAAATTTAACGCAATTAAGTCGTTATCTTATATTAACACTTCGTATGATTTAAGAGTAGAGAATTTACTGAGATATATCCAAAAAATCACTAAATAATTAAAAAAAAAATAATAAGACTCATATGTGTTTGTTGTTAATAGATGAAAATAGTTACGGAGCCTGCTAGTGAAAAATCAACGTGTATGAAAAGTACCCCAAATATTTAGCGTTTTTTTAAAAAGTGTTCGTTTTGCGTATAGTTAGTGACATTGTGTTCGTAAAATTATTTCGAATTTAACGATGGTTTCGGAAAAATTTAACTCGTGAGCGAGAAGATATGACCCGTTGAATATTTGAGTGGAGTTCTTTTAAGATTTTTTTATGAAAATGTTGATTTGACACTTTACCCCCTGTTTCGGGGGGTCGATTTTAATTTTTGAACAAAGTGTGGGAGGGTGGTTGTGGTGAAATGGAATTTAGTTAAAAGGGAAAGGAAAAAAAGTGAAAAGTCGAAAATAACCTCATAACTATTCATAATTTTTGTCTAATAGATAATAGATAATATAGTAAATGTTATAATTCAGTAGGCTTATAACTACCTTTAGTGGTTTGATTCTTGATATTATAATTCAGTAGGCTTATAACTACCTTTAGTGATTTGATTCTTGATTTAGAATACTAATAATGAAGTGTAAGAACAAAGATGATAATGGAGAGAAAGAAAGAAACACTTTGTAAGTGTGAGAAATGGTGCCAGTTTAATGCTTGCATTCATGAGTATTTATAGCCTAAAATCTCAATATAAAAATACATACTTTGTGTACCAAAATTGACTATATGTATACACCAAAATTGACTATCCATATCTATATTATTATTATTATTATAACACTCCCCCTTGGATAGCAATTTTATTTTGTTGAAGATCAACTATAAATTACTGCCTCGTTAAAAACCTTGCTAAAGAAAATCCAGTGGGAAAAAACTTTAGCTAAGGGAAAAAGAGTGCAGCATGGAGTTGACTCCCCCTCAAGTAGACATCGCTTCAGCTGTTACATCTTTTGAACATGTCTCATGCCAATGTTATGAACGTGTGTTCTGAAAATAGCAGTTGGAAGTGCTTTCGTGAAAAGATCAGCAGAGTTTTTGCTAGATTGCACATATCTCATTTCAATCTGGTTGTCCTTAATGAGATTTTGAGTGTATGAGAAGAATCTAGGTGGTATGTGTTTTGTTCGGTCACTTTTGATATACCCTTCTTTCATCTGTGCTATGCAAGCTGCATTATCTTCATAGATAGTTGTTGGACTTTTATCGCGTTCTAGTCCACAAGAATCAGTAATGAGTTGTGTCATTGATCTCAACCAAAAACATTCTCGAGTAGCTTCATGTAATGCAATCACTTCGGCATGATTTGACGATGTAGCAACAAGTGTTTGTTTTTGAGAACGCCATGATATTGCAGTACCTCCATTTAGGAATACATATCCAGTTTGAGATTTAGCTTTATGTGGATCAGATAAATAACCTGCATCTGCATAACCAACCAAATCTTGTTTTGATTCGTTAGAATAAAATAATCCGAAATCAGTAGTTCCTCGAAGGTATCGAAATATGTGTTTGATCCCATTCCAGTGTCTTTTGGTAGGAGCAGAGCTGAACCTTGCTAACAAATTAACTGCAAAAGAAATGTCAGGTCTTGTACAATTTGTAAGATACATAAGAGCTCCAATTGCACTAAGATATGGCACTTCTGGTCCAAGAATGTCTTCTTGATCTTCACATGGACGAAATGGATCAGCTTCAACATTGAGTGATCTAACAACCATAGGAGTACTTAATGGTTTTGCCTTGTCCATATTGAAACGTTTCAAAATCTTTCCAGTATATGTTGTTTGATGTACAAGTAAACCATTAGGCATATGCTCAATTTGTAAACCAAGGCAATACTTGGTTTTTCCGAGATCTTTCATTTCAAATTCTTTCTTTAGAAGTTGAATGGCTTCATGGATCTCTTTATTTGTACCTATGATGTTAAGATCATCAACATAAACAGCTATGATCACATATCCGGATGTTGTTTTCTTAATGAAAACACAAGGGCAAGTAAGATTATTTGTATACCCTTTGCTTATCAAGTAATCACTTAATCGGTTATACCACATACGTCCCGATTGTTTTAACCCATATAAAGATCTTTGTAATTTAATCGAATACATTTCTTTGGGTTTTGCATTTGATGCTTCTGGTACCTTAAATCCTTCAGGTATCTTCATATATATATCACTATCAAGTGATCCATATAGATAAGCAGTCACAACATCCATGAGATGCATTTCTAAATTTTTAGAAACTGCCAGACTGATTAAGTACCTAAAAGTAATTGCATCCATAACAGGAGAATAAGTTTCTTCATAATCAATTCCCAGTCTTTGAGAAAAACCTTGAGCTACAAGTCTAGCTTTATACCTTGTAACTTCATTTTTCTCATTTCTTTTTCGGACAAAAATCCATCTGTATCCTACAGGTTTCACATCTTTAGGAGTGAGAATGATGGATCCGAAAACTTTTCTTTTATTGAGTGATTCTAATTCAGCTCGTATTGCTTCTTTCCATTGAGCCCAATCATGTCTATTTTGACATTCAACCATAGATGTTGGTTCTGGATCATCATCATTATTCATGATGTCATATGCAACATTAAATGAAAATTTCTCATCAAGATTTTTCATTTCATTTCGGTTCCATAATATTTTTGAATATGCATAATTGATTGCAATTTCTGTATTGACATCATCAATCTCCTCTGCAGTAGGAGTACTGATTTGTGGTTCTTCTTGAACACTTTCTTTTACTTCATTATCAGCTGATTTTCTTTTTCGAGGATTTTTATCCTTTGAACCGATTGGTCTTCCACGTTTCTGACGTGGCAAAGATTCATGAGTGACGTTATTGCCAGCTTTTGGAATTTCAATTCGAGCTGGAGTATTTACTGCTGGTATATATGATTTTGTCACCGTTTTTGTATCTGTAAATGCATCAGGCAATTGATTTGCAAGTTCTTGTATATGCATTATCTTTTGAACTTCTGTCTCGCATTCTTTTGTGCGAGGATCAAGATACTTTAATTGAGGTTCACACCATGAAACATCATTTTCTTTATTTTTCATTTCTCCCCCTAATCTAGGGAACAATGTTTCATTAAAATGACAATCAGCAAAACGTGCTGTAAAAACGTCACCTGTCATAGGTTCAATATACCTTAATATTGAAGATGTTTCATATCCAACATATATTCCCAACCTCCTTTGAGGACCCATTTTTGTACGTTGTGGTGTCGCAATTGGAACATACACTGCACAACCAAATGTTCTAAGATGGGAAATATTTGGCTCTTGACCAAAAGCAAGTTGTAGGGGGGAATATTTATGACTTGCACTTGGTCTGATGCGAATCAATGCAGCAGCATGTAAAATTGCATGACCCCATATAGATACAGGGAGTTTTGTTCTCATTATTAATGGTCTAGCGATTAACTGTAAACGTTTAATCAATGACTCGGCTAAACCATTTTGTGTATGCACATGAGCAACAGAATGTTCAACAACAATTCCTATAGACATGCAATAGTCATTAAATGCTTGAGATGTAAATTCACCAGCATTATCAAGTCTCACCCTTTTAATGGTGTAATCAGGAAAATGAGCTCTCAATTTAATAATTTGGGCAAGAAATTTTGCAAATGCCACATTACGGCTTGATAACAGACAAACATGAGACCATCTGCTAGATGCGTCTATTAGAACCATGAAATATCTAAATGGTCCACATGGTGGATGAATTGGTCCACATATATCACCTTGAATTCTTTCAAGAAACATTGGTGATTCTTTCTCAACCTTAAGTGGTGAGGGTCTAGTTATCAATTTTCCAAGAGAGCAAGATGTACATGGAACCATTGTATCATGATGGATTTTTCTATCCTTTAGTGGATGTCCATGAGTACATTCAATAATCCTTTTCATCATTGTTGATCCTGGATGGCCTAATCTGTTATGCCATAAACTTAATACACCAGGATCAATATATTTTTCGTTAACTACCATATGTATTTCTGGTACATTTATATGTGTATAATGTAATCCAGAACTAAGTCTTGGCAGTTTTTCAACCACATGACTCTTGTCAGTGATACTTAAATATTTCTCATTTTCTGTTGTCACTGACTGATAATCATACCCGTTAAGGTATATGTCGGAGAAACTCAATAAATTTCTGCTTGACTTGGGAGAAAATAAGGCATCATTTATTAAAAATTTTGTACCATTTGGTAGTATGAAATTTGCCTTTCCTATCCCTTTTATCAAGTTAGCAGGTCCTGATATTGTATGTATAGTTCCTTCCGTTGGTTTTAGATCAATAAAATATTTCTCGAATTTAAGTATAGTGTGTGTAGTTCCACTGTCTGCTATACAGAGATCTCCACCACTTGATTGATGTTGTATTCCATCAAAATTCATATTGAACTTCATATATAAGAAATAAATAGTGAGTACATTAATATTACACAATATTTTAAACGCAAATAGATAGTACTGAAACATTTAGCAAACATAATGACAAAGACAGACGATATTAAATCGTTTATTTTTCAAAAGACACACAACTTAAACATTCAAGAAATCTTCATATAAATCAGATGGTTTCTCAGTGACTGTTGGATCAATATTATCCACAAAATTTACTTCCTTTTCTTTACCTTTCAGCGAATCCTGATACATCTTAACAAGATGTTTAGATGTTCGGCAAGTATTAGCCCAGTGGCCCATTCTACCACATCTGTAGCAAGATTCTTCAGAATTTTTAGAAGAATTTTCTTCAACATCTTGTTTAATGGGCTTGTTTTGTGGTTGATATTTATATTTTCGTGGATTACTATTTCTTTGACCACCACGGCCACGACCACGACCACGTCCACGCCCATTACCATTACCATAAGGATGGTTTCTACCATAGTTATGGCTTTTGGCATGATGATGGTGATGGTTATTATAACCACGACCTTGCCCGCGTCCTTGTCCCTGTTTATAATTATTTGCAGTATTTGCTTCAGGGATTGCAAGTGTACCAGTAGGACGGGATTGCTGATTTTTCATTAATAGCTCATCATTTTGCTCTGCAACTAAGAGATATGAATTAAGTTCAGGATATGTTTTGAACTTTAGCATTCTCAAATTTCTTTGCACTGTGATGTTTGCAGCATTCATTGTGGAGAAAGTTTTCTCCATCATGTCTGCATCACTAATTTCATGTCCACAGAATTTAAGTTGTGAACATGTATTATACAGAGCTGAGCTGTATTCATTTACTTTCTTAAAGTCTTGGAACCTTAATGTTCTCCATTGTTCCATTGCAGCTGGAAGTAAAATTTCTCTTTGATTATTGAATCTGCTTTTGAGACCTTCCCATAAAACATGGGGATCTTCTACAGTCACATAATTATTTTGTAAGCATTCATCAATATGTTGATGAATAAAGCAACATGCCGTAGCTTGTTCTTTTTCAGAACAAGTGTTGTTTTCATTTATGGTTTCAAGAATGCCCATTGATTTAAGATGCATTTTTACTTTTATAACCCATGGCATGTAGTTGTTTCCAGTTGATTCTAAAGGAGTAAATTTAAGCTTTTCCAGATTCGACATTTTCTATTATCAAAAATTAAAACAAACATCATGATAAATTAGAGTCAATTTATATTCATAAGTATATAAACATTAAACATAAATTTAATATAACATAAATGATAAGTAGGTGACAGTGTCGACCATGTGTAAGCAATCATAAATAAATGTTATATAACAAAAATATAAATATTAGTAAACATAAATGAAAATTTGGCGACAGTGTCGACCATATATTTTTTCAGGTGGTATAACCGACCTATATCATTCTGGTGGTATAACCGACCATATATCATTTTGGTGGTATAACCGACCATATATCATTTTGGTGGTATAACCGACCATATATCATTTTGGTGGCAGAGCCAACCATATTTAGTATTAAGATTATCGTGCTGATAACGTGTTATAATTCAGTAGGCTTATAACTACCTTTAGTGGTTTGATTCTTGATGTTATAATTCAGTAGGCTTATAACTACCTTTAGTGATTTGATTCTTGATTTAGAATACTAATAATGAAGTGTAAGAACAAAGATGATAATGGAGAGAAAGAAAGAAACACTTTGTAAGTGTGAGAAATGGTGCCAGTTTAATGCTTGCATTCATGAGTATTTATAGCCTAAAATCTCAATATAAAAATACATACTTTGTGTACCAAAATTGACTATATGTATACACCAAAATTGACTATCCATATCTATATTATTATTATTATTATAACAGTAAAGTAATAATAGTAATATATAATAATACTCGTAATATGTGGGACATAATCATTATAATCACAAATCACAATTGTCGGATTTACTTTTATCATTACAAAATTGGATGAAGTTTCGCACAGTAATTAAACAATGGCCAAAACTGTAAATATTCTCGCTAGTTATTGACCTTGGGGTAACTTCAACCACTCAGGATCTAAACTAAGAAAGTAGTAACCACGCAGGCGCTACCGAGTTGGTCAATGAAACACACCACCCGGTTTCAATTCCTGGCTATGCCAAATTGTTCAAAAAGAAAGTGTGACTAGAGGGTGCGCATAATGCGCAATTCATCCGGTACCAGGTCTCGCGCTATGGGGGCTTGATTACCCGAGGTTTTACCTTCTATGAGGAGCCAATGTGCTCGTTTATAGGAGGATTTCCTCGCTGACAAAAAAAAAAAAAAAAAAAAAAATTAAGAAAGTACTGATAAATCTAACAATGATTTTTATAAATACACTCACTCTATGCATTAATAGATTTTACTATATTAACAAAGAATGCAAAATTTAAATGAATTTATCAAAACTTTATTGAATTTATCATCACAACACAACAAACTCCCTATCACACTAGACTTAAACTTACACAGATAGAGTTCTTTCATTCCTATTCGGTTCTTAGTTTTCACATTCACTATAAACAAAACGTTTTTATAGGTATTTTTGCAAGTTTAGAACTTATTAAAACACTCATACGGAGTAAAATATTGAGTTTCCAATAATCGAGATTCCATATTTCACATTATCGATCGTAGGCGAAAAAACACATTTTACTATTTAAGTGCATTTGACAAAGATTCTTTGCACAACTGTTGAGGGAATATATTGAGATAATAGGTAAGTTGGTCAGTGAACTTATAAAATTTATTTTTTGTAGAATATATTCGTAAGTTGTTCAAGTATATGATTTGCCGTGATTCACATATTTTAAGCCGAGTAGGTTGGTAAGGAATAAAGGAATATATTTTTGGTAAGTCGGATTTGATGTACCTATTTATACAATAATAATAAAGATACTTTATTAACATTAGTTTTGATCTTTAATACTAAGCACATATTTTATGTTTATGCTACTCTAATTTCAGTCCGTTCTACAAGAAGGTTCAGGAGATTGAATGTCTCATTGACCTAGTTTGATTGTGTGTTATATGATGTGGTGTTCATTTGTTTTAGCTTATTCAATATTTTAGGTAATATCCGACTCATTTGTTCTCGTATAATTTAATACTCCGTATTATGTTTTCCATTTTTTGTTAAAAGGCAAAAAAACAGAAAGTTTTCACTAATTCAAATTATTCTAGTTCGGTTATACTCAGAGACAGAGACAAGGGGACTGAGTGATGCTCAGCCTCTCCCAATGTCCAAATAATATCTTATGCCCAAATAATTATCAGCCTCCGTTAATGAGCAAGTCTCATATGTATTATTATGTCAAAATAACTGTAAATTAATTTGCTCAATTATCTAAAACTCATATAATATACAAGTAACCCATTATCAATATACAAATTAGGTTGTTTTACATTATTATTAATTAAAAATTATTATTAATTAAAAATTATAAATATAATATATGTTTATCGAGTAAGCCACCCTCATCTTCAAATTCTGACTTCGCCTCTTCTTTTACTTGTTCAATTGTACATTGTTAAAACATGATATTTCTGTAACCGGTTTTTATTTTACTTTGGTAAATTGGTCAAAATGTCCCATTGCCTAGAGTGTTGAACAATATGATCTAAAAAAATCGTATTTGCCAATATGCCTTCTGGCCACGTACTACGCACGGTGCATGATGGACGGTGCGTGTTACCGAGATATTCACTAAGACAACCTATTATCCTGGCAGCTCGCATAATACAAGTGTGTGGTGTGAGTTGCACTAGAATTTTGAATGATCATATCTTTAGATTTCTTGCACCAATTTAGTCACCTTTTTTTCTTTTGAAATCGTGTATTTTCTCGAGATCTATCCGTTTTGTCCAAAGATTTTTTTTTTTTGAAATTCAGCCTTGAAGACCTTCAATTTTGACGTTTTTGTTTATTTTGGCTTTTAAACATATTTTGACCGCTCATAACTTGTTATCAAATATTCTAATTTGTAATTCGTTAAATTTACCACCAATGTTGACAAAAAGTACACAAATCCCGTCAATCAATTTAAATAAACAACACATTTTGCAAATTGAACGTTTTCTACGTTTGACGTATATCGGAATAGGAGGTCTAATTTCAAAATTATTTTTGGTACTTCAGCAGCTTTCTAAGATGATAGATCTTAAAAAAAAAAAAATACACGATTTTAAAAATAAAATGGTGATAAAAAATCGGATCAAAGAATCAAAAGATACGATCCCTCAAAGTCCTGGCACAACACGCACCACATACGATACGTGGTGCATGATGCGAGGATAATAAGTTGTCTTGGTAAGTATCACGCTAACACGCACCAATCTTCTAAGCACCACACACAATGCGTGTGCAAGGACATTTTTGCAATTATATATGATTTGTTAAGGACATATTGTAAAACGATTTGAAAACTCAGGACATTTTGACCAACTCCCTTTTACTTTTGATACAACCCTTAGAGTGGATACTCTTTATGACTTTAAAATTGGGGCTGCCTAGCTGATTGAGTTCGGCCCCACTAACAAATTTGGGTTCGTTCATAATCTTATTTTAAACGAAAAAACACAACCCAATTGCATATCACCACGGGACCCAAACTAACAACCTCAAAATTAATAAGTTAACTCGATACCGCTAGTCCAAAGGCCCTTATTGGTATCATCTATCTTCTATTTTAAATGTAAAACAAAACTGGCATTTAATACTTTTACTCATTGAACTATTTTCACAAAACACTGATACTTACAATCATATTCCTTCGTTATATAGGCGCATTCTTTGTCCAGGTGATCCAGTTTCGTACGGACTGAATATAGAACATCCAAGTTATATGGTTATGCAGTTTACATTTAGAACCAATGTCACCTAAGACTATGTTGTAACTTTATACAGATACTAGCCTTTGAATGATCTCATTGTGAAGAAACCCCCCCTTACCAGGTAACGTTCAAGTGCTTGCGTTGTTTTTTGACATGAAAAATTATAAATTACGTTACAGAAAAAAATTAAACATAATCTTAAAGAACAAATACACAAGCTTTACACCAGGTTAGGTATCAGTTTGATCAATTCTCAGAAGCAGAAGCAGATTGGAAGATGAAAATTGCTGTAAGAACGCCCACAAGGACAGTCACTGCCAAGGCCACTGTTGGCAAGGGTGATGTGAGCCCAAAGTTCTGCAAAGCCCATATGATGCTGAATGTTAATACAAGATTATATAACTAAAAAAAAGTAATAAAGTTTTAATTAAAAAAAAAAAAACAATGCACAAAGTGTTATAAGCTTGTAATCAGTTTAACACTTATGTCAGATTTTTTTTTTTTTTTTTTTTTTTTTTTTTTTTTTTTTTTTTTTTTTTGGTTAAGCAAGGAAACCCTTCTATGAACGAGCACATTGGTTCCCCCATAGAAGGTAAAACCTCGGGTACTCAAGCCTCCCGAGCGCGAGACCTGGTACTAGGTGAATTGCGCATTATGCGCACCCTCTAGTCACACTCCCTTTTTGAATAATTTGGCATAGCCAGGAATTGAACCCGGGTGGTGTGCTTCATTGGGCAACTCGGTGGCCACTCAGGCAAGCCTGCTTGGTCAGATTTTCACACATGAATTAAAGAAAAAAAAATCAATACAAAATCAGCTTCTTTCACCTTTTCAAATCACAATGTTTTACACAACTGAAAAGTTGCAGAACTCCGAAAGATTCGCCGAGTATTCCGCGAGTACTCGGTTTAAAAGTTCAAACCGAGTACGCGGTTAAAACTTGGTCAATAGGGATTACTCAGGATAACTCGGCCAAAACTTGAAAAATCGGTCAAAACTCACAAAGTCAAACTTGGTCAACATCCGATTACTCCTCAGTACTCCTCGAGTTGCCGATTACTTTCTAAAAAGTCCTGACCGGGTACTTGGCAACTACTCGGTTAAAAGTTCGGGACGAGTACTCGGTTAAAACTCGGTCAACATGAATTTTTTTTTTTTTTTAAAACAAGGCCTCAAAATGTAGTGATTGGAGATTGACCTTCGGGCAACAAGGATTACTCAGGGTAACTCGGGGCCAGAACTCGTAAAATTGGTCAAAATTCGGTCAAAGTCAAACTTGGTCAACATCTAATTACTCCACGAGTTGCCGGTTACTCCCTAAAAAAGTCCCTACCGAGTACTCCACGAGTAGCGATTTTTACAACCTTGCAACTGTATAATAAAACAAAAATAATATAAGTATGAAGTTCTAAGTTCTATGCCGTACCTCAAGAAGCCCCTTTCCGGTCGATACTTCAACACTAATTGCCACCGCAAAGCCAATCATTGCGATTCGACCAAGCCACACGTCTAAACCATTTCCATCCTTACTACTTTGTTCACATCTAACAGAAAACGTTACGGGCTTACGTACTAGAGCCTTCTGATGATATGTTCCAGATATCACTGAAAAATTAGTGTTAATTAGCTCTCACACTCACATATTTTACCCTTATTGAAAGTGTAATTAGCACATATAAGTAGCCATGTATATCTCTTTTACCTCCATGTTCAAATTATATTCGAACAGGTAGAAAATTTATACAGTAATCTGTAACTAAGATTATTACTCCTTACAATACAATAACAATGCTTTAAAATTTATAGTTACAGTATATTTTCTGACATGACACGAATTACATGATTTGTTTTTCGATTTATCAACAATTCACATTGATTTTACAGAACATTGCAAAATGTAACACAAAATCAAAATTTATCATATGGTTATATATACTGATTTCTTTTTTTCTAAAAGAACTGTTTAAAAATTCAGTTTTTCCAAAATTTGAGTCTAAGTTCAAAATTTCAAAATGTGTTCTGCTTAACGAAATTATCCGAGTCCTTTCATTGATCATATTCATCAATTTAAACAACAAATAACTATAATATGCAGGTTATACCTAGAGGTGAACCAGAACCGCAAACGAACGTTGTTCCAATACGAGGCAAAATGGATGATGTAAATGCAGAAACATTTGACAGTCTAGCTGAAATTTAAACCAAAACATATATATTAGTGTACATAAAGTAAAATTTAACAGCAAATTACTCTAAAGGTCTTAACAATTAAGAGAGAACATGATCATTCAGTTACAATCAACCTCCTTTTCCTTAATTTTAATAGATATTAACAACAGATTCAATTGTGATTGTTTGTTTAAACAAATACAATTTGAACAACACTTTAGCCATTAACCAAATCAAAATAAATATTATAAATTAAAAAAAGATAAAAGGTAGTACCAGGAGTAGAGATACAGAGGGAGGAATTAAGTTGAGCAACTGCCATTGTTGCCAGTGAGGATTGAGAAAGAATTTTCAGTTGTGTGGAGTTGGTTTCACCTCACAATGGCTATCTCTTTGATTTTGTGTTCAACACTTCAACCAGATGGTTTTGTAAAAATCAATTAATTTTCAGATAACACCCCTCCACTTTGCTTAAATGATATATCAAGTCCCTTTATTTTTACAATTTCGAATCTTGTACATTGCAAATTTTATATGTGATTTAAAAAAACTAAACACGTGTCTCTTGATTTTACTTTGCCTACCTATATTGAACTAGGTAACTTTATTTTGCACATCACAAATCTTAAATTTCAATTTAATTGTTTCTGAAAGCATCTGAGTCCCCAAAGTAGCATATGAAGTCTTGATCTGATGGATAAACAAGCCTCGCCTGGTACAGTCCTGTGTTATTTTCGTATAATCGTATTCCAGTTTATATTTGTACGTATCTATAGGCTATAGACACTTTACAACAAAGGCTATCTCAAATTAATTAATTAATGACTATAGCATAAATCAGAAAGTCAAAATATGTAACTTAGAATTTAGTTTCAATCTTAAGTGAAAAATTAATACAAGTATGAACCTGATGGAAGTCGCCGGAACCAGAACCGGCGCAACTGCCCGGAGTATTATTAACACCAACATGAACGTGATCTATAATACGACGTAGTTTCACCTCTACGTCTTCATCTTCTTGATTAGATGCAGAAGACGAGTAATCAACAAGAGCTGATGAATTAATTATTCGGATGTCGTCATGTCGAGGAGGAAGATCACTATTTCTGTTTCCGAAATTTGGGAGGTTCGAAGATTGACGGCGACCAGGGCCCAATGGGCTAAAACTTAAATTAAAGTACTTATAATATTGGGCCAGTAATTGGGCTTTGCTATATGAAATTTTTTACAAAAATAATCATGGGAAATTGAATCCTATCCTAATTGGTAGTTTCACAAGAAAATTACTGCGTATTAATCTGTTTTATTTAAACGTTAATCGTCAATCGAAATTGGACCACTTTAACGCATATGTCAACGATGAAAGGGTATAATAAATACAGTATTGAAACTCCAAGGGTGGAAATTAAAAAATCGAAAGTTGCTTTATGAACACGCATATAATAATCCTAATAACTCTCGACTTTCCATATTATACCGGCAGTTTTCCTTATATATAATGCTCATTAAGCAATGAATATTCAAATATCGTTATAATAAACATAGTAATAGTAATTAAGAGATTATTATTCGTATATTCATTGTGATTAGTGATTACATAAGATATTATTCATGTGGCAAGAAGATACCGCTTTAGAACTCATAGAAGTACCTTCTACTCTTCCCAGATTGTTCGTAAGACCATCATGCCTTCCCAAATTATCGATTAAACTCGAACAACTAGCGTACTTGAAGGCCGAACTCAAGGATTTTGAGGGTATTATTGCGTGTTCATGGCTGCGTTATAAGATAAAGTTGTTGGAGAATGAAGTTAATGAGATGCGGAAGGAAATATCAGACAGGATTTATGTGGAGGTGACGTCGGTTAAAGAGATGATGGCGGTTAACGAGTTAAGGTATGGTTCGGGTAGTGAAGATACACCGATTATGTGGCGATTCAGGGGGAAGGTTTATGTACCTGATTATATTGGGAAATATGTGATTAAGGCGATTCAGATTGTGCAGCGTTCCAAGAAAACGTTTTTATCAAGTTTTGAGTAGCTAGATTGATTGATTCATGATCAATTTTTATTGATAATTTGTTGATGTATGGATATTATATTCTAAAAAGATTAATTTTTGGTGTTAATTAGGAGTCAAGAGAGAGTGTTGATTATTTGGATAATCATTAATCGTTAAATGTTTAATCTAGTTTTTGTTTTGTGATCTTTGACGGTTAAATTTGGTATGTAACAGCGTTTTATTAGTTCAAATTGGTTAATGTGATGTTGTGATTGTGCATATTTCAGGTCGTCAAAATTTGTATAAAAATTTTGTATATATAACATTAGCTTAACATAAACTACTAGAATATACTCTTGCTAATACGAGTAATTTTTTTTTAAATAACCTAGATATTAACTAGAAAACTAGGGTTAATTCCGGTTAATTTTAGGTGTGTAAAGTGTAATTGTGTAAATACAGTATAAGCTCGTTTATCTTTCGGCTTTCCTTTATTTTGTTTAAATTTTAAAAAGCAATTCACACGAAACAAATTATATTTTTTACTTTAAATATTTCAATCCGAACTCTAGTTACATGTTGGTCTAAAAATGAGTCAAGCATGAGTTCTGTAAATTTAACGAGCCAAACTATATATAGCCCTACTAAAAACAAACTTGTAAAAAAAATTTCATCAACTCTAGCTTGCTAGAACTCCAAATTATTGATTGAAAACTATATTCTATTTTCTACGACGCCTTTGAAACGATCATTATATGATATGATTGAGTCGAAATCAGAATTTATCGAGTTGTCATTTTTTTAACAAATGAAATTTTATATAAATAACTAATATGCTAGAAAATTACATGAAACAAAATGGTTTCATGTTCTTTTATCGATTAATTATTCTTTTCCATTCAAATCTCTTTTTCCAATTTCAGTCTCGATTGAATTTTGTAACCACGATAACCAGTACTCATATATTTGTTATATATATACCAAAGCCAATCCAAATAAAAAAGACAACAATGTTATCTGCAAGATTTTTTTTTTAACGGCCAAAATTGATTATATAAGAAAAAACGATCCCTAGCAAGTCGCTAAGAGATGATTACAATGGGATAGACAACCACGAGTTCCAATTAGAAACAAAATGGCCTCTATTTTTAATCCAACGAAAAGTAACTAATCTAGTAACATCAAATAAATTACTTTTACTACAAAATAAATCATTAAAAACGATACCCTTACGATAACGCCATATAGCCCATAACGTAGTCACCACCACCGCAACTAACCGATTCTTAGAAGAAACTTGTTATCTTTCTCCTTCTAGCCAATTAATAAACGTATTCCATGAGTCGAATTGAACTAATCCGCAATTAAGCCATAACCAAATTTTTAACCACAAGTCACGAGCTAAATCACACTCAAAAAACAAGTGATCACGAGTCTCGACCCCGTTATTGCAACACGGGCAAACCACCGAATTAATGTCCAACCCTTTCGCGAAAAGGTTCCAACGAACGGGTAAACAATCTAACCGAATACGCCAAAGGAAAATGTTAACTTTACGGGGGATGAATTTGAACCAAATCGTTTCAATTGAGGACGAAACATTTGATTTACGATCAATTAATTCTCTAGCATCTTTAACCGTAAACGAACCTTCATTAGTAATGGAACATGACCAGACATCGCTACGATCATTAAGAACCGGATTACCAATTTCATTGAAGAGCTTAGTTAACAAATGCTCGTTTCTACCTCTCAAGTTGTCTCTAGTCCACGTAAAATGCCAAGCACCATCTATAAATTTATCAGCGATACACTCATGTGGATTTCGGTCCAAATGAAACAACGTGTGATAACGTTTAGCAATAATATCATTACATTGTCCACAAGTCTAGCCAAAAGCGAATATGCTGACCATTTCCAATAGATAAGCGAAACATGTCAGAAGGCAGCAAACCCTCTGAATTTGTTTTGGAACATGACTGCACAATGTTCGACCAACTGGAAAAGGTAGACGATGAAATACTTTCAAACCCGTTGCCATGAATTGATTTAACAATAGACACCCACCTATCATTCGGATTAGTCAAATATCTCAACCTCCATTTGTAAATGAGCGCTAAGTTGAAAGCTTTTAAACTTCCGACATTAAGACCACCTTTATTAAAAGGAGCTATGACTTTGTCCCATTTTTGCCACACCATTTTCTTTACCGAATCGTTACCGCCCCAAAAAAATCTAGCTCGAATGGATTCTAATTTTTTAAGAACTGTCTCGGGGCATTTAAACAAAGACATGAGATAAATGCCAATACTCCCCATGACCGATTTCACGAGGGTGAGCCTTCCTCCAACCGAAATGAGACTAGCTTTCCATGAAGAAAGCTTAGCTTGAAATTTCTCTACTAATGAGTCCCAACTAGCAATTGCCTTCATACGTGAAGCTATGGGTATACCCAAATAAGTAGTAGGAAATGAGCCAACGCGGGCACCCACACTATTAGCCATCAAAACATCTCAGTAGCGTCGACTCCTATACCAAAAACGTGAGACTTATTAACGTTAAGACGTAGTCCGGAAACACGATAAAAAAATCTCTAGAATGGTCACAATACGCTTCATCTCGAGAACGCTCCGGTCCGAGAAAATAATCACATCATCTGCATAAATAAAGTGGGATAAATGGATATTATCTGAGCCAACTTTAATACCCCGAATCAAATTTAATTCCATGGCGCGACGGAAAGCAATATGAAGACCTTCCATAACGATGATAAAAAGAAAAGGACTAAGGGGATCGCCTTGCCTCAAACCACGATTCAAACAAAACTCTTTGGTGGGGCTACCGTTAACTAAAACAGAAGTTTTCGCGGAGTATAAACAACCTTTGATCCAAGAACACCACTTTTGTCCAAACCCCAAAGACGACAACATAAATAAAAGATAGTCCCAGTTGACAGAAATCATATGTTTTCTCGAAGTCAACCTTAAATAAGAGCATCTTTTTTTTGACTTATACCAAGAAATTATCTCGCTAAGCATAAGCGGTCCATCCAAAATTTGACGACCTGCAATAAATGCTGACTGAACGGGGCTGATAATCTTATCAATAACACCTTGTAATATGTTAGTCAAAATTTTGGTAACTGTTTTATAAAAACAACCAACCAATGAAATGGGCCGAAAATCATTGATAGGAACCGGGTTATTTACTTTTGGAATTAACGAAAAGAACGCCGAATTAGCGCCTCTCGACATATTGCAAGTAGAGAACAATTCTCTAATATCCCTGTAAAAATCACACTTAAATAAATCCCAAAAATGTATTAAAAAACGAAATGAAATACCATCAGGGCCCGGAGCTTTTGAACTACCACAACTCCAGACCGCATTCTTAATTTCAGCATCACTCACATCCGCTTCTAGAAACTGGGTATCGATGTCAGATAAACGTGAGTAAGGCCGTATGTCACCAAAAACAGCCTCATTGTCAACCTTATCAAACTTGGTTTTGAAGTGTTCAAAAAACTAAAGTTTAATATCATTGGGATTATCAAGCCATACCCCGTCAATAAGTAAACCTATAATATGTTGTTGTCGACGATTACGTTTAAGAGAGGAATGGAAAAACTTGGTGTTTTCATCTCCCTCGACATCCCATTTAACATTCGATTTTTGACGATAATCGATATCAATCAATTTAGACAACTCTTTTTTCCAGTGGCCCAAGTATTACGCATAGCAATCTGATTAGAAGAGGCTGTTCCCGAGTCAATAACAGTATCAAGATCATTAATCTTACGCGTTAAATCATTAAGACGATCAGCTTCAACGGACCTCGACGAATGAATCCAGCTTTTTAAATAACCTTTCAAAAGCCTGAATTTTGCAACAATATCAAGATGTTGATTAACACTAATATTGGCCCACGCATTCGAAACAGTAGAATCAAAATCAGGTTGGGCAAACCACGAATCGAAAATCTTAAAATACGTAGGACCAAAATCTCTTTTTTTCTTGAAACAACATAAGTGAAGAATGGTCGGATAGGCCCCGGGGTAACACTAAGATGCGAAATAAAGAAACGGTCAATCTTACTAAACTTGCCACCTTGTTTATTTCTCCATGTAAATTGAAGACCGCCAATGGAACTTCAAATAAGTTATCCGAATCGATAAAAGCATTAAAAACCCACGCATCTTGAATACAAAAATTGGAACCACATCATTCATCTTCCCTTCTAACGGAATTCCAATCGCCCATAAAAATGTAGTCACCCGGATGAGATAACATAAAATTGGATAACTTTGACCAGAGAGTCATTTTATCCACTAGCGATTGAGGTGCGTAAACGTTCACCATAAAAATAACAACATTCACACGAAACCATGTGCCCTTAACTATAACAAAATTATCGTCACACCACATATTGCTTTTACCAAATACATTCGGGTCCCAAAGTGAAATAATGCCCCCGAAAAAACCTCGTGAAAGGCTAAGAGCATAATCAAAATTAGGATTACCCCAAAATGATCTGAGGCGAAACATATTAAAACGAGACATCTTTGATTCTTGGATGCCCAAGAAATCAATATTTAACGTTACACATAAATCTTTAATCCATTTCCTCTAATCAAACAACATCGATCCGCAACTATTGATGTATAATATCTTCATCTAAAACCAAAATAAGCATAATCACGATCCAATACATTCTTGTTGCTCTTTAATGTGTAACCTAACAATTCCCCAAATCCAAAAATATCTTCACTTTGGCTATGGGAGGATATAAAATCATGATTAATAATGGTAAGCGGAGTATGAAAACTAACTGACGAAGGAGCCAATTGCGATACCTTATTACCATCATCAATGTTTGAAAAACCAGGTGGATGTGTTACACTTGTACCACCATCACTCTTTGTGTCAGAACAAGTACCCGGTATAGCTTTAGTTGAGACAGAAGATGACGAATCCTTCTGATCAACCTTAGCCGAACCAGAACTAGAAAGCTTTTCAATATTATAGTTCACTGACTCTTCGATATCCACGCCTTCAAGTGTTAGAAAGAGAGGATCGCCTGGACGTTGGGAGATACAAATTTGAGAGAAAATAACTCTATTACTTACAAGAATAGATTTACAGAGTATTACAAAACTCTTACAAAAAAAACTCTGAAACTCACACACACTCTCTAGGTTGTGATTACACTTCTCTGAGTGATTATGGGATGATTTACAATGAAAGTTTGCATATCTATTTATAGCAAAAATTCTATGGCGGTGAATGGTGTGAACGAGGAAGGTTGGCGGAAGTTGGCGGCCGTCATCGTGTTCAAGTTTGCCACTTCCATACGCGTTGTCAACGTCGGCAGCTTTGAACATCTAGATGACGGCTGGAACAGAGCCATCTAGATGACAGCTGAAAACCACTGGAAACTATCAATTCTCCCCCTCCAGCCGAATCAACGAACATTCCAGTTATGTCTCTGCATAACTCCAACTTCTCTCGAGTCACCACCTTTGTTAACATATCCGCAGGATTCTCCTTTGTATGGATCTTCACTAGTCTCAACAGTTGTCGACCAATTACCTCGCGTATCCAATGATAGCGAATGTCAATATGTTTTGTACGGGAATGGTACATGGAGTTCTTGCTAAAATCTAGAGCACTCTGACTGTCACAATGTACCTTGTACTCCTTTTGCTTGATTCCAAATTCTTGAAGATAACGCTTTAACCACAACATTTCTTTTCCAGCTTATGCGGTAGCAATATACTCTGCTTCAGTTGTGGATAATGCAATACACTTCTGTAGTCTTGACTGCCATGAAACAACTCCCACTGCAAAAGTATAAATGAATCCTGAAGTAGATTTCCTACTATCAGGATCTCCGGCCATATCCGCATCTGTATAGCCTTCCAAGATTGGATCAGCTCCCCCGTAACAAAGACATAGATTCTTTGTACCTTTAAGATATCTGAGAATCCATTTTACCGCATTTCAATGCTCTTTCCCAGGGTTGGAGAGAAAACGACTCACCGTTCCCACTGCATGAGCAATATCGAACCTTGTACACACCATCGCATAAATCAAACTTCCAACTGCTGAAGAATATGGTACTGAAGACATCTCCCCTATCTCTTCCTTGGATGAGGGACAAGAACTCTTGCTTAACTTGAAATGGTTGGCTAATGGAATGCTAACAGGTTTGGCATTGTTCATATTGAAACGTGAAAGAACTCGTTCAATATACTTCTCCTGAGATAGCCATAACCTTTTATTATTCCTGTCTCGGGTTATCTGCATTCCCAAAATCTGTTGAGCCTGTCCTAAGTATTTCATGTCAAAAGACTTCGAGAGTTCCTTCTTCAGCTGGTTGATCTTCGTTGCGTCTTTCCCTACGATCAAAATATCATCTACATATAGTAGAAGAGCAACGAAATTTCCTTCAGAAAACTTCTGAATGTAGACACACTCATCTGCTACAGTTTTCTTCTACCCTTGACTCACCATGCACGAGTCAAACTTCTTGTACCACTGCCTAGGTGCCTGCTTTAAACCGTACAAACTTTTCTTCAGCTTGCATACGAGATTATCTCCTGAAACCTCAAAACCTTACGGCTGCTCCATGTAAATGTCTTCATGTAAATCTCCATGAAGAAAAGTTTTCTTTACATCCATCTGTTCAAGCTCCAAGTTCATACTTGCGACCAATTCATGTATGACTCTAATTGAAGTCATCTTGACTACTGGTGAAAATATCTCGTCAAAATCAATCTCTTTCTTTTATTGGAATCCTTTGACTACAAGTCGTGCTTTGTATTTCACCACTTTTCCGCTGCCATTCTTTTTCAGCTTGAACACCCATTTATTTTTCAGTGCCTTCTTCTCGCGTGGAAGTTCTACAATCTCATAAGTTTGATTTTTCTGCAGAGAATCCATCTCATCCTGCATTGCGAGCAACCATTTTTCTTTATCCTTATGAGTTACTGCTTCATGAAAACTTCCTGGTTCTCCATCTTCAGTAAGTAGAAGGTACTCGGATTCTGGATATCTACTCGATGGAATCCGACCTCGTTCAGATCTATGAACTTCTGGAACATTCTGAGGAGATCCACCATCATCTTGACCTTGTGATGGTGCTGGAACATCTGGCAGATGGGGTTGTGGCTCCCCCTGCTCAGCACCGTCATTTTCCTCATTATCTTCTACTTCTGGCATTTCTTCTTGCACTGAAAATTCATTTCTCATGAATGATTGCGTTGTTGCCTCTGGCACATGAGCAGCATCATTTTTCTTCTGAGATATTGTGGGCTTTTCAATATCTTCTATTGTCTGGCTTTCATGGAACACCACGTCCCTACTTCTGATCACCTTTTTCTCCTTTAGATCCCATAATCTGTATCCAAATTCTTCATCTCCATAGCCTATGAATATGCATGGAGTGGTCCTTTCATCTAGCTTCTGCCTGAGCTCCTTGGATACATGTGCGTAAGCCAAACATCCAAATACTCTTAAGTGAGAGTATGATGGATCCTTTCCAGACCAAAGTTTCTCCGGAACTTCAAAATTCAGTGGTACTGATGGAGATCGGTTGATCAAGTAACATGCGGCTCTGATTGCTTCTCCCCAGAATGGCTTTGGCAGCTTAGCCATACTGTGCATGCTCCGAACAAGTTCCATGATTGTTCGGTTCATTCTTTCTGCTATACCATTGTGTTGAGGGGTACGTGGGACCGTTTTCTCATGTCGGATGCCATATGATCTGCAATACGCATAGAACTGCCTGGAAGAGTATTCACCACCGTTGTCGGATCGAAGACACTTTAACTTCTTTCCTGTCTCACGTTCTACCATGACATGGAACTGTTTGAAGTAATTGAAAACTTGGTCCTTCGTCCGCAAGAAATATACCCACACCTTTTGAGAAGCATCATCGATAAACGTCAGAAAATATCGGTTGCCGCCAATTGATTGAACCTCCAAGGTACCGCAAATATCAGAGTGTACCAGACTGAGTAACTCTGATTTTCTCGTTGAAGATGAATTAAACGAGACTCTATGCTACTTACCAAACAGGCAATGATTGAAAGGATCTAGTGCAGTGTCCTTGTCAACATTGATAAGCTCCTTCTTTATTAGGGTAGACAACCCTTTCTCACTCATGTGATCGAGTCTCTGGTGCCATAAATTTTGTGAAGCCTCCTTTTCTGCAACATTAATACTGTCTGTGCAGATCTTCACATGAGTTTTGTATAGTGTGCCACAAATGTGTCCTCGAGCGACTATCATAGCGCCTCTTGACAATTTCCACGTGCCTTTACTGAAATGACTATCATAGCCCTGTTTGTCGAGAGCTACCCCGGAAAGTAAATTCAGCCAAAGATCTGGCACATGGCGGACATCGTTCAGAGTGATTGTGCTCCCGGAACTTGTCTTCATCTTGACATCACCAATTCCGACAATCTCAGCAGAACTGAAATTTTCCATTTTCACAGCTTCAAAGTCACCAGCTTTGTATGTTGTGAAGTATTCCTTATATGGAGTCACGTGGTAGGAAGCTGCAGTATCTAACACCCATTCTGTTTCTTCTCGTGAGACGTGAAGGCATGTCTCATCATGGGTTGAACAATAAGCTACATCACCAGAGATAGTCACTAATGTTTCTCCACCCTTATTCTTCAGTTGTGAACTTCTTTGACCTTGTTCCTCTTTCAATTTATATCAGTTCTTCTTCATATGTCCCTCTAATCCACAATGATGGCATTTATATGTTGGTTTTCTGCCATCAGCTGACCTGCCCCTGCTCTTGCTTCTGCCTCTCCATTTATTTTTGCTACTCATTCGCTGTCTCCCCCAATTCTCTGTGATAAAGGCATGGGTCTGATATGTGCCCATGTCTTTTCTCCTTGCCTCTTCACTGAATATGGCATCCTTGGCCATTGACATGGTAAGTTTGCCATTCGGGGCTGAGTTGCTGAGTGTTACTACCAGCGTTTCCCAACTATCGGGAAGAGAACTAAGTAGCAATAGCGCCTGAACTTCATCGCCAAGCGGCATCTCTACAGACGATAACTGGTTGACCAAGCTTTGGAACTCACTGGTATGCTCAGCAACTGAAGTTCCACTTTTAAGCTTCATGTTGACTAAACGCCTCATCAACAGGGATTTATTCCGATCAGTCTAAGCCTGGTACATGTCCTCCAACTTTTTCTAGAGGACATATGCGTCTGTCTCTTGTGCAACATGGTGGAAGACACTATGATCAATCCATTGACGGATCTGACCAATAGTTTTTCGGTTTGATTTCTTCCACTCTTTCTCTTTGGCAGAATCAGGGTTTATACCCTTCAATTCAATAGGATCGAACAAATCGTTACAGCTGAGGAGATCTTCTATCCGAGTTTTTCACAGCGTGTAGTTTGTGGCTGTGAGCATAATCATAGCTCCGGAAGATGATGTTGACTCTTCTGTGGACATTATCACCTTACAAATAATTTTTCAACACAAACGGGGTTGAATTGTAGAAAACAGAGATCACCGTTACGTCCGAAACGGTTAAAAATGGTGGAATAGACACTTCGCGGCTTAAATTCCACTTACGGGGCAAAATTATTATTTTTATAAACTTCAGGGACCAAAAATGAAATTATGAAAATTTCAGGGACCAAATTGTAAAATTTCAGAATTGCTACAGTACTGCTACAGTGAATGCTACAGGACTTTCTTCTCCGGCGAAAATTCCGGCACCGGTAGTCTTCTCCGGCGAGATTCCGGCGAGTTGACCAAACTTTGACCGCGTTTTCTGGGCTCGTTATAACTCCCTTTAAGTCACCGTTTTTTGTGTTGGACTCGGTTCGACGAGACGAATCCAATGGTATACTCAAAATTGGATTTTGAGGAAGCTTCAGAAGACTCAAAAACTCAACCAACGTCTCTAACCAAGCTCTTGATGCCACTTGTTAGGAAGAGTTGATCGCCTGGACGTTGTGAGATACAAATTTGAGAGAATATAACTCTATTACTTACAAGAATAGATTTACAGAGTATTACAAAACTCTTACAAAAAAAAATCTCAAACTCACACACACTCTCTAGGTTGTGATTACACTTCTCTGAGTGATTTTGGGATGATTTACAATGAAAGTTTGCATCTCTATTTATAGCAAAAATTCTATGGCGGTGAATGGTGTGAACGAGGAAGGTTGGCGGAAGTTGGCGGCCGTCATCGTGTTCAAGTTTGCCACTTCCATACGCGTTGTCAACGTCGGCAGCTTTGAACATCTAGATGACGGCTGGAACAAAGCCATCTAGATGATGGCTGGAAACCACTGGAAACCATCATCAAGTTCCTTAAAAGGATCAGTTGAATCGATATTTTGTTCAGTGTACTCATCCCCGGAACTAGTGCTACCCGTATCTTCATTAGCACTCGTGTCTTCATCTTTTTTCTTAACCTTAATGGTAGAATCAATGTCAAACAACCAAGTACTAACTTCTTTAACAAAAATCTCAGAAATCTCAGAAATATCACCATTGATTTCAACATTGACCACCGATGAAATAAGTTTCTTATTGTAAGTCGCTACACACACACGACTACATGATAATGGTAATTTGCAATTCGATTCAAAAAATAGGAACCGTCCGAATAAAGAAGCAACCTTTTTACTAGCGTTTGTGCCCCAAGCACATGTAGGTAATCCGGAAATCTCTAACCAAATAAACTGAAATGTCCCGTTCTTATTGATTAAAAACGTTCCATATTAATTGATTTCGTTGCGAGGTTTTGACCTCTATATGAGACGTTTTTCAAAGACTGCATTCATTTTAAAACAAACCATAACCTTTATTTCATCAATAAAGGTTTAAAAAAACTTTACGTAGATTATCAAATAATGATAATCTAAAATATCCTGTTTACACACGACCATTACATAATGGTTTACAATACAAATATGTTACAACAAAATAAGTTTCTTGAATGCAGTTTTTACATAATATCATACAAGCATGGACTCCAAATCTCGTCCTTATTTAAGTATGCGACAGCGGAAGCTCTTAATAATCACCTGAGAATAAACATGCTTAAAATGTCAACAAAAAGTTGGTGAGTTATAGGTTTAACCTATATATATCAAATCATAATAATAGACCACAAGATTTCATATTTCAATACACATCCCATACATAGAGATAAAAATCATTCATATGGTGAACACCTGGTAACCGACATTAACAAGATGCATATATAAGAATATCCCCATCATTCCGGGACACCCTTCGGATATGATATAAATTTCGAAGTACTAAAGCATCCGGTACTTTGGATGGGGTTTGTTAGGCCCAATAGATCTATCTTTAGGATTCGCGTCAATTAGGGTGTCTGTTCCCTAATTCTTAGATTACCAGACTTAATAAAAAGGGGCATATTCGATTTCGATAATTCAACCATAGAATGTAGTTTCACGTACTTGTGTCTATTTTGTAAATCATTTATAAAACCTGCATGTATTCTCATCCCAAAAATATTAGATTTTAAAAGTGGGACTATAACTCACTTTCACAGATTTTTACTTCGTCGGGAAGTAAGACTTGGCCACTGGTTGATTCACGAACCTATAACAATATATACATGTATATCAAAGTATGTTCAAAATATATTTACAACACTTTTAATATATTTTGATGTTTTAAGTTTATTAAGTCAGCTGTCCTCGTTAATAACCTACAACTAGTTGTCCACAGTTAGATGTACAGAAATAAATCGATAAATATTATCTTGAATCAATCCACGACCCAGTGTATACGTATCTCAGTATTGATCACAACTCAAACTATATATATTTTGGAATCAACCTCAACCCTGTATAGCTAACTCCAACATTCACATATAGAGTGTCTATGGTTGTTCCGAAATATATATAGATGTGTCGACATGATAGGTCGAAACATTGTATACGTGTCTATGGTATCTCAAGATTACATAATATACAATACAAGTTGATTAAGTTATGGTTGGAATAGATTTGTTACCAATTTTCACGTAGCTAAAATGAGAAAAATTATCCAATCTTGTTTTACCCATAACTTCTTCATTTTAAATTCGTTTTGAGTGAATCAAATTGCTATGGTTTCATATTGAACTCTATTTTATGAATCTAAACAGAAAAAGTATAGGTTTATAGTCGGAAAAATAAGTTACAGGTCGTTTTTGTAAAGGTAGTCATTTCAGTCGAAAGAACGACGTCTAGATGACCATTTTAGAAAACATACTTCCACTTTGAGTTTAACCATAATTTTTTATATAGTTTCATGTTCATAATAAAAATCATTTTCTCAGAATAACAACTTTTAAATCAAAGTTTATCATAGTTTTTAATTAACTAACCCAAAACAGCCCGCGGTGTTACTACGACGGCGTAAATCCGGTTTTACGGTGTTTTTCGTGTTTCCAGGTTTTAAATCATTAAGTTAGCATACCATATAGATATAGAACATGTGTTTAGTTGATTTTAAAAGTCAAGTTAGAAGGATTAACTTTTGTTTGCGAACAAGTTTAGAATTAACTAAACTATGTTCTAGTGATTACAAGTTTAAACCTTCGAATAAGATAGCTTTATATGTATGAATCGAATGATGTTAAGAACATCATTACTACCTTAAGTTCCTTGGATAAATCTACTGGAAAAGAGAAAATGGATCTAGCTTCAATGAATCCTTGGATGGCTCGAAGTTCTTGAAGCAGAATCATGACACAAAAACAAGTTCAAGTAAGATCATCACTTGAAATAAGATTGTTATAGTTATAGATATTGAACCAAAGTTTGAATATTATTATTACCTTGTATTAGAATGATAACCTACTATAAGAAACAAAGATTTCTTGAGGTTGGATGATCACCTTACAAGATTGAAAGTGAGCTAGCAAACTTGAAAGTATTCTTGATTTTATGAAACTAGAACTTTTGGAATTTATGAAGAACACTTAGAACTTGAAGATAGAACTTGAGAGAGATAAATTAGATGAAGAAAATTGAAGAATGAAAGTGTTTGCAGGTGTTTTTGGTCGTTGGTGTATGGATTAGATATAAAGGATATGTAATTTTGTTTTCATGTAAATAAGTCATGAATGATTACTCATATTTTTGTAATTTTATGAGATATTTCATGCTAGTTGCCAAATGATGGTTCCCACATATGTTAGGTGACTCACATGGGCTGCTAAGAGCTGATCATTGGAGTGTATATACCAATAGTACATACATCTAAAAGCTGTGTATTATACGAGTACGAATACGGGTGCATACGAGTAGAATTGTTGATAAAACTGAACGAGGATGTAATTGTAAGCATTTTTGTTAAGTAGAAGTATTTTGATAAGTGTATTGAAGTCTTTCAAAAGTGTATAAATACATATTAAAACACTACATGTATATACATTTTAACTGAGTCGTTAAGTCATCGTTAGTCGTTACATGTAAGTGTTGTTTTGAAACCTTTAGGTTAACGATCTTGTTAAATGTTGTTAACCCAATGTTTATAATATCAAATGAGATTTTAAATTATTATATTATCATGATATTATCATGTATGAATATCTCTTAATATGATATATATACATTAAATGTCTTTACAACGATAATCGTTACATATATGTCTCGTTTAAAAATCATTAAGTTAGTAGTCTTGTTTTTACATATGTAGTTCATTGTTAATATACTTAATGATATATTTACTTATCATAGTATCATGTTAACTATATATATATATATCCATATATATGTCATCATATAGTTTTTACAAGTTTTAACGTTCGTGAATCACCGGTCAACTTGGGTGGTCAATTGTCTATATGAAACATATTTCAATTAATCAAGTCTTAACAAGTTTGATTGCTTAACATGTTGGAAAAATTTAATCATGTAAATATCAATCTCAATTAATATATATAAACATGGAAAAGTTCAGGTCACTACAGTACCTACCCGTTAAATAAATTTCGTCCCGAAATTTTAAGCTGTTGAAGGTGTTGACGAATCTTCTGGAAATAGATGCGGGTATTTCTTCTTCATCTGATCTTCACGCTCCCAGGTGAACTCGGGTCCTCTACGAGCATTCCATCGAACCTTAACAATTGGTATCTTGTTTTGCTTAAGTCTTTTAACCTCACGATCCATTATTTCGACGGGTTCTTCGATGAATTGAAGTTTTTCGTTGATTTGGATTTCATCTAACGGAATAGTGAGATCTTCTTTAGCAAAACATTTCTTCAAATTCGAGACGTGGAAAGTGTTATGTACAGCCGCGAGTTGTTGAGGTAACTCTAGTCGGTAAGCTACTGGTCCGACACGATCAATAATCTTGAATGGTCCAATATACCTTGGATTTAATTTCCCTCGTTTACCAAATCGAACAACGCCTTTCCAAGGTGCAACTTTAAGCATGACCATCTCTCCAATTTCAAATTCTATATCTTTTCTTTTAATGTCAGCGTAGCTCTTTTGTCGACTTTGGGCGGTTTTCAACCGTTGTTGAATTTGGATGATCTTCTCGGTAGTTTCTTGTATAATCTCCGGACCCGTAATCTGTCTATCCCCCACTTCACTCCAACAAATCGGAGACCTGCACTTTCTACCATAAAGTGCTTCAAACGGCGCCATCTCAATGCTTGAATGGTAGCTGTTGTTGTAGGAAAATTCTGCTAACGGTATATGTCGATCCCAACTGTTTTCGAAATCAATAACACATGCTCGTAGCATGTCTTCAAGCGTTTGTATCGTCCTTTCGCTCTGCCCATCAGTTTGTAGATGATAGGCAGTACTTATGTCTAGACGAGTTCCTAATGCTTGCTGTAATGTCTGCCAGAATCTTGAAATAAATCTGCCATCCCTATCAGAGATAATAGAGATTGGTATTCCATGTTTGGAGACGACTTCCTTCAAATACAGTCGTGCTAACTTCTCCATCTTGTCATCTTCTCTTATTGGCAGGAAGTGTGCTGACTTGGTGAGACGATCAACTATTACCCAAATAGTATCAAAACCACTTGCAGTCCTTGGCAATTTAGTGATGAAATCCATGGTAATGTTTTCCCATTTCTATTCCGGGATTTCGGGTTGTTGAAGTAGACCTGATGGTTTCTGATGCTCAGCTTTGACCTTAGAACACGTCAAACATTCTCCTACGTATTTAGCAACATCGGCTTTCATACCCGGCCACCAAAAATGTTTCTTGAGATCCTTGTACATCTTCCCCGTTCCAGGATGTATTGAGTATCTGGTTTTATGAGCTTCTCTAAGTACCATTTCTCTCATATCTCCAAATTTTGGTACCCAAATCCTTTCAACCCTATACCGGGTTCCGTCTTCCCGAATATTAAGATGCTTCTCCGATCCTTTAGGTATTTCATCCTTTAAATTTCCCTCTTTTAAAACTCCTTGTTGCGCCTCCTTTATTTGAGTAGTAATGTTATTATGAATCATTATATTCATAGATTTTACTCGAATGGGTTCTCTGTCCTTCCTGCTCAAGGCATCGGCTACCACATTTGCCTTCCCCGGGTGGTAACGAATCTCAAAGTCGTAATCATTCAATAATTCAATCCACCTACGCTGCATCATATTCAGTTGTTTCTGATTAAATATGTGTTGAAGACTTTTGTGGTCAGTATATATAATACTTTTGACCCCATATAAGTAGTGCCTCCAAGTCTTTAATGCAAAAACAACCGCGCCTAATTCCAAATCATGCGTCGTATAATTTTGTTCGTGAATCTTCAATTGTCTAGACGCATAAGCAATCACCTTCGTTCGTTGCATTAATATACAACCGAGATCTTGCTTTGATGCATCACAATAAATCACAAAATCATCATTCCCTTCAGGCAATGACAATATAGGTGCCGTAGTTAGCTTTTTCTTCAATAACTGAAACGCTTTCTCTTGTTCATCATTCCATTCAAATTTCTTCCCTTTATGCGTTAATGCAGTCAAGGGTTTTGCTATTCTGGAAAAGTCTTGGATGAACCTTCTGTAGTAACCAGCTAGTCCTAAAAACTGGCGTATGTGTTTCGGAGTTTTCGGGGTTTCCCACTTTTCAACAGTTTCTATCTTTGCCGGATCCACCTTAATACCTTCTTTGTTCACTATGTGACCAAGGAATTGAACTTTTTCCAACCAAAATGCACACTTTGAAAACTTAGCGTACAATTCTTCCTTCCTCAATACTTCTAACACCTTTCTCAAATGTTCACCGTGTTCTTGGTCATTCTTTGAGTAAATAAGTATGTCATCAATGAAAACAATGACAAACTTGTCAAGGTATGGTCCACACACTCGGTTTATAAGGTCCATGAACACAGCTGGTGCATTAGTTAAACCAAACGGCATGACCATAAACTCGTAATGACCGTAACGTGTTCTGAAAGCAGTCTTTGGAATATCATCCTCCTTCACCCGCATTTGATGATACCCGGAACGTAAATCAATCTTCGAATAAATTGACGAGCCTTGTAGTTGATCAAATAAGTCATCGATTCTCGGTAGTGGGTAGCGGTTCTTGATGGTAAGTTTGTTCAACTCTCGGTAGTCGATACACAACCTGAATGTACCATCTTTCTTCTTGACAAACAAAACAGGAGCTCCCCACAGTGATGTGCTTGGTCGAATGAAACCACGCTCTAAAAGTTCTTGTAATTGGCTTTGTAGTTCTTTCATCTCGCTGGGTGCGAGTCTGTAAGGAGCACAAGCTATTGGTGCAGCTCCTGGTACAAGATCTATTTGAAATTCAACGGATCGATGTGGGGGTAATCCCGGTAATTCTTTCGGAAATACATCGGGAAATTCTTTTGCAATGGGAACATCATTGATGCTCTTTTCTTCAGTTTGTACTTTCTCGACGTGTGCTAGAACAGCATAACAACCTTTTCTTATTAGCTTTTGTGCCTTCAAATTACTAATAAGATGTAGCTTCGTGTTGCCCTTTTCTCCGTACACCAATAAGGGTTTTCCTTTTTCTCGTATAATGCGAATTGCATTTTTGTAACAAACGATCTCTGCTTTCACTTCTTTCAACCAGTCCATACCGATTATCACATCAAAACTCCCTAACTCTACTGGTATCAAATCAATCTTAAATGTTTCGCTAACCAGTTTAATTTCTCGATTCCGACATATATTATCTGCTGAAATTAATTTACCATTTGCTAATTCGAGTAAAAATTTACTATCCAAAGGCGTCAATGGACAACTTAATTTAGCACAAAAATCTCTACTCATATAGCTTCTATCCGCACCCGAATCAAATAAAACGTAAGCAGATTTATTGTCAATAAGAAACGTACCCGTAACAAGCTCCGGGTCTTCCTGTGCCTCTGCCGCATTAATATTGAAAACTCTTCCGCGGCCTTGTCCATTCGTGTTCTCCTGGTTCGGGCAATTTCTAATAATGTGGCCCGGTTTTCCAAATTTATAACAAACTACATTGGCATAACTTGCTCCGACATTACTTGCTCCGCCATTACTCGTTCCGACACCATTTGTTCCTTTCGTTCTGTTAACCCCTGGTCCGTAGACATCACACTTCACCGCGCTATGACCATTTCTTTTACACTTGTTGCAAAATTTAGTGCAGAACCCCGAGTGATACTTTTCACACCTTTGGCATAGCTGCTTCTGATTGTTGTTGTTGTTGCGGTTATTATTGTTGTTAAGATGATTGTTGTGGTTGCTGTTGTTGTTGTTGTTGTTGTTGTTGTTGTTGTTGTTGTTGTTGTTGTTGTTGTTGTTGTTGTTGTTGTTGTTGTTGTTGTTGTTGTTGTTGTTGTTGTTGTTGTTGTTGTTGTTGTTGTTGTTGTTGTTGTTGTTGTTGTTGTTGTTGTTGTTGTTGTTGTTGTTGTTGGGCCGTTTGTTGTAGTTGCAATTGATGTTGCGATTGTTAGGATAGTTGTTGCGATTATTGTTATAATTGATGTTGTTGTTGTATTGATGATTCTTATCACCGTTTTCCTCCCACTTTCTTTTGACTTGCTTCACATTGGCCTCTTCAGCAGTATGTTCTTTAATTCTTTCTTCAATCTGGTTCACTAGTTTGTGAGCCATTCTACATGCCTGTTGTATGGAGGCGGGCTTGTGTGAACTTATATCTTCTTGGATTCTTTCCGGTAATCCTTTCACAAACGCGTCGATCTTCTCTTCCTCATCTTCGAATGCTCCCGGACACAATAGGCACAATTCTGTGAATCGTCTTTCGTACGTGGTAATATCAAATCCTTGGGTTCGTAACCCTATAAGTTCTGTCTTGAGCTTATTGACCTCGGTTCTGGGACGGTACTTCTCGTTCATCAAGTGCTTGAATGCTGACCACGGTAGTGCGTACGCATCGTCTTGTCCCACTTGCTCTAGATAGGTATTCCACCATGTTAACGCAGAACCTGTGAAGGTATGCGTAGCGTACTTCACTTTGTCCTCTTCAGTACACTTACTTATGGCAAACACCGATTCGACCTTCTCGGTCCACCGTTTCAATCCGATCGGTCCTTCGGTTCCATCAAATTCCAAAGGTTTGCAGGCAGTGAATTTTTTGTAGGTACATCCTACACGATTTCCTGTACTGCTAGATCCAAGGTTATTGTTGGTATGTAGCGCAGCCTGTACTGCGGCTATGTTTGAAGCTAGAAAAGTACGGAATTCCTCTTCATTCATATTCACGGTGTGTCGAGTAGTCAGTGCCATTTCCTTCAAAATAGTCAAATGGAACAAGTTAATCATACAGAATATTAAGAGTAGTTAATAGTATTTCGTAGCATAATATGAACTCATTTATAAAAGCCTTTTCTTCATATTAGCGTTTTATAAGTTTAAATTCGGGTAGTACCTACCCGTTAAGTTCATACTTAGTAGCTAAAATACAATTCAACTACTACAATTCTATATGAAAAACTGATTATAATAATATTTCGCGTTCAAACTTTTTCACAATATTTTACAAACTTACAATACCGCTTATTTTACATATAGCATGAAATATAGCACACAATAAATTTGATACAAGATGGTTGTGAAGATAATTCTAGCTAGTACACAAGTCGTTCAGCAAAGGCAATAAAGACACGTAATTCATACGTCCAGAAACAAGTCATGCATTCTGGTTTTACTAGGATTACTTCCCATCCTTGGTCTTGTGGAACATAACCGTAATGGCCGTTGATAAGACAGTGTGTTGTAACGTCGTCAAAGGGACGAGGGTTACGTAATGTCCAACAGTCCCGTAACAATCTAAAAACCTCATTTCTTACCCCAATTACCGACTCCGTCACTTGTGGGAACGTTTTGTTTAATAGTTGTAGCCCGATGTTCTTGTTCTCACTTTGGTGAGAAGCGAACATTACTAATCCGTAAGCATAACATGCTTCTTTATGTTGCATGTTAGCCGCTTTTTCTAAATCACGAAGTCCAATATTCGGATATATTGAGTCAAAATAATTTCTTAACCCATTGCGTAAAATAGCATTTGGGTTCCCCGCAATATATGCGTCAAAGTAAACACATCGTAACTTATGGATTTCCCAATGTGATATTCCCCATCTTTCGAACGAAAGCCTTTTATAAACCAAGGCATTCTTGGAACGTTCTTCGAATGTCTTACAAACTGATCTCGCCTTAAATAGTTGTGCCGAAGAATTCTGACCGACTCTAGACAAGATTTCATCAATCATGTCTCCGGGTAGGTCTCTTAAAATATTGGGTTGTCTATCCATTTTGTGTTTTTATACTGTAAAATAGACAAGAGTTAGATTCATAAAAAAAATACTTATTAATACAAGAAATTTTTACATATATCATAAAGCATAAGCACACTATATTACATATATTATACCACACGAATACAACTATCTTATTCCGACTCGCTTGTTTCTTCTTCTTCGGTTTTGGTTCGTTTTGCCAAGTTTCTAGGGATATATGATGTTCCCCTAATACGAGCCGTCGTGATCCACATTGGTTTAGAAAAACCTGGTGGTTTAGAGGTTCCCGGGTCATTGTTACAACTTAAGGACTTCGGGGTTGACGATACATATAAAGTTCATCGGGGTTGGAATTAGATTTCTCTATTTTTATGCCCTTTCCCTTATTATTTTCTTTTGCCTTTTTAAATTCAGTTGGGGTAATTTCTATAACATCATCGGAATTCTCGTCGGAATCCGATTCATCGGAGAATTGGTAATCCTCCCAATATTTTGCTTCCTTGGCGGAAACACCATTGACCATAATTAACCTTGGTCGGTTGGTTGAGGATTTTCTTTTACTTAACCGTTTTATTATTTCCCCCACCGGTTCTATTTCTTCATCCGGTTCCGATTCTTCTTCCGGTTCCGACTCTTCTTCCGGTTCCTCTTCGGGAACTTGTGAATCAGTCCACGAATCATTCCAATTTACATTTGACTCTTCATTATTATTAGGTGAGTCAATGGGACTTGTTCTAGAGGTAGACATCTATCACATAATATCAAACGCGTTAAGAGATTAATATATCACATAATATTCACATGTTAAAAATATATAGTTTCCAACAAAATTTGTTAAGCAATCATTTTTCAAGTAAACACGGTCGAAGTCCAGACTCACTAATGCATCCTAACAAACTTGATAAGACACACTAATGCAAAATTCTGGTTCTCTAAGACTAACGCTCTGATACCAACTGAAATGTCCCGTTCTTATTGATTAAAAACGTTCCATATTAATTGATTTCGTTGCGAGGTTTTGACCTCTATATGAGACGTTTTTCAAAGACTGCATTCATTTTAAAACAAACCATAACCTTTATTTCATCAATAAAGGTTTAAAAAAACTTTACGTAGATTATCAAATAATGATAATCTAAAATATCCTGTTTACACACGACCATTACATAATGGTTTACAATACAAATATGTTACAACAAAATAAGTTTCTTGAATGCAGTTTTTACATAATATCATACAAGCATGGACTCCAAATCTCGTCCTTATTTAAGTATGCGACAGCGGAAGCTCTTAATAATCACCTGAGAATAAACATGCTTAAAATGTCAACAAAAAGTTGGTGAGTTATAGGTTTAACCTATATATATCAAATCATAATAATAGACCACAAGATTTCATATTTCAATACACATCCCATACATAGAGATAAAAGTCATTCATATGGTGAACACCTGGTAACCGACATTAACAAGATGCATATATAAGAATATCCCCATCATTCCGGGACACCCTTCGGATATGATATAAATTTCGAAGTACTAAAGCATCCGGTACTTTGGATGGGGTTTGTTAGGCCCAATAGATCTATCTTTAGGATTCGCGTCAATTAGGGTGTCTGTTCCCTAATTCTTAGATTACCAGACTTAATAAAAAGGGGCATATTCGATTTCGATAATTCAACCATAGAATGTAGTTTCACGTACTTGTGTCTATTTTGTAAATCATTTATAAAACCTGCATGTATTCTCATCCCAAAAATATTAGATTTTAAAAGTGGGACTATAACTCACTTTCACAGATTTTTACTTCGTCGGGAAGTAAGACTTGGCCACTGGTTGATTCACGAACCTATAACAATATATACATGTATATCAAAGTATGTTCAAAATATATTTACAACACTTTTAATATATTTTGATGTTTTAAGTTTATTAAGTCAGCTGTCCTCGTTAATAACCTACAACTAGTTGTCCACAGTTAGATGTACAGAAATAAATCGATAAATATTATCTTGAATCAATCCACGACCCAGTGTATACGTATCTCAGTATTGATCACAACTCAAACTATATATATTTTGGAATCAACCTCAACCCTGTATAGCTAACTCCAACATTCACATATAGAGTGTCTATGGTTGTTCCGAAATATATATAGATGTGTCGACATGATAGGTCGAAACATTGTATACGTGTCTATGGTATCTCAAGATTACATAATATACAATACAAGTTGATTAAGTTATGGTTGGAATAGATTTGTTACCAATTTTCACGTAACTAAAATGAGAAAAATTATCCAATCTTGTTTTACCCATAACTTCTTCATTTTAAATTCGTTTTGAGTGAATCAAATTGCTATGGTTTCATATTGAACTCTATTTTATGAATCTAAACAGAAAAAGTATAGGTTTATAGTCGGAAAAATAAGTTACAAGTCGTTTTTGTAAAGGTAGTCATTTCAGTCGAAAGAACGACGTCTAGATGACCATTTTAGAAAACATACTTCCACTTTGAGTTTAACCATAATTTTTGGATATAGTTTCATGTTCATAATAAAAATCATTTTCTCAGAATAACAACTTTTAGATGAAAGTTTATCATAGTTTTTAATTAACTAACCCAAAACAGCCCGCGGTGTTACTACGACGGCGTAAATCCGGTTTTACGGTGTTTTTCGTGTTTCCAGGTTTTAAATCATTAAGTTAGCATATCATATAGATATAGAACATGTGTTTAGTTGATTTTAAAAGTCAAGTTAGAAGGATTAACTTTTTTTTGCGAACAAGTTTAGAATTAACTAAACTATGTTCTAGTGATTACAAGTTTAAACCTTCGAATAAGATAGCTTTATATGTATGAATCGAATGATGTTAAGAACATCATTACTACCTTAAGTTCCTTGGATAAACCTACTGGAAAAGAGAAAAATGGATCTAGCTTCAATGAATCCTTGGATGGCTCGAAGTTCTTGAAGCAGAATCATGACACAAAAACAAGTTCAAGTAAGATCATCACTTGAAATAAGATTGTTATAGTTATAGAAATTGAACCAAAGTTTGAATATGATTATTACCTTGTATTAGAATGATAACCTACTGTAAGAAACAAAGATTTCTTGAGGTTGGATGATCACCTTACAAGATTGGAAGTGAGCTAGCAAACTTGAAAGTATTCTTGATTTTATGAAACTAGAACTTTTGGAATTTATGAAGAACACTTAGATCTTGAAAATAGAACTTGAGAGAGATCAATTAGATGAAGAAAATTGAAGAATGAAAGTGTTTGTAGGTGTTTTTGTTCGTTGGTGTATGGATTAGATAGAAAGGATATGTAATTTTGTTTTCATGTAAATAAGTCATGAATGATTACTCATATTTTTGTAATTTTATGAGATATTTCATGCTAGTTGCCAAATTATGGTTCCCACATGTGTTAGGTGACTCACATGGGCTACTAAGAGCTGATCATTGGAGTGTATATACCAATAGTACATACATCTAAAAGCTGTGTATTGTACGAGTACGAATACGGGTGCATACGAGTAGAATTGTTGATGAAACTGAACGAGGATGTAATTGTAAGCATTTTTGTTAAGTAGAAGTATTTTGATAAGTGTATTGAAGTCTTTCAAAAGTGTATAAATACATATTAAAACACTACATGTATATACATTTTAACTGAGTCGTTAAGTCATCGTTAGTCGTTACATGTAAGTGTTGTTTTGAAACCTTTAGGTTAACGATCTTGTTAAATGTTGTTAACCCAATGTTTATAATATCAAATGAGATTTTAAATTATTATATTATCATGATATTATCATGTATGAATATCTCTTAATATGATATATATACATTAAATGTCTTTACAACGATAATCGTTACATATATGTCTCGTTTAAAAATCATTAAGTTAGTAGTCTTGTTTTTACATATGTAGTTCATTGTTAATATACTTAATGATATATTTACTTATCATAGTATCATGTTAACTATATATATATCCATATATATGTCATCATATAGTTTTTACAAGTTTTAACGTTCGTGAATCACCGGTCAACTTGGGTGGTCAATTGTCTATATGAAACATATTTCAATTAATCAAGTCTTAACAAGTTTGATTGCTTAACATGTTGGAAACATTTAATCATGTAAATATCAATCTCAATTAATATATATAAACATGGAAAAGTTCGGGTCACTACATAATTCGTTCATCAACAACGAAAGTGTTAGACGGTTCTCTCAAACAAGAGAATAGTGAAATCATATTGGGACTTGATTTAAAGCGCAAGCAAGACTCTTTGGTTTCAAAGTGAAACCAAACCCATAGACCCCCAATATATTGTATCTTGAAATTTGAAAAACCTTTTACAATACATTGTTGATGTACGGTAAATAACGTTCCAATATCTTTTACCTTGGCCATGATGACTTGATCATTATTAGAAACATTGATAATATCTTCTTCATCCAAAGTAATTCTCTTATTATCTTGCTTATCACCTCTAACAGTAGAGGCATAGGACTCCCCCTTCAAATGTGTGTTACTCTTCTGGACCGAAGTAGAGGCTGGAAAAGAAGCAGGCACCTTAACCTGTTCCGGTTTAGGGTAAGGTTTAGAATGAACCTGTGGAGCTCGAGTCGAATGCTTTTTAGGGTTGTCCACCTTTGATGCTTCAATGTAAAGATGGTAATGTCCCATCCATACATCCTCCAATATATTCTCCATCGCTACCAAGTTCTTTACTCCCATGAATCTGATAAAAGCAAATCGCTTTCCGGTTCTAGCCCTTTTTTTCCCAATGTAAACATCAGTCAAATATCCATACGAATCAAAAATTTTACGTAACGCTTCATTATCTGCGGTTTCGGGAATATTGGTGGGAAAATTGGTTACATAGAAGGAGTGTATATCTTCATCCGATCGGGACTGGAATTCGATATTCACTTTTCTATACGTAGGTTTCCCGTTACGCCTCTCCTTGGAGAATCAACCATCATTGAGAGGAACATCACGTACGTTGCGAACCATCGGTGAGGTGGCGTTTGATCCCGCCGAAGATCACCGAAAAAAGAAGAAGAAACGACGGCGTCGATTAAACTGTTGAGATCGCCCGCTTTTTCTGGAGCGAATTTTAAAGTAATGTTATCTGCAAGATGACTTTTCTTAAACTTGGAACCTCTAAAAATAACATTATTTTAGAATCGTAACAGAGAGTCCAGGTAAATATCTAAGAAAAAAACATGATATGATCAACGAGTCGAGCTCGAGCTTGTAAATATCTAACGAGCCGAGCTCGAGCTTAAGATATTAGGCTCGAACCGAGCCGTGCTCAAGTCCGAGCTCTTTAAAATTCAAACGAGTCGAGCTCGAGCTCGGCTCGACTCATTTACACCACTTTTTTAACGTTAATTGAAATTGAACTTTAACGCACATGTCAACAATGAAAGGGTATAATAAATAAAGTATTGAAACTCCAAGGGTGGAAATTAAAAAAAAAAATCCAAATACAAAACTGAACATAGATTTCGTTGCTTTATGAACACGCATATAATAATCCTAATAACTCTCAACTTTCCATATTATACAGGCAGTTTTCCTTATATATAATGCTCAATTTGCAATCAATATCCAAATATCGTTACAAACATAGTAATTAATTAACAGATTATTATTCGTATATTCATTGTGATTAGTGATTACATAAGATATTATTCATGTTGCAAGAAGACACGGCTTTAGAACTCATAGAAGTACCCTCTACTCTTCCCAGGTTGTTCGTAAGACCATCATGCCTTCCCAATCTATCGATTAAACTCGAACAACTTGCGTACTTGAAGGCCCAACTCAAGGATTGTGAGGATATTATTGCGTGTTCATGGCTGCGTTATAAGATAAATTTGTTGGAGAATGAAGTTAATGAGATGCGGAAGGAACTATCAGACCGGACTTATGTTCAGGTGACGTCGGTTAAAGAGATGATGGCGGTTAACGAGTTAAGGTATGGTTCGGGTAGTGAAGAAACACCGATTATGTGGCGATTTAGAGGAAAGGTTTATGTACCTGATTATATTGGGAAATATTTGATTAAGGCGATTCAGATTGTTCAGCGTTCTAGGAAAACGTTTTTATCAAGTTTAGAGTAGCTAGCTAGATTGATTCATGATCAAGTTTTATTGTTTATATTCTAAAAACATTAATTTTTGGTCTTATTTAGGAGTCAGAGAGAGTGTTGATTATTTGAATAATCATTAATCGTTAAATATTGAATTTTACTGACGACAATTTTTAGGGTATCATTAAATATGTAATCTAATTTTTGTTTTGTGGTCTTTGCTGGTTAAAATTTGGTATGTAACAGTGTGTTATCAGTTCTTTTGAACAATGATAAATAATTGATAAGATAGAATCTGAAGATATAAAAAGAAAAAACTGGTTGATGTAATGTTGTGATTGTGCATATTTCCGGTTGTAATTTAAATTTTTTATATATAACAATTAGCTTAACATAAATTACTAGGATATACCCTATCTAATAATTTTTTTTTTTGAATAACCTAGAGATAAACTAGAAAACTAGGCTTAATTCCGGTTAATTTTAGGGGTGTTATTGTGTAAATACGGTATATATCAGCTCGTTTATCTTTCCTTTATTTTTTTAAAATTTTTTAAAAAGCAATTCACACGGAAACAAATTATTAAAATATTTCAATCCGAACTCTAGTTACATGTTCGTCTAAAAATGAGTCAAACATGAGTTCCCTAAATTTAACGAGCCGAACTATTTTTTTTAACAGCAGTACCGGATCACACAGGAAAACTTAACCACCCACGCGTTCATCTCTCACAGTTATATTATCCGCCCCCAACTGCTGCCGAAGAGGAAACCCGGTCCAATCCGAGGACATGGGCGGTAAAACCCCCTTCCCCACTGCCTCGCAACGCGATGTGTGGAAGACAGCATTGGGTAGAATTCAAGGGCAAATGGACAACCTTGTATACAATGTTGCACCCCACGGGAGTCGAACTCCCGACCTCTCGCTAAGAGAGGCAGGCCACTACCACATGAACGACAACACAAGGTTAACGAGTCAAACTATATATATGTTGGGAAGTTATCCCACATCGGTCATGGACAAAAACAAATGTATGCATATAAGTCAAAGGGGAAGTCCATCTATCACCAATTGGTTTTAGAAAAGGATGGACTCTTGGAATTATGTGTTGTGCATGTTGTTAGACTATACGATTTATCAATTTTGTCATGGTATCAGAGCTCAGGTAAACGGTTTTACAAAGCGAGTCCGAGTCAGGCCCCCATGTGTGTGCCGCCGTCGCTACAAAGAGATTGAGTCAGGCCTTCTTCTTGCCGCCATCTCTACAACCGTTCCACGCCTCGATGTGAGGGGGCGTGTTGGGAAGTTATCCTGTGACAACCCGGAAATTTCCAACCAAATTTAAACTTTAATCTTTATATGTTTCCGACACGATAAGCAATATTTGTTAAGTTAAATTTCAAGAATTTTAAACTATGTTTATACATTCATTCAACCTCGACCAAGTTCCAACTACTCACGAACCATTAAACGAATATGATTATATATGTATATGTGTATATATATTATAACTTGAAACGTAAACAAAATATTAGATTAAATACTTTATATGATTGTATTTGTTTCAAAATGTTTATCAATGGAATTAGAAGATAAGATCAAATGATTGAATTATCAGATATATTGAATTATGATTACAAGTCTCTGTTGAAAGGCCCACGTTGATTTGAGAAATCTTTCCATTTTAACAATATTCAGAAAATGGTAAAGTGATTTATAAATAAGAACAAATTGTCAATCATTGAGAACTAGACAAAGGATAGTGGAAGATTGAATCTCATAAAGACTCGATTGATCTATTTAGTTTCAAACGTACAAAAACGTTTTCAGTTTAAAAAGAACTTTATTATTAAAACGTATATAACTTTTATAAATATCTAGAACCACTTTTGACAACTCATTACTTAACTAGTATGATAAAGATAACGATATTTATATTTTTTTTATTAAATATATATAACGATTTAAATTAATATTATATATATTTATACGCGTATTATACGTACATAGTTTTATACTTTTACTATACTTAAACTTTACCTTTACTTTATTTTTACTTTACTTTAACTTTAATAATTCATACTTTAATAATTCACTTTAATAATTCATACTTTAATAATTCACTTTAATAATTCATACTTTAATAATTCACTTTAATAATTCATACTTTAATAATTCACTTTAATAATTGAAAAATCTATTATAAATAGAATTCAATAGGTTTCATTATTTCATAGAAACTTGAAAATATTTTTCTCTAAACTCTCTCAATCAATTTACATATATATATTTACTCCGTATTATTTCAAGATATTATTAGTATACATAAAATATTACGACGGAGTGCTGTCCGAGTGATTTCGAAATTGTTTTTCGAGTGGGATAGGATTAAGGAAATTATGGGTTATAGCTATGGAGGTGATTAAGTATGGTTCATGGGTATGCTCGTGAGGTCAATATAGTGTTTATCATTTCCGTTGCGTCTACGTACCTTTCCTGCAATATTGAATCTCAATATTGATACGTGAGTACTCATAATTTAACTTTTACATACTAATAGTGTATCCCTGACTAGTGCTCGAGTATTTAGGATTATGCATGCTTGTACGTTTGATATTGCCCTTAGACAGGTTAGGTTGAATCTTGAATTAGTTACACTTGCGGTTGAGATAAGGTATAAGATATGCATGTCCTTGGAAAGCTAGCGAAAAATTAAGAACTTTTCCTTTAGATATCGAATAGTTTCGATGAACGGATTAGAAGTTATAATCAATTGAATTTTCGATATTTTTATTAAAAATGATTATTATTATCGTCGTTTTTATCGTCGTTCTAGTTTTATCTTATTATTATCATTATTATTATCTTTATCAATAAAAGGAATTTATCATTAAAAAATTGTTAATTTTTTTTATTATTACTATCGTTATTATCGTTAAAGTTATAATTAGTATTATTATTATTATCCAATTATTATTATTATTATTATTATTATTATTATTATTATTATTATTATTATTATTATTATTATTATTATTATTATTATTATTATTATTATTGGTATTATTATTATTATTATTATTATCATTATTAATATATATATATATCATTATTTAAAAATGGTTATTGTTATTGTTATTATTATTATTACTATGTTATCATTAAGATAATTATTTGTATTATCGTTAATAATGTTATAGTAACTATCATTATTAATATTAGTGTAATTAAAACAAATATTTGTAACACCTAATTATTTTGATTACTATTATTATCATTATTATGAACATGATATAAAAGACGATTAAAAGTTATTAAACGAAACGATTAGGAAATAATGGGTAAGAGTATCATGATGAAATTAAAATATTATAAGATATTGATTTAGATAAAATTATCGTTCTTATTATTTTTATCATTACTATTATTATTAAAAGTATCGTTAGTATTAAAACTATCATTTTAACAAAAATTATCATTTTAATAGAAATGTCATTGTTACTATAAAATATCATTATTATTATTATTATTATTATTTTAAATAGAATTATTATTTTAAAGATAATATTAAAAATTATCGTAAATATTAAAGTTATCATAATTAGAATTATCGTTTTATCATAATGTCATCTTAGTAATTATAAATATTGATATTTTTATAATAATAATTATTATTACAAAATAATACAACTTTTACTTACTATCATTATAAATATTATTTTATCAAATAAATATGTGATACAAACATATTTTACTACATGTAATAACTTACTTTAATAATACCTATCATATTATCTTTATGATATTAAATGAACCCTATAAATTTTATTACTTAATATATATAAAAGTATATTTTATTATATAAATTTAATATAAAATTTTATTTATTAATAAATAAATTATATTATTTACTCTAATAAATCTTTTAAAAATATTTAAAAATATAAAACGACGATATTTAAACTATATATTAATCATGTATAGATTTTTGGAAATTATTTTGAGTCAAATTTACTTTTGTTGACTTTTGCATATTAGTCTCGAGCATTAGAATTGTGGTACACTATGACTTGACCTAATTTGTTAGACAAATATTGACCAACACATAAATACATATAATTAATTTAGGTTCGTGAATCTGAGGCCAACCTTGCACTTGTTCAATGACGTTATATGTATTTTTACTACGAAATACAGTATGGTGAGTTTCATTTGCCTTTTTACCCTTTATATTTTTGGGACTGAGAATACATGCGCTTTTATAAATGTTTGACGAAATAGACACAAGTAATTGAAACTACATTCTATGGTTGAATTATCGAAATCGAATATGCCCCTTTTTATTAAAGTCTGGTAATCTAAGAATTAGGGAACAGACACCCTAATTAACGCGAATCCTAAAGATAGATCTATTGGGCCTAACAAACCCCATCCAAAGTACCGGATGCTTTAGTACTTCAAAATTTATATCATGTCCGAAGGAGGATCCCGGAATGATAGGGGATATTCTTATATGTATCTAGTTAATGTCGGTTACCAGGTGTTCACCATATGAATGATTATTTTTGTCTCTATGCATGAGACGTATATTTATGAGAACTGAAAATGAAATTCTTGTGGTCTATTAAAATGATGGAAATAAATGATTATGATAAACTAATGAAATCACCAACCTTTTGGTTGACACTTTAAAGCATGTTTATTCTCAGGTGTTAAAGAAATCTTCCGCTGTGCATTTGCTCATTTTAAAGATATTACTTGGAGTCTTTCATAGCATATTTCGAAGAACGTTGCATTCGAGTCATTGAGTTCATTAAAGATTATTATTAAATTAATTTATAGTTGGATAGTGGATATTATGAAATGTTATGCATGCCTGTCAATTTTCGATGTAAAGAAAGATTGTCTTTTAAAAACGAATGCAATGTTTGTAAAATGTATCATATAGAGGTCAAATACTTCGCAATGTAATCAACTATTGTGAATCATTTATAATGTATATGAACGGGTCCTTTCAGTTGGTCTGCATTAGTGTGTCTAACTGATAAGTCGATAGGATGCATTAGTGAGTCTGGACTTCGACCGTGTCTGCATGTCAAAAGTTTTGCTTATCATTTTGTGTCAAAAATTAACTACTTATCATCCTCAGGAAATTACCTGCTTATCATTTTTAGTCTAAGATACGTATTGCTGCATTGATTGCATGAATAGTGTATAGACAAAAATTCATATATTAGCATATCTACTAAATCATATCTTATCGTATCTGTTACTTTAAACTTTGCCTGACATATCCCACAAAGTCCTACGTAATCTACGAAATCTTTTGATCTATATATATATATATATATATATATATATATATATATATATATATATATATATATATATATATATATATATATATATATATATATATATATATATATTCTATGTAATTAGAATACCATCCGTTAGCCAAAATCATTTAATATCGAAAAAAAAAAATCCTTTATCCAATTGTACGAAATGGAATTCGTCATCAGTTCAAGTCACTCAGATTCCGAAATGGAATCCCATTCAAGCTCCGAAAGCAGTGTGACCAGAATAGATCAACCAATCAGTCATCACCTATTCTGGATGAATTGGGGATGGGTTCATAGCCTCCTCAATCATTGGAGACAAGAAGAAGGTGATCCCTTCCATCCACCACATTGCCCTCTTGACGAAGAACTTAAAGCACTTACCGGCGAACCTGTCCGAAATACCATGTTCTCGCTCATTTCCAGAGTATCTCGTCACGATTATATATTACATCAAATTTTAGATTTTATTTATTCGCTCGTCTGAACCGACAATTACCCCGGTGTAATAGAAGAAGTCAACGAGCTTCGCGCTCAGGTAGTGGCTTTGGAGAATATGATGCAGAGATTACAAACACCAGCAGCAGCATCAGCAGCATAACCAGTACCACCATCATCAACGCCAACAGTACCATTACCACCTCCAACCACAACCGCGTCGTAAACCTCAACTTCACAATCTGTCCCACGAGCATCAACGTCATACGCACCATAGATACCAAGGAGTACCAACAACAATAACTGACGAAGTATTAATTCATAACTTCATTGGAGAAACATTCCGCGGCGATTATGTAATCTCTAAAGTCTTAGAGATTATCTAATCTAGCCCTAACCATAAATCAGTTAAGCGAACCAAAATGATAGAAGGAAGAGTAGAAACCCTGACAAAAATGGTGTGTGATTAACAAGCTAAACTTGCTTTACCAACAGCATCAACAGTACCGTCAGCGTTACCAGCATCGTCAGTACAGTCAACATCCGAATCAACAACACCGATAACATCACAAACTCCGTCAGTTCAAGAATCACTGTGGACATCATTACGAATCAATAACGTGTATATTGTATCAACGAGTTATGAAGAATTAACTCATTCCCTCTGAAGAAATTATATGTATATTTTATATATATATATATATATATATATATATATATATATATATATATATATATATATATATATATATATATATATATATATATATATTGAAATAAATCTTTCCGTTCTAAGCTATTGTGTGTGAATCTTAACTACTCGGTTAATTCATATTACAAATATGCAATAATGTACGTCCTTCGGCCGCAACTTAACCAGTGTTAACTACAATCTCTGTCGCAATTCAACAAATTCCAATTCATAATAAATCAAGTATATATTTGATTTTACACTTTCATCATTGATGTACCCGAAACTTTTCAGATAACATCATTCGTACTTTGCGAAATTCATAAGAATTTCACGAACCGAACATCATACATCAACAAATAACGAAGTATTGATTCATAATTTCAATGTCATTAAAGAAATACTGCGTAAAAGTTATGTACTTTTTAAGCCTTTAGGGATTATTCAATTCTAGTTTCAACCGTAAATCAAATGAGTTTAATTTAACATTAACTCATTAAATCTATGTTACATCTGAAGAAAATATACATATATATTTTCATAAAGACTGTAATAAAATTCTTTTGTACAAAATATTAATTGTGAATTTTTTTTTTTAACGGGTAGGTAATACCCGAGAGATATATAAATTCACAAATAATATGTTACATTCTTCGAATCTGATTCAGCAAATCATCCATTATACTCCCTACTTTCACAACAATATACATTCTTTTATAGAAATCAAAACAACCATACTCATTCAAAATTTAATTACATATTCTGATTTTGAAATCTCAAAATTCAACTCGAGATATGACCAAATCATCACTCTTAGATCCTTACATCTTTCACAAGCTATATTTTGACTTCAAAACTGTGTTAGAACATCAAATGTATGTTAACGATTACAATTTGTGTTCAAACCCTTTGAAAATTTCTGAAGACACTTCGAATGATGAGCAATCGAGATGATGATCCAACCACATGTTACCCACAGTTATGTACCAAAAAAAAAAACTCTTGAAACCAAAGTAAAAGTTTAAACAACTTATCCGCGTCAGATTCTTTGGCATTTATTAGCAAAAATAACTTTGCAACTCCTATTCAAAGTAGCCAGTTTTGTCACAGCTCCAGCAAGTCAACTTCGACTTTTCAGTCAGACTAACCTTATTATAACCTTGAGATATACACCATCGTTACCAGGGAACCTTTTACATTCCACCACATTATTAGCAGATGTACCAACAACTTCATTACCCTTTGAATTTAACCTCTCCAAAAAGTCATTATAATTATTTATTGAAACCCCATCATTTACTCATTCGCATCTTGTAATGAGAATTGCCATACGAATCATTGGGAATTAGCAATCAGTATTTTGAAATCTCACAGCATGTCTACGCCAACAGTTATATGTGTATATATAACGTCTATCTTCTGGACTTAATTTGAATGTGAAGTTTCTGAAAAACACTCCGAACTACGAATAGGTTCTCCGAAAATGGAAAAAAAAAATACTGATGAAGCAGCAAAAACTATAAACGACTTTAAACAGTAAAAGCTGGATGATAATGATGAAGTGTGCTGGCAAAGCGCAGAAAAAGAGAAGTTTTGGAACTGGAAAACGGATTGAGCAAAGTAGGAAGGAGGCTGTGGACAAATTACAAAGACTGAACCTGACTTCAAAGGATCCAAATGATTCAGTACCTGCTGAGGTCATTAACGAATACCTTGCTCCTGACTCTAAACCCCTACGGACAATATCCTTCATCATCCTCTGATATTATAAATTCTAAAATATCATCATATCTTTCATTATAAATATCCTCCATATTTCTGAAGATATTTTCTTAATTTTTCTTATTTGAAATCATTTACCTCTTCACGCTATCTGTATTACATCATAAAAGAAACTATTTAAGTTTCTAAATTCTGAAACATTCAAGTTTAAAATAGGAATATTTTGAAGTAGTGTTGGGAACTGAAGCATGAATTAGTATAATATAATGACACTTGATCAACGTGATTATATTACAGTAAGTCATGCTGAGTTTCTAAATGGAACGTGATGATTCACAGATCATAACATCATCATGTGCCATGTTATACGACTCTTGTATTCTATTTAACCTCTAAAATATCAAGAAAATATTTCTTGATGATTCTGCCTTTTCCAAGGTATTCTAGTAACTTGACAAGTCAAGATCGTGCCATCACAATTTTCTTCCTAGAACATTAACAATGTTCATTCCGAAATTCATATCTGTGAATTCTGGACCATTACAAGCGGTGCTTAATCGCAAGAAGAAGAAACGAAAAGACAAAACTCCGAAATAGAAATTGGGGTATAAATTGCAGCAAATAAAAGAGAGCATTAACTGTGAATGATAATGATTATAGAAGACAGAAGCAGAGACTTTGAAATATAAGGGAACATATAAAGCCCAACGATAAACCAGAAATTATAAACCATATATATCGATGCATATAGCAATATAAAGACACGGGAGAACTAGAAACACTATAAACCCAAGAGTATAGTAGAAGTAAATAGATTCTTCCGGCGGTAGATGAAAAAGAAGAATGACCGATATGAAAGTTAGAAGTATATCGAGAATCAGAACTGGATGGAGCATATTGATGAATACTTTAAAATATGAGTTGAGGGGGAAAGAATAGAAGGTGATGAAACATGACTAGGAACTTAGAAATCAACAGATTTAACTCACACAATGGCGGAATAAGTGAATCAAACCCTCTAGTGAATAGGTTAAGTTTTTTATTTTTATTTTTAATTTAGTCAAACCACAACTAAATCAAGTGTGATTAGATCAACACCTAGAGCTATTATTCACCACCTGGGTGATTTGAACTGAGAAAGAATCGGAGGAGCTCATTAGATCTGAGTGTGTGTAACAAATGAGAGGCTTAATCTAAAATGAAGAACATAAGACTTTATATACCCCTGCTGTTGATTCACCCATACGATTCATTCATCACATGTACGAGTTGGCTTCATCAGCCGTACGGGTGATCACTCACTCGTGTCTTCTCATTTAGGTTGTAATTGTGACTTAGCTCAGCATCAACCGTGTGTATGAGCCTGTCAGCCGTACTAGTGAGGCTTCACTCGTACGTCTGACTAAGTCTAACATAGTCAAACATCTAAATCTCGTTCCTGCAGTTCCTGTAACCACATACAAACACGGATAGGATAATAACGAGCAATCATGGTGGCCTGTAAACTGTTGTACCTGCAATGGACGTGGGTAGATGTCTAGGGACTTGCATAAAATGCATCAACAGAAGGTGTGAGTTGTAAGGAAACGAAGGAGGTGAATTTATAAGAAAATCTCCGACAGAACAATTAAAATGGACGATCGCATTTAAAGCGGATCCTAATTCCCTTGATTACCGGAGAGTCAAATCTTATTAAGAAGATTTTCTTCAAATCCCTCAAAATCTGGAAATCAATCATATCTACGTCAAATGATAAGATGAATCTACACTTACTCATTTCACTCTTCTATGTTAGCTTCATTCGTACTCTTCATATAAATGGATTGTTTATCCAAATTATTCGCTGATGATAAAACTCTAATTTTCAGCCCGTATGCATCATGAAAACATACTTATTATCATTCACGACCTTTCCACTCAAATTTCGAGACGAAATTTCTTTAACGGGTAGGTACTGTGACAACCCGGAAATTTCCAACCAAATTTAAACTTTAATCTTTATATGTTTCCGACACGATAAGCAATATTTGTTAAGTTAAATTTCAAGAATTTTAAACTATGTTCATACATTCATTCAACCTCGACCAAGTTCCAACGATTCACGAACCATTAAACGAATATGATTATATATGTATATGTGTATATATATTATAACTTGAAACGTAAACAAAATATTAGATTAAATACTTTATATGATTGTATTTATTTCAAAATGTTTATCAATGGAATTAGAAGATAAGATCAAATGATTGAATTATCAGATATATTGAATTATGATTACAAGTCTCTGTTGAAAGGCCTACGTTGATTTGAGAAATCTTTCCATTTTAACAATATTCGAAAAATGGTAAAGTGATTTATAAATAAGAACAAATTGTCAATCATTGAGAACTAGACAAAGGATAGTGGAAGATTGAATCTCATAAAGACTCGATTGATCTATTTAGTTTCAAACGTACAAAAACGTTTTCAGTTTAAAAAGAACTTTATTATTAAAACGTATATAACTTTTATAAATATCTAGAACCACTTTTGACAACTCATTACTTAACTAGTATGATAAAGATAACGATATTTATATATTTTTTATTAATTATATAAAACGATTTAAATTAATATTATATATATTTATACGTGTATTATACGTACATAGTTTTATACTTTTACTATACTTAAACTTTACCTTTACTTTATTTTTACTTTACTTTAACTTTAATAATTCACTTTAATAATTCATACTCTAATAATTCACTTTAATAATTCATACTTTAATAATTCACTTTAATAATTCATACTTTAATAATTCACTTTAATAATTCATACTTTAATAATTCACTTTAATAATTCATACATTAATAATTCACTTTAATAATTCAAAAATCTATTATAAATAGAATTCAATAGGTTTCATTATTTCATAGAAACTTGAAAATATTTTTCTCTAAACTCTCTCAATCGATTTACATATATATATTTACTCCGTATTATTTCAAGATATTATTAGTATACATAAAATATTACGACGGAGTGCTGTCCGAGTGATTTCAAAATTGTTTTTCGAGTGGGATAGGATTAAGGAAATTATGGGTTATAGCTATGGAGGTGATTGAGTATGGTTCATGGGTATGCTCGTGAGGTCAATATAGTGTTTATCATTTCCGTTGCGTCTACGTACCTTTCCTGCAATATTGAATCTCAATATTGATACGTGAGTACTCATAATTTAACTTTTACATACTAATAGTGTATCCCTGACTAGTGCTCGAGTATTTAGGATTATGCATGCTTGTACTTTTGATATTGCCCTTAGACAGGTTAGGTTGAATCTTGAATTAGTTACACTTGCGGTTGAGATAAGGTATAAGATATGCATGTCCTTGGAAAACTAGCAAAAAATTAAGAACTTTTCCTTTAGATATCGAATAGTTTCGATGAACGGATTAGAAGTTATAATCAATTGAATTTTCGATATTGTTTATTAAAAATGATTATTATTATCGTCGTTCTAGTTTTATCTTATTATTATCATTATTATTATCTTTATCAATAAAAGGGATTTATCATTAAAAAATTGTTATTTTTTATTATTATTACTATCGTTATTATCGTTAAAGTTATAATTAGTATTATTATTATTATCCAATTATTATTATTATTATTATTATTATTATTATTATTATTATTATTATTATTATTATTATTATTATTATTATTATTATTATTATTGGTATTATTATTATTATTATTATTATTATCATTATTAATATATATATATATATATATATATATATATATATATATATATATATATATATATATATATATATATATATATATATATATATATATATATCATTATTTAAAAATGGTTATTGTTATTGTTATTATTATTATTATTATTACTACATTATCATTAAGATAATTATTAGTATTATCGTTAATAATGTTATAGTAACTATCATTATTAATATTAGTGTAATTAAAACAAATATTTGTAACACCTAATTATTTTGATTACTATTATTATCATCATTATGAACATGATATAAAAGACGATTAAAAGTTATTAAACGAAACGATTAGGAAATAATGGGTAAGAGTATCATGATGAAATTTTAATATTATAAGATATTGATTTAGATAAAATTATCGTTCTTATTATTTTTATCATTACTATTATTATTAAAAGTATCGTTAGTATTAAAACTATCATTTTAACAAAAATTATCATTTTAATAGAAATGTCATTGTTACTATAAAATATTATTATTATTATTATTATTTTAAATAGAATTATTATTTTAAAGATAATATTAAAAATTATCGTAAATATTAAAGTTATCATAACGTTTTATCATAATGTCATCTTAGTAATTATAAATATTGATATTTTTAAAATAATAATTATTATTACAAAATAATACAACTTTTACTTACTATCATTATAGATATTATTTTATCAAATAAATATGTGATACAAACATATTTTACTACGTGTAATAACTTACTTTAATAATACCTATCATATTATCTTTATAATATTAAATGAACCCTATAAATTTTATTACTTAATATATATAAAAGTATATTTTATTATATAAATTTAATATAAAATTTTATTTATTAATAAATAAATTATATTATTTACTCTAATAAATCTTTTAAAAATATTTAAAAATATAAAACGACGATATTTGAACTACATATTAATCATGTATAGATTTTTGGAAATTATTTTGAGTCAAATTTACTTTTGTTGACTTTTGCATATTAGTCTCGAGCATTAGGATTGTGGTACACTATGACTTGACCTAATTTGTTAGACAAATATTGACCAACACATAAATACATATAATTAATTTAGGTTCGTGAATCCGAGGCCAACCTTGCACTTGTTCAATGACGTTATATGTATTTTTACTACGAAATACAGTATGGTGAGTTTCATTTGCCTTTTTACCCTTTTTATTTTTGGGACTGAGAATACATGCGCTTTTATAAATGTTTGACGAAATAGACACAAGTAATTGAAACTACATTCTATGGTTGAATTATCGAAATCGAATATGCCCCTTTTTATTAAAGTCTGTAATCTAAGAATTAGGGAACAGACACCCTAATTGACGCGAATCCTAAAGATAGATCTATTGGGCCTAACAAACCCCATCCAAAGTACCGGATGCTTTAGTACTTCGAAATTTATATCATGTCCGAAGGAGGATCCCGGAATGATAGGGGATATTCTTATATGTATCTAGTTAATGTCGGTTACCAGGTGTTCACCATATGAATGATTATTTTTGTCTCTATGCATGGGACGTATATTTATGAGAACTGGAAATGAAATTCTTGTGGTCTATTAAAATGATGGAAATAAATGATTATGATAAACTAATGAAATCACCAACCTTTTGGTTGACACTTTAAAGCATGTTTATTCTCAGGTGTTAAAGAAATCTTCCGCTGTGCATTTGCTCATTTTAAAGATATTACTTGGAGTCTTTCATAGCATATTTCGAAGAACGTTGCATTCGAGTCATTGAGTTCATTAAAGATTATTATTAAATTAATTTATAGTTGGATAGTGGATATTATGAAATGTTATGCATGCCTGTCAATTTTCGATGTAAAGAAAGATTGTCTTTTAAAAACGAATGCAATGTTTGTAAAATGTATCATATAGAGGTCAAATACCTCGCAATGTAATCAACTATTGTGAATCATTTATAATGTATATGAACGGGTCCTTTCATATCCCACATCGGTCATGGACAAAAACAAATGTATGCATATAAGTCAAAGGGAAAGTCCCTCTATCACCAATTGGTTTTAGAAAAGGATGGACTCTTGGACTTATGTGTTGTGCATGTTGTTAGACTATACGATTTATCAATTTTGTCAATATAGCGCTACTAAAAACAGACTTGTAAACAAATTTTGCATCAACTCTAGCTTGCTAGAACTCCAAAATATTGATTAAAAACTATATTTCATTTTCTACGACGCCTTTGAAACGATCATTATATGATATGATTGAGTCGAAATCAGAATTTATTAAGTTGTCATTTTTTTTAACAAATGAAATTTTATGAAAATAACTAACAAGAGGCTAGAAAATTACATGAAACATAATGGTTTCATGTTCTTTCATCGATTGGTTATTCCTTTCCATTCAAATCTCTTTCTCCAATTTCGGTCTCGATTGGGTTTTGTAAACACAGTAACTAGTAATCATATATTTCTTATATCTATACCAAAGCCAATCAAAAAAAAAAAAAAAAAAAGACAACAATATTATCCACAATATGACTTTTTTAAACTTAGAATCTCTAAAAATACAGTCAAGATTACTCCAGAAGACGCCTACATATCTTCCCATCTCTCTTCTCTCTTATATATTATAACAAAGTCAATATTAGCAAATCATTTTGACTAAAGGATTACATGGCAAAGCGATAACCTTGGGTTAAAAAACGACTTTGAATAAGGACCATTAGATCAAACTTTGAAGATATATTTGCCAATATGTTAGACACGGAGTCAACTTTTATTAATTATTATACACTTATCCACGTACAAGATGATAACTATTACTATTACAATTACTATACTAATAATAACATATTAATAATAAACGATTAAGATTAATAATTTGAAGATAACTGTTACTAATTTTATTTACTTACTCTGCAATTAATTAATTAAAAACTTCACGTACAAGATAAACAATAATAATAATTTTTATATTATATATTATTATTATTATTATTATTATTATTAATTATTATCATTATTATATTATATTATTATTATTAAATATTGATAATTATTATTAGTGTTACTATATATTTTAATTACAATTTACAGTAGAATAACCGTGATAAAAGAATTATTAACGGGTACACAGCCCCGCCGGGTAAAGAAATTATTATTTTGGATGAGTATTTGACAAAAGGGATTGTGTCCCGCGGGTGTCATCCATATACACACTTAATACCAACTTATAATTAGGTTGTAGTAACCCGAACTTTTCCATGTTTATATATATTAAATAAAATTTTTATTTACATGATTAAGTGTTTCCAACATGTTAAGTAATCAAACTTGTTAAGACTTGATTAATTAAAATAGGTTTTACATAGACAATTGACCACCCAAGTTGACCGGTGATTCACGAACGTTAAAACTTGTAAAAACTATATGATGTCATATATATGGATATATATATATATATATATATATATATATATATATATATATATATATATATATATAGTTAACATGGTATTATGATAAGTAAACATATCATTAAGTATATTAACAATGAACTACATATGTAAAAACAAGACTACTAACTTAATGATTTCGAAACGAGGCATATATGTAACGATTATCGTTGTAACGACATTTAATTGTATATATATATCATATTAAGATATATTAATACATCATAATATCATGATAATGTAATAATTTAACATCTCTTTAGATATAATAAACAATGGGTTAACAACATTTAACATGATCGTTAACCTAAAGGTTTTAAAACAACATTTACATGTAACGACTAACGATGACTTAACGAATCAGTTAAAATGTATATACATGTAGTGTTTTAATATGTATTCATACACTTTTTAAAGACTTCAAGACACTTATCAAAATACTTCTACTTAACACAAATGCTTACAATTACATCCTCGTTCAGTTTCATCAACAATTCTACTCGTATGCACCCGTATTCGTACTCGTACAATACACAGCTTTTAGATGTATGTACTATTGGTATATACACTCCAATGATCAGCTCTTAGCAGCCGATGTGAGTCACCTAACACATGTGGGAACCATCATTTGGCAACTAGCATAAAATATCTCGTAAAATTACAAAAATATAACCTCACGAAATCTTCCTTATTTACAGTAAGATATCTTTTTAATACAAGGTAATACTCACATTCAAACTTTGATTCAATTTCTATAACTTTAACAATCTTATTTCAAGTGGAAATCTTACTTGAACTTGTTTTTGTGTCATGATTTTGCATCAAAAACTTTCAAGCCATCCAAAGATCCTTTTGAAAGGACCCGTTCATATACATTATAAACGATTCACAATAGTTGATTACATTACGAGGTATTTGACCTCTATATGATACATTTTACAAATATTGCATTCGTTTTTAAAAGATAAACTTTCTTTACATCGAAAATTGACAGACATGCATACCATTTCATAATATCCACTATCCAACTATAAATTGATTTAATAATAATCTTTGATGAACTCAATGACTCGAATGCAACATTCTTCGAAATATGCTATGAAAGACTCCAAGTACTATCTTTAAAATGAGCAAATGCACAGCAGAAGATTTCTTTAACACCTGAAAATAAACATGCTTTAAAGTGTCAACCAAAAGGTTGGTGAGTTCATTAGTTTATCATAATCATTTATTTCTATCATTTTAATAGACCACAAGAATTTCATTTCCAGTTCTCATAAATATACGTCCCATGCATAGAGACAAAAATAATCATTCATATGGTGAACACCTGGTAACCGACATTAACTAGATACATATAAGAATATCCCCTATCATTCCAGGATCCTCCTTCGAACATGATATAAATTTCGAAGTACTAAAGCATCCGGTACTTTGGATGGGATTTGTTAGGCCCAATAGATATATCTTTAGGATTCGCGTCAATTAGGGTGTCTGTTCCCTAATTCTTAGATTACCAGACTTTAATAAAAAATGGCATATTTGATTTCGATAATTTAACCATAGAATGTAGTTTCAATTATTGTGTCTATTTCATCAAACATTTATAAAAGCGCATGTATTCTCAGTCCCAAAAATATAAAGGGTAAAAAGGCAAATGAAACTCACCATACTGTATTTCGTAGTAAAAATACATATAACGTCATTGAACAAGTGCTAGGTTGGCCTCGGATTCATGAACCTAAATTAATTATATGTATTTATGTGTTGGTCAATATTTGTCTAACAAATTAGGTCAAGTCATAGTGTACCACAATCCTAATGCTCGAGACTAATATGCAAAAGTCAACAAAAGTAAATTTGACTCAAAATAATTTCCAAAAATCTATACATGATTAATATATAGTTTAAATATCGTTGTTTTATATTTTTAAATATTTTTAAAAGATTTATTAGAGTAAATAATATAATTTATTTATTAATAAATAAAATTTTATATTAAATTTATATAATAAAAAATACTTTTATATATATTAAGTAATAAAATTTATAGGGTTCATTTAATATCATAAAGATAATATGATAGGTATTATTAAAGTAAGTTATTACACGTAGTAAAATATGTTTGTATCACATATTTATTTGATAAAATAATATCTATAATGATAGTAAGTAAAAGTTGTATTATTTTGTAATAATAATTATTATTATAAAAATATCAATATTTATAATTACTAAGATGACATTATGATAAAACGATAATTCTAATTATGATAACTTTAATATTTACGATAATTTTTAATATTATTTTTAAAATAATAATTCTATTTAAAATAATAATAATAATGATATTTTATAGTAACAATGACATTTCTATTAAAATGATAATTTTTTGTTAAAATGATAGTTTTAATACTAACGATACTTTTAATAATAATAGTAATGATAAAAATAATAAGAACGATAATTTTATCTAAATCAATATCTTATAATATTTTAATTTCATCATGATACTCTTACTCATTATTTTCTAATCGTTTCGTTTAATAGCTTTTAATCATCTTTTATATCGTGTTCATAATAATAATAATAATAGTAATCAAAATAATTAGGTGTTACAAATATTTGTTTTAATTACACTAATATTAATAATGATAGTTACTATAATATTATTAACGATAATACTAATAATTATCTTAATGATAATATAGTAATAATAATAATAATAATAACAATAACAATAACCATTTTTAAATAATGATATATATATATATATATATTAATAATGATAATAATAATAATAATAATACTAATAATAATAATAATTGGATAATAATAATAATACTAATTATAACTTTAACGATAATAACGATAGTAATAATAAAAAAAATAACAATTTTTAATGATAAATTCCTTTTATTGATAAAGATAATAATAATCATAATAATAAGATAAAACTAGAACAACGATAAAAACGACGATAATAATAATCATTTTTAATAAAAATATCGAAAATTCAATTGATTATAACTTCTAATCCGTTCATCGAAACCATTCGATATCTAAAGGAAAAGTTCTTAATTTTTCGCTAGCTTTCCAAGGACATGCATATCTTATACCTTATCTCAAACGTAAGTGTAATTAATTCAAGATTCAACCTAACCTGTCTAAGGGCAATATCAAAAGTACAAGCATGCATAATCCTAAATACTCGAGCACTAGTCAGGGATACACTATTAGTATGTAAAAGTTAAATTATGAGTACTCACGTATCAATATTGAGATTCAATATTGCAGGAAAGGTACGTAGACGCAACGGAAATGATAAACACTATATTGACCTCACGAGCATACCCATGAACCATACTCAATCACCTCCATAGCTATAACTCATAATTTCCTTAATCCTATCCTACTCGAAAAACAATTTCGAAACCACTCGGACAGCACTCCGTCGTAATATTTTATGTATACTAATAATATCTTGAAATAATACGGAGTAAACATATATATGTAAATCGATTGAGAGAGTTTAGAGAAAAATATTTTCAAGTTTCTATGAAATAATGAAACTTATTGAATTCTATTTATAATAGATTTTTGAATTATTAAAGTGAATTATTAAAGTATGAATTATTAAAGTAAATTATTAAAGTATGAATTATTAAAGTGAATTATTAAAGTATGAATTATTAAAGTTAAAGTAAAGTAAAAATAAAGTAAAGGTAAAGTTTAAGTATAGTAAAAGTATAAAACTATGTACGTATAATACGCGTATAAATATATATAATATTAATTTAAATCGTTATATATATTTAATAAAATAAAATATAAATATCGTTATCTTTATCATACTAGTTAAGTAATGAGTTGTCAAAAGTGGTTCTAGATATTTATAAAAGTTATATACGTTTTAATAATAAAGTTCTTTTTAAACTGAAAACGTTTTTGTACGTTTGAAACTAAATAGATCAATCGAGTCTTTATGAGATTCAATCTTCCACTATCCTTTGTCTAGTTCTCAATGATTGACAATTTGTTCTTATTTATAAATCACTTTACCATTTTTCGAATATTGTTAAAATGGAAAGATTTCTCAAATCAACGTGGGCCTTTCAACAGAGACTTGTAATCATAATTCAATATATCTGATAATTCAATCATTTAATCTTATCTTCTAATTCCATTGATAAACATTTTGAAACAGATACAATCATATAAAGTATTTAATCTAATATTTTGTTTACGTTTCAAGTTATAATATATATACACATATACTTATATAATCATATTCGTTTAATGGTTCGTGAATCGTTGGAACTTGGTCGAGGTTGAATGAATGTATGAACATAGTTTAAAATTCTTGAAATTTAACTTAACAAATATTGTTTATCGTGTCGGAAACATATAAAGATTAAAGTTTAAATTTGGTTGGAAATTTCCGGGTTGTCACAGTACCTACCCGTTAAAGAAATTTCGTCCCGAAATTTGAGTGGAAAGGTCATGAATGATAATAAGTATGTTTTCATGATGCATACGGGCTGAAAATTAGAGTTTTATCATCAGCGAATAATTTGGATAAACAATCCATTTATATGAAGAGTACGAACGAAGCTAACATAGAAGAGTGAAATGAGTAAGTGTAGATTCATCTTATCATTTGACGTAGATATGATTGATTCCCAGATTTCAAGGGATTTGAAGAAAATCTTCTTAATAAGATTTGACTCTCCGATAATCAAGGGAATTAGGATCCGCTTTAAATGCGATCGTCCATTTTAATTGTTATGTCGGAGATTTTCTTATAAATTCACCTCCTTCGTTTCCTTACAACTCACACCTTCTGTTGATGCATTTTATGCAAGTCCCTAGACATCTACCCACGTCCATTGTAGGTACAACAATTTACAGGCCACCATGATTGCTCGTTATTATCCTATCCGTATTTGTATGTGGTTACAGGAACGGCAGGAACCAGATTTAGATTTTGACTATGTTAGACTTAGTCAGACGTACGAGTGAAGCCTCACTAGTACGGCTGACAGGCTCATACGCACGGTTGATGCTGAGCTAAGTCACAATTACAACCTAAATGAGAAGACACGAGTGAGTGATCACCCGTACGGCTGATGAAGCCAACTCATACGTGTGATGAATGAATCGTATGGGTGAGTCAACAGCAGGGGTATATAAAGTCTTATGTTCTTCATTTTAGGTTAAGCCTCTCATTTGTTACACACACTCAGATCTAGTGAGCTCCTCCGATTCTCTCTCAGTCCAAATCACCCAGGTGGTGAATAATAGCTCTAGGTGTTGATCTAATCACACTTGATTTAGTTGTGGTTTGACTAAATTAAAAATAAAAATAAAAAACTTAACCTATTCACTAGAGGGTTTGATTCACTTATTCCGCCCTTGTGTGAGTTAAATCTGTTGATTTCTAAGTTCCTAGTCATGTTTCATCACCTTCTATTCTTTCCCCCTCAACTCATATTTTAAAGTATTCATCAATATGCTCCATCCAGTTCTGATTCTCGATATACTTCTAACTTTCATATCGGTCATTCTTTTTTTTATCTACCGCCAGAAGAATCTATTTACTTCTACTATACTCTTGGGTTTATAGTGTTTCTAGTTCTCCCGTGTCTTTATATTGCTATATGCATCGATATATATGGTTTATAATTTCTGGTTTGTCGTTGGACTTTATATGTTCCCTTATATTTTAAAGTTTCTGCTTCTGTCTTCTATAATCATTATCATTCACAGTTAATGCTCTCTTTTATTTGCTGCAATTTATACCCCAATTTCTATTTCGGAGTTTTGTCCTTTTGTTTCTTCTTCTTGCGATTAAGCACCGCTTGTAATGGTCCAGAATTCACAGATATGAATTTCGGAATGAACATTGTTAATGTTCTAGGAAGGAAATTGTGATGGCACGATCTTGACTTGTCAAATTACTAGAATACCTTGGAAAAGGCCAAATCATCAAGAAATATTTTCTTGATATTTTAGAGGTTAAATAGAATACAAGAGTCGTATAACATGGTACATGATGATGTTATGATCTGTGAATCATCACGTTCCATTTAGAAACTCAGCATGACTTACTGTAATATAATCACATTGATCAAGTGTCATTTTATTATACTAATTCATGCTTCAGTTCCCAACACTACTTCAAAATATTCATATTTTAAACTTGAATGTTTTAGAATTTAGAAACTAAAATAGTTTCTTTTATGATGTAATACAGATAGCGCGAAGAGGTAAATGATTTCAAATAAGAAAAATTAAGAAAATATCTTCAGAAATATGGAGGATATTTATAATGAAAGATATGATGATATTTTAGAATTTCTAATATCAGAGGATGATGAAGAATATTGTCCGCAGGGGTTTAGAGTCAGGAGCAAGGTATTCGTTAATGACTTTAGCAGGTACTGAATCATTTGGATCCTTTGAAGTCAGGTTCAGTACTTTGCTCAATCCGTTTTCCAGTTCCAAAACTTCTCTTTTTCTGCGCTTTGCCAGCACACTTCATCATTATCATCCAGCTTTTACCATTTAAAGTCGTTTATACTTTTTGCTGCTTCATCAGCATTTTTTTTTTCGGAGAACCAATTCGCAGTTCGGAGTGTTTTTCAGAAACTTCACATTCAAATTAAGTCCAGAAGATAGACGTTATATATACACATATAACTGTTGGCGTAGACATGCTGCGAGATTTCAAAATACTGATTGCTAATTCCCAATGATTCGTATGGCAATTCTCATTACAAGATGCGAATGAGTAAATGATGGGGTTTCAATGAATAATTATAATGACTTTTTGGAGAGGCTAAAGTCAAAGGGTAATGAAGTTGTTGGTACATCTGCTAATAAAGTGGTGGAATGTAAAAGGTTTCCTGGTAACGATGGTGTATATCTCAAGGTTATAATAAGGTTAGTCTGACTGAAAAGTCGAAGTTGACTTGCTGGAGCTGTGACAAAACTGGCTACTTTGAATAGGAGTCCCAAAGTTATTTTTGCTAATAAATGCCAAAGAATCTGACGCGGATACGTTGTTTAAACTTTTACTTTGGTTTCAAGAGTTTTTCGGGTACATAACTGTGGGTAACATGTGGTTGGATCATCATCTCGATTGCTCATCATTCGAAGTGTCTTCAGGAATTTTCGAAGGGTTTGAACACAGATTGTAATCGTTAACATACATTTGATGTTCTAACACAGTTTTGAAGTCAAAATATAGCTTGTGAAAGATGTAAGGATCTAAGAGTGATGATTTTGGTCATATCTCAAGTTGAATTTTGAGATTTCAAAATCAGAATATGTAATTAAATTTTGAATGAGTATGGTTTCTATAAAAGAATGTATATTGTTGTAAAAGTAGGGAGTATAATGGATGATTTGCTGAATCAGATTCGAAGAATGTAACATATTAATTGTGAATTTATATATCTCTCGGGTATTACCTACCCGTTAAAAAAATTTCACAATTAATATTTTGTACAAAAGAATTTTATTACAGTCTTTATGAAAATATATATGTATATTTTCTTCAGACGTAACATAGATTTAATGAGTTAATGTTAAATTAAACTCATTTAATTTACGGTTGAAACTAGAATTGAATAATCCCTAAAGGCTTTAAAAAGTACATAACTTTTACGCAGTATTTCTTTAATGACATTGAAATTATGAATCAATACTTCGTTATTTGTTTATGTATGATGTTCGGTTCGTGGAATTCTTGGGAATTTCGCAAAGTACGAATGATGTTATCTGAAAAGTTTCGGGTACATCGATGATGAAAGTGTAAAATCAAATATATACTTGATTTATTATGAATTGGAATTTGTTGAATTGCGACAGAGATTGTAGTTAACGCTGGTTAAGTTGCGGTTGAAGGACGTACATTATTGCATATTTGTAATATGAATTAACCGAGTAGTTAAGATTCACACACAATAGCTTAGCACGGAAAGATTTATTTCAATATATATATATATATATATATATATATATATATATATATATATATATATATATATATATATATATATATATAATATACATATAATTTCTTCAGAGGGAATGAGTTAATTCTTCATAACTCGTTGATACAATATACACATTATTGATTCGTAATGATGTCCACAGTGATTCTTGAACTGACGGAGTTTGTGATGTTATCTGTGTTGTTGATTCGGATGTTGACTGTGCTGACGATGCTGGTAACGCTGACGGTACTGTTGATGCTGTTGGTAAACCAAGTTTAGCTTGTTAATCACACACCATTTTTGTCAGGGTTTCTACTCTTCCTTCTATCATTTTGGTTCGCTTAACTGATTTATGGTTAGGGCTAGATTAGATAATCTCTAAGACTTTAGAGATTACATAATCGCCGCGGAATGTTTCTCCAATGAAGTTATGAATTAATACTTCATCAGTTATTGTTGTTGGTACTCCTTGTTATCTATGGTGCGTATGACGTTGATGCTCGTGGGACAGATTGTGAAGTTGAGGTTTACGACGCGGTTGTGGTTGGAGGTGGTAATGGTACTGTTGGCGTTGATGATGGTGGTACTGGTTATGCTGCTGATGCTGCTGCTGGTGTTTGTAATCTCTGCACCATATTCTCCAAAGCCACTACCCGAGCGCGAAGCTCGTTGACTTCTTCTATTACACCGGGGTGATTGTCGGTTCGGACGAGCAGATAAATAAAATCTAAAATTTGATGTAATATATAATCGTGACGAGATACTCTGGAAATGAGCGAGAAAATGGTGTTTCGGACAGGTTCGCCGGTAAGTGCTTCAGGTTCTTCGTCAAGAGGGTAATGTGGTGGATGGAAGGGATCACCTTCTTCTTGTCTCCAATTGTTGAGGAGGCTACGAACCCATCCCCAATTCATCCAGAATAGGTGATGACTGATTGGTTGATCTATTCCGGTCACACTGCTTTCGGAGCTTGAATGGGGTTCCATTTCGAAATCTGAGTGACTTGAACTGATGACGAATTCCATTTCGTACGATTGGATAAAGGATTTTTTTTCCGATATGAAATGATTTTGGCTAACGGATGGTATTCTAATTACATAGAATATATATATATATATATATATAGATCAAAAGATTTCGTAGATTACGGAGGACTTTGCGGGATATGTCAGGCAAAGTTTAAAGTAACAGATACGATAAGATATGATTTAGCAGATATGCTAAGATATGAATTTTTGTCTATACACTATTCATGCAATCAATGCAGCAAGACATGTCTTAGACTAAAAATGATAAGCAGGTAATTTCCTGAGGATGATAAGTAGTTAATTTTCGACACAAAATGATAAGCAAAACTTTTGACATGCAGACACGGTCGAAGTCCAGACTCACTAATGCATCCTATCGACTTATCAGTTAGACACACTAATGCAGACCTGGTTCGCTAAGACCACCGCTCTGATACCAACTGAAAGGACCCGTTCATATACATTATAAACGATTCATAATAGTTGATTACATTGCGAGGTATTTGACCTCTATATGATACATTTTACAAACATTGCATTCGTTTTTAAAAGATAAACTTTCTTTACATCGAAAATTGACAGGCATGCATACCATTTCATAATATCCACTATCCAACTATAAATTGATTTAATAATAATCTTTGATGAACTCAATGACTCGAATGCAACGTTCTTCGAAATATGCTATGAAAGACTCCAAGTACTATCTTTAAAATGAGCAAATGCACAGCAGAAGATTTCTTTAACACCTGAGAATAAACATGCTTTAAAGTGTCAACCAAAAGGTTGGTGAGTTCATTAGTTTATCATAATCATTTATTTCCATCATTTTAATAGACCACAAGAATTTCATTTCCAGTTCTCATAAATATACGTCCCATGCATAGAGACAAAAATAATCATTCATATGGTGAACACCTGGTAACCGACATTAACTAGATACATATAAGAATATCCCCTATCATTCCGGGATCCTCCTTCGGACATGATATAAATTTCGAAGTACTAAAGCATCCGGTACTTTGGATGGGGTTTGTTAGGCCCAATAGATCTATCTTTAGGATTCGCGTCAATTAGGGTGTCTGTTCCCTAATTCTTAGATTACCAGACTTTAATAAAAAGGAACATATTCGATTTCGATAATTCAACCATAGAATGTAGTTTCAATTACTTGTGTCTATTTCGTCAAACATTTATAAAAACGCATGTATTCTCAGTCCCAAAAATATAAAGGGTAAAAAGGCAAATGAAACTCACCATACTGTATTTCGTAGTAAAAATACATATAACGTCATTGAACAAGTGCAAGGTTGGCCTCAGATTCACGAACCTAAATTAATTATATGTATTTATGTGTTGGTCAATATTTGTCTAACAAATTAGGTCAAGTCATAGTGTACCACAATTCTAATGCTCGAGACTAATATGCAAAAGTCAACAAAAGTAAATTTGACTCAAAATAATTTCCAAAAATCTATACATGATTAATATATAGTTTAAATATCGTCGTTTTATATTTTTAAATATTTTTAAAAGATTTATTAGAGTAAATAATATAATTTATTTATTAATAAATAAAATTTTATATTAAATTTATATAATAAAATATACTTTTATATATATTAAGTAATAAAATTTATAGGGTTCATTTAATATCATAAAGATAATATGATAGGTATTATTAAAGTAAGTTATTACATGTAGTAAAATATGTTTGTATCACATATTTATTTGATAAAATAATATCTATAATGATAGTAAGTAAAAGTTGTATTATTTTGTAATAATAATTATTATTATAAAAATATCAATATTTATAATTACTAAGATGACATTATGATAAAACGATAATTCTAATTATGATAACTTTAATATTTACGATAATTTTTAATATTATCTTTAAAATAATAATTCTATTTAAAATAATAATAATAATAATAATGATATTTTATAGTAACAATGACATTTCTATTAAAATGATAATTTTTGTTAAAATGATAGTTTTAATACTAACGATACTTTTAATAATAATAGTAATGATAAAAATAATAAGAACGATAATTTTATCTAAATCAATATCTTATAATATTTTAATTTCATCATGATACTCTTACACATTATTTTCTAATCGTTTCGTTTAATAGCTTTTAATCGTCTTTTTATATCGTGTTCATAATAATGATAATAATAGTAATCAAAATAATTAGGTGTTACAAATATTTGTTTTAATTACACTAATATTAATAATGATAGTTACTATAACATTATTAACGATAATACTAATAATTATCTTAATGATAATATAGTAATAATAATAATAACAATAATAATAACCATTTTTAAATAATGATATATATATTAATAATGATAATAATAATAATACTAATAATAATAATAATTGGATAATAATAATAATACTAATTATAACTTTAACGATAATAACGATAGTAATAATAAAAAAAATAACAATTTTAATGATAAATCCCTTTTATTGATAAAGATAATGATAATCATAATAATAAGATAAAACTAGAACGACGATAAAAACGACGATAATAATAATCATTTTTAATAAAAATATCGAAAATTCAATTGATTATAACTTCTAATCCGTTCATCGAAACCATTCGATATCTAAAGGAAAAGTTCTTAATTTTTCGCTAGCTTTCCAAGGACATGCATATCTTATACCTTATCTTAACCGCAAGTGTAATTAATTCAAGATTCAACCTAACCTGTCTAAGAGAAATATCAAAAGTACAAGCATGCATAATCCTAAATACTCGAGCACTAGTCAGGGATACACTATTAGTATGTAAAAGTTAAATTATGAGTACTCACGTATCAATATTGAGATTCAATATTGCAGGAAAGGTAAGTAGATGCAACGGAAATGATAAACACTATATTGACCTCACGAGCATACCCATGAACCATACTCAATTACCTCCATAGCTATAAACCATAATTTCCTTAATCCTATCCTACTCTAAATCAATTTCGAAACCACTCGGACAGCACTCCGTCGTAATATTTTATGTATACTAATAATATCTTGAAATAATACGGAGTAAATATATATATGTAAATCGATTGAGAGAGTTTAGAGAAAAATATTTTCAAGTTTCTATGAAATAATGAAACCTATTGAATTCTATTTATAATAGATTTTTGAATTATTAAAGTGAATTATTAAAGTATGAATTATTAAAGTGAATTATTAAAGTATGAATTATTAAAGTGAATTATTAAAGTATGAATTATTAAAGTGAATTATTAAAGTATGAATTATTAAAGTTAAAGTAAAGTAAAAATAAAGTAAAAATAAAGTTTAAGTATAGTAAAAGTATAAAACTATGTACGTATAATACGCGTATAAATATATATAATATTAATTTAAATCGTTATATATATTTAATAAAATAAAATATAAATATCGTTATCTTTATCATACTAGTTAAGTAATGAGTTGTCAAAAGTGGTTCTAGATATTTATAAAAGTTATATACGTTTTAATATTAAAGTTCTTTTTAAACTGAAAACGTTTTTGTACGTTTGAAACTAAATAGATCAATCGAGTCTTTATGAGATTCAATCTTCCACTATCCTTTGTCTAGTTCTCACTGATTGACAATTTGTTCTTATTTATAAATCACTTTACCATTTTCTGAATATTGTTAAAATGGAAAGATTTCTCAAATCAACGTGGGCCTTTCAACAGTGACTTGTAATCATAATTCAATATATCTGATAATTCAATCATTTAATCTTATCTTCTAATTCCGTTGATAAACATTTTGAAACAGATACAATCATATAAAGTATTTAATCTAATATTTTGTTTACGTTTCAAGTTATAATATATATACACATATACATATATAATCATATTCGTTTAATGGTTCGTGAATCGTTGGAACTTGGTCGAGGTTGAATGAATGTATGAACATAGTTTAAAATTCTTGAAATTTAACTTAACAAATATTGTTTATCGTGTCGGAAACGTATAAAGATTAAAGTTTAAATTTGGTTGGAAATTTCCGGGTTATCACACCTTTGAAGCTAGATCTATTTTTCTCATTTCCTGTATGTTTATCCACAAAACCTGAGGTAGTAATGATGTTCATAACATCATTCGATTCATATATATAAAACTACCTTATTCGAAGGTTTAAACTTGTAATCACTAGAACATAGTTTAGTTAAATCTAAACTTATTCGCAAACAAAAGTTAATCCTTCTAACTTGACTTTTAAAATCAACTAGACACATGTTCTATATCTATATGATATGCTAACTTAATGATTTAAAACCTGAAAACACAAAAAACACCGTAAAACTGGATATACGCCTTCGTAGTAACACCGCGGGCTGTTTTGGGTTAGTTAATTAAAAACTATGATAAACTTTGATTTAAAAGTTGTTCTTCTGTGAAAATGATTTTTCTTATGAACATAAAACTATATCCAAAAATCATGGTTAAACTCAAAGTGGAAGTATGTTTTCCAAAATGGTCATCTAGACGTCGTTCTTTCGACTGAAATGACTACCTTTACAAAAACGACTTGTAACCTGTATTTCTGACTATAAACTTATACTTTTTATGTATATATTCATAAACTTAAGTTCAATATGAAACCATAGCAATTGGATTCACTCAAAACGGATTTAAAACGAAAAAGTTATGGGTAAAACAAGATTGATTATTTTTGCTTGTTGTAGCTACGTGAAAAATTGGTAACAAATCTATATTAATCTTATCCTAGCTAACTCATATTGTATTATACATGTGTTCTAATATATTATGTAATCTTGGGATACCATAGACACGTATGCAAATGTTTTAACATATCATATCGACCCATGTATATATGTTATTTGGAACAACCATAGACACTCTATATGCAGTAATGTTGGAGTTAGCTATACAGGGTTGAGGTTGATTCCAAAAATATATATACTTTGAGTTGTGATCTAGCCTGAGATGTGTATACACTGGGTCGTGGATTGATTCAAGATAATATATATTGATTTATTTCTGTACATCTAACTGTGGACAATTAGTTGTAGGTTACTAACTAGGACAGCTGACTTAATAAACTTAAAACAGTAAAACGTATTAAAAATATTGTAAATATATTTTGAACATACTTTGATATATATGCACATATTTGTTATAGGTTCGTGAATCGACCAGTGGCCAAGTCTTACTTTCTAACGAAGTAAAAATCTGTGAAAGTGAGTTATAGTCCCACTTTTAAAATCTAATATTTTGGGATGAGAATACATGCAGTTTTATAAATGTTTTACGAAATAGACACAAGTAAATGAAACTACATTATATGGGTGAATGATCGAAGCCGAATATGCCCCTTTTTAGCTTGGTAGCCTAAGAATTTGGGAACATACCCCCAAATTGACGTGAATCCTAAAGATAGATCTATCGGGCCCAACAAGCCCCATTCTGGAATTTGGAATGATTTAGTACTTCAAAATTATCATATCCGATGGGTGTCCCGGAATGATGGGGATATTCTATATGCATCTTGTTAATGTCGGTTACCAGGTGTTCACCATATGAATGAATTTTATCTCTATGTATGAGATGTATATTGAAATATGAAATCTTGTGGTCTATTATTATGATTTGATAATATATAGGTTAAACCTATAACTCACCAACATTTTTTTGTTGACGTTTTAAGCATCTTTATTCTCAGGTAATTATTAAGAGCTTCCGCTTTTGCATACTAAAATAAGGACAAGATTTGGAGTCCATGCTTGTATGATATTGTGTAAAAACTGCATTCAAGAAACTTATTTTTGATGTAATATATTCTTAATGTAAACCATTATGTAATGGTCGTGTGTAAACGGTATATTTTAGATTATCATTATTTGATAATCTATGTAATGCTTTTTAAACCTTTATCGATAAAATAAAGGTTATGGTTGTTTTAAAAATGAATGCAGTCTTTGAAAAACGTCTCATATAGAGGTCAAAACCTCGCGACGAAATCAATTAATATGGAACGTTTATAATCAATATGAATGGGATATTTCATAGGTTTTATAATTTACGCACTTAATATAGATCACGATCATCATAGGCATTATAAAAGATTACCTTATATACTTACGACATTACGTATTAGTATTTGGCAATCTTGTCTAAATCATGAGCATTATCCTATATACTAAAACACACTCAGAATTTCGTCGTTTCAGTTGTTTCGGATTTTCATTTTGAGTTTGCGTTTACACTGCAATCGGTCCCTCAACTTTGGCTCAATTTACACAAGGACCCCTCAAATTTTCATTTTTTCAGGGGTTGAAAGTATATATATATATATATATATATATATATATATATATATATATATATATATATATAATTTCATTAAAATAAAAGAAACTAATTCCACCCGAATATTTAACGGGCCCTATCTTCTCGCTCGGTGTGAGTTAAATTTTTTCGAGACCACCGTTCAACTCGAAATAATTTTACGAACACAACGCGACTAACTATACGCGAAACGCACATCGTTAAAAAACACTAAATATTTCGGGCTATATTTCATACATATACATACACGTACAACAAACAACCCAACCTATTAGATATATTATGTACAAAACAACGTATATTCAAATTCGACCGCGCGTTAAATACAACCGCAGCAACGCGCGGTTAATTTTTTTTGTAGTTTTATCTATTTAGATAAAATTTAAAATATTTTCATGATTGATGTATTTTATATCATATCCTGTTGAATTACTTTTAAATGTCTTTTTATAATACTAACTCGTTTTTAAGTCCGGCAAAATTGCTGGCTATAAACTAGTTGAAGTTATTAAAATTGTAAACAAACCTCAAAATTACTGAACTATAACAGATCAAAGAAATAACAAGATCCAGATCCAAAAAATATACACCAGATTCAATCTAAACTTTTACAAACAAAATGAAATCTCTCACACTCACTCTTTGTTCAATAAACAATACATTTATGAAGACACACAAAGAAATCACAGAATCAATCTCACAGTTGAATCAAGGTGATTAACATGTGAGAGAAGAACAGAAACCCTAGTAGATCGAAGTGAGAGAGAGATATTTCTCCAGAGAAAATAGAAAACTGATGATAAAATAAATTAAAGAGAAATACAGCCTTTTTATATTTTCTGGAGCAAAATATTAACCATCTGGTCCCTGGACTTCTTAATTGTGAACTTTTGCCCAGAAAGTGTTGAAATAATAAACACAAGTTGTGTTTTTCTCAAATTGGCCACATAAATTAATGTAATAGCATCATCACTGCAACTTGATAACCAACACTGCATCTCCTTTACAATCTACTCTTTTCTGCAATTATCAACAACAAAGATCTACAGCATCATCAGCAAATCACTTGCTATCTACTCACCTGCATAATCTCATCATAGAGAATAAGTAGAAATTATAAATAAAGAAATTAGATTGAACACTTAAAATATATATGTTTTAACACCCCCCCCCCCCCCCAATCTAATTTCTGGAACAGGTCTATCAGTTTTAACTCATCACAAATAAACTTGTGTGAATTAACACCAAGACCTTTGGTAAAAATATCTGCTAATTGACTAGCAGACTGAACATTAACAATTCTGATTGCTCCTGTTGAACATTTGTCTCTAACCAAATGCAAATCAATTTCAAAATGTTTAGTTCTCTCATGAAATATAGGATTGGCTGCAATTTGAATTGCAGACCTATTGTCACAATATAAATTAACAGGAAGCAAGTCATTAACTTTTAAATCAGTTAAAATGTTAATTATCCACAATATTTCAGCAGTTGTAGCAGCCATAGCTCTGTATTCAGACTCTGTGGAAGATCTGGATACAGCAGCTTGCTGCTTACTTTTCCAAGAAACTAGAGAACCACAAAAGAAAACACAGTAACCAGTAATGGACTTTCTAGATTGAAGACATTTACCCCAATCTGCATCAACATAAGCAGATAAAGAAATAGAAGCAGGCCTAGAAAGCAACACTCCTTTACCTGGAGATCCTTTAAGGTATCGTAAAATTCTGAGAGCCAATTTCAAATGTGAACTCAAAGGTGAGTGCATATATCTACTCAAACACTAAACAGCAAATGCTATATCAGGTCTGGTATTTGTAAGATAAATAAGTTTACCCACCAGCTTCTGATATTTAGTAACATTAGACAACAATGCATCATTACTATTTGGTTCAGTGTTAAGCTTAACATTAAAATCCATTGGTACAGCTACTGGTTTGCTTCCCAACAGACCAAACTCATTAATCAACTCAATGCAATACTTTCTTTGTGACAAACAAACACCTTGTTCACATTTTAAAACTTCTATTCCTAAAAAATATTTCAACTCACCCAAATCTTTGATTAAAAACTTGGTTTTCAAAAAAGTTTTAAACTTTTCAATTTCAAATTCATTGTTCCCAGTAATCACAATATCATCAACATACACAAGCAATGCAACAAAAATATCATTTTCACTTTTTACAAACAATGAATAATCACTAACACTTTGAACAAAATTATTTTCTTTTAAGGCTTGAGTCAATTTTTCATTCCATTGTCTAGGTGCTTGTTTTAAGCCATATAAAGATTTCACTAACCTACAAACCTTAGTTTCATTTTAGAAAAATAACCCTGAAAAAGATCCATATACACTTCTTCATACAAGTCACCATACAAAAAAGCATTATTAACTTCCAATTGAAACAATTTCCAACCATTTTGAACAGCTAGAGTAATTAAACACCTAACAGTTACCATCTTTGCAACAGGAGAAAAAGTCTCATCAAAGTCAACTCCCTCTCTTTGACTATAGCCTTTTGCAACTAACCTAGCCTTAAACCTTTCTATCTCTCCAGTTGACCTATACTTGATCTTATAGATCCACCTACAACCTATTGGTTCCCTTCTTTCTGGAAGTTCAGTTAATACCCATGAATTGTTTCTAAGTAAAGCTTCCATTTCTTCATTCATTGCATTATCCCATCTAGGATCTTGTGCAGCCTCATTATAACTTTTAGGTTCAATACTCTTATTCAGACTAGATGTAAAACAGAAATTTTCCTTAGACAGGTAAGAATAATTGACCACATTATGTAAACTATACTTAACCTTTGAATTCATCACATAGTCATCAAATTTTTTAGGTAAGACAGATGGCCTTTCAGATCTCCTAAGAGTATTAGTGTCAACAGAACTAGGATGAGTAGCAGAACTTTGTCTCCCAGATGATGAAGGTTCAAGAAAAATATTTGTATTTTGTAAATTGCCCTCAGGGAATTGATAACAACTATCACCACTACCAGATGCATCAGAAGTGCCATCACCATTACCTACTGTATCAACCCTTGAAGATTGAGTATGTGTGTAAGACCCGAATATTTATTTTGTATACTTGTTTATAAAAGACATATGAGATCGGGCTTCGTTTAATATTTATATGGAATTAATATGCAAAGGAATCTGGTTCAGCTGTGTTGCGCGCCGCGCAGGGTTGGGGTGCGCCGCGCCGATTGCTGCTGACAGAACCCTCTTTATTTTTAATTGCTTTAATGAGGGGTAAAAGGGTAAAATCACATGGGGCCGGATTTGTGAGGCTTATGAGCTAGTTTGGATCAGTTTTGGATCCCATCACATCCATTCATCATCTTCATCCATTCTTAGAGAGAGAGAGAGGCTTAGAGAGAGATTGAAGGTTTTGGCGAGGAAGAAGCTCGAATCGTTCAAAGTCTCGGGTTTTAAAGTTGTTCTCCTCGTTCCTAGCTACGTTGTGGTGGTATTGGTAAGCTCAAACTCCGAATTTCATTTGTTTAACTTGATATTCAGTTTAGGGTTTTGAGTTAATTTGTTGAGTAACCCACTTAGGTGATGAAATGGGTTTATGGTGACTAGTTATTCTTGTCACTTGGCGGGTTTTGGGTTGGATGACGTTTTGGCCTTGATTAGGCTTTGGTTTGGAGTTTAATCACTTGGATTAGTGATTATGGAAGTATTGGAACCCATTTAGGGTAATTTGGGTGACTAATTGTGACTTTGGGTCAAATTAGGTTCGGTGGTAATTATGACCCAATTGGCGATTTAATGATGTTTTTAAACTTAAAATGGATTAAGTTGAAGTATAGAACCGAGTTAAATGTGTTTAGGTGTCAAAACTTGTAAAGGATGAGATTTTGACCTTTATGGGTCAAAATTAGGGTTTAAGTGTCAAAATGGGTATGACACGTGTTTAACACTTGAGTTCGAGTTTAATTGGCGTATTAGGACCATTCTCACTTGTGTTAGTGATTATTGGTTAGTTTTGGGCACGGTTTGTGCTTGGAAGTGCATTTGGGTCGAAATTGCACTAAGTGACGAATTGGGTTGATTTGTAAACCCACTCTAAGTGTATTGTTGTAATTGTGAATAGGTACTTTCCATTGGCGAGTTGCGGATTACTTGGAAGCACTCTTCAAGACTTCAAGGTGAGTGATATTATCCTATGTACATATGTATGTGTAGGATGGGTGCGGGTCGGGTGGAGTGATTCTCGGCTATAGAGCTCACTTCACATGTAGGTGGACTTGATGGACTTTTGTATAAGTCCAATTGGCACGGTTGTGCGTTTGGTTGACCATCTTTGGCGAAGTACACGTTCGTGTGTACATTATCACACGTGATTGTGATTTGGATGTTGTAGCCCCGATGTGGTGGATTTTATAATCCCGTGACCGTGGGTTTGAGTTGGAGACGTGAATCGCGTGTGGTTTCGGATTCACGATGACGCGTGTGGTTTCGGTCATCTTATCAAATGAATCTCGTGTAGTTCGGATTCATGGTGACTCGTGTAGTTCGGTCATCTTATTGAGGTAGTAATCTCGTGTGGTTTCGGATTACTAAGGCTCGTGTAGTTCGGCCAACCTCGATGTTGTGAAGATAGTAATCTCGTGTGGTTTCGGATTACTAAGGCTCGTGTAGTTCGGCCAATCTTCATTGTGGTATTTGGTTCTCGGTATTGGGTTAAGGCGTTAACCTTGTTCGTTTATATTGTTATATATTAATGTATTGTTGTGTTGTAGCTAACCCTCCGGGTGTAGCTATTTGGCGTTGTTCACATCGTCGTTGGTGAACTTATATTGTTGTTGTATCTTTAACTCGTTGCTTAGAGATCGTACGGTATGCTTAGTGTAGCGCCTTATATGGATGCCTCGGTATGCGGTATTTGTTATTTTGTGGCGTGTCCATTTTATACATATATATGTATGTAGTATATTATCATTCACTAAGCGTTAGCTTACCCTCTCGTTGTTGACTCTTTTTATAGATTGCATGCGGATGGTGGCTCGGGTAAGCGCGAGGATTAGCGGACTTGCATAGTTGCGTAGAAGGCTTGCTTTTGGATTTATTAGGATTGGGTAGCGTATCCCCAATCGCCATGCTCGGCTTTGTTTTGTATTAAAAGTCTTATGGTCGAAAATTGTATTTTGGTACTTAAGGGGGTAATTTGGGTCAATGTGTGCCCCGCTTCGTAAACTAAATTTTATTAATGGAACGCGCTAGTTTTCATATATTGAACATGCGGTTAAAAGCGTTTTGTCTAAATATGTCGGGAACTAGTCAAACATTTTCGCATTTAAAGACTTTCCGGACAGTCAGGTTTGGCGCGCCGCGCGGCCTATATGGCGCGCCGCGCCAGGTGGCAGTCCAGCAAAATTTTTTTTATTGTTGTAATTTTACATGGTTTAATCGCGGGTTGGTTTGGGTTGTTACAAGTGGTATCAGAGCATGGTCTAAGGGATTTAGGTGACTTGAGATAGGTGCCTAGACTTAGACTTGTGTGTGCTTAAATTGTTGCGGGACTTGTAGGATTACGGGTCGGAATGGGTTTGGTTAGTGCCTTGGCTATAGGTTGACTAACGTTTATATTAGTAATGCGGATATTATTAATATGTTGTTGTGTTGTGATAATAATTCTCGCGTGTGTTTGTACTGCGTAGAATTTTGGTTGTGTTTGTGTATATCATCGAGCGAGACGGTCGTTGTACTAACGAGTCGATGCGGCATGTGTGCGTAATAAGAACTTTCAAACCTTATTACGGGTGCAAATCGTGTCTAACAAGTGATGTACGATGAGTGTTTAGCAAGATGGGGCTGTGTCGTGCGTACGGTTTTACACGTTCGTGGACTAATCGTTTTGCATTCTTTAGAATGGCGACGCGAAACGAGATCGAGACGAATGACGAGGAGTTTAATACTAGAGTTGCGGCCGCCGTTGCGGAGCAAATGAGTGCGTTAGAAGAAAGAATGGAAAGGAGGTATTCCGAACTTCAAAGTAGTGGTGAAATGGAGCGTTATCTTAAGAGCTTCATGAGGACTAAACCCCCGATGTATGACGGAAAGCCGGATCCTTTGGTAAGCACAACTTGGATTTCGGACGTCGAAGGGTGTTTCCGTACTATTGATTGCCCTCCCGAGAGAAAGACGAGACTCGCTACGAGTTTGTTGCGGGGTAGGGCAAGGGATTGGTTGGATGGTAAGATTGATCTTGTCGGTGGCGAGACGTTTATGGCTTTATCGTGGGACGACTTTAAGGAGGAATTCTTCGAGGAGTTCCGGACTTCGGTCGATTTGTGGGAATTGCGTAATGAGTTGCGAAATTTGCGACAAGGATCTATGGATTTGAGTACTCTCAAGACGACCTTTATGGCGAAGGCTCGTTTTTGTCCGGAGTATTTGGGGAATGATCGTTTGTTGATGGGAGATTTCTATCGGACCTTGAATGATGACTTGAAAAGTAAAATTAGCCGGGGTCAAGCGAAATCGTTTTCGGAATTATTCGACTTGGCTAGAGGTTTCGAGTCGTATTCACGATCGAAAAAGGGTGAACCTTCAAGTGAGCGAAGGGTCGTTTCTTATGGTGCTCCGAGTAAGAGGGCTAAGGGTCCGAGTGTGAGCACGGGTGGTACGCGAACGGGTATGTCGGATTCTAGTGCGGTTAGATGTTACAATTGTGGCGTGAGGGGTCACAAGTCTTGGGAATGTTCGGTACCAAAGGGTGATGGTATGGTGTGCTTCAATTGCCAAAAGGAAGGACATCGTAAGTCGGAATGTCCCAAGTTAGCGGGGACGGGTGCGGCCATGAGACGTTAAGGTACGTTTAATTTTGATAAATATGTCTTTTGATTATTTATTAAATGCCGTTTGAGTTTGAGTTGCGTGCCTTTGTTGTGCATGTTATGCTATGGGTGACGTTCCTAATGGAAGTACCCTATGTTGATGTTTGATTGACGGGCGAAGGGCGTAAGACTTGGCGTAACCAAGCATTCCTTAGTATTTGGAAAATGTCTCTACCAAGCCATGGAAATGGGTTTTGGTGTTCGGATGTTAGAGCATGTTCGCTCTCGTGTTGAAGTTGATGAACCATGAGGTTCGACGGGTGGGATGAAACCCGAGGAATCGAGTGTTTTGGGTCTCGATGTATGTAGGTAAGGGATTCTACGTGACGCGACATTAGGTGCCTCTTTTATACCTACTAGCGTAGTGTTCGACTCCGATTATGTTGCGGTACACTTCTCGTACAAAGTGTTTAAGGGTTGGTTAAAATCCTTCGTGTGCTCAAGGTTGGAGCAAGATGTGGTAATGGGTCGTGTGAGCCCAATTGTTGGTAAAGTCTACCTGTGGTAGCATTGTGCGGTTGTACGAGTTGTGGATATGGAACGTGGTTCTAAGTGGGGGAGTTACACTCCCGCACGAGGAAGTTTTAGTGTGAGATTTCGGATGATGCTATTGGTAGATCCGGAAAATGTTGTCGAGACCTGGTTGGGTCGATTTGTGGTAGAGTACAATCTCGGATAAATTGTACTTATGGTTTGGATTTGAATCATCACCGAGGTGGTAACGTGGTAAATCTCGTTGAGAGATAATGGACGTGTTTGGCGAGCAAGGTGAAATCCTCCGGTTAAGGGAGGTGTGTGTCGGGTTCTCTTGTGGAGAATTATTGTTTGGTACCTATGTTTGGTATAGGTGGTTCTTGCTTGATTATGGTATGGTTGTTTGATGAAGCATGATCTTTAGGGTCCGCTGACTTCATCATAGGAATACGTGATTGATGGAGCATGACCTTCGGGGTCCGCTGACTTCGTCATGAGCGTGGTGTTATATCGGTGAAGCATGATCTTCGGGTCCGCTGACTTCATCCGGTGTTGTGATCGGTGAAGCATGATCTTCGGGTAGGCTGACTTCATCCGGTGTTGTGATTGGTGGAGCATGACCTTCGGGGTCCGCTGACTTCATCAAGGGAGTAGTGTTATGTCGGTATGGTGTAACACTATCGGGAAATGCGAGTACCGGTGGGAAATGCGAGTACCATTCCTGTGTTGAGATTGTGGATCGCGTGTGTTTTCGGATTCACGATGACGCGTGTAGTTCGGTCATCTTATTGGAATGAATCTCGTGTAGTTCGGATTCATGGTGACTCGTGTAGTTCGGTCATCTTATTGAGGTAGTAATCTCGTGTGGTTTCGGATTACTAAGGCTCGTGTAGTTCGGCCAACCTCGATGTTGTGGAAGTGAATCTCGTGTAGTTCGGATTCACAAATGACTCGTGTGGTTTCGGTCATTGTATTGAGGAGTGAGTCTCGTGTAGTTCGGATTCACAAATGACTCGTGTAGTTCGGTCATTCCTCTGGGATAGTGACTCTCGTGTAGTTCGGATTCACTATGGCGCGTGTAGTTCGGCCATTCCCGATTGTGTTGTGGTGAAGGTAGTGAGTCGCTTGTAGTTCGGATTCACTAAGGCGCGTGTGTTTTCGGCCAGCCTTCGTGTTGTGTGATCTGTCGGTTGTTTTATACACCGATGGTGGGGTCGTGAGGACCATGTTGTGAGATTAGTGATGCGATAGCCGTGTTTCGCTCACATGTTGGTTACGGGTGTGACGATGGTTGATTTCGTACACCTTGGGATTTGCGTTTCCATAGTCGTTTGGGCGCTATCGGTTTTTAACCGTTGGATTATGATGTTACGGTAGTTGCGTATTGGTCGTATTGCGCACTACAAGGGATGTCTATTGAGTGGTGTTATCCGTAAGGATTCGTTTGGATCGGTCTTCATCGGTTCGGGTTGTTGACCTTAGGTTGGGACTTGGGTGCTTTTAGCGTTGTACTCGGTAATAGTACACTAAGGAATTAATATCTCGGTATGAGAATGGTTGGGTTTTCCCAGTGTTAGGGAATGAGCATGGTGTTAGTGCTCGGATTATGGATTTGATAAATCGCGGGTGACGATTTACTTGTGGAAGGCGATTCATTGGGAAAAATTGCTTAGGAAAGTCGGATTGGACTTATGTTGAGGACCGTAGAGTGGAGTCCGTTTGGTCAAGTGATGAGGATCACGAGGACGTGATCGAGTTTAAGTGGGGGAGAGTTGTAAGACCCGAATATTTATTTTGTATACTTGTTTATAAAAGACATATGAGATCGGGCTTCGTTTAATATTTATATGGAATTAATATGCAAAGGAATCTGGTTCAGCTGTGTTGCGCGCCGCGCAGGGTTGGGGCGCGCCGCGCCGATTGCTGCTGACAAAACCCTCTTTATTTTTAATTGCTTTAATGAGGGGTAAAAGGGTAAAATCACATGGGGCCGGATTTGTGAGGCTTATGAGCTAGTTTGGATCAGTTTTGGATCCCATTCACATCCACTCATCATCTTCATCCATTCTTAGAGAGAGAGAGAGAGGCTTAGAGAGAGATTGAAGGTTTTGGCAAGGAAGAAGCTCGAATCGTTCAAAGTCTCGGGTTTTAAAGTTGTTCTCCTCGTTCCTAGCTACGTTGTGGTGGTATTGGTAAGCTCAAACTCCGAATTTCATTTGTTTAACTTGATATTCAATTTAGGGTTTTGAGTTAATTTGTTGAGTAACCCACTTAGGTGATGAAATGGGTTTATGGTGACTAGTTATTCTTGTCACTTGGCGGGTTTTGGGTTGGATGACGTTTTGGCCTTGATTAGGCTTTGGTTTGGAGTTTAATCACTTGGATTAGTGATTATGGAAGTATTGGAACCCATTTAGGGTAATTTGGGTGACTAATTGTGACTTTGGGTCAAATTAGGTTCGGTGGTAATTATGACCCAATTGGCGATTTAATGATGTTTTTAAACTTAAAATGGATTAAGTTGAAGTATAGAACCGAGTTAAATGTGTTTAGGTGTCAAAACTTGTAAAGGATGAGATTTTGACCTTTATGGGTCAAAATTAGGGTTTAAGTGTCAAAATGGGTATGACACGTGTTTAACACTTGAGTTCGAGTTTAATTGGCGTATTAGGACCATTCTCACTTGTGTTAGTGATTATTGGTTAGTTTTGGGCACGGTTTGTGCTTGGAAGTGCATTTGGGTCGAAATTGCACTAAGTGACGAATTGGGTTGATTTGTAAACCCACTCTAAGTGTATTGTTGTAATTGTGAATAGGTACTTTCCATTGGCGAGTTGCGGATTACTTGGAAGCACTCTTCAAGACTTCAAGGTGAGTGATATTATCCTATGTACATATGTATGTGTAGGATGGGTGCGGGTCGGGTGGAGTGATTCTCGGCTATAGAGCTCACTTCACATGTAGGTGGACTTGATGGACTTTTGTATAAGTCCAATTGGCACGGTTGTGCGTTTGGTTGACCATCTTTGGCGAAGTACACGTTCGTGTGTACATTATCACACGTGATTGTGATTTGGATGTTGTAGCCCCGATGTGGTGGATTTTATAATCCCGTGACCGTGGGTTTGAGTTGGAGACGTGAATCGCGTGTGGTTTCGGATTCACGATGACGCGTGTGGTTTCGGTCATCTTATCAAATGAATCTCGTGTAGTTCGGATTCATGGTGACTCGTGTAGTTTGGTCATCTTATTGAGGTAGTAATCTCGTGTGGTTTCGGATTACTAAGGCTCGTGTAGTTCGGCCAACCTCGATGTTGTGAAGATAGTAATCTCGTGTGGTTTCGGATTACTAAGGCTCGTGTAGTTCGGCCAATCTTCATTGTGGTATTTGGTTCTCGGTATTGGGTTAAGGCGTTAACCTTGTTCGTTTATATTGTTATATATTAATGTATTGTTGTGTTGTAGCTAACCCTCCGGGTGTAGCTATTTGGCGTTGTTCACATCGTCGTTGGTGAACTTATATTGTTGTTGTATCTTTAACTCGTTGCTTAGAGATCGTACGGTATGCTTAGTGTAGCGCCTTATATGGATGCCTCGGTATGCGGTATTTGTTATTTTGTGGCGTGTCCATTTTATACATATATATGTATGTAGTATATTATCATTCACTAAGCGTTAGCTTACCCTCTCGTTGTTGACTCTTTTTATAGATTGCATGCGGATGGTGGCTCGGGTAAGCGCGAGGATTAGCGGACTTGCATAGTTGCGTAGAAGGCTTGCTTTTGGATTTATTAGGATTGGGTAGCGTATCCCCAATCGCCATGCTCGGCTTTGTTTTGTATTAAAAGTCTTATGGTCGAAAATTGTATTTTGGTACTTAAGGGGGTAATTTGGGTCAATGTGGGCCCCACTTCGTAAACTAAATTTTATTAATGGAACGCGCTAGTTTTCATATATTGAACATGCGGTTAAAAGCGTTTTGTCTAAATATGTCGGGAACTAGTCAAACATTTTCGCATTTAAAGACTTTCCGGACAGTCAGGTTTGGCGCGCCGCGCGGCCTATATGGCGCGCCGCGCCAGGTGGCAGTCCAGCAAATTTTTTTTTATTGTTGTAATTTTACATGGTTTAATCGCGGGTTGGTTTGGGTTGTTACAATGTGGTATTGATGTTGCAACATCATGAACACTGGGATTAAGAGATCTCCCTTCATCATTGGGACTTGAAGAACTTTGAGTATTAGATTTTTCAGGGTAAAATAAGTCAAAGAAATTAATTTGATTTAAACCAGAAATATTATCAGACTGTTTATTTAAAAGTTTGAAGGGAAAAATATCTTCATAAAACTTAACATCCCTTGAATAAAACATAACTTTGCTATCCAAACTCCACAACTTATAACCTTTCTTTTCATTTGAATATCCCATAAAAACACACTTTTCAGACCTTTCAGAAAACTTATCAACAACATTCAAAAGTTTTGCAAAACATAAACACCCAAAGCTCTTAAAATGGGAGAAATTTGGTTCAAATCCAAAAATTATTTCATAGGGAGACTTTCCTGCTAACACCTTAGTTGGCAATCTGTTGATAATACAAGTAGCAGTTAGAACACACTCAACCCACATATAGAGAGGAATTCCCCCTGAAACATAAGAGATCTAGCTACATTTAAAAGATGTCTATGTTTCCTCTCAACAACTCCATTTTGTTGAGGTGTGTATGCACATGATGTTTGGTGAATAAATCCATTTTCAAAACATATGTTATTCATTTGTTGATTTACAAATTTAGTACCATTATCACTTCTAAAGACCTTGATGTTTTTATTAAACTGAGTTTTAATCATATTAATAAAAATTTTAACTTGGTCACTGACTTGATCTTTTGTTTTTATCATGTACACCCATACAGCCCTGCTGTAGTCATCTACAACAGTAAGAAAATACTTATAACCATCTCTACTAGTGACTCTATAAGGACCCCATAGATCCAGATGAATCAAATCTCCAAGAGTTTTAGTTTTGTGTTCACTTAGTGGGAAAGGTTCTCTAATCTGCTTTGCCTTATGGCATATTTCACATGGAAGATCATCAACCACATTAGTGATGCTAAGTTTGTTTTTTAAAACATGTAAGACTGGATCTGATGGATGCCCTAACCTATTGTGCCAGATAAGAAAAGAATCATAAGATACAATACTATTACAATTAACAACTTGACCACCTTTAGGCATATCAAACAATTACAGACCACCAGATTCACTACCAGTCCCTTTTATCATCTTTGCATTGTAATCCTGTATATAACACTTAGCATCATCAAATGTTACCTTGTATTTGCTATCTTTGGTTAACCTACTAATAGATAATTGACTAACACAATAACCAGGTACAACAAGAACATCATATAAAGTAACAGAAATAGTTAATTTTAAGTTTCCAATCTTATTAATTCTAGCTTCTGTACCATTAGGATGACACACTTTTAAATTCAAGTTTGAAATATCAACAATATCATGTAAACCTTTTTCACAGACAGTCATATGATGATTTCCACCTGAATCAATGATCCAACCCTGATTGGGATTGACATCACTGTTACAGTTATAAAATCTTTTAAAATTTTTGTTAAAAAACACATTATAATTATAAAACCTACCAGCCATACATGACTGAACTTCAAGTTAACTAGTTGAACTATTATCACTTAAAAGACTCATCAGCTTAACCATCCGCTCATTAGTGAGACTAAATGGAACAGGAACACTAGAACTAGGAGCAGCATCAACACTATCTGAAACAGAATTGTTAGCAGAAACATTTCTAGAAGACCCAGAATTGAATGGTCTTCTATAACCAGGAGGAAATCCAACAATTTCAAAACATCTGTCTATAGTGTGACCTAATTTATTACACTTAGAACATTTCAGATTAGGATTAGGCCCTCTATTTCCTTGATTGTTAAATCTATTGTTATTATTATTGTTGAAGTTATTAAATCTAGAATTGTTGCTATTGTTATTGTTTACATTATTCTTTCTAGTTTGAGCAACAAAAGCAGACACACTTCCTTTACCACTTTCTTTACCAGACCTAACCCTAAGAGATTCTTCCCTTGATATTATAGCATAAGCTCCTTTCACATCAGGTACAGGGTCTCTAGACAAAATGTTACTTCTAATGGTCATATAAACATCATCTAACCCCATTAAAAACTGCATAAGTTTCTGCATTTTATTGTGTTCATCAAATTCAGTTACAGCAGCACATACACATGTAGGTAACTTTACTAAAGCATCATATTGTTTCCATAAAGAATTCAAAGTGTGATAATAATCAAATATTGACTGCCCATTTTGTTTTATTGTAGTTATTTTATAATGCAGATTAAAAACAATTGAAGCATCAACTTTATCATATGTCTCAGATAACTCTTTCCAAACAACAGCTGCATTAGTAGAAAAAATTTGTCCACTGTATAAATCTTCAGACATAGAACCAAGAATCCATGACAGTACCACATTATTACATCTGTCCCATTGTTTTGCTAAAACTTCATTTGTTTCATCTTTTTTAACTGAACCATCAATAAAACCAATTTTATTTTTAGTACCCAAAGCCAATAACATGGATCTGCTCCATATGTTATAGTTTTCAGTCCCTTTCAATTTGATTGAAATAAAAGGTGTTCCAGTTGCAGTGTCACTTGCATGAAGATACAAGGGATCACCAAAATCTAATTTATTTATCAAAGTTACAGATGAAGTGGTACCATCACCCATATTAACAATATGATCAAGAAGTCAGAAAAACAACAGATAGCAGACAAGCAATTTTAACACAGATATCAGCAAAATATCACACAACACAAAAAATATACTCAAAAAAAAAAAAAAAAAACAATTAAGCACAGAGAAATCAAACAACAAAGCAATTGCAGCCCTGCAAAGTTAGAGAGATCAAACAACAAAGTAAATGCAGGCCTGCAAAGTTAGTAATAATCCAAGAATATTAAAGTAAAAGAAAAAGAAACAATAAAAGACACTTGACAGAATAGAGTTATTAGGTCTGATCAAGATTAATCTTTCCAGACAACTCCAATGGCTGCAAATGTTGAGAATGTTGAAGTGATCAGGGACAGGATTCCAAGTCAATCAAAGTTGACCGGTCAAGTATAATCACCTCCCTCAACATTCACGAGTAGACACAGATTTAGAGAAAGAAGTTGGTCTCACCTATAGGCCAATCAATCTTGTCCTTGAAGCCCTCCAAGAACAATTTCAATTGCTACCGAGTGAGTAGGATAGAAGACTTACAGTGGGGTCGCCAACAGTAATTCCACTCTCCTTCTTATCAAGATACGCAGCGGAATATGAAACACGTAACAAGAAAGAACCAACTGATCGATTATCAGAAAACCCTAACCCTAATTTTGACCAAATTAGGGCAATACAGAATTACCAACAATCAATCACCCACACGCCTCAATCGAACCCAAAAGAAACAGAATCAACCCCTAGATTGAGAATCTAAGAGGAAAAACACCAACCACGTATGAAACCCTAATTAACCATATCACAAACCACCACCGGATCTAACCTATCGCTCTGATACCATGTAAACAAACCTCAAAATTACTGAACTATAACAGATCAAAGAAATAACAAGATCCAAATCCAAAAAATATACACCAGATTCAATCTAAACTTTTACAAACAAAATGAAATCTCTCACACTCACTCTTTCTTCAATAAACAATACATTTATGAAGACACACAAAGAAATCACAGAATCAATCTCACAGTTGAATCAAGGTGATTAACATGTGAGAGAAGAACAGAAACCCTAGTAGATCGAAGTGAGAGAGAGATATTTCTCCAGAGAAAATAGAAAACTGATGATAAAATAAATTAAAGAGAAATACAGCCTTTTTTTATTTTCTGGAGCAAAATATTAACCATCTGGTCCCTGAACTTCTTAATTGTGAACTTTTGCCCAGAAAGTGTTGAAATAATAAACACAAGTTGTGTTTTTCTCAAATTGGCCACATAAATTAATGTAATAGCATCATCACTGCAACTTGATAACCAGCACTGCATCTCCTTTACAATCTACTCTTTTATGCAATTATCATCAGCAAATCACTTGCTATCTACTCACCTGCACAATCTCATCATAGAGAATAAGTAGAAATCATAAATAAAGAAATTAGATTGAACACTTAAAATATATATGTTTTAACAAAAATAGAGTCCATGATTGATCCTTATATGAATTTGAGACCACACTTGGTCTGCCGGTCATAGTGGCGGAAGATAGACAACATCAGGAGGGGGTGGTTGCCCCACCTGACTTTTAACCTATAACTACCAATTTAATATTAAGTGAGTTCAATTTTCATTTCTATATATTACTTCACACCCCTGGAATTTGCATGGCACAATAAAAAAGATAGATAATAAAAGTCCACCAAAATATAAATCTCCAACAACCCATTAATTTAATTAAAATATTAAAATAACTAACCATAATCATTAAAATAGATAACCTATTTCTAAATACAAAATTCAATAAAAATTCGTGTGGTGCCATTACCGATTTAAGGCGCTAAACGGAACAAAGAAGGACTACTATATATTATATGATTTTTTTTTTACTCCTATATGCTAAAGTACAATTTATTACTCCATATATGTTATGTTGAAGCTTTCATTAGTTGACGTTCTTTCATTGAATCAAGTTGTTTGTTTATAGTTTTTTTTTTTTTAATAGTAGTAAATTGTGAGTTGTGTAGTAAAGTATTAAATAATGAGTGTGAAATCTGCATAAGTTGCTCAATTGTAACGTTTGTGGAGTGTTCGGTAATAGATTATTTTATGCTTCTTTTGAGTTGATAACTAATTAATGATTAATGATGATATTACATTTTAAATATAAAGTACACCTTGGCGTTGATAAAATTATATTAATTTTTTTTATCAGTCGATTATTTTGTGTTTTTATATACTCCGTAGTAGTTTTTCTTCTTTTTTATCTAAGGACTCACCCCCTCAGTAGAAAAATTTAAGTTCCGCCACTGCTGCCGGATCACATCGGAAGAAGAAATGATCAATATCTTCTATGTTTTGTAAGCAAGTTGAATATAAAAGAGAAGAAAAAACGTCAAGTTCGTGTAGTTTAGATTGGTAAGCAAACGACTGAACATATCACGCCACACAAATACTTTTTATTCGATCGAAACGTATTTATTCAATAATTCTATCTCGTTTGTGTGATGCCACTGGGGGTAGAGTTTTTTAACTCACCATTGTACTTCGAAAACTTATTTAATGGAATGGCATAGTTTCAAAAGTATTTATCATTTACCATTATCTTTATCTTTTCTATAAGAAGAACTGTAAAATATGATAATAAATCCATGGAATATTCTGAAACGACCCTCGAATCGGCTCCAAGAGAAGTACGAGCCGAGTGCCCGTCGCAACCCGAAAGACAATCGCCCCTCATAAGCTAAAGCAGTGGACTAACCGGATATCTCCAGGTTAACAACTAAAACCATGGTGGGAGATATCAATTAGCCACAACTTTGAGCTTATAAGGGACCAATACTTTCAATCTATAACCGATGTGGGACGGGGTGTTACAAACTACTCCCTCCGTCCCAGATTAATTGTTCGCAGACAGAAAACACACAGTTTAAGAAATGTCATTATCACAGTGTATTTTTTCTGTACTTTTCTAACTTTACAGTTTCACCCCCAATCAATTAATTAGAAAATCCTCTAACTTTTGTAATTTAATTTATTCATTAGGGACAATATTGTAAACTTTACTAAATTTACTTTCCATTTTTGGAAGTGAACAATTAATTTGGGACAGCCCGAAAAGGAATACTGAACAATTAATCTGGGATGGAGGGAGTACCTCACTTAAACTCCTGACGTCCTCGTCAGACCGTAACATAATCAATACCCAGGATCCATAACCCATGAGATGCACGAGCATTGTGCCCATCGCACCCCGTGAGGATACCCTAGGAGATGCACGAACCGAGTGTTAGCCACACACTGGGAGGCCTATGGCTCTGATACCATATGAAACGACCCTCGAATCGGCCCCAAGAGATGCACGAGCCGAGTTCCCGTTGAAACCCGAGAGACAATCGCTCCTCATAAGCTAAAGCAGTGGACTAACCAGATATCTTCAGGTTAACAACTAAAACCATAGTGAGAGATATCAATTAGCCACAACTTTGAGCTTATAAGGGATCAATACTTTCAATCTATAACCGACGTGGGACAAGGTGTTACATATTCCCTCTCGAAACATTCGAGCAGTTTAGATTTCAATGATACTTTATTACTATATGATTTATTTTGGTTGATGTCATGGGCCTGAGATTGCCCTCTGGACTTTCCTTCTATAATCGTTTAAGAGGGTGTTTGTATTAGCAATTTAAACATGATTTTTTGATTATTGCGATTACAAAATCACAAATATTCTAAATACAGTGTTCGGTAAATAAAAAAATTGATTTTTCACGTTTTTTAACCTCAATATCGCGGTTTCCAGAAAGTGAGAGAAGTCATACTGCCTGTAAAACGCGGTACCCAATAAACTTTCCCGCCATACTTTTTTACATAAAAAGCCTCTTTATTGTGAACCCTACATCTTCATAAGATTTTAAAAGCGGTGCTTAAACTTCGCGGCGATATTGTTAGGCCAAATACATGCTACAATGAAGAAGTACCACCACAAATTTTGAACGATTCACGGTACTATCCCATGTTCAAGGTACACACTACATCTCATTTGAAATTCTAACTGCATCTTTTCTACAAAATTGATTTAAATTGAATAAATAGTATTTCGTACTTGCGGAATTGTATTGGCGCAATTGATGGCACACATGTGAGAGCGTCCGTTCGAGAGCATGAACAAGCAAAATATATCGAGAGAAAAGGTTACGCAACTCAAAATTTTATGGCAGTCTGTGATTTTAACATGTGTTTTACATTTGCGTAGGCGGGTTGGGAAGGCATAACACATGATACAAGAATTTTTCTAGAAGCGTACGAAGACCGAAAGTGAATTTTCCACATTCAATGGGAGGTTAGTTAATTTATATATTTTTTTTGTTGTTTCACTTAAATTTTAGTTACGTGCATAAAAATGTTTTTTTTTTTTTTTGCTAGTCTTTTGGAGGACTAAGGGTTTGGAGGTGGGTGCGAGGTCTGTTGCGGATTAGGGTTAACTGTTGTCGTGGGTGTGTTTGCGAGTCTTTTCCTTTCCGAGGGTGCTTTCGGGTTTGGACCAGGCGACGATCTCCCTATTGGAGATCTGGTTCTAGATCCGGGGGAGGATTCGGATTTTTGCAGTTTGGGCTCTTCTTCGGACGGCACGAGGTGCTCTGCGGTTGCTAGGATTGCTCTGTTGTTATGTTTTGTTCAGATGTTTTTTTATGTTTTTTAGTGCAATCATTGTAGGTTTCATTTGTTCGGCATGTTAGACTAGTTTTGTTTCCTAGCAAAGTGTTATTTTCACCATGTTGGTGGTATCGTTTGTTTTAGGACTCGATGTTTAGTCGTTTGTTTGTTGCATGGGTTTGGATTATAACTGTATAGGTTGTACTTGTTTGATCTTCGAATCCGTTATATGTTATCGTTTTTTTCGCCAAAAAAATGTCATATGTTAGACGGGAATTAAGATTTTCAGATCATTGACCTGTTTATAGCATTTTTATAGTAAAGTTGAATCTATAAACTGTAATGAAATCAAAAGAACTACAAATGGTTCTTCACGAATTGAGGTTGAAGAACTACTACATTACTCGCGATGATATAAATTTAACCATTGTAAAATATCTCTTGTTCTTTCTTTTAAAGAACCATCGAGTACATTGCAACTAATTAAGGGTTTAGTTTAACTAGGTATTCATGGGTGTTTGCGTATTTGATCACGATTACAACTGAAATGGTTTATATCAAACATATGGTCAGGGGCGGATCTACTATACGGGACACCATTGAAATACGCGATGTAATGAATTTTTTTGGGTTTTTAACTAGTGATACCAATAGATAGTGTAAATTTTTTTGCGTGATACCATTGAAATAAACCATCTAGTAGAAAAATTTCTGACGTTTTAACCGGTGATAAGTGACCACCAATCCTAGATCCGTCACTGCATATGGTATCTAATGTTAAGCACATGTTCTAATTTGGGAGATGTATTAATGTACGCGGACTAAAATACCTTCACATGTTTTGCACGTGATTAAACTTAACGGTAAAAAGTCAACTTTCGTTAGCATCAAGGTCACCCGTGAGATTTCGCGATAATTCGAGGTCAACGAAGTTAAAAAGAATAATTTAAGGTCGCCTAAGACGTTTTGTACAAAGTTGAAGGACCAACAAAGAAATCTTGTCTACAAAATATAAAAGGAGTAAAAAGAAAAAGTTGCACAACGAGAAATTATCGAAGAAGATGAGGAGACCGGTGGTCAACTGGTCAAGTTTGAGAAACCTTTTTTCGAGGTATTTTTAAATTTATAAAAATTAAAATAGAGAAATATTAGTAAATCATAAATATTTTTAAGAGGACAAGCTTTTCTTAAATATTTTTTAAAAACACTACACCTAGTTAAAAAAAACTTGTGGGCATATTTGCATTTTCGACCAATATTCTTGCATTTGAAACAGAAAAAATTCCGGATGAGTTTGCTTTTCAGTCCATTTATCCATAACCATATCATAAACTCAGATTTTTACTATTCTCATATTTTCCTAATATACTAAATGAAAAAGTGCTACTACTCCTGTTGATTTTACTGTTCCCTTTGGATTGCTTTGTCCTTTCACATATTTGTTGGGGGTATCTTCGTCATTTTAGTATTTAAATGGGAAAACTTTTGTAAAACAAAAAAAAAAATTGTAAAAAGTCATTTGAAATACTTTCTTAAATTATGATTGGACAAGAGTTTAATTTGGCACGAACAAAAAATAGATAATTTGATGAACAATTAAAGAAGAACAAAAAAATTACGGATTTTGGTAATGACAATTTTGCTTTGAAGGTTGTCGTTAACACGTTTTGAAGGCTTGTACAATTTTGTCACCGCCTTGTGCATCATTTTAAACTTGTTAGTGACTTAGAGTTATCGTTAACAAAATTCATAAACTATTTTTTTTTAATATAGGGATATTATTTATTTAACCTTTTTTTTCATTTTTTATATGGACCCGTAAGTAGAAACTGGTAGGACCTATTACAGCCCAACAAGCGCCAACCGTATAACACTAATGAGTCCCAAAGTACTCCAAAACCAATTGGTAGTAGAGGGAGACACCCATGAGCTTATATATTAGCCTTGACATTTATCCTCAACCAATGTGGGATTGGGTTTGCACCCAACAATCATCCCCTCAAATCGAAGACCACATTACCAGGCCTCCCTTTCAACGATATTCCATACAGGATCCACTCATCTTATAACGCGGGACGATGCCTGGAGCACTTAACCTGATGAGGGCTAAATCAGGGAGACTTTGATATAAGGCGCACACAAGATCCATTATCGTTGGCAAACCGAGAGGCGGTTAATCCACATTATAACTTTTGGGCTAACTCGAGCTCTGATACCACTGATAGAACTGATTACAGCCCAATAAGCGTGTGACACCGCTATTTTTTTTTTATACGTGGCGGAAGCATAATATTAATTAATTACGATATCAACATTTGTACAAACCGATGTCACGTGTCATTAAAACAATTTACATATTAATAGGAAGAGACGTAAATACATTCTGTTTTCAAAGGTACACGGTTCATATTCTAAAAGACCACATCAGAGTTAACCCTGTCAAACATAACATCATCATGCCCGTCTTCTCCCAAAAGCACTATCTACAAAAGCTAACAACCTGCAGGGAGGAGATGGAGGGGAATTAGCACGAAGCTAAGTGAGTACGACTAACTACAGGCCATAGTATACATAAGTGTTATACTAATCATGTCAGTTAGTCTAACACATAAACATCACCCAAGTGCTGTCTACAGAGACTCTGGCGGTTCGGCCAAACCATTAACCACCAGCTGATCGGACTGGGGCTTACCAGAAGTTCCTCCACCACCGTATGTATATACATAATCCACACGCGACGGACGCGTCATTCACATATATATACACCACGGCTGTCTAGGCCACCACATGAGGAACCCAACCCGCAGGTTGATCTCTCCTACCGAGGCCACCACACAATAGGGACGCACTGGGCTCCAGCAGACAAGCATCAACCAACATGCAGTCATCACAATGTACCAACTATCCACAACAATAAGTATATCTAACAAGCATGGCAATCATAATATAACATGCTACTATATACTATATACTCCAGTTGGTCCCACTCACCGATTACCAGCAAACGAGAAGGTGTTCAGCTATCTAATCACTGAACCTTCTCTTTCTCCTTTTCTCCTGAGAAATACATATACACGAGTTAGTTTATGTCCATAAACACCAAATAACACAATACAGAAAATTTTGTCAGAAAACTGTCCGCTAAAAATTTTCTCCTTAACACTTATGCACTTTCAAAATTTCAAAATTTACATCATAAACATCAAAATACAAACGGGCAGCATAACGGCTAAAAATCAACACTTAGGTGAAATATTCTGCCCTGGATACTCAGTCGGTTAACTAACACTGACAGTCGGTCGACTGTCTACACAATCGGTCGACTGACCCTCTCAGTCGGTCGTCTCACTTGGTATATCATCAATCGGCCGAAGGTAAATCTCATTCGATCGGTTGTCATCGTCAATCGGTCGGTTCACCCTAGGTCGGTCGACTGTCGACCGACAGTCGTGTAACACCCTAGGCAAATCCCACATCGCCCACAGACATGAGTGATCATGGGATTATAAGGTAATACTCACGCTTAAATGACACAACGCGTTTTGGGACCACAGGCAGAGCAGATGTGCGAGTACGCTGTAGTTAAGCGTGCTCGGGCGAGAGCACTACCAGGATGGGTGACCTCCTGGGAAAGTGCTTCTCGTGTGTGGTCGCCAAGAAAAAGCCGTGCGCCTGCGGGCAAAGCGGACAATATTGTGGTCATGTTAAGCTGGGGTGTTACAGAATGGTATCAGAGCCACTCATGTGCCGTTGGGAGTGATGGGGCAAACCTCATCGAGGACGATGAGTCCCTAAGGGGGGGTGTATGTAACACCCTAGGCAAATCCCACATCGCCCACAGACATGAGTGATCATGGGATTATAAGGTAATACTCACGCTTAAATGACACAACGCGTTTTGGGACCACAGGCAGAGCAGATGTGCGAGTACGCTGTAGTTAAGCGTGCTAGGGCGAGAGCACTACCAGGATGGGTGACCTCCTGGGAAAGTGCTTCTCGTGTGTGGTCGCCAAGAAAAAGCCGTGCGCCTGCGGGCAAAGCGGACAATATTGTGGTCATGTTAAGCTGGGGTGTTACAAGTCGGCCGACTGTGTTCATCTTCTTCAGAAGCTGAACACAAGTTACGGACTTCAAGCTAAAATCGCCAAAACTCGATCTAGAGCTCATTTTCGACACCAAAACTTACCACAACTCAATCAATACATGTTATAGACTATAAACCCACAAAGTTTGGACTATAACAATCATCAAATTCATGGGTTTTGACACAAAATCAAGCTTTTTACAAAACTTACACAAAACTATGAATTTAACCACGAATTGAACACAAAAACACATGTTTCTTACCTTGTTAGAATCAGTAGACAACAAAGAACACGATTCCAAGAACAATTTGAACTCAAGAACTAGTTTTAGCAATTAGGGTTTCAAAGGGGAAGAATTTAGGTACGGGGTAATATTTAGGAAGGGTCTGGAAAGTGCAAGAAATGCACTGCATAAGGCATCAAAAGTGGGTTAAAATCCCACACTGTGTGACACACGGGTATTTACCAGTTATCTGATGTCTTTCGTACATCATTTGGCAACCCAAACGAAGTCCAAATTAAATAAACAAACCTGTTCTGTGACCCTTGTCACAAACTGGTCCTAACCTTATCATTAAATAATACCAAACATTAAATAAAAATAAAAGCATATAATAACACTACACTAACTTAAGGGCAAAATAGTAATCTTACATCTAGGCCCACTTGAGGATGTTACAAATCTACCCCCCTTAAGAAGATTCCGTCCTCGGAATCTGGTCAAGTCAAACAAATGGGGATAGCGCGTTCTCATTAACTCCTCGGTTTCCCACGTCAGGTTGGAACCTAAACTATGTCGCCACTCTACTAACACCATTGGAATCAGCCTCCTTCTTAACTTGGTGACTTTCTTATCTACTATCTTAATCGGCTCTTCCACTAATTTCTTAGTCAAATCAACTTTCAAGTCTTTCAATGGAAGAATCTGACTTTCATCGTCTACCTTGCACTTTCTCAGATAGCACACATTGAATGTGTTGTGAATTTCTGCTAACTCTGATGGAAGATCTAAAACAACAGTCTGATCATTCAAAATTTCTTTGATTGGAAATGGCCCAATAAACCTCGGAGCTAGTTTACCACGTTTACCAAATCTGATCACTCCCTTCCACGGTGAAACTTTCAGATAAACACGATCACCTACATTAAATGTCACCAGACGTCTGCGCGGATCAGCATATACCTTTTGTCGATCTCTAGCTGCCTTTAATTTCTCACGTGCAATTTCAACTTTTTCTGCAGTTATCTGAACAATCTCGGGACCTGCAAATTGTTTCTCGCCTGCTTCTAACCAACACGTAGGAGTTCTGCATTTTCGACCATATAACATTTCATACGGTGGCATTCCGATACTCGAATGATATGAATTGTTGTAAGCAAACTCTATCAATGGAAGATGTGAATCCCAAGAACCACCATATTCTAAGACACATGCTCTTAACATATCTTCTAATGTCTGAATTGTTTTTCACTCTGACCGTCTGTCTGTGGATGATATGCTGTACTCAGATTTACACGTGTACCCAAATTTTGTTGTAAACTGTTCCAGAAGTTCGATACAAACCTAGTATCTCTGTCGGAAACTATAGACAACGGTACACCATGTCGACTAACGATGTCTTTCAAGTACAACTCTGCCAAATCACTCAATGAAGCTGTTTCACGAGTAGCTAAAAAGTGAGCACTCTTTGTTAAACGATCCACAATCACCCAGATCATGTCGTGTCCTTTCTGGGTTCGGGGTAACTTGGTTACAAAATCCATCGTTATATGATCCCACTTCCACTGAGGAATTTCTAACTGTCTTAGAGATCCATACGGTTTCTGATGTTCTGCCTTAACTTGCGCACAAATATGACATTTTTCGACAAAATTTGCAACATCTGTCTTCATTGTCGGCCACCAATACAATGTTTTCAAGTCTCTATACATCTTTGTACTACCTGGATGCACTGATAATCTCGATTTATGCGCTTCAGTAAGGATTAAATCTCTCAAATCTCCAAGCATAGGCACCCAAATTCGGTCTTTATAGGTCTTTAATCCTCTAGAGTCATTGCATAGGTTAAATTTTCTTTTAGTCACTTGTTCAGTCTTTAGATTTTCGTCATTCAAAGCTACTAACTGTACGGTTTTCAATCGATCAATCAAGTCTGAAACTATCTCAATTCTCATAAATCTAACATTTTCGACTGTTTTCTTGCGACTCAGAGCATCTGCGACCACATTTGCTTTACCCGGATGGTATTTAATCTCACAGTCATAGTCTTTAATCAATTCTAAACATCGACGTTGACGCATATTTAATTCTTTCTGCGAAAAGATATATTGAAGACTCTTATGATCTGTATAGATTTCACAATGTGTACCATACAAATAATGTCTCCAAAGCTTCAAAGCAAACACAACTGAAGTTAACTCTAAATCGTGAGTAGGGTAGTTTCGTTCATGATTCTTCAACTGTCATGAAGCATATGCTATAACCTTATTTCTCTGCATCAAAACACAACCCAGACCTGCACGTGACGCATCGCAGTAAACCACAAAATCTTCTGTTCCCTCTGGTAAAGCTAAAACTGGCGCTTGACATAACAACTGCTTAAGGGTCTGAAAAGCCTTTTCTTGTTCATCAGTCCATCGAAAGGCTACATCTTTTCTGGTTAACTTATTTAATGGACCTGCTATTTTAGAGAAATCTTTGATAAATCGACGGTAATAACCTGCTAAACCCAGAAAACTCTTAATTTCTGTCGGCGTTTTCGGTGAGTTCCAATTCATTACGGCCTCTATCTTAGACTGATCTACTTTAATACCCTGTTCTCAAATCACATGACCCAAAAACTGTACTTCCCGCAACCAAAATTCACATTTGGAGAACTTAGCGTACAATTGTTCCTGTTTCAAAAGTTCTAGCATCAACCTCAGATGCGTAGCATGATCTTTCTCGGTTTTCGAATATATCAAGATATCATCTATGAAGACAATCACAAACTTGTCAAGATACTGACGACACACCCTGTTCATTAAATCCATAAACACTGCTGGCGCATTTGTTAACCCGAATGGCATAACTAAAAATTCATAATGACCATATCTAGTTCTAAACGCTGTTTTCGGTATATCACTCTCTGCAACACGTACCTGGTGATACCCTGAACGTAAATCAATCTTTGAAAAGTAGGAAGCACCCTGTAACTGATCAAATAAGTCATCTATTCTTGGTAACGGATACTTATTCTTGATTGTTCTCTTGTTTAAATCACGATAATCTATACACATACGAAGCGACCCATCTTTCTTTTTCACAAACAACACAGGAGCACCCCACGGTGAAGAACTTGGTCGGATAAACCCCTTATCTAACAATTCCTGAATTTGAGACATCATTTCTCGGATTTCTGATGGAGCTAATCTGTAAGGAGCTTTTGCAACTGGTGTAGCACCTGGAACCAAATCGATTTTATACTTTACTTCACGTACTGGAGGTAACCCTGGTAAATCATCTGGAAATACTTCTGGAAATTCTGACACAACGGGAATATCGGTCACCTGCTTCTTCTCTTTCTTAACATCAATCACGTAGGCTAAGAATGAATCACACCCTTTCGTTATCGACTTCTGAGCTTTCATTAGGGAAACCATAGGGAAGTTAAATCCACTGCGCTCTCCCCTAGCTATCACTCGGGATCCGTCGGCCAAACGGAAAGAAATTATCTTCTTATCACACTTAATATTAGCCCTATTAGCTCTTAACCAATTCATGCCTAGGACTATGATAATGCTAAAAACGAACATATATTTCATAGCATTATTCCTCAAGAAAGACAAGATTTTAGTTGCAATTGTTCTATTTACAAGTGATATTCGTTTAAATAATAAAAGGTGAAGACAAAAGACAGATTCGACGAATTGAAGACGCAAACGACCAAAAAGCTCAAAAGTACAAAAGACAATAAAAAAGGTTCCAATTATTGATAAGAAACGTCTCGAAATTACAAGAGTACAAGATTTAAAACGCAAAGTACAAAATATAAAATTGTACGCAAGGACGTTCGAAAATCCGGAACCGGGACCAGAGTCAACTCTTAACGCTCGACGCAACGGACTAAAAATTACAAGTTAACTAGGTATATAAATATAATATAATATATAATTAATTATATTAATTATATATATATTATATTTATAAATAAAAACCGTCGGCAGAGAAAGACTTCAAGATATGAGCTGGAATTTCAAACTCCGCGACTTGCGGAGTTTGAAGGCAAAATTCACCGCGAGTCGCGGAGCCCCAAAATTGAAAACTGCCTATAAAGCCAACCGAATTCTGATCAAAATCATCATCTTTTTTCTTCCTCATTCATACGTAAAATTTATATTTATATTTATAATTTATATTTTAATTTTAATTATAATTCTAATAATAAGGGTATGTTAGCGAATATTGTAAGGGTGTAAGTCGAAATTCTGTCCGTGTAACGCTACGCTATTTTTAATCATTGTAAGTTATGTTCAACCTTTTTACATTAATGTCTCATAGCTAAGTTATTATTATGCTTATTTAAAACGAAGTAATCATGATGTTGGGCTAATTACTAAAATTGGGTAATTGGGCTTTGTACCATAATTGGGGTTTGGACAAAAGAACGACACTTGTGGAAATTAGACTATGGGCTATTAATGGGCTTTATATTTGTTTAACTAAATGATAGTTTGTTAATGTTAATATAAAGATTTACAATTGGGCGTCCCTATAAATTACCATATACACTCGATCGAACACGATGGGCGGGGTATTTATATGTACGAATAATCGTTCATTTAACCGGACACGGGAATGGATTAATAGCCACTAGAATAATTAAAACAGGGGTGAAATTACATTCAAGGGTAATTGGTGTAATTATTAACAAAGTAGTAAAACCTTGGTTTACACGCAGTCGATAACCTGGTGTATTCATTAAACAAAGTATTAAAACCTTGTTACAATTCGAATCCCCAATTAGTTAGAATATTTAACTTCGGGTATAAGAATAATTTGATGAGGACACTCGCACTTTATATTTATGACTGATGGACTGTTATGGACAAAAACCAGACGGACATATTAAATAATCCAGGACAAAGGACAATTAACCCATGGGCATAAAACTAAAATCAACACGTCAAACATCATGATTACGGAAGTTTAAATAAGCATAATTCTTTTATTTCATATTTAATTTCCTTTATTTTATATTTAATTGCACTTCTAATTATCGCACTTTTATTTATTGTTATTTAATCGCACTTTTAATTATCGTACTTTTTAATTATCGTAAGTTTATTTTATCGCACTTTTATTATTCGCAATTTCATTATCGTTATTTACTTTACGCTTTAATTTAAGTCTTGTATTTATTTTATATTTTACATTAGGTTTTAACTGCGACTAAAGTCTTAAAATCGACAAACCGGTCATTAAACGGTAAAAACCCCCCTTTATAATAATAATATTACTTATATATATATTTGTATTTTTAATAAAAGTAAACTAATATAGCGTTGAGCTTTGTTTAAAGATTTCCCTGTGGAACGAACCGGACTTACTAAAAACTACACTACTGTACGATTAGGTACACTGCCTATAAGTGTTGTAGCAAGGTTTAAGTATATCCATTCTATAAATAAATAAATATCTTGTGTAAAATTGTATCGTATTTAATAGTATTTCCTGCTAAAATTAATAACTATTTTATATACACCTCGCATAACATCAAGTATTTTTGGCGCCGCTGCCGGGGACACTCTTAAACGCCGGAAGCGCAACGCTAATATAAAAAAAAAGATTTTTAGCTTACTTTTATTAAAAGTCGCTTTTGTAAAAATACGTTTTAATTATTCAAAAATATAAAAAGAAAAACAAAAATATAAGTATTTTTTTAGTATTTTTTTTTAATATTTAAGTTTTATAAGTTTCTTTATCTTTATTTTAGTTTATAATAATATAAATTTTATTAAATATCTTTTATTTATAGAAAAAAAATAGAAAACAGAAAATAAATAAAAAAACGCGTAAAAATTTCAAACTGCTCCAGATCTGAAATTTGAAACCCCGCGACTCGCGGGGTTTGATGTTTTAAATACCGCAACTCGCGGAGCTTCTCTGACACGCGAACAGAAAGCCCTAATTCAGCATTAATTACGGTTTATTATTAATTATAATTATTATTTAACCCTAATTATTATTATTATTATTATTAGTTTTATTTTTACTTTTTATTTAATTTATGTATTTAGTATTAATTAGTTTTATTAAATTGTAAAATTAGTAGTTTTATTAAATAAATAATATAAAAAATAATATTTTTATAAAAATTGTACTTTTTACAACTTTTTGTATATTTTTATATTTTGTCCCTTTTTAATCATTTTAGCATAATATTTGTATTTTTAGCTCATATTTAATTTTAAACTTAGTTTTTGCTTTAGTTATTTTTACTCCTAGATTTTTAGGCTTTGCCGTAGAATTCCTTAAGTGCTTTTTCTTTAGACTAAGATTTAGGTGCTTTAGAATTTTGCGACGCCTTTTTAAGTTTTAGTTTCTTTTTAAGTTATTTCCATTTGGTATTTAGTTTTTCCTGTAAGCTTTAATATTTTTAGACACCTTTTACTATGTATCAATTATCATTCCAATTAGTAATTTCAATTTGCGATTATAATTTTAAGTTAGTTGTAGTAATAAGATTAGGTTAGTTAAGTATTTTTAAGTTGTTATAAGTTTCTTTTATTTTTCCGTCACCTTTTATTTTTCAACCATTTTTTTTTCTTTTTCGACCTTTTGCGACGAACTCTTTTTCTCTCTTATTTCTCGCCATTCTAGTTTTTAGGACTTAGAATTTTTTCTACTTCTTATCTAAATTTCTTAAAATTACGAAAATTTATTTTAAGTGGTTAAATTGATAGACATCAAAATTTTCTGGTTCGTAGTAATAGTTGGATTTGTACGTGGACCGGGTTATTGGAGCCAAACAGTCCTCAATTATATTGAGACCAAACGAATCCTGCCCCTCTGCTGCATCTTTTGGCTATTCAAAACGTGGGCAAAATCAGAAAAGTCTATTAATTGGATAACTTATTATAATTTTTCTTTCCTTTTAAAAACTAATAGGATATTCAGTGAATGCACCGAGCAAGACGTTCACCACCTTTTGTACGTTCACCACCTGTAACTAGATCAAGACATTTAGCAAATATAACCGCCGTTGATTTTTCTTTAGAATCGTCATCCAGTCAACCAAGTACTTCAGTTCAAATTTCCGATAATCCATTTTTTGAACCCAACCTCACAATTGAGAATCCAGAGAATATTCAGGAACGGTTCATAGATCCTGAACCATTAAACTTTCCTCCGGAACCACCAATCATTCAAACAGAGATTGTTGAGGAACGAACCATTAAATCAGAATCATCTAGTGATACCGATTCAACAAATTCAATTATGGAGAATCTGGAACCTTTAAGTATGGAAGACCGAATGAGAGCTAAACGCACTGGCCAAGGTCACGCAATTACTCATCCAGACATTAATGCGCCAGATTATGAAATCAAAGGACAAATTCTACACATGGTGACTAATCAATGCCAATTTAGTGGTGCGCCGAAGGAAGATCCAAATGAACATCTACGTACCTTTAATAGGATCTGCACACTATTTAAAATACGAGAAGTGGAGGATGAACAGATATATCTCATGTTATTTCCCTGGACTTTAAAGGGAGAAGCCAAAGATTGGTTGGAATCGTTACCTGAAGGGGCGATCGATACATGGGACGTTTTAGTTGACAAATTTCTTAAACAATTCTTTCCTGCATCTAAAGCCGTAAGACTTCAAGCAGAAATTGTTACGTTCACACAGAAACCAAATGAAACTCTATATGAGGCGTGGACAAGATATGGAAAGTTATTAAGAGGATGTCCGCAACATGGTTTAGACACCTGTCAAATAGTACAAATATTCTACCAAGGATGCGACATCACTACAAGGAAAAACATAGATATAGCAGCTGGTGGTTCTATTATGAAGAAAACCGAAACTGATGCTTACAAAATTATTGATAACACTGCTTCCCACTCACATGAGTGGCACCAAGAAAAAGATATCGTTAGATCATCTAAAGCAGCTAGAGCCGATTCTAGCCATGACTTAGATTCCATTTCCGCAAAGATAGATGCTGTGGAGAGACGAATGGAAAAGATGACTAAAGATATTCACTCAATACGAATTAGTTGTGAGCAGTGTGGAGGACCACATTTGACAAAAGATTGTCTCAGTATTGAATTAACAATGGAACAAAGAGAGAATATTTCATACATAAACCAAAGGCCTGGAAATAATTATCAGAATAATTATCAACCGCCAAGACCGATTTACAATCAAAACCAGAATTATAACCGAAATATTCCATACAACAACCAACAAGGTCCTAGCAATCAACAAGTATCCAATAATACTTATAATCAGCAAAGACCTAATTTTCAAAACAAACCACCACAACAAACCGATGATAAAAAGCCGAATTTAGAAGATATGATGACGAAGCTAGTTGAAACTCAAACGCAGTTTTTCACATCTCAAAAACAAACTAATGAACAAAATGCTCAAGCATTTAGAAATCAACAAGCTTCTATTCAAAATCTGGAACAAGAAGTAAGTAACCTAGCAAGGTTAATAGGTGAAAGAAAACCGGGAAGTCTACCTAGTGATACAAATGCTAACCCCCGGAATGAAACAGCTAAAGCTATTACCACAAGAAGTGGTACAACACTTAAACCACCTGAAATACCTGTAACTTCTGATGAAACTATTCCTACTCCACAAGAACCACAACCTGATCAAGATAAGGAAAAAGAACCGGTAGTTGAAAAGGTTAATGAAAATAACACAGTTAAGGATAAACCTTATGTTAAACCATACCAACCACCACTTCCTTACCCGAGTAAAATGAAGAAAGAAAAACTTGAAGCCGAGCAATCCAAATTCTTGGATATGTTTAAACAGATAAATGTAAATCTTCCTTTCATTGATGTGATTTCAGGAATGCCTAGATATGCTAAATTCTTGAAAGATCTAATCTCAAATAGAAAGAAAATGGAAGAACTCTCGGCTGTTACTATGAATGCTAATTGTTCAGCAGTGCTGTTGAATAAGATACCAGAAAAATTATCTGATCCAGGAAGTTTCACAATTCCATGTTTTCTGGGTAGTCTTAGTTCAATAGAAGCATTGGCAGACTTAGGTGCTAGTATAAATCTAATGTCGTATTCACTATACGCTAAACTAGACCTTGGAGAATTGAAACCAACCAGAATAAGCATACAACTAGCCGATAGATCAATAAAATATCCTAGAGGGATAATGGAGAACATGCTAGTTAAAGTTGGTACTTTAGTATTTCCAGTAGATTTTGTTGTTTTGGACATGGAAGAAGATTCTCAAGTTCCTCTCATATTAGGAAGACCATTCTTAAACACGGCTAAAGCAATGATAGACGTGGTCGGTAAGAAACTGACCCTAAGTATAGAGGATGAGAGTGTTACCTTTTCAGTTGATAGAGCAATGCAACAACCACAATCTGCAGATGATACATGTTATTATATTCAAACTATAGATGCACATGCAGATTTATTAGAAGAATTTCCAGAATTACAAGGAACAGGAGAATGTTCTTTAGGAGAAGGTAATGAACCAATTGATGAAGCTGAAATGTTAGCTACACTTATAGCTAATGGATATGAACCAACAACAGAAGAAATTCAAATGCTAAAAGAAGAAGACAGATATCGATATAAATCATCGATAGAAGAACCTCCGAAATTAGAGTTAAAGCCACTTCCAAACCATTTGGAATACGCTTATTTACATGGTGAATCTGAATTACCTGTAATAATATCGTCTTCTCTTACTGAAAATGAGAAATCACAACTCATTTCTGTGTTGAAAGCTCATAAACCAGCCATTGCATGGAAGATTCATGATATTAAAGGAATAAGTCCTTCGTATTGCACACATAAAATCCTTATGGAAGAAGGTCATAAAATGTATGTGCAACGCCAACGAAGACTAAATCCTAATATGCAAGATGTAGTTAAGAAATAGATTATTAAACTGCTAGATGCAGGTTTAATTTATCCAATCTCTGATAGTCCATGGGTAAGCCCAGTTCAATGCGTGCCTAAGAAGGGTGGCATGACTGTCATTACAAATGAGAAAAATGAGCTTATTCCTACTAGGACTGTAACAGGATGGCGTGTATGTATTGATTATAGAAAATTAAATGACGCCACCAGAAAAGATCACTTTCCCTTACCTTTCATAGATCAAATGTTGGAAAGATTAGCCGGAAATAGTTACTATTGTTTTCTAGATGGATTTTCCGGATATTTTCAAATTCCAATAGCACCCGAAGATCAAGAGAAAACCACATTCACGTGCCCTTATGGTACTTTTGCTTACAAACGCATGCCATTTGGACTTTGTAACGCCCCTGCAACCTTTCAAAGGTGTATGATGGCGATTTTTCATGACATGATAGAAGAATGCATGGAAGTTTTCATGGATGACTTTTCAGTCTTCGGTGATACATTTAAATCATGTCTAGTTAATCTGGAACGAATGCTAATTAGATGCGAAAAATCAAATCTAGTACTTAATTGGGAGAAATGCCATTTCATGGTTAAAGAAGGCATCGTTCTTGGACATAAAATTTCAAAAGAATGAATTGAAGTGGATAGAGCTAAAGTAGATGTAATTGCTAAACTTCCACATCCCACCAATGTTAGAGGAGTTAGGAGTTTTCTAGGGTATGCCGGTTTTTACTGACGTTTCATAAAAGATTTTTCTAAAATTGCCACTCCTATGAATAAACTCCTAGAAAAGGATGCGCCATTCATCTTTTCAGATGAATGTATCAAATCTTTTAATATTCTTAAAGAAAAACTCACTAATGCACCGATCATGATAACACCAAATTGGAATCTACCATTTGAACTAATGTGCGATGCAAGTGATTTTGCAATGGGAGCCGTTTTAGGACAAAGGATTGAAAAACGATTTCAACCTATATATTATGCTAGTAAGACATTACAAGGAGCACAAACGAACTATACAACTACTGAAAAAGAACTCCTTGCTATTGTCTTTGCTTTTGACAAATTTCGATCATATCTCGTTCTAGCAAAAACGGTGGTCTATACCGACCATTCTGCTCTTAGATACCTATTTTCAAAACAAGATGCTAAACCAAGATTAATCCGTTGGATCTTACTCTTACAAGAGTTTGATATTGAAATCCGAGATAAAAGAGGAGCAGAAAATCTCGCCGCTGATCATCTTTCTCGTCTTGAAAATCCCGAATTAGAAGTTCTGAATGAATCGGCCATACAAGACAACTTTCCTGATGAATATCTATTGAAGATAGATTATAAAGAAATCCCATGGTTTGCAGACTATGCAAACTACTTAGTTTGTGGATTCCTTGAAAAAGGATTATCGTACCAAAGACGAAAGAAATTCTTCAGTGATATAAAACACTATTTCTGGGAAGATCCACATCTGTTTAAAAGTTGTCCCGATGGAATAATACGCCGATGTGTATTTGGAGATGAAGCTAGTAAAATTTTAAACCATTGTCACACAGGACCAACAGGAGGGAATTATGGGCCTCAACTAACAGCAAGAAAAGTTTATGAAGCTGGATTCTATTGGCCTACAATTTACAAAGACGCACACCTTCTTTGCAAATCTTGTGATGCATGTCAAAGGGCCGGAAAAATAAGTCAACGTGATGAAATGCCACAAAATGTCATCCAAGTATGTGAAGTATTTGACATTTGGGGTATTGACTTTATGGGTCCATTTCCAAAATCTCATAATAATCTATATATACTCGTAGCCATTGATTATGTATCTAAATGGGCGGAAGCACAAGCTTTCCCAACTAACGATGCACGAGTTGTAGTCAACTTTTTAAAACATCTTTTTGCAAGGTTTGGAACACCGAAAGCTTTAATAAGTGATCGGGGTACTCATTTCTGTAATAATCAACTTGAGAAAGTTCTTAAAAGATATGGAGTAACTCATAAAATCTCCACCGCATATCATCCACAAACAAGTGGACAAGTTGAAAATACCAACCGAGCTTTAAAACGTATTCTAGAGAAAACCGTAGGATCAAATCCGAAGGAATGGTCCATTAAATTGGAGGATGCACTCTGGGCTTTTAGAACAGCCTACAAAACTCCAATTGGAACCACACCTTTTAGACTTGTTTATGGAAAAGCATGTCATCTTCCAGTAGAAATTGAACACAAAGCATTTTGGGCTTTGAAAACATGTAATCTTGATTTACATGAAGCCGGACGTCTACGATTAAGTCAACTAAATGAATTAGAAGAATTAAGACATGAAGCATACGAAAATTCGTTAATCTATAAAGAAAGAACGAAGAAATGGCATGATAAAAGAATCAGAAGTTCAAAAGAATTTAAAGAAGGAGACAGAGTTCTTCTTTTCAATTCACGATTCAAGCTATTTCCTGGAAAATTGAAATCAAGATGGTCTGGACCATTCAAAGTCAAAAGAGTTTTCCCATACGGAATGATAGAATTAATAAATTCAAATGGGATGGAATTTAAAGTTAATGGTCACAGAGTTAAACATTACATACATGGTCCGATGGAAGTCGACAACGAAGTTAATCACAATTTCGACACCACAGCTAACTAAGTGTGGGGAGAATCAAGTCTTTAAAGAATAATATGTATTTCTGTTAGAGTTAGATTGTCTGTTTTCGTGTAGTTCTCGAAAATGGAACCCGAATGGTCTTTCCCTAGCAGACCCTAAAGAACTAGTCTTCTCCCCCCATTCTGAATTTTTATTTTTTTTAGGTTTTTACAAAATGAAGACTGCCTGTGAACTAAACCATGGTCTAATGCTACACGCTTTGATCACTAAAAGAAATAATGATATACTCCCGAGTGAAATAGTATCAGTAATCAGAGAAAGAATGGACGGAGTTAGAAAAGAATCCAGATGCGAAGATAATAAGTTACAATTTGGTAAAGGAAAATCAAAATCCGCAGCGAAAAGAAGAGCACGACACCTAGAACGATGTCACAAATGCGGAAAATGGTCACATGGAGGTAAATGTTCAAATAATCAAACCTATTCAAATACCGAATTTGTTACTTTATGCAGAGACGGACCGTTCATATGTTTAGAAGAAAAGACACTGAATGCTCGAGGTTACGCCTATGTAGCCATGGAAAACCAATTAAACCGACTATCTTATGAATGAGATAGATCATATAACTAAGAAATCTATTTCACAGGTATGTCTGTACAGTTTTTATTTTTATTTTTAACCTTTTGATAATAAACGCTAATTTGTTCGCTAAAAAGTATTAAATTGGTATTGAATAAAATTAGGTTTGGCGACCGAAATTATTGATATCATTCAAAAATTTATTACATCACTGCGAAATTTAACGTTTATTCTTAAGGTATAAATATCTTTAAACAATCAACCCAAAATATTTCAAAAATTCGTCATGAGTTAAATTAGGTTTTGGAACCGAAATTACTTTACCGAAAAGAGGGGCGCATATTTTTGATAATATTTGATTAATTAAAGTGGGATAAAAAGATAAAAAGATTTTTAAATTTATTTTTACCATGTTTTTAAAATTAATATTTAAATCTTAAATTAATATATTTAAAATTGTAAATATTTAAAAAATTAATATAAGTTTGATATGAATTTATAAATTTTTAAATTAAGTTTGGTGTGAATTTTTAATTTTTAAAATATTAATTTTTAATTTTATGCATTTCAAATTTTAAGTTTGGTATGAATTTTTAATATTAATTTTGAATTTTATATTTAAGTTGTGTGAATTTAAAAACAAAAATTTACTTTATCTCATTAAGTTAAGAATATGATTTTTAAAATTCGTCGTAAGTTGAAGACTAGGTCTTTGAACCGAAATTGCTTTACCCGAGGGAGGGACGAGAACTTTTATTATCATTATTTTTAATCTTATTGAATTAAAGTATGCCAAAAACATTGAAAAAACCAAAAAATCTTAGCTTTTAAAACAATCGCTACAAAAAGACAAATTTTAAAATTTTGTCGAAGGACGGACTAGGACATCGATCCGAAACGACCTCGTCCTAAATAACAAGGGAAACAAAATTTTAAAATTAATTTCTTAATTGTTTTCAAAAGTTAATGATTATAACAAAAAAAAAAAAACAAACTCCGCGAGTCGCGGAGTTTAAAGGGTGTTTCACCGCGACTCACGGAGGGTTGAAAAATCAGAAAAAAATAAAGAGCTGGAACAGATCAGTCCCAACCCCAAAACAATAAAAACCTGCGAAAAACACTCCGCAAAAACACGAAAAAACCCCCCAAAATCACAATTTTTAACCGTTAATCACCAAATCTTTTGCTAAAATCATGTTGAGAAGGATGCTATCTAAGAATTACTCAAGAAAAACGGTAAATTTCTACACCTAAACACCATTTAATCCGAAATTTGGTGTTCTTGAGCTATTTTTTCCCCAATTTGATTTTGATGCTTTTTAGTGTAATTAAGCTTAAATTGTTTATGTATTATGCTTGTATAACCTAGATTGATGCTGTTTAACATGATTAGAAGCCTTAAATTTCAAATTTTGAGTAATCTAGGGTTTGTGTTCTTGAGCAAATTTGGGGCTTTTTGATATAAACAGGTTATGGCCGATTTTTGTCATGAATTGTTGCTAAATTGAGTAGTGTAACATGTCTAGGTAGTTAAATGATCCAAACTTTGAGCCTAAACATGATTTTGAGAATTAAAGTGGACTTTTTCAAGTCTAAAATTCATGAACTTGATTTTTGAAAGATAATGCCATTTGAGACTTGTTTAATTGCTAGTAATGATTATTTTGACATGTTATTTGAGTTGAATGCTTATGAACTTGGCGAACATTTTCGTATATGCTTATATGAAAAAGTGTAGATTTGATAAAAATGTGAAAATGAGCTTAAGTTTGATATAAATTGATAATGTCATTGTAATTATTTTGATTGATGATTTTGCTGACACTAATGCATATTTGGATGCACAAAAATTGTGTTTGATGTGTTTTGCAGAATGAAAGGGGTGAATCTTCATCCCAAGCCCGCAATGCTCCTGCTGAGAATTTGGAACAACAGGAGGTGGATAACTACTACAAGCAGGATATACCTCATCCAGTCATGACCTTTTCTGATATGCACTTGGAAGAGTTGCACCCGAACCTGAGATTTGACAGACTTTGGATAGATTATCCAAAATATCAACGGGGTTTGCATACTCTTCATTCTAAGGTTGTTGAGGTACCGAGGGTCATAGAATGGGGACCCTTAGAAGCTGTAGAATTGGCCGGGCCAATTAGGGAATTACTTGTACAGAGGTATGGTAATTCTTCTTTTAATGACTGGGTACATTTATTCACCATACGTAGACCTGTATATAAAGTATGGTGTGAAGAATTGTTATGTAGTATAGAGTTGAATGATCGGGTAGCTAGTTTAACCGATCGTTCTTTTATTAGATTTTTGTTAGGCGGTTCGATGCGCCACATGTCTTTACTGGACATGGCTCAGGCTTTACGTATATATACGCCTGAGGAGTTAGCGTCTTCCGATTGTAGAGGATTGATACTAAACGGTAGAAAGATAGATGAAAATTTTGATACACACGGTGTGTGGAGTCAAATGACAAGCCATCACCGTTTCAAAGGGGGAAATTACTCTTATTTGGATATAGATAGAGCCGAATTAAGAGTGATACATAGGTTTTTAGCTAATTCGATTACACAAAGGGGTAAGAACAAAGAAAAAGTAAATGAACAGGATTTGTTTTATCATATGTGTATTCGAGACCCACAAAGCTCTGTAAGTATACCATATTGTGTGGGTTATTATTTATCAGCTATGGTTCGGGGGATGCGACCACATAGCATAATAGGATGTGGTATTTTTATTACTTTGATTGGTGAATATCTCGGTGTGGATATAAGTCGGGGGGGATTATTAGTAGAAGAACCAGAACCCCGCGATACTATAGGTTTAAATGTATACCATGGTGCGAAAGTTTTGAAGAGGCGAAATAACGCCGCAGTACGATACCATGGTAGACATCCACAGGTGGAGAGAAACCAGCAGCAAGGTAATGTAGGAGGGGGGAATGAGATGCAAGAAATGCATAGGTTTATAGCTTCTCAGGAATACGAAAATGCTAGACAGAGAGCATTTGAAGATTGGCAAGTTCATCAGAACCAGATCATAGCTCATTGCCAACATATAGGTAGAAACTATATTCCTACACCGAAACCCATCTTCCCTCCTTGGTCTATAGAGATGCAGCCACCATATCCTACGTATGACCCTGCCGAAGCATTCTATAGCACTTATGGTTATGCCTGGAACCCCTATTGGTACCAATATCATCCTTAGTTTACTTATTATTTTATTTTTATTTTGTAATTTGTAATTATTGATACGTTTAATACTTTTGTTAATATTGTAATCATTTTTATAATTATCTAACTTTTATTCTTAGATTTTAATAATTTTTGAATGTGGGGTAATATACCAAACGTCAAAAATAGGTATATATGTTTGCAGTTTATCTTATGTACACAACAGGGTAAAACAACGCATTTTCAAAGACTGGCATTAAGTTCAGCAAAAGCAACTAATTTTGACGACAAGATGCAAAATATATGTGAAATAACAACAAGACGGAATGAACAAATGATGTGCACCATTTATCATTCAGCAAACAAACGCCAATATATTTGGAAACTTTGGTAAAATTTAATCATTTTCACACTAATCACCCTCAATAATTTAAATTGTTACTGATTTCTTGCAAATGAGGGCATTGCAAGATCTTAAGTGTGGGAAGGGGTTAAATTCTTTCGGATTTTAAAATTTTTATCTTAAACACTTGGTTACCATTAAAAAAACTAGTAAAGCAGTAGTTGTATTATAATCTAGTGCTCTCTGATAATAAAGAACAGCCCTAGTCTTATATACTAACTACCCAATTCTAGTAAAATTTTTAAAAAAAAAAAATTTTCAATTAAATGAACTCAAAATCATGTTATACATATTTATGAACGATAAAACTAGGTTTTAACACCGAAATTATTGTTACCTCGGAAAGGACATAAATTGAGAAACAAACTAAAATGTTAAAATTCATTTAAAATGGAATAGAGGACGATAAAAAGGAAAATAAAAGCCAAGTGTGGGAAAATTTACCAAGTTATCTTAAACATATGTCACATATATCTGTAACAAATAACTGAAAATACTTTTGCTTTGGACTAAACTAAACTGTTTTACCCGATGAAAGAAAAGAAGAGATGGATCTACACGATGAATCAATTCTATCATTAAAAGGAAGTAAAGTCTTCCGAAAAAGACACGCGCTTCTTGATTTAGGTCATGAAGTTGTCGTCCAGACCAGCTGTAGGTTGACGAAAAATCTAGAAAAGTCATCACTAAAATCAGCAGGAAATCCACGGACCTCAGCATTAAACAGGGTCGCCAAGTGGTCAGATTTATCCTAACCATGAAAAGGATTTATCTCGTACAATGGGGGGGCACCGTGCAAATTAGCTTGATAAGACTAATGAATCAGATCCCCAGAAAGGATAATCTCCTTAAAGATTAAAAATCAGCTTTTAAGACTGATATCACTCAATCCTAGAGATTGACCTTAAAGATTGAGAATTCAAACTCATGGAATTCAATGATATCTAAACTCGAGCTTGAACGAGAAAATATTTTGATCAAAATTATAAACCGATTTGTTTTCTGAAAACCCTATTTTTAATGCGTTCATTACCATTGAACGTAAAATCCTAGGAATTCACCTGGAATTCATTAGGTCACCTGAACTAAATCGGGTGTCAACAGTAAGAACGGTGGTTGCATAGTGGTCAAAGACAGGACCTTGTGCCATACCGAAAAATTATAAGGGTGAGCTTTACTATTGCTCCTACCAAGGATAGTAATTGCGTCCGACACATTATAGACCATAATCAAAAGCATGTCACGGGACATTGCCTTAACAGTTGCTTGTTCAACGCTTTCCTTTACAACCGGACGGTAGTTTACCGAAAGGTAATATACGGGACAAGTAAACTGGACGTGTTGCTTTCCAAATACAAGGTTAGCAAGTGGGTGACACAAAACCGCAAGTTTGAGCTAAAATTTTCAAATCTGAAACCCACCAAACCCACAAAAATATTTTGCAAACACCGGTAAAGGGTTATTCCGGAAAACTTATCTAGGGTAAAAACTAGATTTCAAAAGATCAAATGTTTTCATAAAGATCCAATTTCCTTAATGGATCTAAATTTTTATAGTCATGTGGGACTGTAAACCATATCGTTACTACCATTGTTTATACCACCGTATAGAAATCACTGATGTACAAAGTGTGAAGAATAAAGAAGTGATTCTTGTATTTCAAGACAATATTGCTTGAGGACAAGCAACGCTCAAGTGTGGGAATATTTGATAATGCTAAAAACGAACATATATTTCATAGCATTATTCCTCAAGAAAGACAAGCTTTTAGTTGCAATTGTTCTATTTACAAGTGATATTCGTTTAAATAATAAAAGGTGAAGACAAAAGACAGATTCGACGAATTGAAGACGCAAACGACCAAAAAGCTCAAAAGTACAAAAGACAATAAAAAAGGTTCCAATTATTGATAAGAAACGTCTCGAAATTACAAGAGTACAAGATTCAAAACGCAAAGTACAAAATATAAAATTGTACGCAAGGACGTTCGAAAATCCGGAACCGGGACCAGAGTCAACTCTTAACGCTCGACGCAACGGACTAAAAATTACAAGTTAACTAGGTATATAAATATAATATAATATATAATTAATTATATTAATTATATATATATTATATTTATAAATAAAAACCGTCGGCAGAGAAAGACTCCAAGATATGAGCTGGAATTTCAAACTCCGCGACTTGCGGAGTTTGAAGGCAAAATTCACCGCGAGTCGCGGAGCCCCAAAATTGAAAACTGCCTATAAAGCCAACCGAATTCTGATCAAAATCATCATCTTTTTTCTTCCTCATTCATACGTAAAATTTATATTTATATTTATAATTTATATTTTAATTTTAATTATAATTCTAATAATAAGGGTACGTTAGCGAATATTGTAAGGGTGTAAGTCGAAATTCTGTCCGTGTAACGCTACGCTATTTTTAATCATTGTAAGTTATGTTCAACCTTTTTACATTAATGTCTCATAGCTAAGTTATTATTATGCTTATTTAAAACGAAGTAATCATGATGTTGGGCTAATTACTAAAATTGGGTAATTGGGCTTTGTACCATAATTGGGGTTTGGACAAAAGAACGACACTTGTGGAAATTAGACTATGGGCTATTAATGGGCTTTATATTTGTTTAACTAAATGATAGTTTGTTAATGTTAATATAAAGATTTACAATTGGGCGTCCCTATAAATTACCATATACACTCGATCGGACACGATGGGCGGGGTATTTATATGTACGAATAATCGTTCATTTAACCGGACACGGGAATGGATTAATAGCCACTAGAATAATTAAAACAGGGGTGAAATTACATTCAAGGGTAATTGGTGTAATTGTTAACAAAGTAGTAAAACCTTGGTTTACACGCAGTCGATAACCTGGTGTATTCATTAAACAAAGTATTAAAACCTTGTTACAATTCGAATCCCCAATTAGTTGGAATATTTAACTTCGGGTATAAGAATAATTTGATGAGGACACTCGCACTTTATATTTATGACTGATGGACTGTTATGGACAAAAACCAGACGGACATATTAAATAATCCAGGACAAAGGACAATTAACCCATGGGCATAAAACTAAAATCAACACGTCAAACATCATGATTACGGAAGTTTAAATAAGCATAATTCTTTTATTTCATATTTAATTTCCTTTATTTTATATTTAATTGCACTTCTAATTATCGCACTTTTATTTATTGTTATTTAATCGCACTTTTAATTATCGTACTTTTTAATTATCGTAAGTTTATTTTATCGCACTTTTATTATTCGCAATTTCATTATCGTTATTTACTTTACGCTTTAATTTAAGTCTTGTATTTATTTTATATTTTACATTAGGTTTTAACTGCGACTAAAGTCTTAAAATCGACAAACCGGTCATTAAACGGTAAAAACTCCCCTTTATAATAATAATATTACTTATATATATATTTGTATTTTTAATAAAAGTAAACTAATATAGCGTTGAGCTTTGTTTAAAGATTTCCCTGTGGAACGAACCGGACTTACTAAAAACTACACTACTGTACGATTAGGTACACTGCCTATAAGTGTTGTAGCAAGGTTTAAGTATATCCATTCTATAAATAAATAAATATCTTGTGTAAAATTGTATCGTATTTAATAGTATTTCCTGCTAAAATTAATAACTATTTTATATACACCTCGCATAACATCAGACTACATCAAAGCTAGGTATAGGCATCAACAAACAGGTTAAAGGAAAGGAATGGCCGTCAATTTCGATGGTAATTCCAGACACAGATGATGTGCATGGAACCATTTTACCATCAGCTACTTCTGTTCCCAAAGACGCATCTAACATTCTAACAGGCAACTTCAACTTATCACAGAAGCCTAAGGACATAAAAGATCGATTCGCTCCTGAATCAAATAACACACGAGCTGGCAAGGAATTAACCAAGAACATACCGGTAATGACGTCCTCGGTAGTGGTTGCAGTGTCTACCGTCATCTGAAACGCCCTTGCCTCTGCTGTTGAAGGATTCTTTCTCTTCTGCCCGGCGGTAGAAGTAGAAGATCCCCCAGAAGTTGCTGACCTCGCCCCTGACCCTGCCCCAGAACCGGCTCTCGACGCGGATGGACAATTCGCTGATCTATGACCTACCTGATGACAAGTCCAACATACATCGGACTTAAAGGAACAAGTTGTTGTTTCATGACCTAGTACTCCACATCTCAAGCATCTTCGGGTCATTGGAGAACATGGACCGGCATGAGTCGACTTACAAACATTACACCAACCAGACTGACTAGAACCCGATCCACTCATACCAGACTTACTTCTCTGTTTAATCCCACCTGACTTCTTACCACGAAAACCAGATTGCTTACTCGACTGCTGAGTCGACTGTCCACCTGATTGACCTTCTGATTTACCCCCAAAAGGTCCACCTTTTGAACTTTCTCTTTTCGCTGCCATTATATCACCTTCTGTAACTTTAGCTATCTCATGAGCCTGTGCCAATGAGGTTGCAAATCTTGCAACTGTCCTGTATTCTGGCCTAATCACCCGCATAAAATGCTGAATCTTATCTTTCTCAGTTGGTACCCACTGTTGAACAAACCTTAACTTCGATGTAAAATCTCTGAAAACCTCATCAATCGTCATGTTTTCGGTCATTTTCATACTCAGAAACTCAGTTTTCAATCTTTCCATCTCATACTCAGAACAATACTGCTCCCGAACCTTAGCAGCGAACTGTTCCCAAGTTATCTGACTGATCTGTTCTTTGGGTAAATCTGCAGTGATAGAGTCCCACCATTCCATTGCTTCACCCTTGAGAAGCCTACTAGCAAACAGTACCATGGATTCAGGCTCACAAAAACATGCTTCCAACGCTCTCTCTACTTCTCTTAGCCAATTAAGGGTCATTGTAGGGTTTGTGTGACCACTGTACTCAGGAGGTTTGCAGTCCATAAACTGTTTATAGGTACACTTCCTTCTTGTCTCAGGGACTTGAAATGGGTACATCATTTGATTAAGAAAAGTCTGGTTAAACGGAAATGGCATTTGATAGTTTTGATAGGTATTTTGTGGAAATTGTGACTGAAAACTGCCACCGGCTTGATTATAAAAATTAGGAGGAAAGGTTGTGTTCAACGCAGTGGTATTTGGGTTCCATTGCGCCCGTTCTTGTTCTAATTCCTTAATTTTCTCCTGAGCTTCTAGTAACCGACTTTGAAGTTCTATTACTTCTTGAGAAGTTTCTTCTTCTGAAGACACATGTCCATCTTCGTCAGGGGCTCTAAAAGTACCAGTTCCAGGGACAGTGGGGCCAGTAGCGTTAGCTTCGTTATCTGCCATTACTGTACTACCACAACACTCACACCAAAGCTTAGTATAAACTCTGTTAGTACTAACAACTAACACATAACCTGTCCTAATACTCACTTAACCCATCCCAAGCATGTTTTGTTTGACATGACTCTTCTAAGTTTGGGAACATGACATGTAGACCACAATGCACATGCTGCCAAACTCAGCTCTGATACCAACTTGTGACACGTCTATTTTTTTTTATACGTGGCGGAAGCATAATATTAATTAATTACGATATCAACATTTGTACAAACCAATGTCACGTGTCATTAAAACAATTTACATATTAATAGGAAGAGACGTAAATACATTCTGTTTTCAAAGGTACACGGTTCATATTCTAAAAGACCACATCAGAGTTAACCCTGTCAAACATAACATCATCATGCCCGTCTTCTCCCAAAAGCACTATCTACAAAAGCTAACAACCTGCAGGGAGGAGATGGAGGGGAATTAGCACGAAGCTAAGTGAGTACGACTAACTACAGGCCATAGTATACATAAGTATTATACTAATCATGTCACTTAGTCTAACACACAAACATCACCCAAGTGCTGTCTACAGAGACTCTGGCGGTTCGGCCAAACCATTAACCACCAGCTGATCGGACTGGGGCTTACCAGAAGTTCCTCCACCACCGTATGTATATACATAATCCACACGCGACGGACGCGTCATTCACATATATATACACCACGGCTGTCTAGGCCACCACATGAGGAACCCAACCCACAGGTTGATCTCTCCTACCGAGGCCACCACACAATAGGGACGCACTGGGCTCCAGCAGACAAGCATCAACCAACATGCAGTCATCACAATGTACCAACTATCCACAACAATAAGTATATCTAACAAGCATGGCAATCATAATATAACATGCTACTATATACTATATACTCCAGTTGGTCCCACTCACCGATTACCAGCAAACGAGAAGGTGTTCAGCTATCTAATCACTGAACCTTCTCTTTCTCCTTTTCTCCTGAGAAATACATATACACGAGTTAGTTTATGTCCATAAACACCAAATAACACAATACAGAAAATTTTGTCAGAAAACTGTCCGCTAAAAATTTTATCCTTAACACTTATGCACTTTCAAAATTTACATCATAAACATCAAAATACAAACGGGCAGCATAACGGCTAAAAATCAACACTTAGGTAAAATATTCTGCCCTGGATACTCAGTCGGTCGACTGACACTGACAGTCGGTCGACTGACACTGACAGTCGGTCGACTGACACTGACAGTCGGTCGACTGTCTACACAATCGGTCGACTGACCCTCTCAGTCGGTCATCTCACTTGGTATATCATCAATCGGTCGAAGGTAAATCTCATTCGATCGGTTGTCATCGTCAATCGGTCGGTTCACCCTAGGTCGGTCGACTGTCGACCGACAGTCGGCCGACTGTGTTCATCTTCTTCAGAAGCTGAACACAAGTTACGGACTTCAAGCTAAAATCGCCAAAACTCGATCTAGAGCTCATTTTCGACACCAAAACTTACCACAACTCAATCACTACATGTTATAGACTATAAACCCACAAATTTTGGACTATAACAATCATCAAATTCATGGGTTTTGACACAAAATCAAGCTTTTTACAAAACTTACACAAAACTATGAATTTAACCACGAATTGAACACAAAAACACATGTTTCTTACCTTGTTAGAATCAGTAGACAACAAAGAACACGATTCCAAGAACAATTTGAACTCAAGAACTAGTTTTAGCAATTAGGGTTTCAAAGGGGAAGAATTTAGGTACGGGGTAATATTTGGGAAGGGTCTGGAAAGTGCAAGAAATGCACTGCATAAGGCATCAAAAGTGGGTTAAAATCCCACACTGTGTGACACACGGGTATTTACCAGTTATCTGATATCTTTTGTACATCATTTGGCAACCCAAACGAAGTCCAAATTAAATAAACAAACCTGTTCTGTGACCCTTGTCACAAACTGGTCCTAACCTCATCATTAAATAATACCAAACATTAAATAAAAATAAAAGCATATAATAACACTACACTAACTTAAGGGCAAAATAGTAATCTTACATCTAGGCCCACTTGAGGATGTTACAAAGCGTCGACCGTATAACACTCATGAGTCCCAATGTACTTTAAAAATAATTGGTAGTAGAGGGAGACACCCATGAGCTTATATATTGGCCTTGACATTTATCCCCAACCAATGTGAGATTGAGTTTGCACCCAACAATCAATTTGTTAGTTATAGGTATTGGATAGAAGAATGAGATGGTTGCTTAATGTTTGGAAGGATGTTATACCAAATAGAGGGCTAAGTCTTCATTCCAAATTCCACCAATCAATACACTTTAAGTATCTGATTATTTCTTTCTTTCTTACCCTTGTTTGAGAGTTGTATTAGTTAAATACTGTGGAGAGTGTAGTTGGCTTAAAAGAGTTGTCTATGTCATTGTAACAATTTTTGATATAGTGTATATCTCTCTTTGGAGGCCCGTGATTTTCCCCCTGTTTTGGAGTTTCCACGTTAATTTCTTATGTTGTGGATTGTTCTTATTTCTTTACTGTTATTCTTGGGTTGAGTGGTGGGATTTATTAAGACCGTAATTTCTCAACAACTGGTATCAAAGCGTCAGGTTTGACGGAGGGTCTCGGTTAGCGGAGTCGGAGTATGCTTTGTGGTCGCGGCTTTGACCAAGCTTCACATCATAAACTACTTCTATTAATCATATAGGGTATTTGGTTAGACAATATTTTTCTGATTCGGAGTAAGTGGTGTCAAGAATTTGTAGTGGACCTGGTTTCTGGATTTTCGAAATAGTCTCCAATGATATTGGGACCAAACGGATCCTACCTCTCCACTACATCTGTTGGCAAATTGAAACGTGGGCAAAATCAGAGAAAGTGTTCATGAAATACGGATACGATGTCGAAGTTCAGTCCGATGAGATTTGATGTAGAGAAATTTGATGGGAGGATCAATTTTGGCTTGTGGCAAGTTCAAGTCAAAGATGTGTTAGATTCATTCTGGTTTACACAAGGCATTGAAAGGTAAACCCACCTTTGTTTTCGACATTGATTCTAGCTGTAAGTTCGATGAAGAAGAATAGGTTGATATGGATTTGAGAGCGGCAAGTGCGATTCGTTTGTGTCTTGCAAAGAATGTGCTTGCAAATGTGCACGGGTTAACAACGGTTAAGGAATCTGAGTATTCTTAATGGTATTGTTTAGATACTGTAAACTATTGGAGTTAAAGTGGATGATGAAGATAAAGCTTTGATATTGATATTATCTTTATCATCGTCCTATGAGCACATGAAACCTATTTTGATGTATGAGAAAGAAACTCCGAAGTTTGAAGACGTTACTAGCAAGCTCCTATCTGAAGAGAAAAGAGTAGAAGGCAGCAGGGTCTCGTCATCAGAAAGTACGGTACTGTTGTGTTCGGATAGGCAGAAGAAAAACTCTGGAAAGAATTTGGTATGCTGGAAGTGCGGGAAGACTATGCATGTAAGGGTTAATTGTCCAGGTGGAGCTAATCCGGCAATGGCTCAAAAGACGCTAACATTATCTTCGTTGTTACGGAGAGTGACGAATTCCTCTGAAGTCATGTCATCCTCATGGTGTGATCGCGCCACCATGAAAAGGGAAGTTCGTTAGTAGTTCTACAAATTGCACATGGACATTGGATTGGCGTTGATGCAGGTTTTGTGGTGGAAACGGATGTTGTAGCTGATGTAACTTCCAGGGAAAGCCAAACAGGAAGTTACACTATAACAATTCAGCTGGTTATACAACAAGTGCCGAGGTGAAATGCTTGGAATGTGATATTGTAAGTGTGATACTTGAAAGGACCCGTCCTAATCCATCTGGACGAATACATTACATTTGGTTACATCACGAGGTGATTGACCTCTATATGATACATTTTACAAACATTGCATTCGTTTTTAAAAGACCAAGTTTCATCACATCGAAAGTTGAAGGCATGCATACCACTTCATAATATATCCAACTCTAATCGACTTAATAATAATCATGATGAACTCAATGACTCGAATGCAACGTCTTTTGAAATATGTCATGAATGACTCCAAGTAATATCTCTAAAATGAGCAAATGCACAGCGGAAGATTTCTTTAATACCTGAGAATAAACATGCTTTCAAGTGTCAACCAAAAGGCTAGTGAGTTCATTAGTTTTTCATAATCAATCATTTTCAATAATATAATAGACCACAAGATACTCATAATAAAAAACAATCTGTGCAGGTCTATTCCTGCTGTAAAATCATTCATATGAAGAACACCGGAACCTTTCAAACAACTCACCAACGGTAGCTAATGCGTAGTGCAATGACAAAATCATCTCACCGTGGTAGTTAATACAATATAATTCTTACAACAGGGGCTAATGCGTATGCAATGAAAAATCATCCCTCCGAGGGTAGCTGAAACGGGGGCTAATGCGTACGCAATGCAAAATCATCCCTCCGTTACCAACTACAAAGTCGACTATAATACAATACAATACATCGGGGGCTAGTGCGTGCAATGCAAAATCATCCCGCCGATGGTAGTTAAAACGGGAGCTAATGCGTACGCAATGCAAAATCATGTCTCCGTTAACTACTAAATCGAACCTCTGAATCCAAATAATTTTATCATAGAATGTAGTTTTGAATATTTGTGTCTATTTCGTCAATCATTTATAAAAGTAGTTCATGTATTCTCAGTTCAAAAATATATTTCAAAAGCATTTAGGAAACAGTTATAAAAACAGCGCATGTATTCTCAGTCCCAAAAATGTAAAGAGTAAAAGGGAGCAAATGAAACTCACGGTACAGTATTTTGTAGTAAAAATACATATGAAGACATTGAACAATGTAGGGTTGGCCTCGGATTCACGAACCTATAAAATTTGTATATATATTAAAACATATACTCGTAATCAAATAAATTTATATATTATTATTAACGATGTATTTGTTATATTTAATAATTTATAAGTTTCTTTATTTATTTATATATTTTCATTTTATATATAGAAATATTAATGTAGTTAAATTTTGTAATTTAGATATATATTTTCTTTTTTATATATATAATCTTTATTTATATACTTATAATCTTAACGTTATTAAAACTTTTATTTTCATAATTAATATTATTTTTATAATAATGATATTAGATAATACTTGTTAATAATAATAATGATAGTTTTTAATTATAAAGGCAATCTTGTTATGTATGAAATTTTCAGTACAAAAGTTAATCTTGATACTAATAATAATAAAAAATGATAATAATTATAATAATAGTAATAATTATAATAATTATAATATCTATAATAATAATACTTTTACTAATAATGATGTTAATAACGATATTACTAATAATAATGCTTCTAATAATAATAGTAATAATATATTATTTAGATTATGACTTAATTATAGTTTTACTCATTTTCATATTTGTATTCATAATTAATATGTATATAATTATAATCATTATTATAAATTTTTATCAAAATACTAATAATAATAACAATAACTAATAATAACAATAATAATAATAATAATAATAATAATAAAGATAATAATAATAATAATAATAATAATAATAATAATAATAATAATAATAATAATAATAATAATAATAATAATAATAATAATAATAGAAGTAAAGATAACAAGGTATACCCTTTAATTTCCTTTTCTAAAAAGAATTGGCCCAATCGAGGTTCGAACCCCGACCTCTCGAATACCCGACACTACACCAGACCATCTGCTCCATTTCATTTATCTGTTTGAAGACCCACTCGAATATATATAGCCCGTATAACTATCCTGACTTCTTCTTCTTCATTAAACCAGACGACAGGAAATTCTTAATCAAAACAAATGATTACAAAATTAAAAATTGTTTTAGGATTTATAACTAACCAGAATGATTAGAGCTTCAATTGAATTAATTTAAACAGAAACAAAAATAAAATAAAAAATCACTGAACAGACAAAACTATACGTTCATGAACTCATAATTGTTTTTCGAATTTAAGAGTGTTTTAGACAAAGCTTGTAACATGGAAAAGTTTCTAAATTGTTCATACAAACTTTCTGGATCGTCAAATTAGTTTGAAACATCAAAACATTTACGAATTTCACTATGAACACAATATTTGACTTTTTTGAAAAATTACTTTGACTCCAAAATTCGACCTTGATTCTGAAAATTAACACTTGAAACTTTACAGAAAGATCACTCATTATATTCCTAATAAAACTGCATTTAAGGATTTGGGAATTTGATTTGATTTCGAAGATTAAAAAAAATATACAAGAACAGAGGTAGCGTCTGTGTTCTTGGGGATTTTTGATGTTTTCAATCGAATAAGGCTGTAAGGAGTAGTGGTAATAGATAGTTGGTAATATGAGGTGTTATTGGTATCACATATCACTGAAATCGAATCGTTTACATAACAAATTGATGTCGACAATTTATAAATCCAATTCAGAGAAAAATAAAAAAAAATTAAAAGGAGAAAGGGATTGGAAACGTATTTTGTTTGTTAATGTGATCCTTTGGAATCAAATCGTACCAATTACAGACAGATTAAATAGTCTAGACAAGGACTGGGAACTGAATTCGATCTGCTTCTGATTCTATATACATATAAATTTAATTTTTGTAATTAATCTTTATTGATTATAATACTTATTAAATAATAATAATAATTAGTAATATTAATAATAGAATTTATAATAAGGGTATTAATAATAATAATAATATTAATAACAAAGTAATACTAAAATCATATTTATAATATTGATAATTTGATAATATTAGTAATAATAGCAATATAAATGATAGTTTTTATAATAATACTTATATTAATAATGATAATATATAAATAATATTAATCTCAATGTAAATAATGAAATTTTTAATAATAATAATAACTAATGACATTTAAATTACAATTAAATTATACTTTTAATTAATCCTATAGTAATATTTATTTAAATAATCATAACCTTACAATTATACAATAATAATACTATTATTAATATTAATAGTAACACTGAAAGTAACAGTAGTATTACAACAACAACTATATCAAATATCACATATAATTAATTATATAATATTTATATATATACTGTATGTATATATAATACAACTTACAGAATATTTAATATTATACATCTTAATATTTCTAACTGTACATATACTCATCAATTAAGTATAGAGATCGTATTCATTTTAATAGTAACTTTTTATCTGTTTACATTTTTAACTCTGATGATTGTATTGTATATATAAAGACCCATCCTAATCCTTCTGGATGAACACATTACATTTGGTTACATCGCGAGGTACTTGACCTCTATATGATACATTTTACAAACATTACATTCGTTTTTAAAAGACAAACTTTCATTACATCGAAAGTTGACGGCATGCATACCGTTTCATAATATATCCAACTATAATTGACTTAATATTAATCTTGATGAACTCAACGACTCGAATGCAACGTCTTTTGAAATATGTCAGGAATGACTCCAAGTAATATCTCTAAAATGAGCAAATGCACAGCGGAAGATTTCTTTCATACCTGAGAATAAACATGCTTTAAAGTGTCAACCAAAAGGTTGGTGAGTTCATTAGTTTAACATAAATAATCATTTCCGTCATTTTAATAGACCACAAGATTTTCATTTTCAGTTCTCATAAATATACGTCCCATGCATAGAGACAAAAATCATTCATATGTATTGAACATCTGGTAACCGACATTAACAAGATGCATGTAAGAATATCCCCTATCATTCCGGGAAATCCTTCGGACATGATAAAAAGGAATTCGAAGTACTAAAGCATCCGGTACTTTGGATGGGGTTCGTTAGGCCCAATAGATCTATCTTTAGGATTTGCGTCAATTAGGGGTGCACTAATTCTCAAAATTAGTGATGTTCCCTAATTCTTAGGCAACCAAGCAAAAGGGGCATATTCGGCTTCGATCATTCAACCATAGAATGTAGTTTCAATTACTTGTGTCTATTTCGTCAAACATTTATAAAAGCGCATGTATTCTCAGTCTCAAAAATATATATTGCAAAAGCATTTAAAAAGGGAGTAATGAAACTCACAATACTATATTTTGTAGTAAAAATACATATGACGTCATTGAACAATTGTAGGGTTGGCCTCGAATTCACGAACCTATATCAGTTGCATATATATTAACACATATCCCATTTAATCAACTAAGTTTACTTATATTTTATAATTTATTAAAATTAGTGTCTTTAAATATAATTATACTTATAATAAATATGTGATATATAATCTAATTAAAGTTTTATCAATATAAATGGTAATATATTAGTTAAAAACTTATTAGTATGTAATATTAGTTGTCTTGTAATGTATTTTTATATAGATAATATTTGTTTGTTAAAAATAATAATTATAATAATACTAAAAATAATAATAGTAATGATAATAATAAAAATGATAATACTTTTAATAATAATGATAATACTAATAATAAAAGGATAAAAATGTTACATGTTAATAATGATAATAATAATAATAAAAGTGATAAAAAATAATAGTAATAATAATAATAATAATGTTAGTAATGATAATAAAAATAATAATACTTATAATGATAATGAAAATGATAATTTTAATAAAAATACTTTTGTTAATAATAATAATTTCAAAAATGATAATTCTAAAGACAATAATAATGATAATATTAATAATAATTATAGTAATAATAATCCTAATGCTCATTCTAATGATAATAATAACAATGAGTATAATAATAATAATAATAATAATAATAATAATAATAATAATAATAATAATAATAATAATAATAATAATAATAATAATAATAATAATAATAATAATGAAATTGAAAATTTAAAAGTGTATACCCTCTTTTAAAGCTTTTCCAAAAAAATAATTTCCCACGACTGGGCTCGAACCCAAGACCTCTCGAATACACTAAACACTCTTAACCACTCCACCAATTCATTCTATCTAATTTTAATCCCATTCTGGTTATAGATAAACCGTATCAATCTGATTCCTTTTCTTCTTCAACCCCATACCCAGCAACAAGATTTACATCCGGGAATTAACCATTTGTTTCGTGTATCAACCCTAACATCATAACGTACGTATCAATAATTGAATCATCTACAATCTTTAAGATCATAATCACTAAACCCTTGCTCATAATCACAATCCTAATCATAATCTAATTATTATCATAATCATAAACGTCTCATCATCATTCTCAATTAATAACATAAAATCATAACTCATCCATCATAATCTTAATATCGCCTAACATCATCAAATATCATCATCATTAACTTATACCATTATCATGATTTTCTTCCTTTCAATCAATGATCATTATTATAACAAATGGGTATCATCATCATCTAATCCTAACATCAACATCATAATCCTCATAAAACATCATCAACATCATATAACATCATAATCATGCGTTTACATCCTCCCTGCTACCTCATCATCATCATCTCGTTATCCTAACTTCTAACAATCATCATCGTAAAAAAATATATATTATCTTTCCCCAACGAGTGCCATCATCAATATCATTATCACCGTAAACCTCATCATCATCATCACTTTCATAATCACGTATTCATCGTGCATCATCTTCTTCATGGTAATCATCATCATGGTTTTTCGTTCACAGCTTGCTGTAGCAAGCAGAAAACATTCGCACAGCCCAACAGTCCACTTAGAAAGTTTAAATGACCCAAGGAAAAATAAAATAGGTCCATGATTGGCCCACCTACACAACTATGCTGGCCTGTTACTGATTTGAAAGGCCTATAGCCTCGATTCCAAATAACAAGTTTAGGGAAAAAAATTTCAGATGTTTATAATAAAAGGTATTGTTAGTGGTATGTGAAAAGTGATCCACTTGGTCCCTCAACTTCGTTGTTCAATCAAGTGGGGTGTATAAACAAAATATATATAATCAATGGTGATCATTGGTGGGGTTCCTTGATGGTTTAAATATACGATGATGGTTGAAACAAAAAGAACAGAATAGCGGTTAGCAGCCGCAACACCATAGCTGCAACAATGGTGTTTGATGGTGGAAGCTTATAAGGATGGTGAGGGTAGTGTTGTGAAGTGGTGGTGGCTGTTGGGTGGTCATGGTAGTGATGATGAGTCCACGAAGAGAATAGAGAGAGAGGAAGAAATAAAGTGATGTACTCATTTGTTCTTCAACTTTTGCAGCAGAAAACATTGGTTTGGATTTGTTGTTTTACTAGTTTAATCAGAAACAAATAAGTGGCAGTAGCAGATGTTAATGGTGACGATGGTGATTAGATGGTAAAAGGGACCGTTGGTGAATGTGATGGTGGGTTGATCAAAAAAAGGAAAACATTACTAGTTTCAATTGTTGTGGTGGTTCCCGTTTGTTCTCGAGTAGTTGAGGGTGATGGAAATGAATTTGGTGCTCGATCATTTGCACAAGAAATCAGTAGAAGGTTTAAAAGAAAATATAAGAGTTGATGAATGGTGCTATGGGTTTTATTAATGGGTTTGATAAAAAAAAATATGGTTGCTCGTCCTTAATCATACATATAAGTATTGTATATATATATATATATATATATATATATATATATATATATATATATATATATATATATATATATATATATATATATATATATATATATATATATATATATATATATATATATATATATATATATATATATATATATATATATATATATATATATATATATATATATATATATATATAGAAAGAAAGTGGTAGGGATGAAAATAAATAAGAAAAGAAAAGATATAATAAACCAAAAGGAAAAACCATAACTCAACTAGTAATACAGTGTATCAATCGGACCACAATTTCAATTGTGGGGCTTTAATTTAAAGTTAATTGCATCTAGAATGCATGCATCAAAATGAGGTTTAATAATTGAAGCATACAGTAAAAAAAATATCGTGTAAATTAGTCTTGCCATGTGGTACATATATAATATAATATATAAGTGATAAATGATGGAGGACAACTGGATTTCGTTAAATGTATAATCACATAATAATCACTAATAATAATAATTATAATATAATAATTATTATTATATTTGATGGAAACTAAGAAAACGTGCAAGCAGCCTAAGTCTTGGAGTTATATTACTGACACTATTATATACGGATAATATCTCGTGCTCCGATGATAAACAGTGGCGGATAAAAGTCTTCAGAAAAATCCCAAATTTTTACAATAATTATCTTTATTTATTTCAGTCATTTTGGTATAAAATTCGGTCAATAATTATTAAATAAAAATTACATTAATTATTCACTCCCAACCCCAAGTAAAATATAAAAAGTTTTAAAATTCACCAAATAGTTCCTAAATATATTTTTAATAAGCTTATAATTTATATGACTCATTTTTGAATTACCGTTTATTTTAAAATCACATAAATTCGAATTTAACTTGCTTAATATCGATCGAATGACAGTTGAGTGTTACCGTCGTTTACTAAATAGATTCGAAATCACAAAATATATATATTTAATATATTTTATTTATATAGATGTGTCTTAAATAATAATTATCATAATATCATATTTTTATTTTACATAATTAATTTTCATAACAACAACATATAATATTTTAAACTATATTATCAATTATAATATCTATTTACAATTAATTGTTCGTGAATCGTCGAGAACCGTCGAAGGTCAATTGAATATATGAAACAGTTCAAAATTTTTGAGACTCAACCTAACAGACTTTGCTTATCATGTTGGAAACATATAAAGATTAAGTTTAAATTTGGTCGAAAATTTCCGGGTCGTCACAGTACCTACCCGTTAAAGAAATTTTGTCCTGAAATTTGAGTGAGGTAGTCATGGCTAACAATAAAAATGTTTTCATGACGAATATGAGTTGATATATAGAGGTTTATCATCATTGAGTAATATGGATAAAACAATTTATTTATGTGAAGAGTACGAGTTAAGCTATCACAAAAGGGTGGAATGAATAAATGCAGATTTAACTTAACCGGTGATGTAGTCACTGTTGATTTCCAGAATTCAAGGGATTTAGAGAAAACCTTCGTAATAAGATTTGATTTCTTCGATAATTAAGGAAATTAGAATCCTCTTTGGTTAAATGTGATAATCTGTTTTCGATTGCTCTGTCGGATATTTCACTATATATTCACCCCCTTCGTTTCCTTATTTTCACAGCTCATACTCTTTATTCTTTCTTTCTCAATTCATACTTTTGTTTTCTCTTCGCAAGTAATGGTCCAGAATTCGTAGGTATGGAGTTTTGAATGAACATGGCTAATGTTCTAAGAAAGAAATTGTAATAGCACGATCTTGATTTGGTTTAAAATACCAGAATTCAAGATAAAAGATAGAACTATCAAGAAAATATGTTCTTGATATGTCTATAGATTAGATAGAATATAAGAGTCGTGTAACATGGCACATGATGACGTTATGGTCTGTAAATCATCACGTTTCATTAGAAACTCAGCATGACTTACTGTAATATAATAACGTTGATCAAGTGTCATTATATTAAACTAACTCATGCATCAATTTCCAACACTAATTCAAAAACATTCATATTTTAAATTCGAATTTTTCAGAATTTAGAAACTAAAATAGTTTCCTTTATGATGTAACGCAGATATCACGGAGAGATAAATAATCTCAGATAAGAATAGTTATGAATTTATCTCCAGAAATATCGAGGATATTTATAATGAAAGATATGATGATATCTTAGAATTGTAAAATTTCTAAGATCAAAGGATGATGAAGAATATTATCCGCAACGGTTTAGAGTAAGGAGTAAGGTATTCGCTATAGATTTCATCAGAAACAGAATCACCCGGATTCTTTATGTACAAGTTTAGTCCTTGTGATTTGTTCAGAGTCTCCTTCATGGTTTGCTCAATTCATTTTTCAGTATTAAAACTTTCTTTTAAGCTTCTCCAACATATCCTTCTTTATCATCAAACTTTTGACTGTTAAAGTCATCTATAGATTTTACTGCTTTATCAGTTCTTTTAATACTCAGAATTGATTCACAGGCTGAGTATTTTTCAGAATTTCAGAATTGGAGATCATAATTTCAAGAGGTAAAGGTTATATGTATACATATAACTTTTGATGTAGAAACATTGCGAGATTCAAAATACTGATTGTTAATTCCCGATAATTGGTATGGTAAATTTTCATTATAAGATGTGGATGAGTATATGATGAGGTTTTAATGAACAAATGTAATGGTTCTTCGGAGAGACTTAAGCTAATGAGTAATGAAGTTGCTAGTAAGTTTCTGCTAAAGTGGTGAGATATAAACGGTTCCCCGGTAACGATGATGAAGGGGTAATTGTTATAATAAGGCTCATTTGAATGAAAAATTGAAGCTGATTTGCTGGAGCTGTGACAAAATTGGCTAATTTGAAAAAGAATTGCAATGTTATTTTCGGTAATAACAATGTCAAAGGAGCTATCACAGATACGTGTTAAACTTCTACTTGGGTTCCGGAAGTTCTCCCAGGTGCATGACTGTGGATAACATGTGGTTGGATCATCATCTCGATTGAGGTGTTTTCAAGAATCATGAAAGGTTTGAACGCAGATCGTAATCGTCAAAATACAAATGAAGTTTAGGATGAAATCAAGTGGCAAACTTGAAGAATTGTTTAGTTTCATATGTTATAATCAATATTTTAATTCATTTTAATTGTCCAATATTGGTAGTCCTCAGTTGATAGTCCACAGTTAGCAATATATAATATTCGAATTAATTAATACGTGTCATGACCCGTGTACATGTCTCAGACTCGATCACAACTCAAAGTATATATATTGTTGTAGAATCAACCTCAACCCTGTATAGCTAACTCCAGCATTACTGCATATAGAGTGTCTATGGTTATTCCAAATAATATATATAGACGCGTCGATATGATATGTCAAAACCTTGTATACGTTTCCCGATATTTAAATGCATAAATAACAGTATTTAAATGACGATAAATAAAGTGCGTAAAATAAATAACAAAAATTAAATGACGATAAATAAAATTGCGAGAATATAAATTGCGATAAATAAACTGCGATAAATAAATTGCGATAATAAAATGTAATAAGGAATTAACAGTTAGCTAGGAACAGTTAGCTAGGATTTTGTTAGCGTGTATTCTTAAAAAAATTTCTCATGGTTAATTTGTTTGTTTCTAACAAATTTTATTGTTGTCCAATGTTTTCTTCATTATGCCACTTGTTGGATTCTGATAGATCAAAATCCAAATATGAAATTGAATGAAAAGGGTTATTCTGCGGTGAACGGATACGTATATCGGTGGTTGTAAATAGGATAGTAAATGACTGTTGAATTAGATTTGAAAGAATGTACAGTGTACTTATTAATGTGAAATCTAAATATTCCTCGGGTATTACCTACCCGTTAAAATATTTTCACCATTAACAGTTCGTACAAAAGAATTTTAATTACAATTTTTATGAAAACATATATACATATATATTTTCTTCAGATGTAATCATGGATTTAATGAGTTAATATGATATTAAACTCATCTGATTTATCGTTAGAACTAGAACACATAATCTCTAAAACATTAGAAATTATATAATCGTCGCATAGAATGAAGATAATTGATGTAGAATGATTCGTAGAACGATAATTATACTCGAGGTACAGAATGAGATGTTGAGGCATGTGGTGTTGAAACTTGGTTTGTTGGTGGTACTGTTGGTGCCGGTGATGTTGCTGAAGCTGGTAAGTTTTGCACCATATTCTCCAAATTAATTACTCGAGCGCGAAGTTCGTTGACTTCTTCTATTACCCATGAATGATTGACGGTTGGAACGAGCGGATGAATAAATTTCAGAATTTGGGATATCATATAATCGTTGTGGGATATCCTGGCAATGAGGGTGAATATGGTGTTTCTGACAGGTTCACCGGTAAGTGCTTCAGGTTCTTCACCAAGAGGTGAATTCAGTTGGTGGAAGGGATCGCCTTCTTCGCGTCTTCATTGATTAAGTAACTATGAACCCATCAGATGAATTGGGGATGGCTGACTGCTTGATTCATTCTGGTGACACTGCTTCCGGAGTTTAGGTTAACATCCATGTCGAAATAGCTGTCGAAATTCGAGGGACATGAACTAGTGGCGAGTTCCATTTCGTACGATTGAGTAAAGGGTTTTTCAATTTAAAATGATTTTTGGATATCGAATGATATTCTAATTACATAGAATACCTATATATAGTACAAAAGATCCCGTAGATTACGGAGAGAATTACGGGAACGTGTCAGATAAAGTCTACAGTAACAGATACGTTAAGATATGGATTAGCAGATATGCTAAGATATGAATTTGTCTATACCCTATTCATGCAATCAATGCAGTAAGATGTGTCTAGACTAAGAATGATAAGCAGGTAATTTCCTAAGGATGGTAAGCAGATGATTTCCGACTAGAAATGATAAGCAAATCTTTTGACATGCAGACACGGTCAAAGTCCATACTCACTAATGCATCTAAACAACTATCAATTAGACACACTAATGCAAGACCTGGTTCGCTAAGACCACCGCTCTGATACCACCTGTAAAGACCCGTCCTAATCCATCTGGACGAATACATTACATTTGGTTACATCGCGAGTTATTGACCTCTATATGATACATTTTACAAACATTGCATTCGTTTTTAAAAGACAAACTTTCATTACATCGAAAGTTGACGGCATGCATACCGTTTCATAATATATCCAACTATAATTGACTTAATATTAATCTTGATGAACTCAACGACTCGAATGCAACGTCTTTTGAAATATGTCATGAATGACTCCAAGTAATATCTCTAAAATGAGCAAATGCACAGCAGAAGATTTCTTTCATACCTGAGAATAAACATGCTTTAAAGTGTCAACCAAAAGGTTGGTGAGTTCATTAGTTTAACATAAATAATCATTTTCAAAATTTTAATAGACCACAAGATTTTCATTTTCAGTTCACATAAATATACGTCCCATGCATAGAGACAAAAATCATTCATATGTATTGAACACCTGGTAACCGACATTTGTAAGAATATCCCCGATCATTCCTGGAAATTCTTCGGACATGATAAAAATGAATTCGAAGTACTAAAGCATTCGGTACTTTGGATGGGGTTCGTTAGGCCCAATAGATCTATCTTTAGGATTCGCGTCAATTAGGGGTGCACTAATTCTCAAAATTAGTGATGTTCCCTAATTCTTAGGCTACCAAGCAAAAGGGGCATATTCGGCTTCGATCATTCAACCATAGAATGTAGTTTCAATTACTTGTGTCTATTTCGTCAAACACTTATAAAAGCGCATGTATTCTCAGTCCCAAAAATATATATTGCAAAAGCATTTAAAAAGGGAGTAATGAAACTCACAATACTGTATTTTGTAGTAAAAATACATATGACGTCATTGAACAATTGTAGGGTTGGCCTCGGATTCACGAACCTATATCAGTTGCATATATATTAACACATATCCCATTTAATCAACTAAGTTTACTTATATTTTATAATTTATTAAAATTAGTGTCTTTAAATATAATTATACTTATAATAAATATGTGATATATAATTTAATTAAAGTTTTATCAATATAAATGGTAATATATTAGTTAAAAACTTATTAGTATGTAATATTAGTTGTCTTGTAATGTATTTTTATATAGATAATATTTGTTTGTTAAAAATAATAATTATAATAATACTAAAAATAATAATAGTAATGATAATAATAAAAATGATAATACTTTTAATAATAATGATAATACGAATAATAAAAGGATAAAAATGTTACATGTTAATAATGATAATAATAATAAAAGTGATAAAAAATAATAGTAATAATAATAATAATGTTAGTAATGATAATAAAAATGATAATACTTATAATGATAATGAAAATAATAATTTTAATAAAAATACTTTTGTTAATAATAATAATTTCAAAAATGATAATTCTAAAGACAATACTAATGATAATATTAATAATAATTATAGTAATAATAATCCTAATGCTCATTCTAATTTCTAATGATAATAATAACAATGAGTATAATATTTATATTAGTGTAATAATAATAATAATAATAATAATAATAATAATAATAATAATAATAATAATAATAATAATAATAATAATAATAATAATAATAATGAAATTGAAAATTTAAAAGTGTATACCCTCCCTTAAAGCTTTTCCAAAAAAATAATTGCCCACAACGGGGCTCGAACCCAAGACCTCTCGAATACACTAAACACTCTTAACCACTCCACCAATTCGTTCTATCTAATTTTAATCCCATTCTGGTTATAGATAAACCGTATCAATCTGATTCCTTTTCTTCTTCAACCCCATACCCAGCAACAATATTTATATCCGGGAATTAACCATTTGTTTCGTGTATCAAACCCTAACATCATAACGTACGTATCAGTTATTGAATCATCTACAATCTTTAAGATCATAATCACTAAACCCTCACTCATAATCACAATCCTAATCATAATCTAATTATTATCATAATCATAAACATCTCATCATCATTCTCAATTAATCACATAAAATCATAACTCATCCATCATAATCTTAATATCGCCTAACATCATCAAATATCATCATCATTAACTTATACCATTATCATGATTTTCTTCCTTTCGATCAATGATCATTATTATAACAAACGGGTATCATCATCATCTAATCCTAACATCATCATCATAATCCTCATAAAACATCATCAACATCATAATCATGCGTTAACATCCTCCCTGCTACCTCATCATCATCTTGTTTGTAGTAACCCGGGAATTTCCGACTAAATTTAAACTTTAATCTTTATATGTTTCCGACACGATAAGCAAAATCTGTAACGTTGAGTCTCGAAAGTTTTGAAATCTATATTCAGGTAATCAATGACCCTTTGACTATGCTCGACGATTCACGAACCTTTAATTGTAAAGTTAAATGTATATATAAATAATTATATATTATAAATTAAATATAGTAATAATCTACTATTTGATTTAGTAACATAACTAAAACTTGCTATTATGAAAATATAGAGTAAATTGAATATAATTGTATATTAAAAATGATTAACATTAATTTTAGTATAAGTGTTTAATATTAAATATTTGAAAAATTAATATTATTATATATATGAATATGTAAAAATTAGTATATACAAGTAAAAATTAGTATTATTAATATTATTATCATTATAATTATTGTTAATTTCATTATTATTATTAGAAAATAATAGTAATGTTTATATAACTAATATTATTATGTTCTCTTGTATATATATAGTTAATATATAGGATTATACAAACATTAACATATATACATATACATATATATAAAATTTAGATATATACATAGATAAATTCGTATATCCAGTTAAATAAATTTATAAATACAAAATATACTTATAATAATAAATATATAAATGTATATAGTTATATAAATACGTAACAATGAATTAGAATCCAAAAATCAGTTGCATCCCACAAATAAATCTGTAGATGATGTATATGACTGTCTCTAAATTGAATTACATATAGAATCAAATTTTAGAGTAACACCAAATTCAGTTTGAAGTCTCTTTCACTTTTTAATTTTTTTGTATTATTCATTTGTCTGCTAGATTATTCCCAGCAACACTCACACTCTGTATTATAAGGCAATCATCTCAATGGTTATTTACTCATTCCATTTTTTTCATTACCAATTTCGAATATCAGTTACAACTTTTGTTTTCCTACTCGCTATTTCTGTTTATGTACCACTAAGACCACAACAAAGACCATCACCATTTAAATCGTACAGATGCTGCTCCTGTTCCCACCACTACAACTGCTATTATGATATCTGTCTTGTTTTCTGTTTATGTTCGATCCATACTACAAAACGTTCCCTGTTACGGTATTGTTTCTGCTACTGCTACAGCGACGTTCTTCTGTTTCTTATTCAATCAAACCCCCTTAAACCGTCGGAAAATCACCAACCTACAACCATTATTATGTACAAGACCACCTCTAACAACTACACGGTCCACCGAAACTTGTTTTTATAAATTGTTTCTGTAATGGCAGCCCAGAGATCCAACACTATCGAAAAGCTTTGATCAGACCCATTTACTGCTACTGCCATTATCGTTCGTTCGAATCAAGATGCTACTGCTACTCCGTTTTACTTTTATTTTTCTGTTTATAAACTAAATTACACACCCTCATGATCGTATTACAGTGAAGAAGTTATGATGATGGGTCACAAAAACATGGTGAGGATAATGATTAGGATTAATAATCATAGTGTCACAATAATGGTGATACTTTATGATAATGGAGGATGATGGGATAATGACAATTTGATGATGACTTTAGATCTTAAAAACTCCACGTAAATCACACCTGCATAATGCAATTGAGAGAGATTGGGCTTATATTGGGCCTAATCTTAATAAGTGGGCCGAAACCCAATTTTGATTAGGGAATGGACGTGATAGTGTTGGTGTACCAGGATTGATAACGAAAATTATGTTAAAAGTAATTAAATCCTAATAATAACAAGAAAACATAAGCAGAGGAATGGTTAAGGGTTTGTGTGTTTAAGCGAGAGGTCTCGGGTTCGAATCCGGGCAATGACGTTCTTTTATTGAGTCTTTCTTCAAAGGTTGTAACTTTTATTTTTATTATTATTATTATTATTATTATTATTATTATTATTATTATTATTATTATTATTATTATTATTATTATTATTATTATTATTATTATTTTATCATCATTAGTATTATTATTATGTCACTTGTATAGATACAAAATTTTTGATTTACATGATTAGTCATAAACATAATTATAGGTATATTATTAGGAATATAACCCTAAGTATAACATGATACATGGTAATGATAAGTATGATTAAACCCTAAGTATAACATGATACATGGTAATGATAAGTATGATTAAGTATAATCTTTGTATACATCAAACTAATATTGATAAATATAAATATAATATTATTATTAACATTATTATTAGAATTATCATTATTTTTTGTCATTATTATTTTATTTTTACTACTATTATTATTTTTAACATTGATATTATTATTTTTACAATATTTTTATTATCATTTTTATTATTATTAGTATCATTATTATTTTATAAGAATCTTATTATTATTATTATTATTATCAAGATTATTACTAATATTATTATCATTACTACCAAAAAAAATTAGTCATATAAGAATACACTTAACTAAACTATATTAACTTTTTTATTTATTTAAAGTACATAAAATAAATACATTTAATTAGATATTAACGAAACATATAAATTATTAAAATAACAAATATATCACTAATAATAAAATATAAATTTGTTCGATTACGATTATATGTTTTAATAGATATACAAATGATATAGGTTCGTGAATCTGAGACCAACCTTATACTTGTTCAATGTCGTTCTATGTATTTTTACTACAAAATACATTAGGTGAGTTCATTTGAATCCCTTTTAGTCTTTACATTTTTGGGCTGAGAATACATGCAAATGCTTTATTAACTGTTTTGCAATATTTATATTCGTGAGTTTCATTAATCCCTTTTTTAAATGCTTTTGCAATATATATTTTTGGGACTGAGAATACATGCGCTGTTTTTATAAATGCTTTACGAGATAGACACAAGTAATCGAAACTACATTCTATGGTTGGATTATCTAATCGAATATGCCCTTTTTATTAAGTCTGGTAATCTAAGAATTAGGGAACAGACACCCTAATTGACGTGAACTCTAAAGATAGATCTATCGGGCCCAACAAGCCCCATTCAAAGTACCGGATACTTTAGTACTTCGAAATTTATATCATGTCCGATGGAGGATCCCGGAATGATGGGGATATTCTTATATGTATATTGTGAATGTCGGTTACCAGGTGTTCAACCCATATGAATGATATTTTTGTCTCTATGCATGGGACGTATATTTATGAGAAATGAAAATATGAAATCTTGTGGTCTATTAAAATTATGAAATGATTATTTATGTTAAACTAATGAACTCACCAACCTTTTGGTTGACACTTGAAAGCATGTTTATTCTCAGGTATGAAAGAAACATTCCGCTGTGCATTTGCTCATTTTAAAGACAGTATTTGGAGTCGATCATCGCAATGGAACCAGTTGTTGGTGACTTCGTCCAGATGGATCAGGACTGGTCCTTTCAGTTGGTATCAGAGCGGTGGTCGTAGCGAACCAGGTCTTGCATTAGTGTGTCTAACATATAGTTGTTAGGATGCATTAATGAGTCTGGACTTCGACCTAGTAGTTGTTAGGTTATATTAATAAGTCTGGACTTAAACCTGGTCTGCATGTCAAAAGTTTTGCTTATCATTTCGTGTCGAAAATTACGTGCTTATCATTCTTAAAGTCTAGACACATCTTACTACCTCCATTGCATAGATAGTGTATAGTCAAATTCATATCCTAGCGTATCTATTATTGTAAACTTTGCCTTATAGTTCCGTAGATTCCTCCGTAACTTATGGGATTTTAGTATTATATATGCATATGTAAATTATGTATTGCAGGGTACTAATCTATATACTATAATCTATTTCTTATCGAAAATTCTTCATCTGATCGTACGTGATGAATCCCTCAACCAGTTCGAGTCCCTCAGATTTCGATAGCTATTCCGATAGTTATTCCGGCAACTATTCCGACATGGATATTCACCTAAACTCCGAAAGCGGTGTCACCAGAATGAATCAATTAATCAGCCATTCCCAATTCATCTGATGGGTTCGTAGTCGACTTAATCCATGGAGACGCGAAGAAAGCGATCCTTTCCATCAACCAAATTCACCTCTTGGTGAAGAACCTGAAACACTTACGGCGAATCAGTCCGAAACACCATTTTCACCCTCATTTCCAGAATATCTCGTAACCACTATATATTGTCCACAATTCTAAACCTTATTCATCCGCTCGTTCCGACCGACAATCATCCCGGAATAATAGAAGAAGTCAATGAACTTCGCTCTCGAGTAATCAATTTGGAGAATATGGTGCAAAAATTACCAGCTTCAGCAACATCACCGGCATCAACAGTACCATCAGTAACAACACTAGTACCATCAACAAACCATGTCTCAACATCTCATTCTATACCTCGAGAATAATCATCGTTCTACGTATCATTCTATTTGCTTTATCTTCGTTCTACGTATCATTCTACATTATTTATCCTCGTTCGACATGGCGATTATGTAATCTCTAAAGTTTTGGATATTATTCATTCCAGTTCCAACCGAAAATCAGATGAGATTAATATTATATTAACTCATTAAATCCATGATTACATTTGAAGAAAATATATATGTATATATATTTTCATAATGATTGTAATTAAAAATTCTTTCGTACAAACTGTTAATGGTGAAAATATTTTAACGGGTAGGTAATACCCGAGAAATATTTAGACTTCACATTAATAAGTTACACTGTACATACTTCGAATTTGATTCAACGTTCATTTAGTATCCTACTTACATCCACAGATATACGAGTCCGTTCACCACAGCATAACCATATTCATTCAATTTCATATTTGGATTTTGACCTATCAGAATCCGACAAGTGGCATAATGAAGAAAACATTAGACAAAATAAAATTTGTTAGAAACAAACAAATTAACTATGATAAATTTTGTTAAGAATCCACGCTAACAAAATCCTAGCTAACTGTTCCTAGCTAACTGTTAATTCCTTATTGTACATTTAATTATCGCAATTTATTTTATCGCAATTTAATTATCGCAATTTTATTTATCGTCATTTAATTTCTGTTATTTACTTTACGCACTTTATTTATCGTCATTTAATTTCTGTTATTTATTTTACGCACTTTAAATGTCGGGACACGTATACAAGGTTTTGACATATCATATCGACGCATCTATATATATTATTTATAATCACCATAGACACTCTATATGCAGTAATGATCGAGTTCTCTATACAGGGTTGAGGTTGATTCTACAATTATATATATACTTTAAGTTGTGATCGAGTCTGAGACATGTACACGGGTCACGATATGTATTAATTAATTCGAATAATACATATTAAACTATATATGAATTATTGAACTGCTAACTGTGGACTATCAACCTAGGACTACAAACATTGGACAATAAAAATGAATTAAAATATTGATTATAACATATGAAACTAAACAATTCTTCAAGTCTGCCACTTGATTTCATCTTAAACCTCATTTGTATCTTGACGATTACAATCTGCGTTCAAACTTTTCATGATCCTTGAAAACACCTCATTGCAGAGGATGAACCAACCGCACTTCATCTATCGAAGAAGAGATTGATACATATAGTTATGCACCTGAAAACACTCGGAACCTGAGTAAACGTTTAACACGTAGTTGTGCTAATTCCTTAGTGTTATTATTACCCAAAATAACTTGGTAATCCCTTTCAATGTAGCAAATTTTGTCACAGCTCCAGCAAATCAACTTCGACTTTTCGTCCAAAACAACCTTATTATAACCTTAATATATACGCGTACTCATTTATTGTTACCAGAGAACCTTTTATATTCCACCATATTACCATCAGCGTTTAATCATCTAAAAACACAATTCCCTTGAAACCACCTCGGATTGATAACCAAAGATTCATACATGGCTGCATTAAATGCAGAGAAAACAGTAAAATTGTAGATGGCCTAAATGGCCAAGGGTTTGATGATAAAGAATGGAGTGTTGGGAACGCTCGATAGAAAGTTTGATACTGGAAAATGGATTGAGCTAACCATGAAGGAGACCAAGGACAAATACAAGGACCAAACCCAATATTCATAGAATCCGGATAATTCTGGATCCGATGAAATCTTTAGAGAATATCTTGCTCCAAAGTCGTGTTAAAATCTTGCTGAAAATCTTTCTCCATCAACCATCGAACTTAGAAATTCCAAAATATCATCATCAATATCTTCGATATTTCTGAGGATATTTTCATAAATATTCTCGTCCGAAATTATATACCTCTTTGTGTTTCCTGTGTATCATTATATTGGAAACATTCAATAGAAAATTTAGTACCGAAAAGCAGATTATGCGAAACTATGAAGAAAGCCGTGGAAAAATCACAAAGAATAAGTTTGACTTCAAAGAATCCAAATGATTCAATGTCTACTAAAGTCTATAGTGAATAACTTGCTCCTTACTCTAAACCCTTGAGAACAATAGTTTCTATCATCCTCTGATCTTAGATATTCCGAGATATTATCGTATCTTTCATTATAAATATCCTCCATATTTCTGAAGATATTTTTATAACTATTCTTATCTGAAATCATTAATCTCTTCGTGCTATCAGTATTACATCATATAGAAACTGTTAGTTTCTATATTCTGTAAACTTTCGAGCTTAAAATATGAATGTTATTGAAGTAATGTTGGGAACTGATGCATGAGTTAGTATAATATATTGACACTTGATCAACGTGATTATATTACAGTAATTCATTTTGAGTTTCTAATGAAACGTGATGATTCACAGAACATACCGTCATCATGTGCCATTTACACGACTCTTACATTCTACTCAATCTCCAAACATATTAAGAACATATTTTCTTGATAGTCCTATCTTTCCGGATATTCTGGTAAATTACCCAATCAAAATCGTGCTATTACGATTTTCTTCTTAAGAACATTAACTATGTTCATTCCGAATTTCATATCTACAAATTCTGGACCATTATTCGCTTGACTTAGAGTCGAGAATAGAATAAAAATGCAAAGAGCTCCAAAATATAAGGGAGGATATAAAGCCCGATAATAACACATAAATTACAAACCGTGTATATCAATGTTTATCGCAACATAAAGACACGAGAGAATTAAAAACACTATAACCCCAAGGTAATAGTAAAAATAAATAAAATCCTCTGGTGATAAATGAAAAAGAATGAGAGATATGGAAGTTAAGAGTATATCAAGAATCAATACTGGAGGGAGCATATTAATGAATGCTTTAAAGTATGAGTTGAGGGAGGAAGAATAGAAGGTGTGAATTTGAAGGAAACGACGGGGGTGGATTTATAGTAAAATATCCGACAGAGCAATCAAAACAGATGGTCGCATTTAAAGCGGATCCTAATTCCCTTGATTACCGAAGAATCAAATCTTATTACGAACATTTTCTCCAAATCTCTTGAACTTGGAAATCAATCCTATCTACGTCAAAAGATATGACGAATCTATACCTACTCAGTTCACTCTTTGATAATAGCTTCACTTGTACCCATCACAAAATCAAATTGTTTTATCTATATTACTCAATGATGATAAAATTCTATTTATCAACTCATATTCATCATGAAAACATTTTTATTGTTAACCATGACGACCACACTCAAATTTCGAGACGAAATTTCTTTAACGGGTAGGTACTGTAGTGACCCGGGAATTTCCGACTAAATTTAAACTTTAATCTTTATATGTTTCCGACACGATAAGCAAAATCTGTAACGTTGAGTCTCGAAAGTTTTGAAATCTATATTCAGGTAATCAATGACCCTTTGACTATGCTCGACGATTCACGAACCTTTAATTGTAAAGTTAAATGTATATATAAATAATTATATATTATAAATTAAATATAGTAATAATCTACTATTTGATTTAGTAACATAACTAAAACTTGCTATTATGAAAATATAGAGTAAATTGAATATAATTGTATATTAAAAATGATTAACATTAATTTTAGTATAAGTGTTTAATATTAAATATTTGAAAAATTAATATTATTATATATATGAATATGTAAAAATTAGTATATACAAGTAAAAATTAGTATTATTAATATTATTATCATTATAATTATTGTTAATTTCATTATTATTATTAGAAAATAATAGTAATGTTTATATAACTAATATTATTATGTTCTCTTGTATATATATAGTTAATATATAGGATTATACAAACATTAACATATATACATATACATATATATAAAATTTAGATATATACATAGATAAATTCGTATATCCAGTTAAATAAATTTATAAATACAAAATATACTTATAATAATAAATATATAAATGTATATAGTTATATAAATACGTAACAATGAATTAGAATCCAAAAATCAGTTGCATCCCACAAATAAATCTGTAGATGATGTATATGACTGTCTCCAAATTGAATTACATATAGAATCAAATTTTAGAGTAACACCAAATTCAGTTTGAAGTCTCTTTCACTTTTTAATTTTTTTGTATTATTCATTTGTCTGCTAGATTATTCCCAGCAACACTCACACTCTGTATTATAAGGCAATCATCTCAATGGTTATTTACTCATTCCATTTTTTTCATTACCAATTTCGAATATCAGTTACAACTTTTGTTTTCCTACTCGCTATTTCTGTTTATGTACCACTAAGACCACAACAAAGACCACTACCATTTAAATCGTACAGATGCTGCTCCTGTTCCCACCACTACAACTGCTATTATGATATCTGTCTTGTTTTCTATTTATGTTCGATCCATACTACAAAACTTTCCCTGTTACGGTATTGTTTCTGCTACTGCTACAGCAACGTTCTTCTGTTTCTTATTCAATCAAACCCCCTTAAACCGCCAGAAAATCACCAACCTACAACCAATATTCTGTACAAGACCACCTCTAACAACTACACGGTCCACCGGAACTTGTTTTTATAAATTGTTTTTGTTATGGCAGCCCAGAGATCCAACACTATCGAAAAGCTTTGATCAGACCCATTTACTGCTACTGCCATTATCGTTCGTTCGAATCAAGATGCTACTGCTACTCCGTTTTACTTTTATTTTTCTGTTTATAAACTAAATTACACACCCTCATGATCGTATTACAGTGAAGAAGTTATGATGATGGGTCACAAAAACATGGTGAGGATAATGATTAGGATTAATAATCATAGTGTCACAATAATGGTGATACTTTATGATAATGGAGGATGATGGGATAATGACAATTTGATGATGACTTTAGATCTTAAAAACTCCACGTAAATCACACCTGCATAATGCAATTGAGAGAGATTGGGCTTATATTGGGCCTAATCTTAATAAGTAGGCCGAAACCCAATTTTGATTAGGGAATGGACGTGATAGTGTTGGTGTACCAGGATTGATAACGAAAATTATGTTAAAAGTAATTAAATCCTAATAATAACAAGAAAACATAAGCAGAGGAATGGTTAAGGGTTTGTGTGTTTAAGCGAGAGGTCTCGGGTTCGAATCCGGGCAATGGCGTTCTTTTATTGAATCTTTCTTCAAGGGTTGTAACTTTTATTATTATTATTATTATTATTATTATTATTATTATTATTATTATTATTATTATTATTATTATTATTTTATCATCATTAGTATTATTATTATGTCACTTGTATAGATACAAAAATTTTGATTTACATGATTAGTCATAAACATAATTATAGGTATATTATTAGGAATATAACCCTAAGTATAACATGATACATGGTAATGATAAGTATGATTAAGTATAATCTTTGTATACATCAAACTAATATTGATAAATATAAATATAATATTATTATTAACATTATTATTAGAATTATCATTATTTTTTGTCATTATTATTTTATTTTTACTACTATTATTATTTTTAACATTGATATTATTATTTTTACAATATTTTTATTATCATTTTTATTATTATTAGTATCATTATTATTTTATAAGAATCTTATTATTATTATTATTATCAAGATTATTACTAATATTATTATCATTACTACCAAAAAAAAATTAGTCATATAAGAATATACTTAACTAAACTATATTAACTTTTTTATTTATTTAAAGTACATAAAATAAATACATTTAATTAGATATTAACGAAACATATAAATTATTAAAATAACAAATATATCACTAATAATAAAATATAAATTTGTTAGATTACGATTATATGTTTTAATAGATATACAAATGATATAGGTTCGTGAATCTGAGGCCAACCTTATACTTGTTCAATGTCGTTCTATGTATTTTTACTACAAAATACATTAGGTGAGTTCATTTGAATCCCTTTTACTCTTTACATTTTTGGGCTGAGAATACATGCAAATGCTTTATTAACTGTTTTTGCAATATTTATATGCGTGAATTTCATTAATCCCTTTTTTAAATGTTTTTGCAATATATATTTTTGGGACTGAGAATACATGCGCTGTTTTTATAAATGCTTTACGAGATAGACACAAGTAATCGAAACTACATTCTATGGTTGGATTATCTAATCGAATATGCCCTTTTTATTAAGTCTGGTAATCTAAGAATTAGGAAACAGACACCCTAATTGACGCGAACTCTAAAGATAGATCTATCGGGCCCAACAAGCCCCATCCAAAGTACCGGATGCTTTAGTACTTCGAAATTTATATCATGTCCGATGGAGGATCCCGGAATGATGGGGATATTCTTATATGTATATTGTGAATGTCGGTTACCAGGTGTTCAACCCATATGAATGATATTTTTGTCTCTATGCATGGGACGTATGTTTATGAGAAATGGAAATATGAAATCTTGTGGTCTATTAAAATTATGAAATGATTATTTATGTTAAACTAATGAACTCACCAACCTTTTGGTTGACACTTGAAAGCATGTTTATTCTCAGGTATGAAAGAAACATTCCGCTGTGCATTTGCTCATTTTAAAGACAGTATTTGGAGTCGATCATCGCAATGGAACCAGTTGTTGGTGACTTCGTCCAGATGGATCAGGACGGGTCCTTTCATTGTTATCCTAACTTCTAACAATCATCATTGTAAAATATATATATATATATATATATATATATATATATATATATATATATATATATATATATATATATATATATATATATATATATATATATATATATATATATATATATATATTATCTTTCCCCAATGAGTGCCATCATCAATATCATTATCACCGTAAATCTCATCATCATCATCATCACTTTCATAATCACGTACTCATCGTGCATCATCTTCTTCTTGGTAATCATCATCATGGTTTTTCGTTCACAGTTTGCTGTAGCAAGCAGAAAACATTCGCACAGCCCAACAGTCCACTTAGCAAGTTTAAATGACCCAAGGAAAAATAAAATAGGCCCATGATCAGCCCACCTGTACAACTATGCTGGCCGGTTACTGATTTTAAAGGCCTATGACCTCGAAAATATAAGAGTTGATGAATGGTGCTATGGGTTTTGTTGATGGGTTTGATAAAAAAAAATATGGTTGCTCGTCCTTAATCATACATATAAGTATGTATGTATATATATATATATATATATATATATATATATATATATATATATATATATATATATATATATATATATATAAAGAAAGAAAGTGGTAGGGATGAATATAAATAAGAAAAGAAAAGATATAATAAACCAAAAAGAAAAACCATAACTCAACTAGTAATACAGTGTATCAATCGGACCACAATTTCAATTGTGGGGCTTTAATTTAAAGTTAATTGCATCTAGAATGCTTGCATCAAAATGAGGTTTAATAATTGAAGCATACAGTAAAAAAAATATCGTGTAAATTAGTCTTGCCATGTGGTACATATATAATATAATATATAAGTGATAATTGATTGAGGATAACTTGATTTCGTTAAATGTATAATCACATAATAATCACTAATAATAATAATTATAATATAATAATTATTATTATATTTGATGGAAACTAAGAAAACATGCAAGCAGCCTAAGTCTTGGAGTTATATTACTGATACTGTTATATACGGATAATATCTCGTGCTCCGATGATAAACAGTGGTGGATAAAAGTCTTCAGAAAAATCCCAAATTTTTTACAATAATTATCTTTATTTATTTTAGTCATTTTGGTATAAAATTCGGTCAATAATTATTAAATAAAAATTACATTAATTATTCACTCCCAACCCCAAGTAAAATATAAAAAGTTTTAAAATTCACCAAATAGTTCCTAAATATATTTTTAATAAGCTTATAATTTATATGACTCATTTTCAGATTACCGTTTATTTTAAAATCACATAAGTTCGAATTTAACTTGCTTAATATCGATCGAATGACAGTTGAGTGTTACCGTCGTTTAAGATTCGAAATCACAAAATATATATATTTAATATATTTTATTTATATAGATGTGTCTTAAATAATAATTATCATAATATCATATTTTTATTTTACATAATTAATTTTCATAACAACAACATATAATATTTCAAACTATATTATCAATTATAATATCTATTTACAATTAATTGTTCGTGAATCGTCGAGAACCGTCGAAGGTCAATTGAATATATGAAACAGTTCAAAATTTTTGAGAATAAACCTAACAGACTTTGCTTATCATGTCGGAAACATATAAAGATTAAGTTTAAATTTGGTCGAAATTTTCTGGGTCGTCACAGTATGTATGTATATATATATATATATATATATATATATATATATATATATATATATATATATATATATATTATTTATTTTATTTCTATTCATTATATAAACTTATATTTATGTATATATATATATATATATATATATATATATATATATATACTTAGATCTTTAATATCTAATATTTTATTTTATTTAATTCTATTGTGTCAATTTTATTTTATTAATTCAAAATATTATGTATACACTCATATTTATATTTATATATGTATATATACATATTATCTACAAACAAATGTTCGTGAATCGTCGGGAACAATCAAAGGCCAAATGATTTCATTAAATAATTTAAAATAAAAAAAATTTGAAATTCAATTTACTAGACTTTACTTATCATGTCGAAAACATAATAAGGTTAAGTTTAAATTTGGTCGGAAATTTCGGGTCGTCACAATACCTACCCGTTAAAGAAATTTCGTCCTGAAATTTGATTGGGATGGTCATGGCTGACAATAAGTATGTTTTCATGACTCATATTGTGATGATCGCTCCAAATTCATATGGACGAACACGTCATTCATCGATTTCATTGCGAGGTATTTGACCTCTATATGATACGTTTTGTAAACATTGCATTCTTTTGAAAAGACACACCATAAATGAATATTTAAATGAAAGGTTTTCGACATCTGATGATTTCTATATATAGACAATCACCGTAAATAATAGTTACAATAGTACTTCCATTGACAATGCAGTCAAAATAAGATACATGGTGATGATTTGGTGAATGCAATGTTTCCTTGAAAAATATGCCATGTAAGACTCCATACACATAGCTTGTCTAACATATAAGCAAACAGCGGAAAACTTCTAGGGAACCTGAGAATAAAAATGCTAACAAGTGTCAACACAAAGGTTGGTGAGTTCATAGTTTTAGTGTTTCGCATAATATGTATATAAAGGTAGATCACAAGATTTCAGTTGTTTCATTCTAAACGTTTATCAAAATATTCTACGAAATTGAGCACCCTGGTAACTAAACTTAACGTATATATAATTTGTACCCTTTGTATAATCATCTTAATAATACACGCAAACTAACGTGTACTCTTCTCAAATAGCATACGTCCATTAAAAGGCTAGTGCTCTAGCTTGGACGAGGATATCAAGCCCTATGGATCCATATACTACTACTCGCGCCCACCAGTTCTTATAACTGGCAGTTACTAGTTACCAACGCTAAGGGATTTTCGGTTCAAACTCACTGTAGAATTAAGTATGTACTTGTATCCATTGCGTTTTTAAAATAAATTGCATATATTCTCAGCCCAAAAATATAGATTGCAAAAGCAATTAAAAAGGGAGCAAATGAAACTCACCTTAGCAGCATATAAAGTCGTTCACCAAAATGTGACTGAAACTCGGATTACCAAATAACCGTAGATCTCAACCTAGAGAACATATGTTGGTTAATAAATGTTTATCAAGCTAGGGCGGGTCATAGTGTATCACAATCCTAATGCTCGATATCGACATACAAAAGTTATCCAAAGTCGTTTCAAAAAGTCAATTTTGACAATAGTTCAACAAAACGAGACGTACCTTATATAAGGATTCATTTATTCGGTTGGTAATATTCAAAAATCCAATTTATCAATCTTACAAACAAGTTGTTTAAATATTAATTGCAGATTCAAAAGCAATTCCAATTAACGTCAATCATAATTCAGTTGACCATATCTTTTGATTCGTTCATCGAAATTACGCGATTTCTAAATGAAAAGTTATTGATTTTTCGCCAGCTTTCCAAAAATATGTATATCATATACCTTTTACCAGTAATATATGTATTTAATTCATGATTCATTATAAACTGTTTAACGATGAAATTTAGCATACAAGCATGCATAAATATATATACTCGAGCACTAGACATGGATACACAATTAATATATAAAAGATAAGATATAAATGCTTACATATCAGTATTGTGATTCAATATTACAGAAAAGTACGTAGACGCAACAGAGATGATAAACACTAGGTTTGACTTAGAAGTAATACTCCCGAACAATACCCATAACCTTCTTGGAAATAACCCATAATTTCCTGTAGCAAAGTTTTTTTTTACTGTAGAAAATAGTGATTTTCAAAAACACTTTAGCATTTTGGGTACTGTAGCAATTCGAAAATACTGTAGCAAATTAGTGTTTTACTTGTTCATCTTAAACGTTTTAGTTCACGTATCTAAATATCAATCGAATTAACAAATGAATGTTACTTGATATACACGGTTTGTAAATTTCGGGGTTGTTATCGTGCTTATATTCTCCTTTATATTTCAGAGCTCCATGCTTTCGATTTCTCTTCCCGACCTTAAGTCAAGCGGATAATGGTCCAGAATTTGTAGGTATGAAGTTTCGGATGAACATAATTAATGTTCTGAGAAGGTAATCGTAATGGCACGATCTTGATTTGTCAAATTACCAGAATATCCGGAAAAGACCAAATCATCAAGAAAAATATTTTCTTGATATGTTTAGAGGTTAAATAGAATAAAAGAGTTATGTAACATGGTTCATGATGAGGGTATGATCTGTGAACCTTTATCAAGTTCCATTAGAAACTCAGCATGACTTACTGTAATATGATCACGTTGATCAAGTGTCATTATATTATACTAACTCATGCTTCAGCTCCCAACACCACTTAAAAAATATTCATATTTTAAACTCGAAGGTTTCAGAATTTAGAAACTAAAGTAGTTTCTTTTATGATGTTACACAGATATCGCAAGGAGAAAACTGATTTTCGATAAGAATGATTATGGAATTATCTTCAGAAATATGGAGGATATTTATAATGAAAGATACGATGATATCTTAGAATTTCTAATATCAGAGGATGATGTGGAAAATCTATCTGTGAAGGTTTAGAATAAGAAGTAAAGTTCTTACTAATGGTTTTAGCAGTCACTGAATCATTTGGATTCTTTGAAGGCAGGTTCAGTCTTTGTGATTTATCCACAGCCTCTTTCATACTTTACTCAATCATTTTTTCAGTTCCAAACCTTCTCTTTTTCTCAGCTTTACCACCATACTATTCTTTATCATCAAACTTTTGACTGTTAAGGTCGTTTACAGTTTTTGCTGCTTCATCAGCATTTTTCCAATTTCAGAGAACTAGTTCATAGTTTGGGATGTTTTTCCGAAACTTCACATTCGAAGTATGTAAGTCTAGAAGATAGATGTTATCTATATATAACTGTTGTCGTAGAAAATGTTGCGAGATTCAAAATACTGATTGCTAATTCCCGGTGGTTGGTATGACAATTATTGTTACAAGATGTGGATGAGTACATGATAGGGTTTCAATGATTATAAGGATTTTTCGAAGAGACTTAAGCCAATGACTAATGAAGTTGCTGGTAAGTTTATTGCTAATGTGGTGGGACATGAAAGGTTCCCCAGTAACAAGAATGTATATGTCAAGGTTACAATAAGGCTTAATCTGAAAACTTGAAGTTGACTGGTTGGAAGTGTGATGCAAATTGATATCTTAAAAAGAATTGCAAGATTATTTTCAGTATTAACAACATTAAAGGATCTTGCACAGTTTTGAAGTTAAAGTATAACTTTGAAAGATGTAGAGATCTAAGAATGATGTCACCGATTCAGAGTTATGACTTGGATTCTGATCCGTCAATATCAGAATATGTAATTAAATTTGTATGAAAACGATCGTATATCGCTGTGAGCATAGTTAATAATTTTTTTTGAATCAAAGTTGAAGAATGTACAGTATAACATATTAATTGTGAAATTATATATTTTCCGAGAATTACCTACCCGTTAAAGATTTCACAAGTAATATTTTGTACAAAAAAAAATTTCATTACAGTCTTTATAAAAATATATGTATGTATATTTCTTTAGATGTAATACGGATTTAATGAGTTAATATCATATTAAGCTCATTTGATTTTCGGCTTGACTTAGAAATGATTAATCTCTAAAACATTAAAGATTACATAATCTTTGGGGAGTTTTTCACTAATGAAATCAACACTTCATTATTTATTCTTATTGATATTCCTCGGTGAAGGATGTTGGTGCTCGTGGAATTTTTGTGAACCTTACAAGGCACAAATGATGTTTTCTGGAAAGTTTCGAGTATATCAAAATTGAAAATGTAAAATCAATTATGTAATTGATTAATACACTTGGTTTATTATGAAATGGAATTCATTAGGTTGAAACAGAGATTGTAGTTAACAATGGTTAAGTTGTTAAGGAAGGATGTACATCATTGCATATTAGTAATATGAACTAACCGAGTAGTACCTACCGGTTAAGATTCACATATAATAGCTTAGGTCGAAAAGATTTATTTTGATTTCAAAATTCATATATATTAAATATACATAAAATTTCTTCAGAGGAAATGAGTTAATACTTCATCGGTTATTGTTGATGGTATTTCTTGGTAACTACGGTGCGTATGACGTTGATTCTCGTGGAATAGATTGTGAAGTTGAGGTTTGCGATGCGGATGTTGTTGGTGGTGGTAATGATACTGTTGGTGTTGTTGTCGGTGGTACTGTTGATGCCGGTGATGCTGCTGGTGCTTGTAACCTTTGCACCATATTCTCCAAAGCCACTACCCGAGCGCGAAGCTCGTTGACTTCTTCTACTACACCGGGATGATTGGCGGTTCGGATGAGCGGATGAATAAGATCCAGAATTTGAGATAGTATATTATCATGACGAGATACTCTAGAAAGGAGAGAGAAAATGGTGTCTCAAATAGGTTCGCCGGTAAGTGCTTCAGGTTCTTCGCCAAGAGGGCAATGTGGTGGATGGAAGGGATTACCTTCTTCTTGTTTCCAATGATTAAGTAGACTACGAACCCATCCCCAATTCATCCAGAATAGATGATGGCTAATTGGTTGATTCATTCCAGTTACACTGTCTTCGGAATTCAGGTGAATATCCATATCGGAATAGCTGTCGGAGTTTAAGGAATTTGAACTAGATACGGGATCCATCTTGTATAATTAGGGAGATGATTTTTGATATGAATTAGAGTATTGAATTTAGTTTGGTATTCTTCAATATATAATTTATATATATATATATATATATATATATATATATATATATATATATATATATATATATATATATATATATATATATATATAATATCAAATTCCATATATCACGGAGAAATTTTCGAAAGGTGTCAGGAAAAGTTTTCAGTAACAGATACGCTAAGATATGAATTTTTGTCTTTACACTATTTATGCAATAAATGCAGGAAAACGTGTCTAGACTTAAGAATGATAAGCATGTAATTTCCGACAAGAAATGATAAGCAAAACTTTTAACATGTGGACACGGTCGAAGTCCAGACTTACTAATGCATCTTAACAACTGTCAGTTAGACACACTCATGCAAGACCTAGTTCGCTAGGACCAACGCTCTGATACCAACTATGATGATCGCTCCAAATCCATATGGACGAACACGTCATTCATCGATTTCATTGCGAGATATTTGACCTCTATATGATACGTTTTGTAAACATTACATTCTTTTGAAAAGGCACACCATAAATGAATATTTAAATGAAAGGTTTTCGACATCTGATGATTTCTACATATAGACAATCACCGTAAATAATAGTTTACAATAGTACTTCCTTTGACAATGCAGTCAAAATAAGATACATGGTGATGATTTAGTGAATGCAACGTTTCCTTGAAAAATATGTCATGTAAGACTCCATGCACATAGCTTGTCTAACATATAAGCAAACAGCGGAAGACTTCTAGGGAACCTGAGAATAAACATGCTAACAAGTGCCAACACAAAGGTTGGTGAGTTCATAGTTTTAGTGTTTTGCATAATCTGTATATAAAGGTGGATCACAAGATTTTAGTTGTTTCATCCGAAATATTTATCAAAATATTCTACGAAATTGAGCACCCTGGTAACTAAACTTAACGTATATATAATTTATACCCTTTGTATAATCATCTTAATAATACACGCAAACCAACGTGTACGCTTCTCAAATAGCATACGTCCGTTAAAAGGCTTGTGCTCTAGCTCGAACGGGGATATCAAGCCCTATGAATCCATATACTACTACTCGCGCCCACCAGTTCTTATAACTAGCAGTTACTAGTTACCAAATCTAAGGGATTTTCGGTTCAAACTCAGTGTAGAATTAAGTATGTACTTGTATCCATTGCATTTTTAAAATAAAGTGCATATATTCTCAGCCCAAAAATATAGATTGCAAAAGCAATTAAAAGGGAGCAAATGAAACTCACCTTAGCAGCATATAAAGTCGTTCACCAAAATGTGACTGAAACTCGGATTACCAAATAACCGTAGATCTCAACCTAGAGAACATATGTTGGTCAATAAATATTTATCAAGCTAGGGCGGGTCATAGTGTATCACAATCCTAATGCTCGAGATCGACATACAAAAGTTATCCAAAGTCGTTTCAAAAAGTCAATTTTGACAATAGTTCAACAAAACGAGACGTACCTTATATAAGAATTCATTTATTCGGTTGGTAATATTCAAAAATCCAATTTATCAATCTTACAGACAAGTTGTTTAAATATTAATTGCAGATTCAAAAGCAATTCCAATTAACGTCAATCATAATTCAGTTGACCATATCTTTTGATTCGTTCATCAAAATTACGCGATTTCTAAATGAAAAGTTATTGATTTTTCGCCAGCTTTCCAAAAACATGTATATCATATACCTTTTATGTAACGACCAGACTTTTTCGACTAGCTTTTATGCTTTGTATTTTTGCAAAACTGCGTATTTGTGCGTACTGTGTTACTTTATTACTCCGGAACCTTGGCATACGTATTTTATATTCATATATACTTTAAAACGTGCCTTGGTGTATGTAGAATACTTAACTTGTCCACCGGATGCTTTATAACCGTTAGCGTTACTTGCCGTTACGAATAAACCGCGGACTGCGCGCACGTTTGACTTTTGTCAGAACCGGAACTTTTGGACTGAGAAATATTAATTATTATTTTATAATAATAATTACTTGGGCCTTTGGATGCTTAATTTTATTTATTTAATTGCTAAAGCCCAATAGTTAGTCTTGTTGTACTTTCTACCTTGTTGGGCTCAAGCCCACCCTACTCTAGCTAGTGACCCAATTAATTAGCCCAAGCATAATTACTAGTGGCCCATAATAATAAATAAATAATAAATAAATTAATTATTGAGTCATACTAGCATAATGGATAAGGTTTATCTAATTGTCACATGGGATTCTAGCAAAAGGACACACTTTAGACACCATTAGCCAAAAAGTAAAGTTTTGTCTCCCCCTCCCCTCCTTCAAAATTTCGGCAACCAAGGAGGCCTCATGGCCACCTCATCAATCCATGTGAATCTCTAATGCTTATAAATACTAGCCTTTAGTCTCTCATTCCAACACTTGATTATTTTGGTTTTTCACACACTTGTTCTTTCTTTCTTTCCATACTTGTAAGTTTTCTTTTTCTTCCTCTTTTCCTTCAATATTTTGGTGTGTCATCAACATTCATCTATGAAAAACTATATTTATCAAAATATTTTGATTTTACACGTTGCTTATTTGTGCGGTCCGCACGAGATTATGGACAAATGAAAGTAATAAAAATTTTCGGTCACTTACGCGATTTATAAAATCATATATGTATATATATAATTAAGTTAACAAATTTACCCTTACTTATTTTGGTTAATACCTACTAAGTTATACCTTCATATTATTTAACAATCGCTCCTTTAATGAGTTGTTTAACTTAAGTCAAATAGTTTTATGAAAAATGGTACACGTTGTACATATTTCTAAATTTACTAAGAACTTCGTTCCGTTTATGTTGTCACATCAAACATTTAAAGGTTTTTCAAAACTTCCTTGGTTGATTTTAAAGGTTTTCGTATTAAGCTACACCATGTATGGATCATACTTCTTCTCGCCCTCCGTTAGGGATGAAGCTTACTATTAAAATCCTTGTTAAAAACACTTGAGCCACTATGGGTGGCAGATTTTTTTAAAAAAAAAAAGAAAATTTTTTTTTTTAAGAAGTCTTTGCGCTCATGAAATGTTCCTCTTAAGGTTAGACTTGGCAAAAACGCGAGCCGATAAATCAGTCTTCTGATGTACACTCAGTGTTTACCCGATTGTAGGAAAGGAACTAGTTAGGTTTCTACTCTCAATATTTCACGGCTAATCACAACACCCTCGTAAACGTCATCTCTAGGATTCATTATGTTGAGGTACAGGAAATCATTGTTGGAGATTCTTTTAACTTGGAGTAAATCATTCTTTATGACCAGGAGTTCACGTATCTTCTCATCCGCGCATCCCCTTAAGTATAAGGATAAATTCAGAACGAACTGTTCAGAGAATTCACTCTCGTTCAAGGACCACACCTTTCGTGCGATTTTCTTTCGGAAATGTAACATAAGATACCTTAAGAATCTATGAATCTTGTTATCCTCTTGGAAGGGACTGCTTAAAACGTCTGTAACACGGATATGGTTACTCCACACATTCCTTCCTTCGCCGGTTGCAACTATATGTTGTTCTAGTTAATGTTAACCCTAACCCCAACTTGTAACTGAAAGGAAAAAGTTACATTATGGAACTGTTCACCTGTAGTATGGTAAACTAAGGTGATATACTTCATTGTTCGTTCAGACCGTCCTGAAGACACTATAGATAATTATGGCTTGCATTTCAAATAAGTCCGATTAGTCACTTTCAGCTAAAAATTTCAATTCATTTAGTCAAATGAAACGTTCTTAAATATCGGGTTCTTTATGCCTATGGTCTCCCTCCAAAATTTAGGGGTTAGTGAAATCCGCGGCCAACACTATCTATACATCAAATCGCATAGTTGTGATCACCATGTTTTCCATTCCACCTGTCAGCTTTATATTGCGACATAAACGCTCGATGTTTTAAATGAGTTTGGTAATATTCATGATGCATTTCATGCATCCAGCTTACTGAAAATGCCTGTAAGGTTAAAAACATCAAATTTCCTTTTGTGGGTATATATATTCGGATGACATATTCATGATAGCAAGAAACGAAATTAACTTGTTGATCTCTTAGGACAAGGGACTTACTTAATGGCATATACTTATTCTTACTTTTATACGCCCAAGTACCTTTCGAGGTAAATAACTCACTTCTGAGCCCACGAGTCTCACGGAACCTTGACACCCTACTTCTTATTTAAATACGGTACCATTTGTAGTTACTCCTTAAATTTCGAGATGAAATTTCCATTAACAGGTGGGTAATGTAACGACCCGACTTTTTCGACAAGCTTTTATACTTTGTATTTTTGCGAAACTGCGTATTTGTGCGTACTGTGTTACTTTATTACTCCGAAACCTTGGCATACATGTTTTATATTCATATATACTTTAAAACGTGCCTTGGTGTATGTAGAATGCTTAACTTGTCCACCGGATGCTTTATAACTGTTAGCGTTACTTGCAGTTATGAATAAACCGCGGACTGCGCGCACGTTTGACTTTTGTCGGAACCGGAACTTTTGGACTGCGAAATATTAATTATTATTTTATAATAATAATTACTTGGGCCTTTGGATGCTTAATTTTATTTATTTAATTGCTAAAGCCCAATAGTTAGTCTTGTTGGACTTTCTACCTTGTTGGGCTCAAGCCCACCCTACTCTAGCTAGTGACCCAATTAATTAGCCCAAGCATAATTACTAGTGGCCCATAATAATAAATAAATAATAAATAAATTAATTAGTGAGTCATACTAGCATAATAGATAAGGTTTATCTAATTGTCACATGGGATTCTAGCAAAAGGACACACTTTAGACACCATTAGCCAAAAAGTAAAGTTTTGTCTCCCCCTCACCTCCCTCAAAATTTCGGCCACCAAGGAGGCCTCATGGAAACCTCATGAATCCATGTGAATCTCTAATGCTTATAAATACTAGCCTTTAGTCTCTTATTCCAACACTTGATCATTTTGGTTTTTCACACACTTGTTCTTTCTTTCTTTCCATACTTGTAAGTTTTCTTTTTCTTCCTCTTTTCCTTCAATATTTTCGTGTATCATCATCATTCATCTATGGAGATCAAGTTCCTTTTAGCTTGATCTTACTTATATCATGTTGATTCAAGCATGAATCTTTCAAGAACAACAAAGATTCAAGCTTTCTAGCTTGAATCTTCATATCTTTTGTAGATCTAATTCTTTTATACTTTAATCTTTCTATTTTGTAAAAAAGATTCAAACTTGTGTTTGTTATCTTCATATATCTTAAAGATCCAAGCTTTATGCTTCAAGATCTTCAATAACAAACAAGATGCAAGCTTTCTAGCTTGAATCTTCATATCTTTTTGTTAGATCTAAGTTCTTTTTGCTTTGATCTTGTTATTTTGTTAAAAAGATTCAAACTTTTGTTTGTTATCTTCATATATCTTAAAGATTCAAGCTTTATGCTTCAAGATCTTCAAGAACATCAAAGGTTCAAGCTTTCTAGCTTTGCAACCTTGTAACTTGTGTGAAATGGATCCAAGCTCTCTAGCTTAGGGTTCCATCACCTCTCTAGACTTGGATTGTGCTTATACTTGTTGAATTAATGTAAAATTTGTAACTTTAGTTGTTATTGTGAATTGAAATTGTGTTAAGACTAAGGATATGATGTAACCTTGGTTCATCATCCATCTAAGACTCATGAATGAGTTGTGTTCTTACTTGGTCTTAATATATTGTGTATTGATGGTGAATCTTGGTCAAAAGTGATGCTAAACCATCAACGAGTTGTACACTTGAAGCTACAAGCATCAAGGATGAGAACCGTGATGAGCATCAAGCACCAAGAACCCCACCGGAGCACTTACCTACTGTTTTTCGTATCTGATTTGGCCACCTAGGCTACTGGAAAACTGATTTTCAGTTAGTTCGGTTCGTGTAGATGATTTTCCGTTTAGGCCTCGTCTTAATCCGAGTTACGGTTTAGGATTTATGGCCCTCCGAGAGTCACTACACCCTATTAACGTTGTGCTGAAATTTCTGACCTACTAGCACTTAAACTTTCACCACGGTTATACATATACTTTATCTTACTGATTTGAATTACTGATTTGAAACGCTTGTTTGAAGCACTGAAATCTCGTGGCCTACATTACATTACTGATTACAAACAAACTATAGCTCACCAACATTCGTGTTGACTTTTTTAAGCATGTATTTCTCAGGTGCTTAGACGTTGTTGCTTCTGCTGTTAGACTTGCTGTTAGACTTGCTGTTAGACTTGCTGTTATAGACTTGCTGTTATGGACCTGCTGTATTAGATTTCCACAGCATTACTTAGAGATGTCTCAAGCATGTAACTTTTATTTTGCATTCGTGACTTACGTTATTTTAAAACAATGGCTTTGTAATGACCTTTGTACCATGTACTCATGTTAATGTTTTCTTGTCATCTTTTGTAAAACGCTATCTTTTTACGAATGCAAACTGGTTTTCAAACAGCATATAGTGTTTGACCTTGTAATAATCCTGTTGTCGATGATCCGTACACGATGGTTTTGTACGGGGCGTCACAGTTGGTATCAGAGCATTGGTTGTAGAGAATTAGGTTGCATTAGTGAGTCTAGACCGGACCAAGTAGGATTCACTAATAGGACTAATCTACAACTTGCTTGTTTACTTGTTTCTGCGGGACCTTCTGCATGCTACTGTGTTATAATACTGCATGTTACTACTTATTACTACTGCATGCTACTGCTTACATTTATTGCTGTATGATCTTACTGCATGCTATTGCTTATCTTTACTGCCATGCGAACTTGCTCTAGGCTTATTTCCTCTATTGCATGATTACTATCTGCTTTCACATGTTACTTCTGTTTAGCGCTGTTGATATTATTGCCATGTTGTGTACTGTTTTAGACAACCTAGGTTGTTGTAGTGCCTGATTACATGCTTGCTTCATGTCTGCCATTCGCTATACCGACTTGGAAAACTTACCTTTCCTAGTTCAGATGTTTTTCTGAACCCTTTTCCCCACTCGTCTAGCCCTAAGGATTAGTATTGTAATCTGCCTGTTAATACCGTTCCACCGTTCCGGAGATCGAAACATTACTTCACGCAATCTAGTAGGAGTACCCCTCGGATTACACGCCCACTAAAGTTGATCCTCGGAGGAGGAGATATGTGAGGACTTGTCGGAATAACCGCACCCCGAGCTCACTCTAATTAGCCACGCATAATGTATGAACATTAGAAGGTTGTTCACTTCCCGCAAGATGACCTGTATCCCGTACGCTTTCATGATCGTCACTTATCTCCTTCATTCTTCCCTACTGCTCGACGATCTAACGACACTTCTGGACAAAGGTCCCCAACACTTTTAGGAATTGGAGAAGTCGGGAAGGCATCTCCTTTCACAAGATCATAGTGTCTTCTACTGATGCTCAGCCATACCCAAGGACTTGGGAGTCGCCTCGAAACATATCGTATTACTACTTGCTACACGTACAACTCGACACGAGACCCATATTGAATTTCTAGAAAGGAACCTAACGACATTACCGGAACCCGAACATTTTGAAGAAATTTCGAGACATTTAGATGCATGACCTACGGAACCTATGCACCCATACCGAGAAACTGTGAGATTAATTATGTAGATTTTGTTTTGAGATAGCATAGATAAGACACCGTTAGGTGGAATTGAGTAGAACTTGAAGTGAACACGTTACATTAACCATATGGAGTGATATTAGAATGAACGTACGATTTAGTACAATATAATGACGCCAGGCCAGCGTGATTATAATGACGTAAATCATGCAGAAATCCCAATGTTACTATATAAGGAATATGAAGCGATTCAAAGGAAATTTTGGTAGGAACCACTTGAGTATACGCATTATGGTCTGATAAAGGTAGGAATAACCACTTAGCCTAGGTACTGAAAGAGAAGGGCCTGGATTGCAGAATTGATAACCCGAAAATTTGTTATAGATATACACACCCTGGGCACTTAAGTAAAAAGTTCTCAAATAGGAAAAACTTTGGACTTACTTGCGGTAGAGCAATCGTTATCTCAGTTATGGAGACTCGCATGGATCCTGATTTTAGTTAGGGTGCATTTCTTCACAACGTTTATTGTCTCTGAGATGTTAATACTAGAGTGATAGAAACCTTACATCTAAGAACTTTAGCGTTATGACTAGTAAGCCATTAACAACCATAAGAGTTAAGTATTCTATAGGACAAAGTAATGGTAATCTGGCAGAGATAGAGGAATGATTTAAGGTAGTATCTTATAATTAACAGGTGGGTCATTTGGAGATGACCTCATGCCGACGAAACTTGGAAGTTTTATAGTAGTAGTTGGAAAGGATTAGTTACCTACGCACAATCAGATGTTATTTGAGAAGGTTGATGGAATTTTTAGCGATAGTATAATAAGATTTAGTTGGAATGGACTTTAGGATTAACCTAATACTCATCAAGTTAGGAAGCTTTGATGAAATAGTTGGAACAGATTGGCTTTCAAGGATGAAAGCGTAAGTTATTTATAGTAAGAATATTATTCGTATACCTCGCGAGAATGGTGAGCCAGAAGCCATCTGGGTTACTTCAACAACTCGAGATCCCACAATGGAAATGGGAAGGGATGACGATGGATTTCATCCTGAAGACTACCAAAAACAATAGGCAGTTATGACACCATCTGGGTTATCGTTGACCGCCTCACCAAATCTGCTCACTTTCTAGCCATGAAAGGAACCGATACAATGGACAAACCTGCACAACGACACATAAAGGAAAATGTATCCCGTCACTTCGGCAATTCAAATTTTATCTTAAGGACTGGCCAGGAATCTTATTTGATACTCATTCTTACGCGACTCTAAATCCTAACTTACTACGAGAGATTTCTTATTTGATGATAATCGTACCATCATCCTTCTTACGTCAATGTTAGTCGTACCAGTTCAAAATTTCTAAAATCAATGGGTAGTTAATTCCCATCCTCATACTCTCCCACTCGTATCTCACTTATAAGCAACAACTTCACACTTAAGCATTTTTGGTCAAAGGACTTATGTCCTACTAAAAGTCATCAACCACATTTAAATTCAATAGTTTTTATTACCTCAAATGTCACCCGAAATTTTCAAAAATCTTTTCTCGATCTTTTCCCAACTTGTAATCTCCGAAATATGAAAATTTGTTTGTCAAAATTTTACACACACTATTTTACTGTGCGATCCTCTCAAAGTTTTATAAAAATTTATTTTATTGCCATTCGTACAAATTTTAGAAACCGTATATGTTAAATAATTACTTATTTTGACTAGTACACATGAAATTTTACTTTCACTTTTACAAATCAAAGCTTTTATTCAAAAGATATTTTACCTTAAAATGGTACGTGTTGCACATAACCCTAGTTTGCTAAGAACTTCATTTCTTTTCTTACATTGTCACCTTAAACGATTTTTATAAAATTTTCGTTGCTTGTCAATATAAAATTTTTCGTTGCTTATTCGTATCCAAGTCTTCATGGAGACTTTACAACCATCGAAACCGAGAGATTCATGGGTGTGTATGTGATAAAGGCACTTACTACCACGTCATGCAGAGCCTTCGGGCATCCATCAACACTTAAACTATTTAAAATTACTGCGTTACCCTAGGGATCTTATCCTTCACACCTGTCCGAGCGATGCTCTATCTTACACAACTCAAAGTTCTGACTTATTCCAAGGGATTCTCATCTAGCGATATTAACATCATCAGTACTCCGACTTTAATATTGGCCATAACCTGTTTGGCATTTTTGCAAAGTCAAGAAACAATTAACTTCTCATCCTCATGCTCTATCCTTCATACCTCACTTTTTAGCAACGGCTTCGCACGTGAACATTTTTGGGCCAAAGACTTAGGTCCTGATAATTTTCAAAATTATATTTAAGTCATTAGTTTTCATTACCTAGTAACATGTCAACCGATGATTCAAAGATTTTTCACTCGACCTTTTTCAACTCATAATGAAAGTAATAAAATTTTTCGGTCACTTACGTGATTTATAAAATCATATATGTATATATATAATTAAGTTAACAAATTTACCCTTACTTATTTTGGTTAATACCTACTAAGTTATACCTTCAAATTATTTAACAATCGCTCCTTTAATGAGTTGTTTAACTTAAGTCAAATAGTTTTATGCAAAATGGTACACGTTGTACATATTTCTAAGTTTACTAAGAACTTCGTTTCGTTTATGTTGTCACATCAAACTTTTAAAGGTTTTTCAAAACTTCCTTGGTTGATTTTAAAGGTTTTCGTATTAAGCTATACCATGTATGAATCACACTTCTTCTCGCCCTCCGTTAACGATGAAGCTTACTATTAAAATCCTTGTTAAAAACACTTGAGCCACTTTGGGTGGCAGATTTTTTTTAAAAAAAAAAGAAATTTTTTTTTTAAGAAGTCTTTGCGCTCATGAAATGTTCCTCTTAAGGTTAGACTTGGCAAAAATGCGAGCCGATAAATCAGTCTTCTGATGTACACTCAGTGTTTACCCGATTGTAGGAAAGGAACTAGTTAGGTTTCTACTCTCAATATTTCACGGCTAATCGCAACACCCTCGTAAACGTCATCTCTAGGATTCATTATGTTGAGGTACAGGAAATCATTGTTGGAGATTCTCTTAACTTGGAGTAAATCATTCTTTATGACCAGGAGTTCACGTATCTTCTCATCCGCGCATCCCCTTAAGTATAAGGATAAATTCAGAACGAACTGTTCAGAGAATTCACTCTCATTCAAGGACCACACCTTTCGTGCGATTTTCTTTCGGAAATGTAACATAAGATACCTTAAGAATCTATGAATCTTGTTATCCTCTTGGAAGGGACTGCTTAAAACGTCTGTAACACGGATATGGTTACTCCACACATTCCTTCCTTCGCCGGTTGCAACTATATGTTGTTCTAGTTAATGTTAACCCTAACCCCAACATGTAACTGAAAGGAAAAAGTTACATTATGGAACTGTTCACCTGTAGTATGGTAAACTAAGGTGATATACTTCATTGTTCGTTCAGACCGTCCTGAAGACACTATAGATAATTATGGCTTGCATTTCAAATAAGTCCGATTAGTCACTTTCAGCTAAAAATTTCAATTCATTTAGTCAAATGAAACGTTCTTAAATATCGGGTTCTTTATGCCTATGGTCTCCCTTCGAAATTTAGGGGTTAGTGAAATCCACGACCAACACTATCTATACATCAAATCGCATAGTTGTGATCACCATGTTTTCCGTTCCACCTGTCAGCTTTATATTGTAGTGACCCGAACTTTTCCATGTTTATATATATTAATTAAGATTGATATTTACATGATTAAATGTTTCCAACATGTTAAGCAATCAAACTTGTTAAGACTTGATTAATTGAAATATGTTTCATATAGACAATTGACCACCCAAGTTGACCGGTGATTCACGAATGTTAAAACTTGTAAAAACTATACGATGACATATATATGGTTATATATATAGTTAACATGTTTCTATTATAAGTATGTATCTCATTAGGTATTTTAACAATGAGTTATATACATAAAAATGAGACTATTAATTTAAGAAACTCGAAAACGATATATATAACGATTATCGTTATAACAACGTCTTACTAGGTACATATGAATCATATTAAGATATTGATACACTTGGTTAATTATGTTAAATGATAAGTAAATATATTATTAAGTGTATTAACAATGAAATACATATGTAAAAATAAGACTACTAACTTAATGATTTCGAAACGAGACATATATGTAACGATTATCGTTGTAACGACATTTAACTGTATATACATCATACTAAGATATATTATATATCATAATATCATGATAATATAATAATTTAACATATCATTTGTTATAATAAACAATGGGTTAACAACATTCAGCAAGATCGTTAACCTAAAGGTTTCAAAACAACATTTACATGTAACGACTAACGATGACTTAACGACTCAGTTAAAATGTATATACATGTAGTGTTTTAATATGTATTCATACACTTTTGAAAGACTTCAAGACACTTATCAAAATACTTCTACTTAACAAAAATGCTTACAATTACATCCTCGTTCAGTTTCATCAACAATTCTACTCGTATGCACCCGTATTCGTACTCGTACAATACACAGCTTTTAGATGTATGTACTATTGGTATATACACTCCTATGATCAGCTCTTAGCAGCCCATGTGAGTCACCTAACACATGTGGGAACCATCATTTGGCAACTAGCATGAAATATCTCATAAAATTACAAAAATATGAGTAATCATTCATGACTTATTTACATGAAAACAAAATTACATATCCTTTATATCTAATCCATACACCAAAGACCAAAAACACCTACAAACACTTTCATTCTTCAATTTTCTTCATCTAATTGATCTCTCTCAAGTTCTATCTTCAATTTCTAAGTGTTCTTCATATATTTTACAAGTTCTAGTTACATAAAATCAAGAATACTTTCAAGTTTGCTAGCTCACTTCCAATCTTGTAAGGTGATCATCCAATCTCAAGAAATCTTTGTTTCTTACAGTAGGTTATCATTCTAATACAAGGTAATAATCATATTCAAACTTTGGTTCAATTTCTATAACTATAAAAATCTTATTTCAAGTGATGATCTTACTTGAACTTGTTTTCGTGTCATGATTTTGCTTCAAGAACTTCGAGCCATCCAAGGATCCGTTGAAGCTAGATCCATTTTTTTCTTTTCCAGTAGGTTTATCCAAGGAACTTAAGGTAGTAATGATGTTCATAACATCATTCGATTCATACATATAAAGCTATCTTATTCGAAGGTTTAAACTTGTAATCAATAGAACATAGTTTAGTTAATTCTAAACTTGTTCGCAAACAAAAGTTAATCCTTCTAACTTGACTTTTAAAATCAACTAAACACATGTTCTATATCTATATGATATGCTAACTTAATGATTTAAAACCTGGAAACACGAAAAACACCGTAAAACCGGATTTACGCCGTCGTAGTAACACCGCGGGCTGTTTTGGGTTAGTTAATTAAAAACTATGATAAACTTTGATTTAAAAGTTGTTATTCTGAGAAAATGATTTTTATTATGAACATGAAACTATATCCAAAAATTATGGTTAAACTCAAAGTGGAAGTATGTTTTCTAAAATGGTCATCTAGACGTCGTTCTTTCGACTGAAATGACTACCTTTACAAAAATGACTTGTAACTTATTTTTCCGACTATAAACCTATACTTTTTCTGTTTAGATTCATAAAATAGAGTTCAATATGAAACCATAGCAATTTGATTCACTCAAAATGGATTTAAAATGAAGAAGTTATGGGTAAAACAAGATTGGATAATTTTTCTCATTTTAGCTACGTGAAAATTGGTAACAAATCTATTCCAACCATAACTTAATCAACTTGTATTGTATATTATGTAATCTTGAGATACCATAGACATGTATACAATGTTTCGACCTATCATGTCGACACATCTATATATATTTCGGAACAACCATAGACACTCTATATGTGAATGTTGGAGTTAGCTATACAGGGTTGAGGTTGATTCCAAAATATATATAGTTTGAGTTGTGATCAATACTGAGATACGTATACACTGGGTCGTGGATTGATTCAAGATAATATTTATCAATTTATTTCTGTACATCTAACTGTGGACAACTAGTTGTAGGTTACTAACGAGGACAGCTGACTTAATAAACTTAAAACATCAAAATATATTAAAAGTGTTGTAAATATATTTTGAACATACTTTGATATATATGTATATATTGTTATAGGTTCGTGAATCAACCAGTGGCCCAGTCTTACTTCCCGACGAAGTAAAAATCTGTGAAAGTGAGTTATAGTCCCACTTTTAAAATCTAATATTTTTGGGATGAGAATACATGCAGGTTTTATAAATGATTTACAAAATAGACACAAGTACGTGAAACTACATTCTATGGTTGAATTATCGAAATCGAATATGCCCCTTTTTATTAAGTCTGGTAATCTAAGAATTAGGGAACAGACACCCTAATTGACGCGAATCCTAAAGATATATCTATTGGGCCTAACAAACCCCATCCAAAGTACCGGATGCTTTAGTACTTCGAAATTTATATCATATCCGAAGGGTGTCCCGGAATGATGGGGATATTCTTATATATGCATCTTGTTAATGTCGGTTACCAGGTGTTCACCATATGAATGATTTTTATCTCTATGTATGGGATGTGTATTGAAATATGAAATCTTGTGGTATATTGTTACGATTTGATATATATAGGTTAAACCTATAACTCACCAACATTTTTGTTGACGTTTAAAGCATGTTTATTCTCAGGTGAATATTAAGAGCTTCCGCTGTTGCATACTAAAATAAGGACAAGATTTGGAGTCCATGTTTGTATGATATTGTGTAAAAACTGCATTCAAGAAACTGATTTCGATGTAACATATTTGTATTGTAAACCATTATGTAATGGTCGTGTGTAAACAGGATATTTTAGATTATCATTATTTGATAATCTACGTAAAGCTTTTTAAACCTTTATTTATAAAATAAAGGTTATGGTTTGTTTTAAAAATGAATGCAGTCTTTTAAAAACGTCTCATATAGAGGTCAAAACCTCGCAACGAAATCAATTAATATGGAACGTTTTTAATCAATAAGAACGGGACATTTCAGTTGGTATCCGAGCGTTGGTCTTAGAGAACCATAATTTTGCATTAGTGTGTCTTATCGAGTTTGTTAGGATGCATTAGTGAGTCTGGACTTCGACCGTGTTTACTTGAAAAATGATTGCTTAACAAATTTTGTTGGAAACTATATATTTTTAACATGTAAATATTATGTGATATATTAATCTCTTAACGCGTTTGATATTATGTGATAGATGTCTACCTCTAGAACAAGTCCCATTGACTCACCTAATAATAATGAAGAGTCAAATGTAAATTGGAATGATTCGTGGACTTATTCACAAGTTCCCGAAGAGGAACCGGAAGAAGAGTCGGAACCGGAAGAAGAATCGGAACCGGAAGAAGAATCGGAACCGGATGAAGAAGTAGAACCGGTGGGGGAAATAATAAAACGGTTAAGTAAAAGAAAATCCTCAACCAACCGACCAAGGTTAATTATGGTCAATGGTGTTTCCGCCAAGGAAGAAAAATATTGGGAGGATTACCAATTCTCCGATGAATCGGATTCCGACGAGAATTCCGATGATGTTATAGAAATTACCCCAACTGAATTTAAAAAGGCAAAAGAAAATAATAAGGGAAAGGGCATAAAAATAGAGAAATCTAATTCCAACCCCGATGAACTTTATATGTATCGTCAACCCCCGAAGTCCTTAAGTTGTAACAATGACCCGGGAACCTCTAAACCACCAGGTTTTTCTAAACCGTTGTGGAAAACGACAGTTAATATTAGGGGAACATCATATATCCCTAGAAACTTGGCAAAACGAACCAAAACCGAAGAAGAATAAACGAGCAAGTCGGAATAAGATAGTTGTATTCGTGTGGTGTAATATATGTAATATAGTGTGCTTATGCTTTATGATATATGTAAAAATTGCTTGCATTAATAAGTATTTTTTTATGAATCTAACTATTGTCTATTTTACAGCTTAAAAACACAAAATGGATAGACAACCCAATATTTTAAGAGACCTACCCGGAGACATGATTGATGAAATCTTGTCTAGAGTCGGTCAGAATTCCTCGGCACAACTATTTAAGGCGAGATCAGTTTGTAAGACATTCGAAGAACGTTCCAAGAATGTCTTGGTTTATAAGAGACTTTCATTTGAAAGATGGGGGATATCACATTGGGAAACCCAAAAGTTACGATGTGTTTACTTTGACGCATATATTGCGGGGAACCCAAATGCTATTTTACGCAACGGGTTAAGAAATTATTTTGACTCAATATATCCGAATATTGGACTTCGTGATTTAGAAAAAGCGGCTAACATGCAACATAAAGAAGCATGTTATGCTTACGGATTAGTAATGTTCGCTTCTCACCAAAGTGAGAACAAGAACATTGGGCTACAACTATTAAACAAAACGTTTCCACAAGTGATGGAGTCGGTAATTGGGGTAAGAAATGAGGTTTTTAGATTGTTACGGGACTGTTGGACATTACGTAACCCTCGTCCCTTTGACGACGTTACAACACGCTGTCTTATCAACGGCCATAACGGTTATGTTCCACAAGACCAAGGATGGGAAGTAGTCCTAGTAAAACCAGAATGCATGACTTGTTTCTAGACGTATGAATTACGTGTCTTTATTGCCTTTGTTAAACGACTTGTGTACTAGCTAGAATTATCTTCACAACTATCTTGTATCAAAGTTATTGTGTGCTATATTTCATGCTTTATGTAAAATAAGCGGTATTGTAAGTTTGTAAAATATTGTATAAAAGTTTGAACGCGAAATATTATTATAATCAGTTTTTCATATAGAATTGTAGTAGTTGAATTGTATATTAGCTACTAAGTATGAACTTAACGGGTAGGTACTACCCGAATTTAAACTTATAAAACGCTAATATGAAGAAAAAGCTTTTATAAATGAGTTCATATTATGCTACGAAATACTATTAACTACTCTTAATATTCTGTATGATTAACTTGTTCCATTTGACTATTTTGAATGAAGAGGAATTCCGTACTTTTCTAGCTTCAAACATAGCCGCAGTACAGGCTGCGCTACATACCAACAATAACCTTAGATCTAGCAGTACAGGAAATCGTGTAGGATGCACCTACAAAGAATTCACTGCCTGCAAACCTTTGGAATTTGATGGAACCGAAGGACCGATCGGATTGAAACGGTGGACCGAGAAGGTCGAATCGGTGTTTGCCATAAGTAAGTGTACTGAAGAGGATAAAGTGAAGTACGCTACGCATACCTTCACAGGTTCTGCGTTAACATGGTGGAATACCTATCTAGAGCAAGTGGGACAAGACGATGCGTACGCACTACCGTGGTCAGCATTCAAGCACTTGATGAACGAGAAGTACCGTCCCAGAACCGAGGTCAATAAGCTCAAGACAGAACTTAGAGGGTTACGAACCCAAGGATTTGATATTACCACGTACGAAAGACGATTCACAGAATTGTGCCTATTGTGTCCGGGAGCATTCGAAGATGAGGAAGAGAAGATCGACGCGTTTGTGAAAGGATTACCGGAAAGAATCCAAGAAGATATAAGTTCACACGAGCCCGCCTCCATACAACAGGCATGTAGAATGGCTCACAAACTAGTGAACCAGATTGAAGAAAGAATTAAAGAACAGACTGCTGAAGAGGCCAATGTGAAGCAAGTCAAAAGAAAGTGGGAGGAAAACGGTGATAAGAATCACCAATACAACAACAACAGCAATTACAACAATAATCGCAACAATTATCCCAACAATCGCAACATCAATCGCAACTACAACAAACGGCCCAACAACAACAACAACAACAACAACAACAGCAACTACAACAATCATCCCAACAACAATAATAACCGCAACAACAACAACAATCAGAAGCAGCTATGCCAAAGGTGTGAAAAGAATCACTCGGGGTTCTGCACCAAATTTTGCAACAAGTGTAAAAGAAATGGTCATAGCGCGGCGAAGTGTGAGGTCTACGGACCAGGGGTTAATAGAACGAAAGGAACAAATGGTGTCGGAACGAGTAATGGCGGAGCAAGTAGTGTCGGAGCAAGTTATGCCAATGTAGTTTGTTATAAATGTGAAAAACCGGGCCACATTATTAGAAATTTCCCGAACCAGGAGAACACGAATGGACAAGGCCGTGGAAGAGTTTTCAATATTAATGCGGCAGAGGCACAGGAAGACCCGGAGCTTGTTATGGGTACGTTTCTTATTGACAATAAATCTGCTTACATTTTATTTGATTCGGGTGCGGATAGAAGCTATATGAGTAGAGATTTTTGTGCTAAATTAAGTTGTCCATTGACGCCTTTGGATAGTAAATTTTTACTCGAATTAGCAAATGGTAAATTAATTTCAGCAGATAATATATGTCGGAATCGAGAAATTAAACTGGTTAGCGAAACATTTAAGATTGATTTGATACCAGTAGAGTTAGGGAGTTTTGATGTGATAATCGGTATGGACTGGTTGAAAGAAGTGAAAGCAGAGATCGTCTGTTACAAAAATGCAATTCGCATTATACGAGAAAAAGGAAAACCCTTAATGGTGTACGGAGAAAAGGGCAACACGAAGCTACATCTTATTAGTAATTTGAAGGCACAAAAACTAATAAGAAAAGGTTGCTATGCTGTTCTAGCACACGTCGAGAAAGTACAAACTAAAGAAAAGAGCATCAACGATGTTCCCATTGCAAAAGAATTTCCCGATGTATTTCCGAAAGAATTACCGGGATTACCCCCACATCGATCCGTTGAATTTCAAATAGATCTTGTACCAGGAGCTGCACCAATAGCTCGTGCTCCTTACAGACTCGCACCCAGCGAGATGAAAGAACTGCAAAGCCAATTACAAGAACTTTTAGAGCGTGGTTTCATTCGACCAAGCACATCACCGTGGGGAGCTCCTGTTTTGTTTGTCAAGAAGAAAGATGGTACATTCAGGTTGTGTATCGACTACCGAGAGTTGAACAAACTTACCATCAAGAACCGCTACCCACTACCGAGAATCGACGACTTATTTGATCAACTACAAGGCTCGTCTGTTTATTCAAAGATTGACTTACGTTCCGGGTATCATCAAATGCGGGTGAAAGAAGATGATATTCCAAAGACTGCTTTCAGAACACGTTACGGTCATTACGAGTTTATGGTCATGCCGTTTGGTTTAACTAATGCACCAGCTGTGTTCATGGACCTTATGAACCGAGTGTGTGGACCATACCTTGACAAGTTTGTCATTGTTTTCATTGATGACATACTTATTTACTCAAAGAATGACCAAGAACACGGTGAACATTTGAGAAAGGTGTTAGAAGTATTGAGGAAGGAAGAATTGTACGCTAAGTTTTCAAAGTGTGCATTTTAGTTGGAAGAAGTTCAATTCCTCGGTCACATAGTGAACAAAGAAGGTATTAAGGTGGATCCGGCAAAGATAGAAACTGTTGAAAAGTGACAAACCCCGAAAACTCCGAAACACATACGCCAGTTTTTAGGACTAGCTGGTTACTACAGAAGGTTCATCCAAGACTTTTCCAGAATAGCAAAACCCTTGACTGCATTAACGCATAAAGGAAAGAAATTTGAATGGAAGGATGAACAAGAGAAAGCGTTTCAGTTATTGAAGAAAAAGCTAACTACGGCACCTATATTGTCATTGCCTGAAGGGAATGATGATTTTGTGATTTATTGTGACGCATCAAAGCAAGGTCTTGGTTGTGTATTAATGCAACGAACAAAGGTGATTGCTTATGCCTCTAGACAATTGAAGATTCACGAGCAAAATTATACGACGCATGATTTGGAATTAGGCGCGGTTGTTTTTGCATTAAAGACTTGGAGGCACTACTTATATGGGGTTAAAAGTATTATATATACCGACCACAAAAGTCTTCAACACATATTTAATCAGAAACAACTGAATATGAGGCAGCGTAGGTGGATTGAATTGTTGAATGATTACGACTTTGAGATTCGTTACCACCCGGGGAAGGCAAATGTGGTAGCCGATGCCTTGAGTAGGAAGGACAGAGAACCCATTCGAGTAAAATCTATGAATATAATGATTCATAATAACCTTACTACTCAAATAAAGGAGGCGCAACAAGGAGTTTTAAAAGAGGGAAATTTAAAGGATGAAATACCCAAAGGATCGGAGAAGCATCTTAATATTCAGGAAGACGGAACCCGGTATAGGGCTGAAAGGATTTGGGTACCAAAATTTGGAGATATGAGAGAAATGGTACTTAGAGAAGCTCATAAAACCAGATACTCAATACATCCTGGAACGGGGAAGATGTACAAGGATCTCAAGAAACATTTTTGGTGGCCGGGTATGAAAGCCGATGTTGCTAAATACGTAGGAGAATGTTTGACGTGTTCTAAGGTCAAAGCTGAGCATCAGAAACCATCAGGTCTACTTCAACAACCCGAAATCCCGGAATGGAAATGGGAAAACATTACCATGGATTTCATCACTAAATTGCCAAGGACTGCAAGTGGTTTTGATACTATTTGGGTAATAGTTGATCGTCTCACCAAATCAGCACACTTCCTGCCAATAAGAGAAGATGTCAAGATGGAGAAGTTAGCACGACTGTATTTGAAGGAAGTCATCTCCAGACATGGAATACCAATCTCTATTATCTCTGATAGGGATGGCAGATTTATTTCAAGATTCTGGCAGACATTACAGCAAGCATTAGGAACTCATCTAGACATGAGTACTGCCTATCATCCTCAAACTGATGGGCAGAGCGAAAGGACGATACAAACGCTTGAAGACATGCTACGAGCATGTGTTATTGATTTCGGAAACAGTTGGGATCGACATCTACCATTAGCAGAATTTTCCTACAACAACAGCTACCATTCAAGCATTGAGATGGCGCCGTTTGAAGCACTTTATGGTAGAAAGTGCAGGTCTCCGATTTGTTGGAGTGAAGTGGGGGATAGACAGATTACGGGTCCGGAGATTATACAAGAAACTACCGAGAAGATTATCCAAATTCAACAACGGTTGAAAACCGCCCAAAGTCGACAAAAGAGCTACGCTGACATTAAAAGAAAAGATATAGAATTTGAATTTGGAGAGATGGTCATGCTTAAAGTTACACCTTGGAAAGGCGTTGTTCGATTTGGTAAACGAGGGAAATTAAATCCAAGGTATATTGGACCATTCAAGATTATTGATCGTGTCGGACCAGTAGCTTACCGACTTGAGTTACCTCAACAACTCGCGGCTATACATAACACTTTCCACGTCTCGAATTTGAAGAAATTTTTTGCTAAAGAAGATCTCACTATTCCGTTAGATGAAATCCAAATCAACGAAAAACTTCAATTCATCGAAGAACCCGTCGAAATAATGGATCGTGAGGTTAAAAGACTTAAGCAAAACAAGATACCAATTGTTAAGGTTCGATGGAATGCTCGTAGAGGACCCGAGTTCACCTGGGAGCGTGAAGATCAGATGAAGAAGAAATACCCGCATCTATTTCCAGAAGATTCGTCAACACCTTCAACAGCTTAAAATTTCGGGACGAAATTTATTTAACGGGTAGGTACTGTAGTGACCCGAACTTTTCCATGTTTATATATATTAATTAAGATTGATATTTACATGATTAAATGTTTCCAACATGTTAAGCAATCAAACTTGTTAAGACTTGATTAATTAAAATATGTTTCATATAGACAATTGACCACCCAAGTTGACCGGTGATTCACGAACGTTAAAACTTGTAAAAACTATACGATGACATATATATGGTTATATATATAGTTAACATGTTTCTATTATAAGTATGTATCTCATTAGGTATTTTAACAATGAGTTATATACATAAAAATGAGACTATTAATTTAAGAAACTCGAAAACGATATATATAACGATTATCGTTATAACAACGTCTTACTAGGTACATATGAATCATATTAAGATATTGATACACTTGGTTAATTATGTTAAATGATAAGTAAATATATTATTAAGTGTATTAACAATGAAATACATATGTAAAAATAAGACTACTAACTTAATGATTTCGAAACGAGACATATATGTAACGATTATCGTTGTAACGACATTTAACTGTATATACATCATACTAAGATATATTATATATCATAATATCATGATAATATAATAATTTAACATATCATTTGTTATAATAAACAATGGGTTAACAACATTCAGCAAGATCGTTAACCTAAAGGTTTCAAAACAACATTTACATGTAACGACTAACGATGACTTAACGACTCAGTTAAAATGTATATACATGTAGTGTTTTAATATGTATTCATACACTTTTGAAAGACTTCAAGACACTTATCAAAATAATTCTACTTAACAAAAATGCTTACAATTACATCCTCGTTCAGTTTCATCAATAATTCTACTCGTATGCACCCGTATTCGTACTCGTACAATACACAGCTTTTAGATGTATGTACTATTGGTATATACACTCCAATGATCAGCTCTTAGAAGCCCATGTGAGTCACCTAACACATGTGGGAACCATCATTTGGCAACTAGCATGAAATATCTCATAAAATTACAAAAATATGAGTAATCATTCATGACTTATTTACATGAAAACAAAATTACATATCCTTTATATCTAATCCATACACCAACGACCAAAAACACCTACAAACACTTTCATTCTTCAATTTTCTTCATCTAATTGATCTCTCTCAAGTTCTATCTTCAATTTCTAAGTGTTCTTCATATATTTTACAAGTTCTAGTTACATAAAATCAAGAATACTTTCAAGTTTGCTAGCTCACTTCCAATCTTGTAAGGTGATCATCCAATCTCAAGAAATCTTTGTTTCTTACAGTAGGTTATCATTCTAATACAAGGTAATAATCATATTCAAACTTTGGTTCAATTTCTATAACTATAAAAATCTTATTTCAAGTGATGATCTTACTTGAACTTGTTTTCGTGTCATGATTCTGCTTCAAGAACTTCGAGCCATCCAAGGATCCGTTGAAGCTAGATCCATTTTTTTCTTTTCCAGTAGGTTTATCCAAGGAACTTAAGGTAGTAATGATGTTCATAACATCATTCGATTCATACATATAAAGCTATCTTATTCGAAGGTTTAAACTTGTAATCAATAGAACATAGTTTAGTTAATTCTAAACTTGTTCGCAAACAAAAGTTAATCCTTCTAACTTGACTTTTAAAATCAACTAAACACATGTTCTATATCTATATGATATGCTAACTTAATGATTTAAAACCTGGAAACACGAAAAACACCGTAAAATCGGATTTACGCCGTCGTAGTAACACCGCGGGCTGTTTTGGGTTAGTTAATTAAAAACTATGATAAACTTTGATTTAAAAGTTGTTATTCTGAGAAAATGATTTTTATTATGAACATGAAACTATATCCAAAAATTATGGTTAAACTCAAAGTGGAAGTATGTTTTCTAAAATGGTCATCTAGACGTCGTTCTTTCGACTGAAATGACTACCTTTACAAAAATGACTTGTAACTTATTTTTCCGACTATAAACCTATACTTTTTCTGTTTAGATTCATAAAATAGAGTTCAATATGAAACCATAGCAATTTGATTCACTCAAAACGGATTTAAAATGAAGAAGTTATGGGTAAAACAAGATTGGATAATTTTTCTCATTTTAGCTACGTGAAAATTGGTAACAAATCTATTCCAACCATAACTTAATCAACTTGTATTGTATATTATGTAATCTTGAGATACCATAGACACGTATACAATGTTTCGACCTATCATGTCGACACATCTATATATATTTCGGAACAACCATAGACACTCTATATGTGAATGTTGGAGTTAGCTATACAGGGTTGAGGTTGATTCCAAAATATATATAGTTTGAGTTGTGATCAATACTGAGATACGTATACACTGGGTCGTGGATTGATTCAAGATAATATTTATCAATTTATTTATGTACATCTAACTGTGGACAACTAGTTGTAGGTTACTAACGAGGACAGCTGACTTAATAAACTTAAAACATCAAAATATATTAAAAGTGTTGTAAATATATTTTGAACATACTTTGATATATATGTATATATTGTTATAGGTTCGTGAATCAACCAGTGGCCCAGTCTTACTTCCCGACGAAGTAAAAATCTGTGAAAGTGAGTTATAGTCCCACTTTTAAAATCTAATATTTTTGGGATGAGAATACATGCAGGTTTTATAAATGATTTACAAAATAGACACAAGTACGTGAAACTACATTCTATGGTTGAATTATCGAAATCGAATATGCCCCTTTTTATTAAGTTTGGTAATCTAAGAATTAGGGAACAGACACCCTAATTGACGCGAATCCTAAAGATAGATCTATTGGGCCTAACAAACCCCATCCAAAGTACCGGATGCTTTAGTACTTCGAAATTTATATCATATCCGAAGGGTGTCCCGGAATGATGGGGATATTCTTATATATGCATCTTGTTAATGTCGGTTACCAGGTGTTCACCATATGAATGATTTTTATCTCTATGTATGGGATGTGTATTGAAATATGAAATCTTGTGGTCTATTGTTACGATTTGATATATATAGGTTAAACCTATAACTCACCAACATTTTTGTTGACGTTTAAAGCATGTTTATTCTCAGGTGAATATTAAGAGCTTCCGCTGTTGCATACTAAAATAAGGACAAGATTTGGAGTCCATGTTTGTATGATATTGTGTAAAAACTGCATTCAAGAAACTGATTTCGATGTAACATATTTGTATTGTAAACCATTATGTAATGGTCGTGTGTAAACAGGATATTTTAGATTATCATTATTTGATAATCTACGTAAAGCTTTTTAAACCTTTATTTATAAAATAAAGGTTATGGTTTGTTTTAAAAATGAATGCAGTCTTTGAAAAACGTCTCATATAGAGGTCAAAACCTCGCAACGAAATCAATTAATATGGAACGTTTTTAATCAATAAGAACGGGACATTTCATATATTGCGACATAAACGCTCGATGTTTTAAATGAGTTTGGTAACATTCACGATGCATTTCATGCATCCAGCTTACTGAAAATACCTGTAAGGCTAAAAACATCAAATTTCCTTTTGTGGGTATATATATTCGGATGACATATTCATGGTAGCAAGAAACGAAATCAACTTGTTGATCTCTTAGGACAAGGGACTTACTTAATGGCATATGCCTATTCTTACTTTTATACGCCCAAGTACCTTTCGAGGTAAATAACTCACTTCTGAGCCCACGAGTCTCACGGAACCTTGATATGCTACTTCTTATTTAAATACGGTACCATTTGTAGTCACTACTTAAATTTCGGGACGAAATTTCCATTAACAGGTGGGTAATGTAACGACCCGACTTTTTTGACTAGTTTTTTATGCTCTGTATTTTTGCGAAACTGCGTATTTGTGCGTACTGTGTTACTTTATTACTCCGGAACCTTGGCATACATGTTTTATATTCATATATACTTTAAAATGTGCCTTGGTGTATGTAGAATGCTTAACTTGTCCACCGGATGCTTTATAACCGTCAGCTTTACTTGCCGTTACGAATAAACCGCGGACTGCGTGCACGTTTGACTTTTGTCGGAACCGGAACTTTTGGACTGCGAAATATTAATTATTATTTTATAATAATAATTACTTGGGCCTTTGGATGCTTAATTTTATTTATTTAATTGCTAAAGCCCAATAGTTAGTCTTGTTGGACTTTCTACCTTGTTGGGCTCAAGCCCACCCTACTCTAGCTAGTGACCCAATTAATTAGCCCAAGCATAATTACTAGTGGCCCATAATAATAAATAAATAATAAATTAATTAATTAGTGAGTCATACTAGCATAATGGATAAGGTTTATCTAATTGTCACATGGGATTCTAGCAAAAGGACACACTTTAGACACCATTAGCCAAAAAGTAAAGTTTTGTCTCCCCCTCCCCTCCCTCAAAATTTCGGCCACCAAAGAGGCCTCATGGCCACCTCATCAATCCATGTGAATCTCTAATGCTTATAAATACTAGCCTTTAGTCTCTCATTCCAACACTTGATCATTTTGGTTTTTCACACACTTGTTCTTTTTTTCTTTCCATACTTGTAAGTTTTCTTTTTCTTCCTCTTTTCCTTCAATATTTTCGTGTATCATCATCATTCATCTATGAAGATCAAGTTCCTTTTAGCTTGATCTTACTTATATCATGTTGATTCAAGCATGAATCTTTCAAGAACAACAAAGATTCAAGCTGTCTAGCTTGAATCTTCATATCTTTTGTAGATCTACTTCTTTTATACTTTAAACTTTCTATTTTGTAAAAAAGATTCAAACTTGTGTTTGTTATCTTCATATATCTTAAAGATCCAAGCTTTATGCTTCAAGATCTTCAAGAACAAACAAGATGCAAGCTTTCTAGCTTGAATCTTCATATCTTTTTGTTAGATCTAAGTTCTTTTTGCTTTGATCTTGTTATTTTGTTAAAAAGATTCAAACTTGTGTTTGTTATCTTCATATATCTTAAAGATCCAAGCTTTATGCTTCAAGATCTTCAAGAACATCAAAGGTTCAAGCTTTCTAGCTTTGCAACCTTGTAACTTGTGTGAAATGGATCCAAGCTCTCTAGCTTAGGGTTCCATCACCTCTCTAGACTTGGATTGTGCTTATACTTGTTGAATTAATGTAAAGTTTGTAACTTTAGTTGTTATTGTGAATTGAAATTGTGTTTAGACTAAGGATATGATGTAACCTTGATTCATCATCCATCTAAGACTCATGAATGAGTTGTGTTCTTACTTGGTCTTAACATATTGTGTATTGATGGTGAATCTTGGTCAAAAGTGATGCTAAACCATCAACGAGTTGTACACTTGAAGCTACAAGCATCAAGGATGAGAACCGTGATGAGCATCAAGCACCAAGAACCCCACCGGAGCACTTACCTACTGTTTTTCGTATCTGATCAGGCCACCTGGGCTACTGGAAAGTTAATTTTCAGTTATTTCGGTTCGAGTAGATGATTTTCCGTTTAGGCCTTGTCTTAATCCGAGTTACGATTTAGGATTTATGGCCCTCCGAGAGTCACTACACCCTATTAACACTGTGCTAAAAATTGGTCAGCACAGTGTTAGGTTCTAAACCGTCGCCACGGTCAAACGAAGACGAGTTAGGTTCTAAAAATTGGTCAGCTGTTAGGAGACTCACATACGGAGCCATAGCCACCGACTATGCGTCTTTTCGATTTACTTACAGGTCGTAGCAGCTGACTGAAGTCAGCCTATTGTTTCGATCTCTATTCTTGTCGAACTTACTTAGCTTTTATGATGATGAATGATGATGATGATGATGACACTTAAACTTATTTTATGCACTATTAGAATTTATAAAGACAACCTACTGACCTAGTAACCCTTAATTTAGGTTGACGACCTTTCGGACCGACTTACTACTTGCGTACTTTCATTACCAACTTTACCGCTTTTATCACTGTAAGTTATAGCATCCCTTTTTGCTTTAACTATTTTAGGACTGAGAATACATGCGCTTTTACGTTTTACATACTAGGCACGAGTACTTAAACTTTATATGTGTGTGGGTTATACAACGGCATAAACTTTCCCCTTAGCACGGTAACGTTTAGTCATTGGTTTTGAACCGGTGAACGCGAATCTTAGATATGGATCCATAGGGTTTGACATCCCCACTCGGGCTAGTCGCGCTAGCATTTAACTGGTGTTTAATACTTCATGAACATACGCACTCGCCAAATGTACTTTTAGGGGGTTATAAACGTTAAGTCTAGTTACCGGGTGCCCACGGTTATACATATACTTTATCTTACTGATTTGAATTACTGATTTGAAACTCTTGTTTGAAGCACTGAAATCTCGTGGCCTACATTACATTACTGATTACAAACAAACTATAGCTCACCAACATTTGTGTTGACTTTTTTAAGCATGTATTTCTCAGGTGCTTAGACGTTGTTGCTTCCGTTGTTAGACTTGCTGTTAGACGTGCTGTTAGACTTGCTGTTATAGACTTGCTGTTATGGACCTGCTGTATTAGATTTCCATAGCATTACTTAGAGATGTCTCAAGCATGGAACTTTTATTTTGCATTCGTGACTTACGTTATTTTAAAACAATGGCTTTGTAATGACCTTTGTACCATGTACTCATGTTAATGTTTTCTAGTCATCTTTTGTAAAACGCTATCTTTTTACGAATGCAAACTGGTTTTCAAACAGCATATAGTGTTTGACCTTGTAATAATCCTGTTGTCGATGATCCGTACACGATGGTTTTGTACGGGGCATCACAGTTTACCAGTAATATATGTATTTAATTCATGATTCATTATAAACTGTTTAACGATGAAATTTAGCATACAAGCATGCATAAATATATATACTCGAGCACTAGACATGGATACACAATTAATATATAAAAGATAAGATATAAATGCTTACATATCAATATTGTGATTCAGTATTACAGAAAAGTACGTAGACGCAACAGAGATGATAAACACTAGGTTTGACTTAGAAGTAATACTCCCGAACAATACCCATAACCTTTTTGGCAATAACCCATAATTTCCTTAGCTCTATCCCGCTCGAAAACCATTTTTGGAATCGTTTGGACATAACCTCGTCGTAGTATTTTATGTATAATACTAATAATATTAATAATAATAAGATTAATAATAATATTAATCTTAATAATAATAATAATATTAATAATAATAATAATAATAATAATTTAAATAAATAAATAACTTACGGAGTAATATATAATAAAGTGAAGTGAACAAAACGCAAAACGATCGAATTTATAGCACTTGAGCCACCAAACCACCTCATGCGATCGCATGAGGCTTGTGTGGTGCAGCCATGCGATCGCACGGATCCAGCTCACAATCTTTTATCTTTTAGCTCGTCGACATATTTTTTATAATATATATAATATATTTAATTTATATAATTATTTATATATTATATTAAATTCTCGTGCATAGTTAATCTGTAATTTTTGTTCCGATAAGTCGTACATCTTCACTCAACTTATGTCCCGCTTCCGGTTTCTCGGACGTCCTTTCTTACACTGAGAAAACTTGTGCTTTACGTTTCGTGACTCGTACTTTTATCAAAATATAGATTTAAATTATCCATAAATTATACCACTTGAAATATAACTTATACATTTGAGTGTTTTGGTCATTTACTTCTATAAATCAACGTCTCGTTATTTATTAATATATATTTAATAATATTATTTTAAATCAAATCGTTTTAAGATTAAGTTAATATTTTATTTTATCACCTTGTAAAATATATATATACATTTTCATTTTGAAATAGTGTTTTTTACTATATCAAATAGTGATTTTCGAAAACACTTTAGCATTTTGGGTACTGTAGCAATTCGAAAATACTGTAGCAAATTAGTGTTTTACTTGTTCATCTTAAACATTTTAGTTCACTTATCTAAATATCAATCGAATTAACAAACGAATGTTACTATCGTTTACTAAATAACTTGAAATCATATATATATATATATGCACAATAAGTTATATATATATTGTTCGTGAATCGTCGAGAACAGTCAAAGAATAATTGATTATATGAATATAGTTCCAAAATTTTCGTGACTCAACATTACAGACTTTGCTTATCGTGTCGGAAACGTTTAATCATACAAAGATTAAGTTTAAATTTGGTCAGAAATTTCCGGGTCATCACACATATGAGCTGGAATTTAGAGTTTTATCATCAGTGAGTGATATGGATAAAAAAAATCGTTTATGTGAAGAGTACGAGTGAAGCTATCACAAAATAGTGGAATGAGGAAAATAAGTTTTGTCATAATTTTTGACGTAGTCATGGTTGAATTCCGGAATTCAAGGGATTTAAAGAAAATCTTCGTAATAAGATTTGGTTCTTCGGTGAATAAGGAAATTAAGATCTCTATAATTAAATACGGTGATCTTCCACGATTACTCCGTCTGGTATTTCCATTATAAATTAAACTTTTTATGTTCCATTATTTTCACCATTCCTATACTTTCTTTCTTAGTTCATACATCCAAAAGATTGTAAAATACTTTATTCGGTTCTAATCCTTAATATTTTCCTAATTATCATTTCTGTCATCCTTCTTTTCAATCTTCCACCAAAAAAATCTGTTTACTTTTACTATTAACTCGGGGTGATACTATTCTTAATTCTACCGTGTCTTTATATTGCTATTCGTATTAATATCCATGGTTTGTAACCTCCGTGTTGTTATTGGGCTTTATATTTTCTCTTATATTTTGGAGCTCTTTGCCTTTTTATTCTCCTCTCGACCTCTAGTAAAGCGAGTAATGGTCCAGAATTCGTAAGTATGGAGTTTCGAATGAACATGACTAACGTTCTAAGAGAGAAATGGTAATAGCACAATTTTGATTGGTTAAATTACCAGAATTTAAGAGAAAGATAGAACTATCGGGAAGATATATTCTTGATATGTTTAGGGAATAGGTAGAATGTAAGAGTCATGTAACATGGCACATGATAACGTTATAGTCTGTGAATTCAAGAATTCCTTGGGTTCGTAACCCTCTAAGTTCTGTCTTGAGCTTATTGACCTCGGTTCTGGGACGGTATTTCTCGTTCATCAAGTGCTTGAATGCTGACCACGGTAGTGCGTACGCATCGTCTTGTCCCACTTGCTCTAGATAGGTATTCCACCATGTTAACGCAGAACCTGTGAAGGTATGCGTAGCGTACTTCACTTTGTCCTCTTCAGTACACTTACTTATGGCAAACACCGATTCGACCTTCTCGGTCCACCGTTTCAATCCGATCGGTCCTTCGGTTCCATCAAATTCTAAAGGTTTGCAGGCAGTGAATTCTTTGTAGGTGCATCCTACACGATTTCCTGTACTGCTAGATCCAAGGTTATTGTTGGTATGTAGCGCAGCCTGTACTGCAGCTGTGTTTGAAGCTAGAAAAGTACGGAATTCCTCTTCATTCATATTCACGGTGTGTCGAGTAGTCGGTGCCATTTCCTTCAAAATAGTCAAATGGAACAAGTTAATCATACAGAATATTAAGAGTAGTTAATAGTATTTCGTAGCATAATATGAACTCATTTATAAAAGTTTTTTCTTCGTATTAGCGTTTTATAAGTTTAAATTCGGGTAGTACCTACCCGTTAAGTTCATACTTAGTAGCTAATATACAATTCAACTACTACAATTCTATATGAAAAACTGATTATAATAATATTTTGCGTTCAAACTTTTACACAATATTTTACAAACTTACAATACCGCTTATTTTACATATAGCATGAAATATAGCACACAATAAATTTGATACAAGATGGTTGTGAAGATAATTCTAGCTAGTACACAAGTCATTCAGCAAAGGCAATAAAGACACGTAATTCATACGTCCAGAAACAAGTCATGCATTCTGGTTTTACTAGGACTACTTCCCATCCTTGGTCTTGTGGAACATAACCGTTATGGCTGTTGATAAGACAGCTTGTTGTAACGTCGTCAAAGGGACGAGGGTTACGTAATGTCCAACAGTCCCGTAACAATCTAAAAACCTCATTTCTTACCCCAATTACCGACTCCGTCACTTGTGGGAACGTTTTGTTTAATAGTTGTAGCCCGATGTTCTTGTTCTCACTTTGGTGAGAAGTGAACATTACTAATCCATAAGCATAACATGCTTCTTTATGTTGCATGTTAGACGCTTTTTCTAAATCACGAAGTCCAATATTCGGATATATTGAGTCAATATAATTTCTTAACCCATTGCGTAAAATAGCATTTGGGTTCCCCGCAATATATGCGTCAAAGTAAACACATCGTAACTTATGGATTTCCCAATGTGATATCCCCCATCTTTCGAACGAAAGCCTTTTATAAACCAAGGCATTCTTGGAACGTTCTTCGAATGTCTTACAAACTGATCTCGCCTTAAATAGTTGTGCCGAAGAATTTTGACCGACTCTAGACAAGATTTCATCAATCATGTCTCCGGGTAGGTCTCTTAAAATATTGGGTTGTCTATCCATTTTGTGTTTTTATACTGTAAAATAGACAAGAGTTAGATTCATAAAAAAAATACTTATTAATACAAGCAATTTTTACATATATCATAAAGCATAAGCACACTATATTACATATATTACACCACACGAATACAACTATCTTATTCCGACTAGCTTGTTTCTTCTTCTTCAGTTTTGGTTCTTTTTGCCAAGTTTCTAGGGATATATGATGTTCCCCTAATACGAGCCGTCGTTTTCCACATTGGTTTAGAAAAACCTGGTGGTTTAGAGGTTCACGGGTCATTGTTACAACTTAAGGACTTCGGGGGTTGACGATACATATAAAGTTCATCGGGGTTGGAATTAGATTTCTCTATTTTTATGCCCTTTCCCTTATTATTTTCTTTTGCCTTTTTAAATTCAGTTGGGGTAATTTCTATAACATCATCGGAATTCTCGTCGGAATCCGATTCATCGGAGAATTGGTAATCCTCCCAATATTTTGCTTCCTTGGCGGAAACACCATTGACCATAATTAACCTTGGTCGGTTGGTTGAGGATTTTCTTTTACTTAACCGTTTTATTATTTCCCCCACCGGTTCTATTTCTTCATCCGGTTCCGATTCTTCTTCCGGTTCCGATTCTTCTTCCGGTTCCGACTCTTCTTCCGGTTCCTCTTCGGGAACTTGTGAATCAGTCCACGAATCATTCCAATTTACATTTGACTCTTCATTATTATTAGGTGAGTCAATGGGACTTGTTCTAGAGGTAGACATCTATCACATAATATCAAACGCGTTAAGAGATTAATATATCACATAATATTCACATGTTAAAAATATATAGTTTCCAACAAAATTTGTTAAGCAATCATTTTTCAAGTAAACACGGTCGAAGTCCAGACTCACTAATGCATCCTAACAAACTCGATAAGATACACTAATGCAAAATTCTAGTTCTCTAAGACCAACGCTCGGATACCAATTGAAATGTCCCGTTCTTATTGATTAAAAACGTTCCATATTAATTGATTTCGTTGCGAGGTTTTGACCTCTATATGAGACGTTTTTCAAAGACTGCATTCATTTTTAAAACAAACCATAACCTTTATTTCATAGATAAAGGTTTTAAAAAGCTTTACGTAGATTATCAAATAATGATAATCTAAAATATCCTGTTTACACACGACCATTACATAATGGTTTACAATACAAATATGTTACAACAAAATAAGTTTCTTGAATGCAGTTTTTACACAATATCATACAAGCATGGACTCCAAATCTCGTCCTTATTTAAGTATGCGACAGCGAAAGCTCTTAATAATCACCTGAGAATAAACATGCTTAAAACGTCAACAAAAATGTTGGTGAGTTATAGGTTTAACCTATATATATATCAAATCATAATAATAGACCACAAGATTTCATATTTCAATACACATCCCATACATAGAGATAAAAATCATTCATATGGTGAACACCTGGTAACCGACATTAACAAGATGCATATATAAGAATATCCCCATCATTCCGGGACACCCTTCGGATATGATATAAATTTCGAAGTACTAAAGCATCCGGTACTTTGGATGGGGTTTGTTAGGCCCAATAGATCTATCTTTAGGATTCGCGTCAATTAGGGTGTCTGTTCCCTAATTCTTAGATTACCAGACTTAATAAAAAGGGGCATATTCGATTTCGATAATTCAACCATAGAATGTAGTTTCACGTACTTGTGTCTATTTTGTAAATCATTTATAAAACCTGCATGTATTCTCATCCCAAAAATATTAGATTTTAAAAGTGGGACTATAACTCACTTTCACAGATTTTTACTTCGTCGGGAAGTAAGACTTGGCCACTGGTTGATTCACGAACCTATAACAATATATACATATATATCAAAGTATGTTCAAAATATATTTACAACACTTTTAATATATTTTGATGTTTTAAGTTTATTAAGTCAGTTGTCCTCGTTAGTAACCTACAACTAGTTGTCCACAGTTAGATGTACAGAAATAAATCGATAAATATTATCTTGAATCAATCCACGACCCAGTGTATACGTATCTCAGTATTGATCACAACTCAAACTATATATATTTTGGAATCAACCTCAACCCTGTATAGCTAACTCCAACATTCACATATAGAGTGTCTATGGTTGTTCCGAAATATATATAGATGTGTCGACATGATAGGTCGAAACATTGTATACGTGTCTATGGTATCTCAAGATTACATAATATACAATACAAGTTGATTAAGTTATGGTTGGAATAGATTTGTTACCAATTTTCACGTAGCTAAAATGAGAAAAATTATTCAATCTTGTTTTACCCATAACTTTTTCATTTTAAATCCGTTTTGAGTGAATCAAATTGCTATGGTTTCATATTGAACTCTATTTTATGAATCTAAACAGAAAAAGTATAGATTTATAGTCAGAAAAATAAGTTACAAGTCGTTTTTGTAAAGGTAGTCATTTCAGTCGAAAGAACGACGTCTAGATGACCATTTTAGGAAAACACACTTCCACTTTGAGTTTAACCATAATTTTTGGATATAGTTTCATGTTCATAATAAAAATCATTTTCCCAGAATAACAACTTTTAAATCAAAGTTTATCATAGTTTTTAATTAACTAACCCAAAACAGCCCGCGGTGTTACTACGACGGCGTAAATCCGGTTTTACGGTGTTTTTCGTGTTTCCAGGTTTTAAATCATTAAGTTAGCATATCATATAGATATAGAACATGTGTTTAGTTGATTTTAAAAGTCAAGTTAGAAGGATTAACTTTTGTTTGCGAACAAGTTTAAAATTAACTAAGCTATGTTCTAGTGATTACAAGTTTAAACCTTCGAATAAGATAGCTTTATATGTATGAATCGAATGATGTTATGAACATCATTACTACCTTAAGTTCCTTGGATAAACCTACTGGAAAAGATAAAAATGGATCTAGCTTCAACGGATCCTTGGATGGCTCGAAGTTCTTGAAGCAGAATCATGACACGAAAACAAGTTCAAGTAAGATCATCACTTGAAATAAGATTGTTATAGTTATAGAAATTGAACCAAAGTTTGAATATAATTATTACCTTGTATTAGAATGATAACCTACTGTAAGAAACAAAGATTTCTTGAGGTTGGATGATCACCTTACAAGATTGGAAGTGAGCTAGCAAACTTGAAAGTATTCTTGATTTTATGTAACTAGAACTTGTAGAATTTATGAAGAACACTTAGAACTTGAAGATAGAACTTGAGAGAGATCAATTAGATGAAGAAAATTGAAGAATGAAAGTGTTTGTAGGTGTTTCTGGTCATTGGTGTATGGATTAGATATAAAGGATATGTAATTTTGTTTTCATGTAAATAAGTCATGAATGATTACTCAAATTTTTGTAATTTTATGAGATATTTCATGCTAGTTGCCAAATGATGGTTCCCACATGTTTTAGGTGACTCAAATGGGCTGCTAAGAGCTGATCATTGGAGTGTATATACCAATAGTACATACATCTAAAAGCTGTGTATTGTACGAGTACGAATACGGGTGCATACGAGTAGAATTGTTGATGAAACTGAACGAGGATGTAATTGTAAGCATTTTTGTTAAGTAGAAGTATTTTGATAAGTGTATTGAAGTATTTCAAAAGTGTATAAATACATATTAAAACACTACATGTATATACATTTTAACTGAGTCGTTAAGTCATCATTAGTCGTTACATGTAAGTGTTGTTTTGAAACCTTTAGGTTAACGATCTTGTTAAATGTTGTTAACCCAATGTTTATAATATCAAATGAGATTTTAAATTATTATATTATCATGATATTATCATGTATGAATATCTCTTAATATGATATATATACATTAAATATCTTTACAACGATAATCGTTACATATATGTCTCGTTTAAAAATCATTAAGTTAGTAGTCTTGTTTTTACATATGTAGTTCATTGTTAATATACTTAATGATATGTTTACTTATCATAGTATCATGTTAACTATATATATATCCATATATATGTCATCATATAGTTTTTACAAGTTTTAACGTTCGTGAATCACCGGTCAACTTGGGTGGTCAATTGTCTATATGAAACATATTTCAATTAATCAAGTCTTAACAAGTTTGATTGCTTAACATGTTGGAAACATTTAATCATGTAAATATCAATCTCAATTAATATATATAAACATGGAAAACTTCGGGTCACTACACATGGCCTCCATCATGGTTTGCTCAATTCGTTTTTAAGTTACAACTTTTCTGAGTTTTTCCAACATACTATTCTTTATCATCCAACTTTTGACTGTTAAGGTCATTTACAGTTTTTGCTGCTTCATCAGCATTTTCCAAAAATTCGAAGAATTAATTCGTAGTTTGGAGTGCTTTTCAAAATTTCAGAATAGAAGATCATAATTCCAAGAGATGAATGTTATATGTATTCTAGTAACTGTTGATTTAGGCATGCTGCGTTATTTCAAAATACTGATTGTCGATTCTCGATAATTGATATGGTAATTCTCGTTACAAGATGTGAATGAGTATATGATAGGGTTTTAATGAACAATTATAAATTATAATGGTTTTTCATAGAGACTTAAGTCAATGAGTAATGAAGTTGCTGGTAAGTTTACTGCTACTGTAATGGAATATAAACGGTTCTTCGGTAACGATGATGAAAGGCAAGCTTATAAATCAAGGTTATAATAAGGCTTATTCGAATGAAAGGTCGAAATTGATTTGCTGAAGTTGTGACAAAATTGGCTAATTTGGAGAGGGATTGCAAAGTTATTTTCAGTAATAACAACGCCAAAGGAGCTAACACAGATACGTGTTAAACGTTTACTCAGGTTCCGAGTGTTTTCAGGTGCATAACTTTATGCATCAATCTTTTCTTTCGTAGATGAAGTGCGGTTGATTCATCCTTTCGATTGAAGTGTTTTCGAGAATCATGAAAGGTTTGAACGTAGATTGTAATCGTCAAGATACAAATGAGTTTTAAGATGAATTCAAGTGGCAAACTTGAAGAAATGTTTAGTTTCATATGTTATAATCAATATTTTAATTCATTTTAATTTTCCAATGTTATTAGTCCACAGTCGATAGTCCACAGTTAACAGTCCGATAATTCATATATAGTTTAATATATAATATTCGAATTAATTAATACGTATCGTGACCTGTGTACATGTCTCAGACTCGATCACAACTCAAATTATATATATTATTATAGAATTAACCTCAACCCTGTATAGCTAACTCAAGCATTACTGCATATAGAGTGTCTATGGTTATTCCAAATAATATATATAGATGCGTCGATATGATATGTCAAAACCTTGTATACGTGTCCCGATATTTAAAGTGCGTAAAATAAATAACAGAAATTAAATGACGATAAATAAAATTGCGAGAATATAAATTGCGATAATTAAAGTGCGATAAATAAATTTCGATAAATAAAATATAATACGGAATTAATCAGTTAGCTAGGAACAGTTAGCGTGGATTCTTCTTCCTCTTCTCATAGTTAAATTGTTTGTTTCTAACAAATTTTATTTTTGTCCAATGTTTTCTTCATTATGCCACTTGTTGGATTCTGATAGGTCAAAATCCAAATATGAAATTGAATGAAAATGGTTATTCTGCAGTGAACGGATACGTATATCTGTGGGTGTAAGTAGGATAGTAAATGATTGTTGAATCAGATTCGAAGAATGTACAGTGTAACTTATTAATGTGAAATCTAAATATTTCTCGGGTATTACCTACCAGTTAAAATATTTTCACCATTAATCGTTTGTACAAAAGAATTTTTAATTACGATCTTTATGAAAATATACTTAAATATATGTTCTCTTCAGATGTAATCATGGATTTAATGAGTCAATATGATATTAAACTCATTTAATTTACCGTTAGAACAAGAATATTTAATCTCTAGAACATTAGTGATTACATAATCGTCATGTCGTACGAAGATAAATGATGTAGAACGTCATGTAGAACGATGATTATGCTCGAGATACAGATTGTGATGTTGAGGCGTGTGAGCGCTTTAGGTTCATCGCCAATAGGTGAATTTGGTTGATGGAAAGAATCGCATTCTTCTCATTTCCATTGATTAGGTCGACTACGAACTCAGCCCCAATTCATCCAGAATTGATGATGGCTGATTGGTTGATCCATTCCAGTTACACTGCTTTCGGAGTTTGAGTGGTAATCCATATCGGAATAGCTGTCGGAAATTCGAGGAATTCAAACTGGTGGAGGGATCCAACTCGTACGATCAGATGAAAGATTTTTGATATGAAATAGATTATAGGATGTAGATTAGTACCCTGCAATACATGGTTTACATATGCATATATATTACTAAAATCCCATAAGTTACAGAGGAATCTAAGGAAGCTGTCAGGAAAAGTCTATAGTAACAGATACGCTAAGATATGAAGTTTGTCTATACACTATCGATGCACTAAATGCAGTAAGACGTGTCTAGACTTAAGATGATAAGCAAGTGATTCCCTAAGAATGATAAGCAGGTAATTTTCGACACGAAATGATAAGCAAAAATTTTGACATGCAGACACGGTCGAAGTCCAGACCCACTAATGCATCTAAACAACTATCAGTTAGACACACTAATACAAGACCTGTTTTGCTACGACCAACACTCTGATACCAACTGAAAGGACCTATCCTAATCCATCTGGACGAATACATTACATTTGGTTACATCGCTAGGTACTTGACCTCTATATGATACATTTTACAAACATTGCATTCGTTTTTAAAAGACCAAGTTTCATCACATCGAAAGTTGATGACATGCATACCACTTCATAATATATCCAACTCTAATCGACTTAATAATAATCCTGATGAACTCAATGACTCGAATGCAACATCTTTTAAAATATGTCATGAATGACTCCAAGTAATATCTCTAAAATGAGCAAATGCACAGCGAAATATTTCTTTAATACCTGAGAATAAACATGCTTTCAAGTGTCAACCAAAAGGCTGGTGAGTTCATTACTTTTTCATAATCAATCATTTTCAATAATATAATAGACCACAAGATACTCATAATTAGAAAACAACCTGTGCAGGTCTATTCCTGCTGTAAAATCATTCATATGAAGAACACCGGAACCTTTCAAACAACTCACCAACGGTAGCTAATGCGTAGTGCAATGATAAAATCATCTCACTGTGGAAGTTAATACAATATAATTCTTACAACGGGGGCTAATGCGTACGCAATGTGATGTTATGCGAGGTGTAGTACGAAATACTATTATTTTTATTACAAAATACGATACAAATTATACAAGTTTTATTTATTTATTTATGGAATATACCTACACCTTACTACAACACTTATAGGCAGTGTACCTAATCGTAGAGTAGTGTAGTTTTTAGTAAGTCTTGTTCGTTCCACAGGGAGCTAGTGATACGTACTATATTTTTAACAACTATATTTATATAATATATATATATATATAAGTAGTAATAATATTATATAAAAGGGGGGTTTTACCGTTTAGTAACCAGTTTGTCGATTTTAAATAAAGCGTAAAGATAAATGACGATAATATAAATGACAGAATTTAAATTGCGATAAAGTAAATTGCAGTAATTAAAATGACAATAAATAAAGGTACAATGAAATATGAAATAAAAGTATTATGCTTATTTAAACTTCCGTAATCATGATGTTTGACGTTTTGATTTTAATTTATTACCATAGGTTAATTGTCCTTTGTCCTGGATTATTTGATACCTATTTGGTTTTTGTCCATAATAGTCCATCGGTCATAATTATAAAATGCTCGTCAAATTAACCTTATTCCCGAAGTCAAATATTCCAATTAATTAGGGATTCGAACTGTAACAAGGTTTTAATACTTTGTTTAATGATTACACCAGGTTATCGACTGCGTGTAATCCAAGGTTTTATTACTTTGTTAACAATTACATCAATTATCCTTGTATGTAATCCACACCTGTTATAATTAGTCCATGAATATTAATTTACCCACTTGATCAGAATGAATAATCAATTACCCAACCCGAATAATTAATTAAATGATTGTAAACGATGTCGTATAAACGTCACTAAGTAGAACATTCGTAATCAATTTAATAATTATTAGTTTAACTAATTTGAAGATAGGTTCGACAGGTTTCAATGAGTTATCGTTCAATTAGACAATACCCCCTACCTATTAATAGTCAATAGTCCAATGTTCACAAGTGTCAGTCTTTTGTCCAAACCTTAATTATGGTACAAAATCTAATAACCCCATTTTAATATTTAGTCCAACATCACGATTACTTTGGCTCAAATAAGCATAATAATAACTTAGTTATGAGACATTAATTTAAAAAGGAAGAACATAGCTTACAGTGGTGATTAATCGCATAGCGTCGCATGGACAGAATTTTGACTTAAAACTCGTAAAATATTCTTACAATAACCTTATTATTATTAACTTAAAATTAAAATTATATTATAAATATATATATTTTTACGTTACATAGAAAGGAAAAGAAAAAGATGTGTTTTCATCTGCTGAACTCGTGGCCTTTTATAGGCAGATTCTGAAATAGTGGGCTCCGCGAGTGCGGTACTTTTGTGCCTTACAGTTCCGCGAGTGCGGAGCTTCGGATTCCAGCTCACCAAATTGAGTTAAACTTGGGCTGCTGAATATTATAATATATAATATAATAATATATAATTTCATATAATTATATATATATTATATTATATTCTTGTGCATAGTTGACTTGTAATTTTAGCTCCGTTGAGTTGTACGTTGATGCTCGGTTTATGTCTCAGTTCCGAATTTTCGAACGCCTTTTCGTACGCTTAGATATCTTGTACTTTGCATTTCGCGGCTTGTACTTTTATCATTTTTAGACATTTCTCATCATTAAATTGAGCCACTTGAATTATATCTTGTACATTTGAGCTTTTTGGTCATTTGCGTCTTCAAATCGTCATTTTCTTCTTTTGTCTTCGCACTTATTTATTTAAACGAATATTACATAAAAATAGAACAATTACAACTAAAAGCTTTACATATTGGAAGGATATTATGCCTAAATATATGTTCATTTGGAGCACTATCAAATATCCTCACACTTGAACGTTGTTTGTCCTCAAGCAATACAGGACTTGAAATAATATAATACATCATACGAATCACTTCTTTATTCTTCAAACTTTGTACATCAGTGATTTTGATACAGCGGTATAAACAATGATAGTAACGATGTGGTTTACAGTCTCACATGACTATGAAAATTTAGATCCTTAAGGAAATTAAATCTTTATGAAAACATTTGATCTTTTGAAAATTCATTCTAGCTTTTACCCTAGATAAGTTTTCCGAAATAACCCTTCACCGGTGTTTGTAAATTGTTTGTGGGTTTTGTGAGTTTCAGATTTTAAAATTTTAGCTCAAAACTTGCGGTTTTATGTCACCCACTTGCTAACCTTGTATTTAGGAAAGCACACGTCCATTTTACTTGTCCCGTATATTACCTTTCGGTAAACTACCGTCCGGTTGTAAAGGAAAGCGTTGAACAAGCAACTATTAAGGCAATGTCTAATGACTTGCAGATGTTTATGGTCCACAAAGTGTCGAATGCAATTACTATCCTTTGTAGGAGAAATAGTAATGATCACCCTATAAATCTTTCGATCTGGCACAAGGTCCTGTCTCCGACCATGCTATGCAACCACCATTCTTATGGTTGACACCCGATTTGGTTCAGGTGACCTAATGAATTTCAGGTGAATTCCTAGGATTTTACGTTCAATGGTAATGAACGCATTGAAAATAGGTTTTCAGAAAACAAATCGGTTTTAATTTGATCAAAATATTTTCTCGTTCAAGCTCGAGTTTAGATATCATCGAATTTCATGAGTTTGTAATTCTCAATCTTTAAAGTCAATCTCAAGGATTGAGTAATATCAGGCTTAAAAGCTGATTTTTAATCTTTAAGGAGATTATCCTTTCTGGGGGTCTGATTCATTAGTCTTATCAAGCTAATTTGCATGGCACCCTCCCCATTTTACGAGACAGATCCTCTCATGGTTAGGATAAGTCTGACCACATGGCGACCCTGTTTGATGCTGAGGTCCGTGGATTTCCAGCTGATTTTCGAGAAAACTTTTCAAGGTTTTTCGTAGACTCTACAATTGGTCTGGACGACAACTTCCTGACCTAAATCAAGAAGTGCGTGTCTTTTTCGGAAGACTTTACTTCCTTTTAATGATGGAATTGATTCATCGTGTAGATCCATCTTTCTTTCAAATATATTACAGTAAATCGGGTAAAAATGATTAGTTTAGTCCAAAGCAAAAGTACCTGCAATAATCTTGTACAAATATGTGATATATGTTTTGAAGAACTTGGTAAATTCTTCCCACACTTAGCTTTTATTTATTCTTTTCTTTGCCTTTTTATTATCCTTTATTCCATTTTAAATGAATTCAAGCGTTTTGGGTTGTTTCTCCATTTATGTTCTCTCCGATGTAACAACAATTTCGGTATTATAACCTAGTTTTATCGTTCATAAATATGTATAAACATGATTTTGAATTCATTTAGTTGAAAAATTTTTAAATTTTCACAAAATTTGGCAATTAAATTAAGTGTAAACCCGAGAGAATTTATAACCCTTCCCCATACTTGAGATCATGCAATGCCCTCATTTGCATGAAATCAGACTATAATTATAAATTCATGAGGGTGATTAGTGTAGAAAAGTGATTAAAAATACCGAGTTTGCAAACATATTGTTTTATATCACATTTGATATTTTACGTTTTGTCGTTAAAATTAGTAGCTTTTGCTGAACTTAATGTCAATCTTTGAAAGTGCGATGTTTTACCCTGTTTTGTACTAAGATAAGCTACAAACATACATAATATATATATATATATATATATATATATATATATATATATATATATATATATATATATATATATATATATATATATATATATATATATATATATATTATAAAACCTTTATTTATTAAAACAATTTAAATGAATAATTTTTTAAAATTTTTTTGCTTTTACTTTAGGTAGTTTCGGTATGTTTACCTAGTCCGTCCCTCGACAAAATTTAAATTTTGTCATTTTTAAAGCAATTGTATTAAAAGCAAAGATTTTTGGGTTTCTTTATTTTTTTTGGTATACTTTAGATCAATAAAATTAAAAATAATGATAACAAAATTTTTCGCCCCGCCCTCGGGTAAAGCAATTTCGGTTCCATGACCTAGTCTTCAACTTACGATGAATTTTAGAAATCATTTTTTTAAAACTTAATTAAATAAAGTAATTTTTGTTTTTTTTAAAATCACACAAAAATTAAATTTAAAAATGCAAATTAATTTCATACAAAACCTACAAAAAAAATTCAAAATGGGGGGAGAAAACTAGTTCTTTAGTGTCTGCTAGTGGAAAAGACCAATCGGATTCCATTCTCGGAACTATACGAGAACAGAACAACTAACCCTAGACAGTATTTTCTTTTTAGAACTTTTGAATCTCCCCACACTTAAGTAGCTGTGGTTTTGAAATTTTGATTAACTTCATCGTCAATTTCTTTTGGACCATAATCAGCTTGCATATCTGTGACTTTTGCTTTAAGCCATTGGTCGGATTCCTGTGTAATATCCACAAATTCAACTAGTTTTGCCTTTTCTTTAGGTGAAAGATTGGATACTAATCGGTTACATAACTTAAAGTTCCCATTGATTCTAGCATCGCGAATCCGTTTAATAAGTTTCTTCATTGAACTGTTAATAACGGAGTTATTTAATTTTGTATCAACAACGGGGTTCTTTGTTATCAGGTCATCATTAGGTGTTACTTCATTTTCTCCACACTTAGGCGTTTTATTATTGTTAAGCACTACCGTTGGAGTTGGTAAAACAATATGGTTCTTATCAATCGTTTTTGTTAGTTCAACGATTTTGGTTGGTGGAGATTTAGTCTTTCGACTCACAAAGGTGATCGATTTGTCACCATCACTAAGTGTCATTCTACCCTCTCTTACATCAAATAACGCCCTGGTGGATGCTAAGAACGGCCGACCTAAAATTAGAGGAATATTTGAGTCCTCTTCTATGTCAATGACAATAAATTCGACTAAAAAGGTTAAATTACTCACTTGAACGGGTAGGTTGTCAGCAATTCCAACTGGGTGCCTAATGGTTTGATCAAAGAGTCGAACACTCATCTCTGTTGGACTTAACTCACCTAATTCTAATTTCTTATATAATGAAAGAGGCATAACACTCATACTCGCACCTAAATCTGCTAGTGCATCATACATGACACAATCACTAAGTAGACAAGGAACAATAAATTCACCCGGATCACCCAACCTGGGTGGAGGTTTCGGTGGAACTGTCTTCTCCGGGTTTATTTTTACGGTTTTTATTTCTTGCACTTTCTTATTCTTCTTCTTCTTCTTTCCAAAGGTATCACAAACTTTATTACCTATCACTTGCTCATACTCAACTCCTTTTCTTAGAAATGGGATGGGTGGTCTGTATGGTGCCACCACTGGCTTTACATACTCGGGTGGTGGTGGTGTTGTAACTTCTTCATTGTTACTCACATCGAAAACCTTATCATCTTCTGATGCTGGTTTTTCAGAATTTGTTGATACCATATTAACATTCTCATTCTGAGGATTTACTTTAGTATTACTCGGTAGCTTTCCTTGTTCCCTCTCACTCATCATGCTAGCAAGAGTACCTACGTGTTTTTCTAGATTCAAAATAGAAGCTTGTTGAGTTCTTAGTGATTGATCAAACTTCTCATTTGTTTGGGTTTAAGATGTAATAAATTGTGTTTGAGATTCCAGTAGCTTTGCCATCATTTCTTCCAGATTTGACTTTTTCTCTTCGGTTTGTTGCGGTGTTTTATACAAGCTAGGTCTTTGTTGATTGAAATTGTTGTTTTGAGTTGGTTGGTTATTCGAACATTGTTGGTTGTACGAGTTATTGTTGGATCCATTTGGATTGTAAAGAATGTTTTGATTTCAATTGAAGTTTGGCCTTGGCGGTTGATAATTATTTTGATAATTATTTCCCGGCCTTTGGTTCATGTAGGAAACATTCTCACGTTGTTCCATCGTTTGTTCAATGTGACAATCTTTCGTTAAGTGTGGCCCACCGCATTGCTCACAACTGATTCGTATTGTGTGAATATCTTTAGTCATCTTTTCCATTCGTCTCTCGAAAGTATCTATTTTTGTGAAAACGGAATCAAAGTCATGGCTAGAATCGGCTCTAGACGCTTTAGATGAACGAAAGATATCTTTTTTCTGGTGCCACTCATGCGAGTGGGAGGCTGTATTATCAATTATCTTGTGAGCTTCGGTAGCGGTTTTCTTCATAATGGAACCACCAGCTGCTATATTGATGTCTTTTCATGTAGTAATATCGCATCCTTGGTAGAATATTTGTACTATTTGATAAGTGTCTAAACCATGTTGAGGACATCCTCTCAACAACTTTCCAAATCTTGTCCATGCCTAATATAGAGATTCATTTGGCTTTTGCGTGAACGTAACAATTTCTCCTTGAAGTCTCACGGCTTTAGATGCCGGAAAGAATTGTTTAAGAAATTTCTCAACTAAAACATCCCATGTGTCAATCGCTCCTTCAGGTAACGATTCTAACCAATCTTTGACTTCTCCCTTTAAAGTCCAGGGAAACAACATGAGATAAATCTGTTCATCCTCAACTTCTCTGATTTTGAATAGAGTACAAATCCTATTAAAGGTTCGAAGATGTTCGTTTGGATCTTCTTTTGGCGTACCACTATACTGGCATTGATTAGTTACCATGTGTAGGATTTTTCCTTTGATTTCATAATCTGGCGCATTAATGTCTGGCTTAATAATGGCGTGACCTTGGCCCGTGCGTATGGCTCTCATTCGGTCTTCCATACTTAGAGGTTCCGTTATTTCCATATTTGAAATTGTTGAATCTGAATCACTAGAGGATTCTGATTTAATGGTTTCTTCCTCGACAATCTCTGGATGAGTGATTTGTGGTTCAGGAGGAATGATTAGTGGTTCAGGATCTCTGAATTGTCCCTGAATATCCTCCAGATTCTCAATTGTGAGGTCGAGTTCAAAAAATGGATTATCGGAAATTTGAATTGGAGTATTTGGTCGTCTAGATGATGATTCTAAAGAAAAATCAACGGCAACAATGTTGGCTAGATGTTTTGATCGAGTTACAGGTGGTGAACGTATGAAAAGTGGTGAACGTTTTGCTCGGTGCATTCACTGAATATCCTATTAGTTATAAAAGATAAAAATTATATAAGCTATCAAATTAATAGACTTTTCTGATTTTGCCCACGTTTCGAATAGCCAATAGATGTAGCAGGTAGCCAGGACCCTTTAAATCGGAAGCCCACAACTCGCCACTAACAAATCCAACTATTACTACGAACCAGAAAATTTGGATGTCTATTAATTTAACCGCTTAAAATAATTTTTCGTCGAACTTTTGAAATAAAAATCTATGTCCTAAAAACTAGAGCGTCGAGAAATAAGAGAAAGAAAAAGAGCATCGAAAAATAAGAGGCGAAAAACAAACGTCGAAAAATAATAATAAGAAAGTAGAGCGTCGAAACTTAAAAGTCTAAAAACTAAATATTAAAACTTGCGTCTAAAGGTATTAAAGCTTAAAAGGAATTCTAAATCAAAAACGGCAATTACTTAAAATGCACTAAAATTTATTTTAAACTAAGGCGATAAGTGACGTCGTAAGATTCTAAAGCGCCTAAATCTTAATCTAAAGAAAAAGCACTTAAGGGAATTTACGGCAAAGCTTAAGAATCTAGAAATATAAAATTACTACGGCAAAAACTAAGTTTAAAACTAATTACGAACGATAAATATACAAATTACGATTAAACGATAAATATACAAATTATAACTAAAAATGATAAAAATACAAATTTTATAAAAATATTATTTTTATATTATATTTTATAAAATTATTAATCTTAATAATAATATTTAAACTTAAAATTACAAATAAAACTAAAACTAAAAACAAATATATTAATTGTAAACCAAATTAGGGTATAATAATAATGTTAATTAAAAATATAACCCTAATTCCGTAATTAATGAAGTCCAATGTTCAACCTGTCAGACGGCTCCGCGAGTGCGGATGGTTTTTGCCCAAAAAGCTCCGCGAGTGCGGAGTTTGCAGATTCAGATGCTGTGTAGGCTCAAACTGGTTCGGCAGATTCAGTTTATTATTATTATTATTTTTTTTGATTTTTTTTTCTTTTTCTGATTTTAATTTTTAGAAAATATAATTTAAGTAAAACTTATATTTTAACAAAAATTACTTATTAGTTTTTGTAAAAAAAATTAATAAAAACTTTTTAATTTAACACTTAAAAATATAGATATATATTTTTTTTATATATATATTTTTAAAACTTATATAAATATATTTTTACAAAAATAGCTTAAAAACTAAATTTTTTTTATAGCATTCTATGGCGTCCCCGGCAGCGGCGTCAAAAACTTGATGTTATGCGAGGTGTAGTACGAAATACTATTTTTTTATTACAAAATACGATACAAATTACACAAGTTTTATTTATTTATTTATGGAATATACCTAAACCTTGCTACAACACTTATAAGCAGTGTACCTAATCGTAGAGTAGTGTAGTTTTTAGTAAGTCTGGTTCGTTCCACAGGGAGTTAGTGATACGTACTATATTTTTAACAACTATATTGATATAATTAATATATATATATATATATATATATATATATATATATATATATATATATATATATATATATATATATATATATATATATATATAGTAGTAATAATATTATATAAAAGGGGGGTTTTACCATTTAGTGACCAGTTTGTCGATTTTAAATAAAGCATAAGATAAATGACGATAATATAAATGAAGAATTTAAATTGCGATAAAGTAAATTGCAGTAATTAAAATAACAATAAATAAAGGTACGATGAAATATGAAATAAAAGTATTATGCTTATTTAAACTTCCGTAATCATGATGTTTGACGTTTTGATTTTAATTTATTACCCTGGGTTAATTGTCCTTTGTCCTGGATTATTTGATACCTATTTGGTTTTTGTCCATAATAGTCCATCGGTCATAATTATAAAATGCTCGTCAAATTAATCTTATTCCCGAAGTCAAATATTCCAACTAATTAGGGATTCGTACTGTAACAAGGTTTTAATACTTTGTTTAATGATTACACCAGGTTATCGACTGCGTGTAATCCAAGGTTTTATTACTTTGTTAACAATTACATCAATTATCCTTCTATGTAATCCACACCTGTTATAATTAGTCCATGAATATTAATTTACCCACTTGATCAGAATGAATAATCAATTACCCAACCCAAATAATTAATTAAATGATTGTAAACGATGTCGTATAAAAGTCACTAAATAGAACATTCGTAATCAATTTAATAATTATTATTTTAACTAATTTGAAGATAAGTTCGACAGGTTCCAATGAGTTGTCGTTCAATTAGACAATACCCCCTACCTATTAATAGTCAATATTCCAATGTTCACAAGTGTCGGTCTTTTGTCCAAACCTTAATTATGGTACAAAATCTAATAACCCCATTTTAATATTTAGTCCAACATCACGATTACTTCGGCTCAAATAAGCATAATAATAACTTAGTTACGAGACATTAATTTAAAAAGGAAGAACATAGCTTACAGTGGTGATTAATCGAGTAGCGTCGCACGGACAGAATTTCGACTTAAAACCCGTAAAACATTCTTACAATAACCTTATTATTATTAACTTAAAATTAAAATTATATTATAAATATATATATTTTTACATTACATAGAAAGGAAAAGAAAAAGATGTGTTTTCATCCGCTGAACTCGTGGCCTTTTATAGGCAGATTCTGAAATAGTGGGCTCCGCGAGTGCGGTACTTTTGTGCCTTACAGCTCCGCGTGTGCGGAGCTTCGGATTCTAGCTCACCAAATTGAGTTAAACGTGAGCTGCTGAATATTATAATATATAATATAATAATATATAATTTTATATAATTATATATATATTATATTATACTCTTGTGCATAGTTGACTTGTAATTTTAGCTCTGTTGAGTTGTACGTTGATGCTCGGTTTATGTCTCAGTTCCGAATTTTCGAACGCCTTTTCGTACGATTAGATATCTTGTACTTTGCGTTTCGCGGCTTGTACTTTTGTCATTTTTAGACATTTCTCATCATTAAATTGAACCACTTGAATTATATCTTGTACATTTGAGCTTTTTGGTCATTTGCGTCTTCAAATCATCGTTTTCTTCTTTTGTCTTCGCACTTATTTATTTAAACGAATATTACATAAAAATAGAACAATTACAACTAAAAGCTTTACATATTGGAAGGATATTGTACCTAAATATATGTTCATTTGGAGCACTATCACAATGCAAAATCATCCCTCCGAGGGTAGCTGAAATGGGGGCTAATGCGTACGCAATGCAAAATCATCCCTCCGTTACCAACTACAAAGTCGACTATAATACAATACAATACATTGGGGGCTAGTGCGTGCATGCAATGCAAAATCATCCCGCCGATGGTAGTTAAAACGGGAGCTAATGTGTACGCAGTGCAAAATCATCTCTCCGTTAACTACTAAATCGAACCTCTGAATCCAAATAATTCTATCATAGAATGTAGTTTTGAATATTTGTGTCTATTTCTTCAATCATTTATAAAAGCAGTTCATGTATTCTCAGTTCAAAAATATATCTCAAAAGCATTTAGGAAACGGTTATAAAAACAGCGCATGTATTCTCAGTCCTAAAAATGTAAAGAGTAAAAGGGAGCAAATGAAACTCATGGTACTGTATTTTGTAGTAAAAATACATATGACGACATTGAACAATGCAGGGTTGGCCTCGGATTCACGAACCTATATTATTTGTATATATATTAAAACATATACTCGTAATCAAATAAATTTATATATTATTATTAACGATGTATTTGTTATATTTAATAATTTATAAGTTTCTTTATTTATTTATATATTTTCATTTTATATATAGAAATATTAATGTAGTTAAATTTTGTAATTTAGATATATATTTTCTTTTTTATATATATAATCTTTATTTATATACTTATAATCTTAACAACGTTATTAAAACTTTTATTTTCATAATTAATATTATTTTTATAATAATGATATTAGATAATACTTGTTAATAATAATAATGATAGTTTTTAATTATAAAGGCAATCTTGTTATGTATGAAATTTTCAGTACAAAAGTTAATCTTGATACTAATAATAATAAAATATGATAATAATAATAATAATAATAATAATAATAATAATAATAATAATAATAATAATACTAATAATAATAATAATAATTATAATAATAATAATAATAATAATAATAATAATTATAATATCTATAATAATAATACTTTTACTAATAATGATGTTAATAACGATATTACTAATAATAATGCTTCTAATAATAATAATAATAGTAATAATAATATATTATTTAGATTATGACTTAATTATAGTTTTACTCATTTTCATATTTGTATTCATAATTAATATGTATATAATTATAATCATTACTATAAATTTTTATCATAATACTAATAATAATAACAATAACTAATAATAACAATAATATTAACAACAATAATGATAATAATAAAAAAGATGATGATAATAATAATAATAATAATAATAATAATAATAATAATAATAATAATAATAATAATAATAATAATAATAATAATAATAATAATAATAATAATAATAATAATAGAAGTAAAGATAACAAGGTATACCCTTTAAACTCCTTTTCTAAAAAGAATTGGCCCAATCGAGGTTCGAACCCCCCGACCTCTCGAATACCCGACACTACACCAGACCATCTGCTCCATTTCATTTATCTGTTTTAAGACCCACTCGAATGTATATAGCCCGTATAACTATCCTGACTTCTTCTTCTTCATTAAACCGGACGACATGAAATTCTTAATCAAAACAAATGATTACAAAATTAAAAATGGTTTTAGGATTTATAACTAACCAGAACGATTAGAGCTTCAATTGAATTAATTTAAACAGAAACAAAAATAAAATAAAAAATCGCTGAACAGACCAAACTATACGTTCATGAACTCATAATTGCTTTTCGAATTTAAGAGTGTTTTAGACAAAGCTTGTAACATGGAAAAGTTTCTAAATTGTTCATACAAACTTTCTGGATCGTCAATTTAGTTTGAAATATCAAAACATTTACAAATTTCACTATGAACACAATATTTGACTTTTTTTTTGAAAAATTACTTTGACTCCAAAATTCGACCTTGATTCTGAAAATTAACACTTGAAACTTTGCAGAAAGATCACTCATTATATTCCTAATAAAACTGCATTTAAGGATTTGGGAATTTGATTTGATTTCGAAGATTTAAAAAAATATACAAGAACAGAGGTAGCGTCTGTGTTCTTGGGGATTTTTGATGTTTTTAATCAAATAAGGCTGTAAGGAGTAGTGGTAATAGATAGTTGGTAATGTTAGGTGTTATTGGTATCACATATCACTGAAATCGAATCGTTTACATAACAAATTGATGTCGACAATTTATAAATCCAATTCAGAGAAAAATAAAAAAAAATTAAAAGGAGAAAGGGATTGGCAACGTATTTTGTTTGTTAATGTGATCCTTTGGAATCAAATCGTACCAATTACAGACAGATTAAACAGTCTAGACAAGGACAGGGAACTGAATTCGATCTGCTTATGATTCTATATACATTTAAATTTAATTTTTGTAATTAATCTTTATTGATTATAATACTTATTAAATAATAATAATTAGTAATATTAATAATAGAATTTATAATAAGGGTATTAATAATAATAATAATATTAATAACAAAGTAATACTAAAATCATATTTATAATATTGATAATATTAGTAATAACAGCAATATAAATGATAATTTTTATAATAATACTTATATTAAAAATGATAATAAATAAATAATATTAATCTTAGTGTAAATAATGAAATTTTTAATAATAATAATAACTAATGGCATTTAAATTACAAATAATTTTACTTTTAATTAATCATATAGTAATATTTATTTAAATAATCATAACCTTACAATTATACAATAATAATACTATTATTAATATTAATAGTAACACTGAAAGTAATAGTAGTATTACAACAACTATATCAAATATCACATATAATTAATTATATAATATTTATATATATACTGTATATATATAATATAACTTACAGAATATTTAATATTATACATTTTAATATATTAAACTGTACAATTACTCATCAATTAAGTATAGAGATCGTATTCATTTTAATAGTAACTTTTTATCTGTTTACATTTTTAACTCTGATGATTGTATTGTGTATATATATATATATATATATATATATATATATATATATATATATATATATATATATATATATATATATATATATATATATATATATATATATATTATTTCTATTCATTATATAAACTTATATTTATGTATATATATATATATATATATATACTTAGATCTTTAATATCTAATATTTTATTTTATTTAATTCTATTGTGTCAATTTTATTTTATTAATTCAAAATATTATGTATACACTCATATTTATATTTATATATGTATATATACATATTATCTACAAACAAATGTTCGTGAATTGTCGGGAACAGTCAAAGGCCAAATGATTTCATTAAATAATTTAAAATAAAAAAAATTGAAATTCAATTTACTAGACTTTGCTTATCATGTCGAAAACATAATAAGATTAAGTTTAAATTTGGTCAGAAATTTCCGGGTCGTCACAATACTCTTTATGGTGGAGTATAATAATTCTGTTAAGAGTTATGATTGTGTGTGAAAACAATGATTGTCGGTTCTTCACAATGTTCGATGAGGATGCAAGTTTTGTCTCTTGGGAGATAATGTCAACGGCATGGAGATGAGGATCTTGAAGTTGTCGTCGAGGAAGCATCTACGTCAGTTATCCTTTCAATGTGGAAACATGGTTATCTTCTTCTATCCAATGGGTGAAGATTTGGTGGTTATAGGTATTGGTTAGAAGAATGAGATGGTTGCTTAGTGTGGAAGGATGTTATCCCACATAGGTGAGAGGGAGAAGTTGGAGGTGGGTGACTTGGTTATAAAAGGAGGGCTAAGTCTTCATTCCAATTTGCATCAATCAATACACTTTAAGTATTTGATTATTTCTTTCTTTCTTACCCTTGTTTGAGAGTTGTATTAGCTAAATACTTTAGAGAGTGTAGTTGGCTTAAGAGAGTTATCTATATCATTGTAACAATTTGTGATATAGTGTATTTATCTCTTTGGAGGTCTATGGTTTTTTCCTGTTTTGGAGTTTCTAAGTTAAATTCTTGTGTTGTGAATTGTTCTTATTTCTTTACTGTTATTGTTGGACTGGGTGATGAGAATTAGTGAGGCCGTAATTTCTCAACAACAACACGTAAGATCACCCTAACCGATTGCGTCTTAATCGCACCTATGTATGTCAAACACGCAAGACAGTCAGTGTATCTTGCTTGTTTATTGTCGAACCTTATCACTTGTAAGGTACACACAATACACAAGCTGGGGTGATTGATTAATTTAATGTCCTTTAAAAACGTTAAATATATATAAATAAATGTTGTATTTAATACAATTCAACTAATTAACCAAATTTCAATTCTATGCAATGTAATTCAATCCAGTTCGTATATAAATAGTAAATGTAAATATATATGTGCATGTATGTAATCTAATCCCATCCACCTTTATGAAGGTGAATACAATAGAATCAGTTACATGAAATTCAATTCAATTAAATTCAAATAAATTGTTTGTGTATATGTGTGCCTATATAACAATATGCTCTAAATCTTATTGTATGCAACTTGAATCAATACTATACGAATAATCATGCAGCCTTCTACATCCTTTATCCCTTGTGTCATTCTAACCTTCACATTATCCTTCCTTACAACATCAGCCATAAACTACCATGTCACAAACGAGGCCGCTAACACCCCGGGTGGTATTCGTTTCACAAATGAAATCGGAATAGAATACACAAAGCATATAATGGGAGAAATCAATAAATTCGTATGGTACACCCAGTGGCGGATCCAGAATTTTTTCCCACCGGGGGCGAAATTTTTTTTAAAACCATAGCAATTTTTTTAGTAAAATATGGAGGTTTTGGGGCAAAATTTGAAGATTTGTGGGTAAAATTTGAAGATTTGTGGGTAAAATTTGAAGGTTTTGAGTCAAAATTTGGAGAATTTTGAACAAAATTTGAAGGTTTTGGGGCAAAATATAAAGCTTTTGGGGCAAAAAAAAAATTCACCGGGGGCAAAGTCGAAAAATCCAAAATTTTTACACTAAAATTTCGAAATCCACCGGGGGCGGGCGCCCCCCCTCCTTACACTCTAGATCCGCCTCTGGGTACACCATCTTACAACAAAACGATCCCTCTGATCAAAAGCACTTGGACGACGTAAACGTTTACATTGTAGAGTATAATGGACCCGAAGTAGCAATTAATTGGGGCAATAACAATATCAATTTCAGTTCCACTCACTTAAGTAAGTACGAAGGAGACGCTAAATGGGAATTTACGTCCCTTATGTACCACGAAATGACTCATGTTTTTCAATGGGACGGCGAGGGTCGTGCACCTAGTGCGTTGGTTGAAGGGATTGCAGATTTTACAAAACTAAAAGCAAATTATGCGCAACCAGGATTTGCAAAACCGGGACAAGGGGTTAGTTGGGATCAAGGTTATGATTTTACGGCGCGTTTTCTTGAGTATTGTGATGAGATTCTTCCAGGATTTGTTGCAAAGATTAACAAGATGATTAAAACTAATTATGATGTTAACTACTTTAAAGACTTGACTGGGAAATCCGTGGATCAACTATGGAAAGAGTACAAGGCTAAGTATGGAAATTGAGCATTGATATATGAAATATGAAATTGTAAACACATGAATAATAATATAATTCGTAATACTATATTTGATTTAACGAATAACGATATACAACGACAGTATATATAATAATACCAAATCCCATAAACATGGGATATGAATACACCAAGACCCAAAATTTGAAAAGTAAGTTCATTAGGTTTGCTTAAAGACTCAAATGGATCAAAACACGTAATAGAGAAATTTAAACAACGCATCTATTAAAAAAATTCAAAAAACCAAGAATCTTTTGTAAGCTAGTACCTACGACTTTATTTGGGGCCTCTTGATCGACGACCGTTATCGGAGGTGGACTTAATCACTTGGCCACCCCGCTGACATCATCATGTCGGCCAGGGTTATTCACGGTAGCCGGACCGGAGAGCCACGTTCTAAGATCCTTAAACCCCTCTTTATGTATTGAGCAGGCATATTAAACCCTACGGTTAAAATATGCATGATCAAGTGGTGCTTTCATTGAGAGTCGAATTAATTCAAGACTGTTTAATTGCTTTTTCTTTTAAGGTTTTGAATTGTATGACTCGTTATTTACAAAAATTTTGAATTTTTTCTTTAACAGTATCATGACTTCCGAGGAATCATCGGAACATACCCAAACAGATATTCAGAACGCACCGTCTGGTAGTCAACAGACACCGGTTATGACTACGGGGGCGGCTATTCAGGCGGGGTACACGATGTACCCTCCACCTATATCCGGCGAACCCTTTCAGAGGTACAAACCGATATATTCAGACGGGGTTACACCGCCAAGAGCAAACTCACCAGTCACAACCACGCGGTTGGACTTTTCGTCAGTGGATCCAAGGGTCATCTTGGCAGGCAATAGCGGTGGAACAACGGGGCCGCATGTGGTTTGCTGCGGCCAGGTACGTATTTACAGTACCACTGTTTCAATACCTCTGCATACGCAGAGCATTCAGCAGAATTCGTCATTTACACCATTGCAACCTTGGCAACCACCGCGCCCAGTTTCGCAATTTTTAACTCCTGCGGATGCGCAGGCGTTACTTAATAGTTGGGGGTTTGGTGTCATCCCAGATGCAAACTCTAATTGGGCGCCGATAACAGCACAGCAGTAAAGCGCAGCGCATACAGTTGGGCTTTTAAGTGTGTATCCTCAGGTTTCGCAGATATCTGCGCCACAGGTTTCGCCTTCTTTACAACCACCTGTGTACTCTGCGTCTTCAAGTCATCCAGCAGCCTTGGTTATATCCGCATACGCAGGGTCAACCTTGGCAAAATGTTCAAGGATAGGCAAATCTTGCAAGTCAATTCATGCAGGCCGCACCTCCTGATATGGTTCACTTATTTTCACAACCTGACTTTGTTCAGGACATGATGAAGCGTTTCTTTGCGAACTTGAAAGGGGATCCTGTTAAACCACCCTTCGAGCTACCGACTACCTTTGACAAGTTTCCTCCGCATATAACTGCATATCCGTTTCCATCAGCACCAAAGATACCTAGCACGTTGGGTACTTACAATGGCCTGACCGATCCAGATGATTTTTTACAGCGTTTTGAGGGCGCAATGCGCACTCAGGGCTGGGTGGATCCGGTTGCGTGTCAGATATTTTCTATGACACTACAGGGTATTGCCCGTGAGTGGTTTAATAAATTGCCGGCGGGTAGTATTGCCGGGTTTATGGATCTGCGGACAAAGTTTTTACTGCAATATCATAATCAGAGACCACGCAAGCGCACTCACATTGAATGCCATGACATCGTGCAGAAGTCCAAGGAATCTTTGGGCGAATTTCTCACAAGGTATACTAATGAGTGCCTGCGTATACCAGATCTCAAACCAGAGCAACAGATTTCCGGACTCATACATGGTATAAACTCAGAACGTCATCCAACACTGGTAAGGCGTCTGCGCCATACAGTCCCAACAACTTATGCTGAGGCGCTTAATGAATGCCACGACTATATGCAGAGTGGCAAAGATAATGACATCCCAACAGCTAGCTCAATCAACGAGAAGAAGGACGATGATGATCGTTCGAGCGATCAAAATCGTGGTAACAACTCTCGCGGAAGGTATCCTAGCGGTGGTCCTATCAGGAATAATAAAGGGAAATCAAGTGGCAATTATCGAAACAATAATCAGCGCGGCATCAATAATCAGAACTATGCGCTGCTCAAAAGTTTGTCCAAAACGCCCAAGGAAATTTTGGCAACGGAGCCAGTATGCGCGACCTTCGCGGTTCCAATTCCGCTTACAGAATTTGGCAAGCGGGACAAAACAAAGTATTGTGAATTTCATGACGATCATGGTCACGACACCAATCGGTGTAAAAATTTGATGGAACGGGTTCTGGAAGTGCTTCGCGCGGGCAAATTGGATCATCTAAAACCACCTAAAAAGGATAAGGGAAAGGCTGCAGAAGAGGCTTCGAAGTCTAAGACTTTCGCGTGGCAGAAAGTTGACAAAGCGAAAAATGACGACTTAACCATTAACATGGTTGACGCAGAGAAAATCAGCCAGCGGAGAAAGTACAATGATCACCAGGATTGGGAGCTTCTCCCAATCACTTTCCCTCCTGTAATGTCAATTGATACAATTAATGAGCCCATTATCATCAAGTGTCGCATCCCTAATTGCGGAATCCAGATTAAGCGCATGCATGTTGACACTGGCAGCGGTGTCGATATTATGTATGAGCATTGTTATCGTTTCCTTCCGGCAGAAGTCAAAGCACAGTTACGCCAGCCTGATATTACGCTATCAGGGTTTTCCGGAGAAAACTCGTGGCCGCTAGGCCGGATAGAATTAATGATAGAGCTTGCGGATGACAGGAACTCGCAGATGATCAGACATGAATTGGTCGATTTTTATGTGGTTCGTTCAACTTCACGATATAACGCACTGCTAGGGAGAAACTTCATACGGCGTTTCAACATCATACCATCGGTAGTGCATGGTTTGATTAAGTTTCCCACAGTAGGAGGCGTCGCCACAGTTGTGTCACATCAAGCAACCGAGTTGTGTGGCTCTGTCGCATCTGTAAGCGCTCCTAGCGTAGAAGAGCAACTTGCAAACTGTGCAGTAATAGCAAATCGCTTGCATCTGGATAAGCGAATTAAAATCGGCGCAGGCTTGTCAGCCGAAACGAAGGGCAAGTTGCATGGAATATTGTCAGCTAACGCAGATATTTTCGCATGGCGTGAGTCAGACATGATCGGGGTTCCGCGGGATATTGCGGAACATAAGTTAAACGTGAATCCATCATTGACACCCGTTAGGCAAAAGAAGCGGCATATGGCTCTAGACTGCAGTGATTGGTTGTGCGCAGAGGTGGACAACCTTGTCAAAGCAAACATTCTGCGGGAAGTGCGTTATCAGACATGGGTTGCAAATCCTGTGTTGGTAAAAAAGGCTGACGGTAACTGGCGAATGTGCGTTGATTTCAAAGACATTAATAAGGCATGTCCTAAGGACAACTACCCTCTCCCGGAGATAGACTGGAAGGTAGAATCACTATCGGGATTTAGGTACAAGTGTTTTTTGGACGCATACAAGGGTTATCACCAAATATTAATGGCTGCGGAAGATGAGGACAAGACTGCTTTTCATACGCCGCAGGGTATTTATTGTTACACGAATATGCCTTTCGGTTTAAAGAATGCGGGCGCGACCTATCAGCGTGTAATTGACGCAGCATTCAAGCACCAAATAGGTAGAAATCTTGAAGCGTACGTCGACGACTTGGTAATTAAAAGTAACACCGAAGAAGACATGCTCGCGGACATCCTGGAAACGTTTGCATCTCTGCGCAGGATCAACATGAAGCTTAACCCGCTTAAATGTAGTTTTGGGGAAGAGGAAGGCAAGTTTTTAGGTCATGTGGTAACAGCGCGGGGTATCAAGGCCAATCCCAAAAAGATTGAAGCCATTGATAATTTGCCATCTCCGAAGACAAAGAAAGATGTGCAGAGTCTAACGGGGAAGCTTGCGGCTATCACACGGTTTCTGTCGAAAGCCGCAGAACGACAGTTACCATTCTTCAATACTTTGAAAAATTGTTTGAAGAAAAAAGACTTCGTATAGACTCAGGAGGCAGAATCAGCCTTTCAGGAGATGAAAAAGGTGCTTGCAGAATTACCAACACTTACTGTGCCAGTATCAGGAGAAACGCTAACGCTGTACCTCGCGGCATCGAAGGAAGCTGTCAGCTCAGTCCTCATTGCGGATCGCGAAAAGGTAATCCATTAATTTACATGCTTTATTTATATCGCAGAAATTTAACGACTGAGGTTTTTCTCAGACGCAAATGCCGGTCTACTTCGTAAGCAAGACGCTGACATCAAGCGAAGTAAACTACTCACCAATAGAAAAGCTTGTATATGCGCTGGTCCATACGGCGCGGCGTTTGCGCCGATATTTTCAAGCACATCCAATCGTGGTTCTAACTGATCAACCAATCAAACAGGTTGGTAAACGCCTACTTTGCGGCAATGACCGAGGTTACCGCATTGACTAACGCAATCATTTTTCTTTCAGGTGTTATACAAGCCTGAGGTTTCTGGCCGAATGGCTAAGTGGGCAGTTGAATTAGGTGAACATGAAATAAATTTGTCTTCGCGCAGTGCGGTTAAGGGTCAAATACTTGCTGATTACCTAGCAGAATTACCTGCGGATGTTGAGGCGTCAGCAGAACATCAGGATCCACCTGCACCAACTTTATCACCATGGGAATTGTACAACGATGGTGCGTGCAGCGCATCTGGTGCAGGTGTGGGTATAATTTTAACAGGCCCAGATGGCGAAGAGCATACATACGCACTGCGGTTTAATTTTGCTGTTACGAACAACGAAGCAGAGTATGAGGCTCTGTTAGCAGGTATTCGCATTGCGCATAAGTTAAACGTTAAAATTTTGCACGCATATGTGGATTCAAAGCTAGTATGCAGTCAGGTCAGCGGAGATTTCGAAGCGCATGACATAGCCATGCAGCAATATCTATCGCTTGTTTACAACCTCGCTGACCAATTTGAAGCTTTTCAAATCTCCCACGTAATGCGGGGGCAAAATAAGAAGGCGGATGCGCTAAGCAAACTGGCTGCCTTGGCTTTTGATCATATGGGGAAGAAAGTTCTAATAGAAGAACTCAATGCGAAATCCATTGTTATTGAAAGGACCCGTCCTAATCCATCCGGACTAAGTCCATATTGATTATAAACGATTCACAACAGTTGATTACATCGCGAGGTATTTGACCTCTATATGATACATTTTACAAACATTGCATTCGTTTTTGAAAAGACAATCTTTCATTACAACGAAAGTTGACGGCATGCATACCATTTTATAATATATCTAACTATAACTGATTTAATAATAATCTTGATGATCTCAACGACTCGAATGCAATGTCTTTTGAATTATGTCATGAATGACTCCAATTAATATCTTTAAAATGAGCAATTACACAGCGGAAGATTTCTTTCGTACCTGAGAATAAACATGCTTTAAAGTGTCAACCAAAAGGTTGGTGAGTTCATTAGTTTATCATAAACAATCATTTCATAATTTTAATAGACCACAAGATTTCATATTTCCATTTCTCATAAACACACGTCCCATACATAGAGACAAAATATCATTCATATGGATTGAACACCTGGTAACCGACATTCACAATATACATATAAGAATATCCCCATCATTCCGGGATCCTCCTTCGGACATGATATAAATTTCGAAATGCTAAAGCATCCGGTACTTTGGATGGGGCTTGTTGGGGCCGATAGATCTATCTTTAGAGTTCGCGTCAATTAGGGTGTCTGTTCCCTAATTCTTATATTCGATTTCGATCATTCAACCATATAATGTAGTTTCGATTACTTGTGTCTATTTCGTAAAACATTTATAAAAGAAAAACAGCGCATGTATTCTCAGTCCCAAAAATATATATTGCGAAAGCATTTAAAAAGGGAATAACGAAACTCACGCATATAAATATTGTAAAATAGTTAATAAAGCATTTGCATATATTCTCAGCCCAAAAATGTAATGAGTAAAAAGGGAGCAAATAAAACTCACCATACTGTATTTTGTAGTAAAAATACATATAACGTCATTTAACAAGAGTAGGGTTGACCTTGGATTCACGAACCTATATCATTGATATATATAATTTAACACATGTGCTTGAAATCGAACAACTAAATTTTTTTTTTTAAGTTATATTAATTATTAATCCGAATATATTTATTTTTATATATTATATTTTATAATGTTTTAATGTTTTCATACATAGTCATATTAGTATCTTATAGTATATATATTTATAGAAATGTTTATTTGTTATGACAATAATGTTATTAGTAATAATAATATTAATAATAATAATTTTTAACAAAAGTGATAATCTTAATAATAATAAAAAATGATAATTTTCAATAATATGATACTTTTAATAAGTATGATAATTTTAAATGATACTTGTTATGATAATAGTAATAGTGGTAATAATAATAATAATAATAATAATAATAGAAATACTAATAATAATAATAGAAATAGAAATAAAAATATAACTACCTCAAGAGGATATAAGCTTTTCCAAAGAGAAGAAGAGAAAAAAAAATAATCGTAGTCCAGGCTCGAACCCAAGACCTCTAGCTTAAACATCCACTCCCCTAACCATTCCTCCACTTGTTCATTTCTGTTCTAACACCTAAGTTAATCTTTTTAACCCGATTCTTCTGTTCCTTCTTCTTTGTTAAATTTGAACACCCCATTGATCATTATCCTTATGATTGTATCATCATTTTCATTTTCCTAAATCATTAAATCTATCATTGCTCTCTTCCTTCATCATCACTATTTATTATTTCATGTATACATTTTTCATTATCATAAATCATATTATCATCGACATAAAATCATAATTATCATCATCATCATCTTAATATATCCATCATCTTCCATCTTATATCATACCTTGTTCTTATTATCCCCAATACTCCGATCATCATTATCATTAGCATTTATCTTCATCATAAATCACTCGGTCAAGTAGAAAAATAAATAAACTGGATCCCTACCTATTAATCAAGGCATACGGCCTAAAACAACATAGCCAAACAAAAAGTCCAAATCGCTAAAAGTCATAGATTAAATCCAGAAGCAAACAAGCCAAAATGCATCAGTCCAACTTATCCAAATTGAAGGTCACGACCCACTTAGGAAAAGAAAGGTTCGGTGTCTACTTGCTTTATCAATTATATCACTATCTAATCCAATATATGATTCCAAGAGTTTTCATATTTAACCACCAACTTGTAACAAAAGGAGACAAGTTTACAGCTCACCATTCCATTTTTATTGTTATGTTATTCGTTAAAACAAATATAGTAACAATTCATGAGTGTGTCTAATTGGATACTTTATAATCGTGCCCCTTCACTATCACTTCATTTATTTGTAAAAGCAATTACTAACTAATCCATCAAGTTGCAACCTTTATTCAAACTTTCCCTTTTTCCTTAAAGTTCGAACAGTTGTGGTATTAGGTATCCATTCTTAATTTAAGTGATGATATTGGTAGTTTGATCTAGCTCGAAATAGATTAGAATGAAACAAATAAAGGAAGCATGGTTGTGGTTATGGTTTGGCAGAGAAAAAAAAAATATCAGAATAGTGGCGAGTATGATTAAGGTGGTAAAGGTTTTTAAGGTGACCGAAACAGTTTGGCAGGAGGCAAAAATATTAACAGATGTATTTACCTTAATGGTTCTTGTTTCCAGCTGAAATGATACATAAAATGAAATAGCAGCTGCAGGTGATCGACATCAAGCTGAAACAGGAATTAATAACAGCAACAGTGTGTAGTAGCAGGTTCCATTTTTCGTTTGGTGTTTCACAAGAACAGATGTATAAGGCAGCAGGTTCAGCAGTACACATTCATGTATCAGCGGTTTATAAAGTGGCTCATGGTGATTGTCGATTAGGATGAACGTGGGGATATGGGTGGTGGTTGTGTTGGTGATGTGGTGATTGTTGAGGTAGCAGGCGGTGGAGGTTGTGGTTGGATGAAACGGGTATTCGGTGGTTTGGTGATTAAATGGGTTTAATGGTTTGGTGACTATGGTCTCGAGCAGAAGGAGGGGTGGTTCCTTCGGTTGTTTGAATGATACCGAAGACAGAAGTAGAAATCAACCGTAATAGTAACAACATAATGGGTTGTTTTGTGGTTACGAATTTGACAAGAAAAGTGTAATAAAGGTGATGGTTTGAAGATGATCGTGAATCTGAAACCAAATAAGTGGGTGATGATCTAAGGTGGTGATGTAAGTGTTCGATGGAAGAAGATGGTATGAGTGAAGGTTAAATGGTAAACCGAATACAACAAACATGTTCAATTTTGGTTTGCAAGATGGTTTTGCTCGATCACCAAACAAAAACAATAATATGCGGAAAATATAATGGTTTGTAGGGTAGTGTTAGTTGTTTCCATGGTTTTCACAAAAAATAAAGGGAAAGAGATAGTTTGAAAATAATCTAGGTGATTGTAGGTGGTGGAGATGGGATAAGTCAGAGAACGTTTGTAGTGGGATGGTATAAGAGTGCATATATCAATCATATAAATATAAATATAGGATATAGGATAGTAATAATATATTATAATAACATAATTCAATCAGTGGTACGAAATGCAAACGATACAGTAAAACAGCCAGAGAATTTGGAGCATTCTACCGACGTTTTTCCCACGAAGTGATATCGTGTCCATTGCCAAATAGTTAATATGTAAAAGTCTTCTGAAACATCCCCAAATTTTTAAATTAAATATATTTATTTATTTTGATCATTATGGTATCAAATTCGGTCATTAACTATTAAATTAACTATTCACTCTCAACCCCAAGAAAAAATATAGTTAGTGTTAAAATTTATCAAATAACTTCTAAATATATTATTAATAAGCCTATAACTTATAAAACTTATTTTTGGATCACCGTTTATTTTAAAATCACATAAGTTCCTTTTTAACTTGTTTGATATCGATCGAATGACAATTGAGCGTTAACGTTGTTTACTAAATAGATTTGAAATCACAAAATATATATTTAATATACTTTATTTATATAGATGTGTTTTAAATAATAATTATCATAATATCATATTTTTATTTTATTTTACGTAATTAATTTTAATAACAACAACATATAATATTTCAAATTATATTTTCAATTATTATTTATATATCCATACACACATATCTATTTACAATTAATGGTTCGTGAATCGTCGAAAGCACTCGAAGGTCAATTGAATTCATATAAACAGTTCAAACATTTATGAAACTCAACATTACAGACTTTGCTTATCATGTCGAAATGATATAAAGATTAAGTTTAAATTTGGTCGGAAATTTTCGGGTCGTCACAGTACCTACCCGTTAAAGAAATTTCGTCCCGAAATTTGAGTGAGGCGGTCATGGCTAACAATAAAAATGTTCTCATGACGAATATGAGTTGATAAATAGAGTTTTATTACCAAAGAGTAATATGGATAACATAATTCGATTATTTGAAGCGTACGAACGAAGCTATTATAAAAGAGTGAAATGAGAAAATAAAGATTCGCCTTAGCTTTTGACGTAGTCACGTTTGAATTTAGAAAATAGGATGCGTTTTAACTTTTGACGTTGTTTTGGTTGAATTCTGGAATTCAAGGGATTTAAAGAAATCTTCAAAATCTAAAAGATTTAATTCTTCAGCGAATTAGGAAATTAAGATCTCTATAATTTAATACGGTGCTCTGCCTCGATTACTCTGTCTGATATTTCAAATATAAATTAAGCTTCTCCCATTCCAATGTTTTTCACCACTTCTATACTCTATTCCCAAATTCAAAAGATGTTGAAAATGCTTAATCCAGTTCTGATTCTTGTCCTTATCGTTACTATCAAAACAATCATTCTCCTTTTCCAACTTCCACCGGAGGAATCTGTTTTCTTCTATTTCGCCCTTGGGATTATAGTGTTTTTAATTCTCCCGTGTCTTTATGTTGCGATAAACATTGACATACACGGTTTGTAATTTCGGTGTTGTTGTTGGGTTTTATATTTTCCCTTATATATCGGAGCCTCATGCTCTTGTTTTCTCTTCCCGACTTTAAATCAAGCAAATAATGGTCCAGAATTCGTAAGTATGGATTTTCGAACGAACATCATGTTCTAAACAAGAAAGAACGTATTAGCATGATTTGATTTATCAAATTACCAGAATCACTATGAATAGAACTATCAAGAATATATTTTCTTAATATGTTCAGAAGTTAAGCAGAATGAAAGAGTTGTGTAACATGGCACATGATGATGTTATAATCTGTGAATCATCATGTTCCATTTAGAAACTCAGCATGACTTACTGTAATATAATCACGTTGATCAAGTGTCATTATATTATACTAACTCATGCATCAGTTCCCAACATTACTTCAATAACATTCATATTTTAAGCTCGAAAGTTTACAGAATATAGAAACTAACAGTTTCTATATGATGTAACACTGATATCGGGAATAGATTAATGATTTCAGATAAGAATAGTTATGAAAATATCTTCAGAAATATTGTCATAACCCGACCTTAACCATAAGGACGAATACAATAACATATGATTTCATCGCGAGGTATTGACCTCTATATGCGACATTTTTCAAAAACTGCATTCGTTTTTACAATACAAACCATAGCTTTTATTACAAATACAAGGTTTAAACAACTTAATAATGATTATCGTTTAGCGATAATCTTAGACTTACAAACTTTACATGTGATAATAACAATACGACCCCCAACATATTTTACATTACAAATCCTCCGATATGCAGTTTTATTTTTAACACAAATATGCATACTCAAGATCTTGCTTAAATTCAACATGTTGCAGCGGAAGCTTTTAGTTATCACCTGAGAATAAACATGCTTAAAACGTCAACATAAAGTTGGTGAGATATAGGTTTAATGCCGGCAGCGTTATGAATATAGACCACAAGATTTCATATATAAACGTTTTAATAAAAATATTCTAAGTTGTTGAGCACTTGATAACCATACTTAACATTTAATCAATGTCGCATATTCCCTTTATTATGAAATCTTACTACACCGTACCAAGTGTAGTCACCGAAACAAAGTACTGTGCAACCGTTGAATACTGGTCGTCCAGTCCGGTTGGGGTTGTCAGGCCCGATAGATCTATCAACAGGATTCGCGTTTACAATACCTCATGTAAATAATAGTTACCAAGTTACAGGGAAGTATGCCAGTGGTACAACTCAACGTAGAATATATATTTTTAATCACTTGTGTCCATAACGTAAATCATAAAATGCATGTATTCTCATCCCGAAATATTTAGAGTTTAAAAGTGGGACTATATACTCACTTTTGCCATGAAGGTATTTAACTCGACTTGGTCTCCGATAGATATCACGAACCTAACCATATATATAATATATCAACATATTTTCTTTTCAAGTAATCGTTACATATATATATATATATACTTTTAATATTTTCTTAGTCCGTAGTTAGCAGTCCGATGTTAGTGGTCCACAATTAGTTGCTTAAATAAAATAAATAAAGACCCCATCGTATTCGTGTTGATCAGAATTAATCTTGACCCATGGTACCATGTTGTCAAATGACGTGTTGCGTACATAAAGTACCGTGTTGTCAAATGACGTGTTGCGTACAATCATGAGGTCTTATGATTAATCTTCTCGTGTTGTTTACGGGTGGTCCTGAAATATATAAAATAAAATCATAAGTAAATATATATTAAATATTATGTTAATTAGCCAAGATATGATTAATCCGATTTTGTCATAATATGATATATTACAGGTCTTGAGGTGTTTTTAAAAATCAAATTAGAAGGATCTATTTAGTTTGCGAACAAGTTTGAAATCACTCAAACTATGTTCTTGTTGTTAAAATTTTATAACACAAAATAAGATAGCTATATAAATATGAATCGAATAAGGTTATGAATAAGGTTACTACCTTAAGTTACTTGGACAAAGCTACTGGAAAAGGTAAGAAAAATCTTGGAATCAAAAGAGTGGTGGAGTGGGATTGAAAGATTGGAAGTAATCTCCTTGAAATCGGATGACTATATTGATACGTTCTTGAGTAGGTAAATGAAGAGAGATTAGGGAGTGAATTAACTTGAAAGAAAATTGGAAATGAAATTGTATGTGTGTGTGTGCAAAATAGCATGATTATGGGATGGATATATAGGAGATTTAGTTTGTTTTCTTGCACAAAAGTCACACATGAGGTTAAATGGCTGGTTCCCACATGTAACATCATGTCTAGTGGCTGATCATTGAAGTTTATTGTTGGTATATACCAATAGTAAATATGTATAGAAGCTGGGTATGATACGGTTACATATACCCTAGATATACTTGTAGAAATTTTGAGGAATCGGAACGAGAATTCAAATATGGACGGGTTTATAACTGTAAAAGAGGCTCAAAACTGGGCTTTTATTTTTGGGTCAAACCGGGCCAAAATAAAATTTTAAGACATTTTTAATAAAGCAATGTTAGCCCAAAAAAAATTTCCAAGCTGACCTGGCAGCTCGACCCCAGCCAGGGGCTCTGCCCCTTGGACCCCGCTTATCGGGGGCGCTGCCCCCGAACCCCCGTCATAATCAAGATAAGTTCAAACATGTGTGCACTCCACACTTCCCCAAACTTGTTCGATATTTATCAAGATTATTTTGGTTACAAATTAATCCCATTACACTTAAATCATATTGGTGACATAGATCACCAACACATTATATATTATAAGTATATATGTCAAAGAATGTTACATATAGTTATCGTTTTGATAACTTAAGTTAGTGGTCTCAAAGTATACTTATAACTCATTGTTGTTAGTTCACAATGAAATGTTAAACCATCCTTAAATCATGTTAAATATGTATAGATATGTACATATACATAATCGTATAATTATTGTGTGTTATATAGTTCGTGATATCATCGGTCAAATTGGACGGTCAAACGTTGTGTGAAACTCTTTTCAAAAACATAAGTCTCAACAGTTTGGATTGCTTATCATGTTGGTAAGGTTTATTTTATGTAAATATTAATCTCATAAGTATAAAACAATTGGAAAAATCCGGGTTGTTACAGTACCTACCCGTTAAATAAATTTCGTCCCGAAATTTTAAAGTCTATTTTGCGTTGTCCGGAAACAAATGTGGATACTTTTGTTTCATCTGATCCTCTCGTTCCCAAGTAAACTCGGGACCCCTTCGAGCATTCCAACGAACCTTAACGATTGGTATGTTGCTCTGCTTGAGCCGTTTAACTTCACGGTCCATGATTTCGACTGGTTCTTCTATGAATTGTAGTTTCTCATCGACTTGGATTTCTTCAAGAGGAATGGTGAGATCTTCCTTTGCAAGACATTTCTTGAGGTTTGAGATGTGAAATGAATTATGTACCCCGGTGAGTTGTTGTGGTAACTCGAGTCGATAAGCTACCGGTCCGATGCGTTCGATGATCTTGAACGGGCCTACATACCTTGGGTTCAGTTTACCCCTTTTTCCAAAATGTATTACACCTTTCCAAGGTGACACCTTTAGCATAACCATGTCACCGATCTGAAACTCTAATGGTTTCCTTCGGACATCGGCGTAGCTCTTTTGGCGACTACGGGCTGTTTTCAATCTCTCCTTGATTTGCACTATCTTCTCAGTAGTTTCATGGATGATCTCGGGACCAGTTAATTGTCGATCTCCTACTTCATTCCAACAGATAGGGGATCTACACTTCCTTCCATACAGTGCTTCAAATGGTGCAGCTTTAATGCTCGCATGATAACTATTATTATACGAGAATTCTGCTAATGGTAGATATTTATCCCATCCATTTCCAAAATCGATCACACATGCCCTGAGCATGTCTTCAAGGGTCTGAATTGTTCTTTCACTCTTCCCGTCAGTTTGCGGATGGTATGCTGTGCTCATATCCAAACGGGTTCCCAGGGCCTCCTGTAGTGATTGCCAAAACTTTGATGTAAATCTACTATCACGATCGGATATAATGGAAATAGGTATTCCATGCATTGAAACAATTTCCTTTATGTATAATCGTAATAGTTTCTCCATTCTATCTGTTTCCTTTATAGGCAAGAAATGTGCAGATTTGGTGAGACTATCAACTATTACCCAAATGGTGTCATAACCCCAGGCAGTCTTAGGTAACTTTGTGATGAAATCCATGGTAATACCATCCCATTTCCATTCTGGGATTTCTGGTTGTTGAAGTAACCCTGACGGCTTCTGATGTTCTGCTTTGACTTTGGAACAAGTTAAACATTCCCCAACATATGTTGCAACATCTGTCTTTAAATTAGGCCACCAATAATGCGTCTTAAGATCTTGATACATCTTTCCAACTCCAGGATGTATCGAGTATCTTGTCTTATGTGCCTCATTCAATATCAACTTCCTTAATCCACCCAACTTCGGTACCCAAATACGGTTTGCAAAATATCGAATTCCGTCTTCCCGCATAACGAGTTGCTTCTCATACTTCTTCATTATTTCATTTCCTATGTTTTCTTTAGTAAGAGCTTCTCGTTGAGCCTCTTTGATTTGTGAGTTGAGATTCATGCGAATTTTTATGTTCATTGCTCGTACTCGAATTGGTTCCCGTTCCTTTCTGCTTAGAGCGTCGGCTACTACATTCGCTTTCCCGGGATGATAGCGAATCTCACAATCATAGTCGTTTATCAGCTCGACCCACCTACGTTGTCTCATGATTATGGGATGGATATATAGGAGATTTAGTTTGTTTTCTTGCACAAAAGTCACACATGAGGTTAAATGGCTGGTTCCCACATGTAACATCATGTCTAGTGGCTGATCATTGAAGTTTATTGTTGGTATATACCAATAGTAAATATGTATAGAAGCTGGGTATGATACGGTTACATATACCCTAGATATACTTGTAGAAATTTTGAGGAATCGGAACGAGAATTCAAATATGGACGGGTTTATAACTGTAAAAGAGGCTCAAAACTGGGCTTTTATTTTTGGGTCAAACCGGGCCAAAATAAAATTTTAAGACATTTTTAATAAAGCAATGTTAGCCCAAAAAAATTTTCCAAGCTGACCTGGCAGCTCGACCCCAGCCAGGGGCTCTGCCCCTTGGACCCCGCTTATCGGGGGCGCTGCCCCCGAACCCCCGTCATAATCAAGATAAGTTCAAACATGTGTGCACTCCACACTTCCCCAAACTTGTTCGATATTTATCAAGATTATTTTGGTTACAAATTAATCCCATTACACTTAAATCATATTGGTGACATAGATCACCAACACATTATATATTATAAGTATATATGTCAAAGAATGTTACATATAGTTATCGTTTTGATAACTTAAGTTAGTGGTCTCAAAGTATACTTATAACTCATCGTTGTTAGTTCACAATGAAATGTTAAACCATCCTTAAATCATGTTAAATATGTATAGATATGTACATATACATAATCGTATAATTATTGTGTGTTATATAGTTCGTGATATCATCGGTCAAATTGGACGGTCAAACGTTGTGTGAAACTCTTTTCAAAAACATAATTCTCAACAGTTTGGATTGCTTATCATGTTGGTAAGGTTTATTTTATGTAAATATTAATCTCATAAGTATAAAACAATCGGAAAAATCCGGGTCGTTACAAATATGGAGGTTATTTATAATGAAAGATACGATGATATCTTGGAATTTCTAATATCGAAGGATGGTGAAGAAAATTTGTCCGCAAGAGTTTGGAGTCAGAAGCAAGGTATTCGCTAAAGATTTCAGCAGGTATTGAATCATTTGGATTCTTTGAAGTCAAACTTATTCTTTGTGATTTGCCCACGGCTTCCTTCATGGTTTCGCATAATCCGCTTTTCGGTACTAAATTTTCTATTGGCTGTTTCCGATATAATGATACACAAGAAGCACGAAGAGATATATAATTTCGGACGAGAATATTTATGAAAATATCCTCAGAAATATCGAAGATATTGATGATGATATTTTGAAATTTCTTGGTTCGATGGTTGATGAAAAAAAAAAATTTCCGCGAGATTTTAACATGACCTCAGAGCTAGATAATCTCTAAAGATTTCAACGGATCCAGAGTTACCTGGATTCTTTGAATATAGGGTATGGTCCTTGTATTTGTCCTTGGTCTCCTTCGTGGTTAGCTCAATCCGTTCTCCAGTTTCAACTTTTATGAGATTTTCTAACATACTATTCTTTATCATCAAACTTCTGATGATTAAGGTCGTTTACAGTTGTCTACGATTTCTGCTGCTTCATTCAGCTTTTTCAACATTCAGAGTATTGATTTGTAGATTGAGTGCTTTTCAGAATTTCAGAATGAGAGATCATAATTCTAAGAGATAAATGTCATACATATAATTGTTGATGTAGATAGGATGTGAGTTTTCAAAGTATTGATTGTTGATTCCCTGTAATTGGTATGGCAGTTCTCGTTACAAGATGCGGATGAGTATATGATAGGGTTTCAATGAATGTATATAATGATTTGTCAGAGAGATCTAAGCCAAGAAGCAACGAGGTTGCTGGTACGTTTGCTGGTAATATGGTGGAATATAAAAGAATTCTCCGGTATAAAAAGGGCAATCGTATATATATATCAGGATTATAGTAAGGTTACTTCGAATGAAAAGTCGAAGTTGACTTGCTGGAGCTGTGACAAAATTGGCTACTTTGAAAAGGGATCGCAAAATTATTTTTGCTAATAAATGCCAAAGGATCTAACGCGGCTACGTGTTAAACTTTTACTCAGTTGCCGAGAGTTTCTCAGGTGCATAACTATATGCATAAATCTTTCCTTCCGTAGATAAAGTGCGGTTGATTCATCCTCTCGATTGAGGTATTTTCAAGAATCATGAAAAGTTTGAACGCAGATTGTAATCGTCAAGATACAAATGGGGTTTAAGATGAAATCAAGTGGCAAACTTGAAGAATTATTTAGTTTCATATGTTATAATCAATATTTTAATTCATTTTTAATTGTCCAATGTTGATAGTTCTTAGTTGATAGTCTACAGTTAGCAGTTCAATAATTTAATACATAATATTCGAATTAATTAATACATATCGTGACCCGTGTACAGGTCTCAGACTCGATCACAACTCAAATTATATATATTATTTGAGAATCAACCTCAACCCTGTATATAGAACTCGATTATTACTACATATAGAGTGTCTATGGTGATTCCAAATAATATATATAGATGCGTCGATATGATATGTCAAAACCTTGTATACGTGTCCCGATATTTAAAGTGCGTAAAATAAATAACAGAATTTAAATGACTATAAATTAAATGCGTAAAGCAAATAACAGAAATTAAATGACGATAAATAAAATTGTGATAATTAAATTGCGATAAATAAAATGTAATCAGTTAGCTAGGAACAGTTAGCGTGGATTCTTAACAAAATTCCTCGTAGTTAATTTGTTTGTTTCTAACAAATTTTATTTTGTCCAATGTTTTCTTCATTATGCCACTTGTTGGATTATGATAAATCAAAATCCAAATATGAATTTGAATAAAAATGGTTATTCTGCGGTGAACGGATACAGGTATCGGTGGATGTAAGTAGGATAGTAAACGACTGTTGAATCAGCTTCGAAGAATGTACAGTATAATTTATTAATGTGAAATCTGAATATTCCTCGGGTATTACCTACCCGTTAAAATATTTTCACGATTAACACTTTGTACGAAAGGATTTTTAATTACAATCTTTATGAAAACATATATACATATATATTTTCTTCAGATGTAATCATGGATTCATTGAGTTAATATGATATTAAACTCATTTGGTTTACCGCTAGAACTAGAATATATAATCTCTAAAACATTAGAGATTTCATAATCGCCATGTCGAACGAAGATAAATGATGTAAAATGATACGTAGAATGATGATTATGCTCGGGGTACATAATGAGATGTTGAGGCATGGATTATTGATGGTACTGGTGTTGTTACTGATGGTACTGTTGGTGCCGATGATGTTGCTGAAGCTGGTAGATTTTGCACTACATTTTCCAAATTGATTACTCGAGCGCGAAGCTCGTTGACTTCTTCTATGGTTCCGGGATGATTGTCGGTCAGAACGAGTGGATGAACAAGGTTTAGAATTGTGGATAGAATATAATCGTTTCAAGATACTCTGGAAATGAGGCTGAAAATGATGTCTCGAACAGGTTCGCCAGTAAACGCTTCAGGTTCATTGTCAAGAGGTGAATTCGGTTGGTGGAAAGGATCGCCTTCTTCGCGTCTCCATTAATTAAGTCGTTTACGAACTCATCAGATGAATTGGGGATGGGTGATTGATTGATTCATTCTGGTGACACTGTTTTTGGAGCTTAGGTGAATATCCATGTCGGAATAACTATCAGAATAGCTATCGAAATCTGAGGGACTGGAACTGGTTGCAGGATTCATCTCGTACGATCAGATGAAGGATTTTTCGATAAGAAATGGATTATAGGATGTAGATTAGTACCCTGCAATACATAATTTACATATGCATATATAATACTAAAATCCCATATGTTACGGAGGAATCTACGGAAATTGTCAGGCAAACTTACAGTAACAGATACGCTAAGATATGAAGTAGCAGATACGCTAAGATATGAATTTTGTCTATACACTATTCATGCAGTCAATGTAGTAAAACGTGTCTAGACTAAGAATGATAAGCAAGTGATTCTCTAAGAATGATAAGCAGTTAATTTTTGACACAAAATGATAAGCAAAACTTTTGACATGCAGACACGGTCGAAGTCCAGACTCACTAATGCATCCTAACGACTTATCAGTTAGACACACTAATGCAGACATGGTTCGCTAAGACCACCACTCTAATACCAACTGAAAGGACCCGTCCTAATCCATCCAGACTAAGTCCATATCCATTATAAACGATTCACAACAGTTGATTACATCGCGAGGTATTTGACCTCTATATGATACATTTTACAAACATTGCATTCGTTTTTGAAAAGACAATCTTTCATTACAACGAAAGTTGACGGCATGCATACCATTTTATAATATATCTAACTATAATTGATTTAATAATAATCTTGATGATCTCAATGACTCGAATGCAACGTCTTTTGAATTATGTCATGAATGACTCCAATTAATATCTTTAAAATGAGCAATTACACAGCGGAAGATTTCTTTCGTACCTGAGAATAAACATGCTTTAAAGTGTCAACCAAAAGATTGGTGAGTTCATTAGTTTATCATAAACAATCATTTCATAATTTTAATAGACCACAAGATTTCATATTTCCATTTCTCATAAACACACGTCCCATACATAGAGACAAAATATCATTCATATGGATTGAACACCTGGTAACCGACATTCACAATATACATATAAGAATATCCCCATCATTCCGGGATCCTCCTTCGGACATGATATAAATTTCGAAATGCTAAAGCATCCGGTACTTTGGATGGGGCTTGTTGGGCCCGATAGATCTATCTTTAGAGTTCGCGTTAATTAGGGTGTCTGTTCCCTAATTCTTAGATTACCAGACTTAATAACAAGGGGCATATTCGATTTCGATCATTCAACCATATAATGTAGTTTCGATTACTCGTGTCTATTTCGTAAAACATTTATAAAAGAAAAACAGCGCATGTATTCTCAGTCCCAAAATTATATATTGCGAAAGCATTTAAAAAGGGAATAACGAAACTCACGCATATAAATATTGTAAAACAGTTAATAAAGCATTTGCATGTATTCTCAGCCCAAAAATGTAATGAGTAAAAAGGGAGCAAATGAAACTCACCATACTGTATTTTGTAGTAAAAATACATATAACGTCATTTAACAAGAGTAGGGTTGACCTTGGATTCACGAACCTATATCATTGATATATATAATTTAACACATGTGCTTGAAATCGAACAACTAAATTTTTTTTTTAAGTTATATTAATTATTAATCCGAATATATTTATTTTTATATATTATATTTTATAATGTTTTAATGTTTTCATACATAGTCATATTAGTATCTTATAGTATATATATTTATAGAAATGTTTATTTGTTATGACAATAATGTTATTAGTAATAATAATATTAATAATAATAATTTTTAACAAAAGTGATAATCTTAATAATAATAAAAAATGATAATTTTCAATAATATGATACTTTTAATAAGTATGATAATTTTAAATGATACTTGTTATGATAATAGTAATAGTGGTAATAATAATAATAATAATAGAAATAATAATAATAATAATAATAATAATAATAATAATAATAATAATAATAATAATAATAATAATAATAATAATAATAATAATAATAATAATAATAATAATAATAATAATAATAATAATAGAAATAAAAATATAACTACCTCAAGAGGATATAAGCTTTTCCAAAGAGAAGAAGAGAAAAAAAATAATCGTAGTTCAGGCTCGAACCCAAGACCTCTAGCTTAAACATTCACTCCCCTAACCATTCCTCCACTTGTTCATTTCTGTTCTAACACCTATGTTAATCTTTTTAACCCGATTCTTCTGTTCCTTCTTCTTTGTTAAATTTGAACACCCCATTGATCATTATCCTTATGATTGTATCATCATTTTCATTTTCCTAAATCATTAAATCTATCATTACTCTCTTCCTTCATCATCACTATTTATTATTTCATGTATACATTTTTCATTATCATAAATCATATTATCATCGACATAAAATCATAATTATCATCATCATCATCTTAATATATCCATCATCTTACATCTTATATCATACCTTGTTCTTATTATCCCCAATACTCCGATCATCATTATCATTAGCATTTATCTTCATCATAAATCACTCGGTCAAGTAGAAAAATAAATAAACTGGATCCCTACCTATTAATCAAGGCATACGGCCTAAAACAACATAGCCAAACAAAAAGTCCAAATCGCTAAAAGTCATAGATTAAATCCAGAAGCAAACAAGCCAAAATGCATCAGTCCAACTTATCCAAATTGAAGGTCACGACCCACTTAGGAAAAGAAAGGTTCGGTGTCTACTTGCTTTATCAATTATATCACTATCTAATCCAATATATGATTCCAAGAGTTTTCATATTTAACCACCAACTTGTAACAAAAGGAGACAAGTTTACAGCTCACCATTCCATTATTATTGTTATGTTATTCGTTAAAACAAATATAGTAACAATTCATGAGTGTGTCTAATTGGATACTTTATAATCGTGCCCCTTCACTATCACTTCTTTTATTTGTAAAAGCAATTTCTAACTCATCCATCAAGTTGCAACCTTTATTCAAACTTTCCCTTTTTCCTTAAAGTTCGAACAGTAGTGGTATTAGGTATCCATTCTTAATTTGAGTGATGATATTGGTAGTTTGATCTAGCTCGAAATAGATTAGAATGAAACAAATAAAGGAAGCATGGTTGTGGTTATGGTTTGGCAGAGAAAAAAAATATAAGAATAGTGGCGAGTATGATTAAGGTGGTGAAGGTTTTTAAGGTGACCGAAACAGTTTGGCAGGAGGCAAAAATATTAACAGCTGTATTTACCTTAATGGTTCTTGTTTGCAGCTGAAATGATACATAAAATGAAATAGCAGCTGCAGGTGATCGACATCAAGCTGAAACAGGAATTAATAACAGCAACAGTGTGTAGTAGCAGGTTCGATTTTTCGTTTGGTGTTTGACAAGAACAGATGTATAAGGCAGCAGGTTCAGCAAAACACATTCATGTATCAGCGGTTTATAAGGTGGCTCATGGTGATTGTCGATTAGGATGAACGTGGGGATATGGGTGGTGGTTATGTTGGTGATGTGGTGATTGTTGAGGTAGCAGGCGGTGGAGGTTGTGGTTGGATGAAACAGGTATTCGGTGGTTTGGTGATTAAATAGGTTTAATGGTTTGGTGACTATGGTCTCGAGCAGAAGGAGGGGTGGTTCCTTCGGTTGTTTGAATGATACCGAAGACAGAAGTAGAAATCAACCGTAATAGTAACAACATAATGGGTTGTTTTGTGGTTACGAATTTGACAAGAAAAGTGTAATAAAGGTGATGGTTTGAAGATGATCGTGAATCTGAAACCAAATAAGTGGGTGATGATCTAAGGTGGTGATGTAAGTGTTCGATGGAAGAAGATGGTATGAGTGCTGGTTGAATGGTAAACCGAATACAACAAACATGTTCGATTTTGGTTTGCAAGATGGTTTTGCTCGATCACCAAACAAAAACAATAATATGCAGAAAATATAATGGTTTGTAGGGTAGTGTTAGTTGTTTCCATGGTTTTCACAAAAAAGAAAGGGAAAGAGATAGGTTGAAAATAATCTAGGTGATTGTAGGTGGTGGAGATGGGATAAGTCAGAGAACGTTTGTAGTGAGATGGTATAAGAGTGCATATATCAATCATATAAATATAAATATAGGATATAGGATAGTAATAATATATTATAATAACATAATTCAATCAGTGGTACGAAATGCAAACGATACAGTAAAAAAGCCAGAGAATTTGGAGCATTCTACCGACGTTTTTCCACGAAGTGATATCGTGTCCATTGCCAAATAGTTAATATGTAAAAGTCTTCTGAAACATCCCCAAATTTTTAAATTAAATATATTTATTTATTTTGATCATTATGGTATCAAATTCGGTCATTAACTATTAAATTAACTATTCACTCTCAACCCCAAGAAAAAATATAGTTAGTGTTAAAATTTATCAAATAACTTCTAAATATATTATTAATAAGCCTATAACTTATAAAACTTATTTTCGGATCACCGTTTATTTTAAAATAACATAAGTTCCTTTTTAACTTGTTTGATATCGATCGAATGACAATTGAGCGTTAACGTTGTTTACTAAATAGATTTGAAATCACAAAATATATATTTAATATACTTTATTTATATAGATGTGTTTTAAATAATAATTATCATAATATCATATTTTTATTTTATTTTACGTAATTAATTTTAATAACAACAACATATAATATTTCAAATTATATTTTCAATTATTCTTTATATATCCATACACACATATCTATTTACAATTAATGGTTCGTGAATCGTCAAAAGCACTCGAAGGTCAATTGAATTCATATAAACAGTTCAAACATTTATGAGACTCAACATTACAGACTTTGTTTATCATGTCGAAATCATATAAAGATTAAGTTTAAATTTGGTCAGAAATTTCCGGGTCGTCACAGTTATGATGCCTTTAGTGGCACCAGTTGAGGAATCAAGCTCAACATGGATGACGCCCATTGTGGCTTTTCTGCGGGATGGCACATCTCCTTCGAATTCCACTGATGCAAAGAAAGTCCGCGTTAAGGCACCGCTGTATGCCCTTGAGGGTGACGTCCTATATCGAAAGAATTATTTGGGACCGCACTTAAGGTGCATTGGCCCGAAAGACGCAGAGGAAGTTGTACGCGAGGTGCATGAGGGTGCATGCGCACTCCATTCGGGGCACAGGTCCATTGTGTCAAAAATAATGCGGCTAGGATATTATTGGCCCACCATGTACGCGGATACTGCGCGTATAGTTAAGCAATGTGAATCATGCCAAATACATGCACCTATTAGCAGAGCACCTGCGCATCCAATGATACCAGTCTCCTCACCGTGGCCATTCTGCAAATGGGCAATCGACATAGTCGGACCATTCCCAAAAGGGCGAGGTAATTTTATCCTTTATTTTCTAAACATGTTACGTCAGTACCTTACGCATATTCTGCACACGCAGGAAACATCAAATTCTTGATTGTTGCAATCGACTATTTCACAAAGTGGGTCGAAGCGAGACCACTGGCAGCAATCTCAGGAAAAAGGGTGCGAAATTTTGTATGGGAAGACATCGTCTGTCGATTTGGTATACCAAACTAAATTGTTAGTGATAACGGTACGCAGTTCGCGGGTGACCCTTTTCGCAGCTGGTGCGCGGAGCTTAATATTAAGCAAACTTTTACATCTGTTGCGCATCCGCAGGCGAATGGCCAGTGCGAAGTCATCAACCGGGATATAGTAGCTGGAATCAAAGCTAGGTTGGGTCATGGTCGCGTTGGTTGGGTGGATGAACTACCTAAGGTTTTATGGGTGCATAGAACAACACCCAAAGCAAGCACTGGTGAGACCCCGTTCAGTTTGGTCTATGGATCAGAAGCTGTTGTACCCGCAGAAATTGGGGTACCAACGTTCCGCATACAAAATTTTGATGAGCAAAATAACTCTGAAGCTTTGCGGGAAAATCTTAATTTGCTTGAATAGCACAGACTCTCTGCGGCTGTCAACGAAGCAAATAACAAGCAAAAAATTGCAAAGTACTATAATCAGCGTGTGCGTTCGCGCTCTTACAAGTGCGGTGACTTGGTTTGGCGTCAGAACGACGCAAGTCATGCGGAAGATACTGGGAAACTTGGGCCCCATTGGGAAGGTCCATACAGGGTAGCGAAGGCAAACAATACCGGGGCGTACCATCTCGAGACATTAGATGGAAAACCTGTGAAACGCACTTGGCATGCGACGTTATTGAAAAAATGTTATATGTAGCTAGGTGGACCTGATCACTCCAGTTTATTGTAGCACATTATTTTTTCTATGTAATTTCCGTCCGTTTAGATGCATCGCGGTTGTAATTGTTATTAATGCCAATTAAATATTTACTCGCGCATACTTTTGTTGTTTAAATCTTTTTTGTATGCGGTTCCTGCCTACTTAAGGGGTGTCCTCTAGCCCCCATGCGCCAGAAGCCTGTTTGGTTACAAGGCTAGACGCTAACGGCAGGCAAAGGGAATTGGTTTTCCCCTAGCCAAGCGCCACGCAGACTAGATGGCTGCAAAGTCGACTTAAAAAATTGCAAGCATTGGTTTGCTTGTGCGTAATTACTCTCGCATTGGTTTGCTTGAGGAACTCTTAAGCATAAAGACATTGGCTTGTTTTTAGTTGCGTTGCTTACCATACAGCTACCGTGCACCTCTAGTACATGACAAAGCAAAAACGCAGTAGCTTCTGAGTCTAAATTGTTAAGGATAAATTGTTAAAGTATTGGTTTATTTTACGCGGTACCATCCGTATACGCATGAGTTTTGGTTAACTATGCGCATGGGCATGCGGTTCACATTTTGTTTTGATTCGCGATATATAAACAAATAAACACACTACGCGTACATATCAAAAATATATATACATCAAATTAAGTTGTTACATAAGAGGTAATTGTTTGTAACGCCTGCCCAACACGGGACTTAGGGCTGCAAAAATACAAATACCTGCCTAAGCATAGGACTTACGGCGCAATCCAACACTAATAATCCTCCTTCGAAAACCCATCGATCGACATGTTCGGGTCCGCAGCAAATGCGTTGATTAGGGGGATAGGGATGGACTTGATGGCTTCTTCCGCCTCCATTAACGCCGCAGACGTTCCCTCTTTTAGCTTCTTTTGAACGATGTCAGGGAACGGCGGTGTTAGACCGCAAGCTTGGATTAACTCTTGCACAGCCTTGTTGATTTCATGGTCCCTGACCGCATCAACGTAGGCATTGAACTTGTCGGACACAGGCTCTGAGTCCATCACCTTTTGCGCAATGGTAGGGAGTGCGGTGCGCAGCTTCGCTAGATCCACCTCTGCCAGTTCGCGGTTGGTTACTCGTCCCTTTCCCTCATCACTTTCTCAAGCTCCGACCGCAAACGTTCTGCATCCCCCTTCGCCTGCTCAACCGCACCAACCAGCTCACGGCTCTTTTTTCTTTCCTCAATCAACGCAGTTTTGGTTTCATTCGCGGTCGACTCAACCGCCTTGCGCGCCTCCTCAGCAGCATCCCTATCCTTCTTGACCTGATCTACACCCGCCTGCAGTAGCCCTAGCTCTACCTCTTTGCGCAAAGCTAGCTGGTATATGCTGGAAGAGCGGCGGGCCTGATCCGCAAACATGCCGAAAAATACCAGGCCGTTTTGAATGAAGGCATTGTGCGCCTAGTTAAACGGTAGAGCGGCCAGTTGCTCGCGAAATTCGGCCGGAAAGATTTGCTGCAGGAACGCAGACTGCTCTGCGGCATTTTCCGCAGAAGACTGTGTGAGTTGGCTAAGGTTGGCAAGGCGGAAGCTACCTTGCGAAGGAGTTGGTGTGGAATCGGAATCCACGTGTATTGTATTATCCTTTGATGTGGCGGTAGCTTGGAGATCTGGGTTGACCCGCGGGGTGGACGGCTGCGTCTCCTCCACATGCTCTGCATATCAGTAAATAGTTATAACGTGAACTTTAGTATGCGGTAAACGCGCAAGGAATGGACGCTTACCAGTAATGGGGGGAAGTAGTTCTGCGGAGCGTGGCTCGATTGGAACAAAGTTATCGTTCCGCATGTCCTCCCTTTGTTTGGGAGTCATCTTCTTCTTCTTCTGCTGAGCCGCAGAGGTCTCGGCTGCTTTGCATTTGTTGCCAGATGCCGCAGGCGATTGCTCCGCGTTTTCGCTAGCTTTCTCCTGCTCTAGCTGTACGTTCACGTCTTGCTTGCGGAAGGAGACTCCCGCAATCTCTTCCGCAGTCAGCACCTTCTTCATCCTCATTTCTGCAAAGATACGCGCATGCGTTAGATAATATACATACAAAAACAGTTTAGTACGTGATTTTACTATCCCTACCCTTTCCATCCGGTCTGACTATGGCTGGGCGCACATCCTCCCATGGCCAATGTGCGGATATCTTCCCTAGCCGCAGCATCACGTTCCCATATGATCGATGCACTAGCTGTGCATTTGCACACTCCGCTAATAGTTTTCTTTCGTCGTCATTCAGGGTGGGGGTCTTGTTTACATCCTTCTCCACTTTCTCGAACCATATCAGCGTTTGCGAGAAGTTTGCACTCACCACAGTTTGGTCGATGAAAAAGAATGTCTCTTTCCAATTCCCCGCATTCGATTTTGGGGTCTTGGTGAAGTTTTGACGAGCGAAGAAGGTGAACCACGATTTGTGGTGGTTGGCTAGTCGGTATAAATGGCAAAACACCTTCACCAGGGGCACTTTGTTGAGTGCAACGCACCACATCTCGAACAAGACTATTTTTCCTATAGCGTAAGGATGTAACTGACCTAATCCGACCTTAAAGTGATCTAGCACACCCAGAAAGAAATCGGTGGGAGGAACCCTAAAATTGCCATGCTTAAAAGCATGTTCGTAAATAGCCACCTTTTTCTCCGGTGGCTCGTGGGCTCGCTGATTGGACAAAGGGGGCACCGGATTGTACTTGGCTAAGGGGGGTACTGTTTCACTAAGTAATCTATGTGCTTCTGCTCTATAACAGACTCTACGCTATCTACATACGTCTCGTTAGCTTTAGTCATTTTCTAGGAGTAATCGGATGAATACTAACCTTTAAATGGTGGCCGGAATGTTTGATTTTTGATCGGAATTCAAATTGGCAGCGTAACGAGGAAGCTTGATGCAAGAAAGTGGAAGTGAGCTGCAAATTGGGCTATTTATAGGGAAGATTGAGGGTCATGGGATGGAGTGGTGTGATCATGGCTGTATACGTGTAACGCAATCGACGGGTAGCATTTTATTTACGCGCGTGGATGCCAGTTGGGTATGATTACATATACGCGCGTGGTTGGCACGCGCCTGCCACACTGCCACTTTATGTCATGTCAGCCGAATGGGCTTCTGCGACTGTGACAGGCATTTATGGCATCGAGACGCACGCGGAATATTAAAGGCTAGCCGTTTTCTTGTTTTTTCTTTTTCGCTTAATAGTTTGATATCATACGCCTCGCGCCATATAACATCAAACTGGGGGGACATAATGATACCGCAACCCGCAGGCGCACCACATATGTATGCGGGCAATCATTATTGTGCGTATGCGTGTTCTTGTGTGCGGTATGCGGCGTGCGATTGCCTTTGTTTCCGGTACGGCGGTTGCTTAGCTGTCAAGTAAATATCTTTTCCATAATTATATCCGTGATTCGGGGGAGTCAGTTATGGATGAGATATTCATGATCTGAGACGGTTCTAGAATTAGGGTTTGCCTATAAATACAAACCCTAATCATCATTCACCACACACGGCACATTACGTAACCATCACATACGATACACATTACGTAAAACAGCATCATTCAGCATCTTTTCAAGGTTAACAGGTTAGTCTTTTGTAAGCTAGTACCTACGACCTTATTTGGGGCCTCTTGATCGACGACCGTTATCGGAGGTGGACTTAATCACTTGGCCACCCCGCTGACATCATCATGTCGGCCAGGGTTATTCACGGTAGCCGGACCGGAGAGCCACGTTCTAAGATCCTTAAACCCCTCTTTATGTATTGAGCAGGCATATTAAACCCTACGGTTAAAATATGCATGATCATGCTGCTTGATCCAATTAGGTCCTACTAAAATTAAATTGAGGCGTATTTTTCAAGGTGAGTTTTCGACGAGCGATTTCGGGCCGCATTTTTTGAGGCACGTTTTCGAGGCACGTTTTTCGAGGCGATTATTCGAGATGAGCATTCGACGCGCATTTTCAAGGCGTGCTTTCGAGACACGTTTTTAAGGCACGTTTTTCAACGCGCGTTTTACAACGTGCTTTGTTGCGCGTTTTAGGGCGCGATTTCGAGGCACATTTTTCAAGCCGGGTTTCCATCTCGCGTTTTTCGAAGGCTGTTTTCATCGAACGTTCTCGATGCTCTTTTTCGGGGCGTGTGTTCGGAAGAGATACCTCAAGAAATACAAACAAGAACAAAATATACTAGCCCGACCTAACCGACCCAGGTCTTGGATCTAGCCCGACCCGGGTCTCGTCCCAACCCGTTTGACCCATTTTAATTCTGATACATTTCAGCTCATGACCCGTTTCGACCCAAACCCATTTGATCCTTGAACCAACCCCACCAATATTGACATGTTTGTAGGGTATAGATATGAGAGGGGTAAGATATGGAAAGTCTTTCCTTTGCTCTAGAGTAGGAAAAAAAGTCAGATACTAATAGGCAAAATAAACAATAACTTATGATGATTAAACAATTTTAATAATACTAACTAGCAAAAATTCATGACCTTTATAACTCTAGGTGATTATATAAAAGTTCTTCAAAAATCATTACCATTACAATAGAAGAAAATTATATGAAGAATTTAAATTCTGCCATAGATTTTACTTTCCAATCTACTCATCCTTCAAGAGTTGTGTCGCTTCTTTACCATTACTGAATTCACCATCCATGTTATGTTTGGTATTTTACCTCTCATAATATTCTAGCTTTTTCTAACTTCTCTCGCAAAAACTTGCTCCGGTCTGGTGTCGTGCCTTTGGAAAACTGGTGCCATGCCCCTCTCTCTCTCAATATATATATATATATATATATATATATATATATATATATATATATATATATATATATATATATATATATATATATATATATATATATATATATATATATATATATATATATGAGAAATCAAGGGGTAAACACTTTTTTGAGAATAAGAGGATAATTAATTTCTTATTTTTATAACATTAAAATTAGAGTTAGAAATTAAAAAAAAAAAAAATTATTCTTGGAGTTAGTATTCTTTGTGTAGATTCAGAAAAAAAAATATGAAAAAAAATATGTATTTACAGCACGTTAACATACATTAAATGTATGATAACAAATTATCATACATCTGATCTTATCTAATGTATGTTAACATGTTGTAAAAAATGTTATGTTTATTTTTTTTCTAAATTTACATAATGAATACTAACCCTGTTTTTTTTTATATTCTAAACTCTAATTTTAATGTTATAAAAATAACAATATACTTAACTCATTTCCCAAAAGAGGTGCGAGAACTTATAAATTTCATAGTTTTTATGCATTTAAATGCAATAAATTACATGCAAATGTTAATTAATGTTCATATTATTAACAAATATATGTTCATTACCACAAAGTACATGTTAAATTGTTAATTATATGAAATGTTCACATGTTACACAAAGAAATATGAACTTGTGAACTGAAAACTATATATTTGATTAATTACATAGGTAATATTTAAGTTTTTTCGGACTATTTTATGTTCATTCTTACTCTCCATCAACAATGATGGGTGATTCAATCTACTCACATGTGAAAATCTTTGTAAATTAAAAGTTCTAGCAGTTCTCGCTTTTTTGTGGTTCTCGTTTAAACTTTCGAATATATATATATATATATATATATATATATATATATATATATATATATATATATATATATATATATATATATATATATATATATATACACTAGTGAAATGACCCGTGAAATCACGGGTTTGTTTAAACGAAACAGTTTAATAAGATGTTAGGTATTAAGTATGTAAATGCTAAAGTCATACAGTTTAATGACCCGTGAAACCACCGATTCTGACTAAGAAACTTGATAACTAAATTATTGAAGTTTATAAAATGAATATCGGGGTAGCACAATATTTCAAAAAACCTGTACTATATAAATGAATCCATTAAAAGTAAACATGCAGTAGTATACAAACATTAACACCTTACCAATGAACGTATATAAAATCAAAAATTTATCTATGCCTTCTAATACAAATCTCAGCTTAAAGAAAATGCTACAATTACTCGGAACCTACCTGATAGTTTTTCTCAGTATATATTCATGGCTCTATTAACTTCCGATCTCAAATAATCTGCACCCATTAGTAAAGAGATGGATATGTTCCTTAAGTTAATATAACATAACTTGGATAATTGAAATACCTTAATCCATAATGTTAAAAAATAACAAAATCATACAGAGAAAAAAGATATTTTTTTTCCATACACAGAAATTGGAGTTAGAAACTAACCTTGATTAAGCAATAAACAAAAGAACCCCAAAGTCACCTACGAACATAAATTGATCAATTGTATTACCAAGTAAAAATCCCAAGACTTGTATAGTTGTGTATATACCGGTTCAACAATAGCCAGGATTGTCATTATCACATGCATTTAATGGAGCAGGTTTTCCCGGTACATTACTGAAATACACATCGCAATCAACATTATATTTTCATTTTACATCTATTTATTTTGTTATGGATATATAAGATATGATACAATACATTAACATGGGCATTGTAACAAACACTTGGAGTGCAATCAAGTATAAAGGTAATTCCATTGAAGTAGTCATAGTAAAAAAAAAAATATGCATACCTGTATGATGAACTTAGGGTTTGTATCATCGCCTGTTCAAAATCACAGCTTGTTTGTTCCAATATAGAGGCATGCTATTGTTTTTAATATTATTTGTTTGAGACATTTTATCAAACACCTTTCATGCAAACTCTTAAACTTTTTCAAGTAATTTGAACAAACAAAAAACTAACAACTATAGAACATAAAGATTCTGCAGATACAAAATAGCAAACAAACTACATTAAAAATACATAAAGCAAATGCTACTTTCAAAACAAATCAATAAAATATCAAAGCCAATAATTATGCAAAGCTTATTTTATGAATAAACTTACATGGGATAGTTCATATAAGTTGTTCTGATTCGTAGTATAACTGCTCCAAAATCAAACAAAACAACAAAAAACAAACATGAGATAATATTCATGCTGCAAAATCGATGAAACCCGCGTTGTCAAAATCCGAAATTGAACCAATCCCTAATAATATCTATTTAAACATACATCAACAAATTAAAATTACCTATCACAAACGGATCCGAATCTGTACAATTACTCATTATTTATCGTTCTTCCTTTGTAACAAATAAAAAATTATATTACATAACAAAAAAATTGGAACACTTACGGAAGAAATACGAATGAAGAATCGAAGAAATTGCATAAAAGAATCATTAAGATTTCTTCGATTCTTCATTCGTATTTTGACAATACATAAAAGAATCATTAAGATTCAGAGAATTGATTTAATCTTTTGGTGTTTTCTTGGTGAATCCGAATCGTCTTTGTTGAACCCTAATTACGAATGAGCAGAGGCCCTAAAACTGAAATCGACATTATGAAATTAGGGTTACATATTTAGAAAATATAAATACGGGTGTTTTTTTTTTAATTTTATTAATTAGTGTTAATGACATCATCTAGAGGCTCTCAAATTTTTTCTTTTTATTTTTTAATTTTTTTTTGTAAAGGAAAAAGCTTATTTATGATGTCATCATTTTAGGAATATAATAGAATCTATAGAAGATGGGGGTGATTCTCACACACACTTTTTTGATCCTCACACACCAATTGAGTATTATTAGAAGAGTAAAAGGTTAAAATAGGTGTGTGAGGATCATCCCCCATAGAAGATATATATATATATATATATATATATATATATATATATATATATATATATATATATATATATATATATATAAACAAAAAACAACTAATTATATCAAGCAGATAGCTAGAGCAATTCGTAAGTTTATGAGTTTGTATGAGAAAAGGCTAATGTTCGAGTCCTCCTACCCCTTTTTTCTTTATTTTTGTTCGCAATTAACGTTAAAATATTCCACCGCAACACGCAAACCATCATATATATCTGTTTTTTTTAGAGTTAAAGAAAACATTATCATGCATCATAGTGTCAGTATTTGATTTTGATAGAAATAAAGAAGAGAAAGAATCACCAAAAAATGTTACTTTCAAAAATATAGTGTTCTTTTCAGATATCGTATTTTCAAGAGTAATGTGATCCTCACACACCATTTTTTGATTCACACACACTATTATACTTTTACTTATACTTAGAGTAATAATATAAATACAACTCCATTGATTAATCTGTGGGTATAATTGTGAGTTTATGATACAAAATTGTGTATGGATCATAAAATTCGTGTGTGAGAATCACCCCATTTTCAAAATTATCAAATGTACAACGTTATGTACGTATGTAATAAGTAGTGAACATACGTACACATTTTGTACGTAATCGTCTAATACTACAAACATATTTCAAGCAACGTATATTCAAATGTAACTGTCGCAATGCGCGGTCCGAACCGTTTCTAATTATAACTAAACAATTTCATCTCGGACTAAATTACGTAGATTTCATCACTTGTAACGAACAAACAAGACAGAAGCCGATCGGCGTGTCTTTTGCGTTGTGGCTTGAGGTTCTAGAGGATAAATTGGTAATTTCTTGAAAAATAACAAACCGTTATATAAACACTTTCAGAAAAGGACAAAATGATTAATACTACCCTTTTTAAATGTGAGAGATATATTAATGTACTCCCTCCGTCTCATTCCAATAGTCCACAGACAAAAAACACGCAGTTTTAGGAAATCCCACTAACTTCATTACTCCACCAATGAAATATCTTCTCTCTCCAGATCCTCCAATGAAATATCTTCTTTCCTTTCTATTTATGGAAGTGGACTATCAGAATGGGACAGCCCAAAATAGAATACTCACCTATTGGAATGAGACGGAGGTAGTAATATTTAATCCAATTAAATTGACCAAAAATCACCTATATGCGTAATTCAAATCAGTCGTTTATAAATAGTAATAGTAAATGTGAATATATTGTATGTGCTAATATAATATCATCCACATCTATAGACTACAGAGGTGAATACAAATACAAATATACAATAGAATTCAGTTACATGGAAATCAATTTAATTTAAATTCAAATAAAATGTAAATTAATTTTGGACATCAGTTTGGGATTACTTAGGGGGACTAAACAACACACGCATTCATCTCTCGTTGTTGCATAACTCACCTCCAACTACTGCCCTGAAGGAAACCCAGACCAATTTGAGGACATGACCGGTAAAATCCCCTCCCCGCTGCCCCCGCACTAAGCGAAAGTCGACCTGAGTGAATACTTTAGGTCAACAATAACATTGAGTGCAATGTTGCAGCCCAGCGGAGTCGAACTCATGACCTCTCGTTAAAAGAGGCAAGCCATTACAACTCAATGTTAATAAAATGTAATTTTTTATATACAAAAAATGGTATATCTATGTGTCTCATATATAACGATATACTCTAAATCTAATTTCATGCACCTTGAATCAACACTATACGAATAATCATGCAACCTTCAACGTCTTTTATCCAGTGTGTCATTCTAACCTTCACATTATCCTTGTTTACAACCTCCGCCATAAACTACCATGTCACCGACGACGCCACTAACACCCCCGGAGGTATTCGTTTCACAAAAGAAATCGGAATATCATACACAAAGCATAAAATGAGAGAAATCAATAAATTCATATGGTACACCCTCTTCCAACAAAATGATCCTTCGGATCAAAAGCCCTTGGACGACATAAACGTTTACATTGTAGAGTTTGATGGGGCCGAAGCAATCACTTGGGGCAATAATAACATCAATGTCAGTTCGATTTACTTAAATGGGTACGAAGGAGACCTTAAATGGGAATTTACGTCTCTTATGTACCATGAAATGACATATTTTTCAATGGAATGGTGAAGGTCGCGCACCAATTGGGTTGGTTGAAGGGGTTGCAGATTATACGATATTAAAAGGATTACGCGCCACCGGGATTTGCAAAACCGGGACAAGGGGATAGATGGGATCAAGGGTATGATTTTACGGCGCGTTTTCTTGAGTATTGTGATGGGATTATTCCAGGGTTTGTTGCAAAGTTTAACAAGATGATTAGAACTGATTATGATGTAAGCTATTTTAAAGACTTGACTGGTAAATCTGTGAAACAATTATGGAAAGAGTACAAGGCTAAGTATGAAAACTGAGGATTGATTTATAGAATTGTAAACATATGATTGAATAATAATATAATTAATATTGGGTTTAATGAGGATCAAAAAAGTGTGTGTGAGAATCATCCCCCTTAATTTAACGATATATTATTAAAATTTTGTATTTATAAACAATAATTAATGATAAACATGTAAAATAATACTGATAGGCAAAGGTTCAGTAACCTTGATAAGTAATAACATGTAAGTTCTTCAAAAAATCATTACCATAGAAGATAATTAAACGGGTAATTTATATTTAATCTTCAATGTTTCACCAATATTTATTGCTACTTTTATGCATCACCTTGCACATAAAAGGCTATATATAGCCTTTCCACGATATGAATAAATCAAAGAGTTTTGTTCCTTAATTAATTCTCCATTTTGTAAATTTAATTTTTCTCCATTTTGTAAATTAAATTAAATTCTTCTTCATTTTGTAAAGTTATTTTGTATAATCAGAGAAGTTATTTTATCTTCTCATCTGTATGTTAATTGTAAATTTCAGAGTTCTTGATCAGGCTTTGTTTTAAACAACTCATAAACCTAGAATTAAATACATAGTAGATACATATCCATGGCTCATCACAATACATTTTTCGTGTGCACCCTATTAATCTTCTCATTATCCTTCCATGGAACCGATTCCGCCTTGAACTTCGAAGTGATTAACCAAGCGGCCCAAACTCCCGGTGGCATGAAGTTTGACCAACAGCTCGGCATTCCTGGTGCAAAAGAAATCTTGGCTCAAGTCAACGACTTCATATGGAACGAAGTCTTAGAACAAACCACCCCCGAGGACCGCATACCCATGGACCATATAGAAGTTCTTATACTGGAAAACATCGTAGGTGGTGATGGAGTTGCTAGCGCCAACCATATTAACGTCAGTGCCATTTTCTTCCAACGGGAACCAGACATCAAACATGGTTTTAGGCACCTTATGTCACATGAAATGACTCATTGTTTACAATGGAACGGTGAGGGTACTACGCCACAAATGTTGGTTGAAGGGATTGCAGATTACACGACACTTAGAGCAAAAACGGTGGATCGAGCAAGGTTTGAGAAACCGGGAGATGGGGAAAAGTGGGATCAAGGGTATCATATCACGGCCCTTTTTCTTGAGTATTGTGATACTGTTACCCCGTCGTTTGTGGCAAAACTTAACAAGATGATGAGGAAGAAGTACGATGTCGGGTATTTTAAAGAGATAACAGGGAAGCCAGTGGAACAACTTTGGAGTGACTATAAGGCTAAATATGGGGGTAAATTGGAGACTAAATATGGGCGAAAAGATATAGCATGAAATGTATTGTGTTGAATTTATTAGCGTACTTTTCTTCTTGGTTTATCTTGTATGTATGTATAAGTATACATGTCCAACAAAAAGTATACTTTAAAACTATATATGATACTATGATTACAATCGATCAATCTCCGATTATAGCAGCTAGAAGCTTATCGAATCGTCACTAATAAAATTGTGTGAATGAATGAATATTTACTTTGGTAGACAACTTTTGGCTATGACAACACTTTAACGCTGAAGAAAATAGTTTAGACGAAGAACTTTTATTATGCTTTATAAGCTTGACATATAAACAAAAAAGTATTTAAAGGAAATAATAATGAAAGCGAATATAAATAATTTGGGATTCCTCCGTATGACCAGAGGATAATAAATTTCGGTGGTACAACATATTATTAATCAAAATTTTATATAGTACGATGAAATCCTAACGGGTTATGATCAAGATAAACTTAGCCAACAAACAAAAAAGAAAACAATGTTCAACAGACCTTTTCTATATCTCTCGTCCGGCCACCAGCGCACATATGCACGATGAGGAATTTGAGGCATTAACCCCAATTATACATCAGAGAAACTGGTAAACAAGACAGCTACATATATTTATAACGACTCATTTATTCGTTTGATAACTATGATAACTGTAAGAAAACAGGTATGAAACAGACAATTTGGATTGGTTCCTGAATCGTGAAACGCTTTCCTAATTAAGTATTTCGCCCCTCACAAGTCTCGGGTTTACACGAAATCCTAATTGGGAAAAGACAAGAACGATTTTGTTTCTAGGCAAGAAGAAATCAAAGTCACGTACGAGAGAATCTGTGTGTTTCTGTATGTGTTTTGTGAATGCGGAAAAACTATGAAAAACCGAAATATAATCAGTTTTCGGTTATCATGAAGAGTCATAACTCTTCATTTTTAGGCGGGAAAATCAGTTGGAAGACACATTGTCAATAAAACGAATAGTCCCCAGCCAGGGGCGCTGCCCCTTAGACTCCGCTAGGGAGCGCAACCCCCTTGACCCCGCAATTTACGCGGCAGTTGCTAGCCAACTTTTACGGGCTTATACTCCACACTCTCCGAACCTGTTGCTAAGTATAACTAGGTAACTCTTGCGTTCAAGTAAATCCCAATTAACTAAAATTAATGTTAGATGACACTAAAATCAACAACAATAACTACTAGTTGCAAGATACAAGTGAAGAGCCATGGCATTATGATTATACGTGTGCCATCGGTGTGTCCTTAGGTTATCAAAAGCATGTGTGTAACCTCTAGATGTGCTTGTTTTTTTAACAAGTATCTAAATCTAAATTTCATTTTACAAATATACTTTGCACAATTCTTTATGGTGATAAATTAACAAGCATTCCATAAATTTGAAAACTATACAAACACAAACGGACCTGATCGTTTCATTTATCTAGAGATGACTAACCATTTTTTGTGATTAAGGTATTGTGAAACGATGTAATGAATCTGCTAAACAACTTACATCAATTGTACAGTAATATTATTGGTACTGCGCATAAATACACTTGAGCTGTGGTCAATTCATGGATACTAATAGCTAACTTATTAATGGTACCTGAATCAGACAAAAGTTCAAAACTACTCTCTCTGTGACATTTCATCAAACAGTTGGCGTACACCAAAAACACATCAAACAGCACCACATATCTCTTTCAGCTTACTCGCCGCCGTTTCATCGACCGCATACTGAAACAATTGTCGAAACCAACCATTTAATAACATAATCCAAGGTTTGAAAAACATGAAAAACGGACAGATGATTAACCTTATTAAGAACCCAAAGAGAGTGATTGTAAGCGCGAATAAAGAGCTCGTTGAGAGCTGCAGGATCATTGTCATCAAGTACTCGGTAATTGACGAAGTTTTCTCGGGCGTATTTGGCGTAATAAGGCCGGGAGTCCGCCGGAAGACGCCTCACCAGCCGGAGGACTTCCCCGTAAACTCTCAACGCTCGTTGCATCTCAGATTCGGTTGAATGCTTAGAAACAAGTTTCGGGTTTTCTTTTCGGGTTTGAGGGTGAAATTTGTTATGGGTTAGCAATTAGAAACGGGCTCTTAACTTTTACTTGGGCCAGCAATAAGTCACTTATGATGTCTCTCTAAAGTTAATTTTTTTGTTTTTTTATTTTGCAAAGCACATACGTTAACGTGCATAATTATATTGTATATAACGATTAAGATTGACTTTTTGATGGCGGTTATACAAATGTAGAATAAATTAATGCATAATAACGATAACACTTAAAGTTGTTAAAACTTAAAGTTGTCGTTTGCAAAACCCTTTTTGTATTAAGCTTGCAGCTAACGTTGAAGCATTTTACTCCGTAAATGGATTTAGTTTGAAATGATCGACTCTGAAGCATTTTACTTCATAGTGAAACATCTCTGAGCAAAATCACTCTGATGCGTCATGATAAAGGCCCCACACACGCCTGCAATGCGGCGTTTTTGAGTGAATAAGTGCAAGGCATTGGTATAGAAGAAACACTATATTTCTATTTTTATTTATATTTTAGTTATTTTTCTAATTTTTAACCACTTTTAACCCAACCTCCAATTATATTTTGACACATCACTCACAACTCTTTTTAACAACCTTCCCCGTTATAGCTTACAACTTTGCCACGTCACTAACATTCACCAAAATATACCATTTTCAGTTTTTCACTCTACGTTAGAGTCGTCATTATTGGTAGTCTAACTTGATGGTGTCATTTTTAGAAGTTTTATGAGTGATTGTTTTACTACGTAAAAGGTTTTAGTGTGATGAAATGACTAGCTTGATGGTGTCAATTTCAGAAGTTTTTTGAGTGAAATTTATTTTAGAAGGTTATTTTTAACTGATTTAATATTTGTACCACGTGTGTCAGTAGTTTAGAATTTAAAAGTTTGCACTATCTAAATGTGTCACTAAAATTTTTTTACACTATCTAATAGTATCACTAGTTGAAGTTTAACACTTCTTAATAGTTTTCTTGATAAATTGCATTGTAGGAGCAAGATTAAAGAAAACTACCTATATGGACATGAAGTTTTGTCGCTTCAAGAAAGTTTGGACTTGGCTTTTGATATGTTCTTGAGAGGATTGAGACACATGGCCTGTAAAGTGTCGGATCTAATTGTAGAAAGTACGGAACTAGTGTGTATATTATATTCTAGTTTCAAATAAATTGATCGGTTCAAATGTTACGAGCACCTTGATTTTTGAATTCTTGAAATTAGTAATATACTAGCTGGAAATTCAATTCATAGATCATTTCCATTGAAGCATTGATTTGACTGATTGTTTACGTTTTAGTAAATCAAGGATAACACTAAAATGGGGGGGGGGGATTTGTTGGTGATTTTAGTGTGATCCAACATATCATTATTTTAGTGTATTGGATTTACTTGGTTGAAAGTGAAAGTGATCTTTCGATACTTTATACGAATCTGGTGAAATGTGGAGTATACGTCCGTAAATAGTTGGAAAGATCACTTGATATGGAATTGAACTTGGTTAAAATAAATAGTGAAACATTTGATAAGTCCGAAACTCATTACATTAGCGCGTTGCGCCAATTTGGTGCGCGCCGCGCAATATAACTGAGTTTGGAAGTCGAAGGTTTGAGTTTTGATAAAAGTCAACATAGCACATTTGTGCGTCGTGCACTTTGATTGCCCGCCGCGCAGTATGCCGCAGAAGTAATGTCAAGGCAATCATGGAAATTGAGTGTTGTTCTCAGTTGTTTGGTGTGCCGCGTCATATACATGCGCGACGCGCAGTAAGACATGAAAACGTGAACATGTGCAATTTTTACCCAAAAGATATATTGGTTCAATACGTTGCACAATGAATGTTGATCATTAAGGGAAAGTTTATACATGATATTTAGCGCATTTAGACACCATTTAAAGGGTGTTGATTCTGAAGTGATGTTCGACTTCACAATGGTCATTAATGAAAGTTTGCAACACTCCATTTGCACTTTTTGACTTCTTATAAATAGAATTTTCCATACATTGAAGAAAGGTTTCAGTAATTTGACATTTCTTACTCACTTTCAACACTCAAACTTTCAGATTATATTTTCTACAATTGCAAGGAACAATTCTATTTTGGTCAAGAAGATTGTTCTTATTAGTCTTATCCTAATAGTGATTTCGTGTAATGTGACAACCCGAAAATTTCCGACCAAATTTAAACTTGATCTTTATATTATTCCGACACGATAAGCAAAGTTTGTTAAGTTGAATCTCAAGAAGTGTAAACTGTATTCATACATTCATTTAACTGTATTCATATATTATTCCGACACGATAGGCGTATGAAGGGTTCTGGACATATTCGGGTGTTAAGGTCTTGTATGCAAGGAAATGAGTCAGACCACATTGAACGTCGCGGCGCGACAAAGGAGGCCGCGGCGCGGCATTTAACTGGAATCCAGATCAGAAGCTTGATAAAAAATGATCCCAGAACTAGGCAAATGTCGCGGCGCGACATTTAAGGCCGCGGCGCGGCATTCTGGGCAAACTGGTGCCGGTTTTTTGTAATATTACATGAGAAGCAAGGGCATTTTGGTTTTTCACGTTTGAGCCAGATTTGAGGCTTTAACCTCATCCATTCATTTCATTTCCTAATTTCATTCTCCTTTTCTTTTCATTTTTCTCTCAAAACTCAAACACCCACTTGATTTCAAAGGGATTTTTGGAAAGGAAGAAACGGGATTTGATCTTTGGCGTAGTTAACAAGTTTGTTCTCCTCGTTCTTAGCTACACGGTAATACTAGTGGTAAGCTCTAACTTCGAATTTCATTTTCGTGTTCATCATTCAAATTTGAGGCTTTTGGCTTGTATGATTCATAGATGGAACCCATTTAGTTGTTAATTGGAGATTAACACCAAGATTCGAGTTTGTAAGTGTTAAAGGCGGGTTTTGGGTTGGTTAATAATTTAACCATGTTTAAGACTTGAGAATGGTGTATAATCACTAGCATTAGTGATTATTGGTGTTTTGGAGACTTTTAGGGTTTTCGTGGTTGACTAATTTTAACTAGAGTCAAAATTAGGGTTTGTTGAGGATTATGACCCGATTGTTGATTTAATAAGGTTTATAAACTTAAAATGAATTAAGTTGAAGTATGAAACCGGGTTAAACATGTTTTGGTGTTAAAACTTGTAAATTGTGAGATTTTGACCTTATGGGTCAAAATTAGGGTTTATTGGCGATTTTGAGAACGATAAGTGTTTAACACTTGTGTTCGGGTTTAATTGGCATATTAGGACCATTATCACTTGTGTTAGTAATTATTGGATAGTTTGGGCGCGGTTTGTACTTGGAAGTGCATTTGGGTCAAATTTGCACTAAGTGTCGAATTGGGTTGGTTTGTAGATCCAATCTAAGTATGTTGTTGAATTTGTGATAATGGATTAGCTACTTTCCATTGACGAGTTGCGGATTACTTGGAAGCATTTCTTCAAGGTGACAAGTTGAGTGTTAATATCCTATGTGCATATGTATGTGCAGGATGGGTGCGGGTCGGGTGAAGTGATTCTCGACTATTAGAGCTCACTTCACATATAGGTGGATTGATGGACTTTGGTATGAGTCCAATTGGCACGGTTGTGCGTTGGTTGACCACCTTTGGTGAGGTACACGCTTGTGTGTACGTTATCACACGTGGTTGTGATTTGGATGTTATAACCCCAATGGCGAAGGGTTGATATTGTTGTGAAGTGGATGACCCCGATGTGGTGGATTTTATAATCCCGTGACCGTGGGTTTTGATGTTGAGAAGTGAATCACGTGTAGTTCGGATTCACGATGACTTGTGTAGTTCGGTCATCTTATTGAGGTAGTAATCTCGTGTGGTTTCGGATTACTAAGGCTCGTGTAGTTCGGCCAACCTCGATGTTGTGAAGATAGTAATCTCGTGTAGGTTCGGATTACTAAGGCTCGTGTAGCTCGGCCAATCTTCATTGTGGCGTTTGGTATTCGGTAATGGGTTAAGGGGTTAACCTTATTCGTTTTATATTGTTATGTATATTAATGTAATGTTGTGTTGTAGCTAACCCTCCGGGTGTAGCTTATTGGCATTGTTCACATCGTCGTTGGTGAACTTATACTTTGTTGATATCTTTAGCTTGTTGCTTAGAGATCGTACGGTATGCTTAGTGTAGTTGCCTTATTCATAGATGTTTCGGTATGCGGTATTTGATATTTGTGTGGCGTGTCCATTTTATACATATATATGTATGTAGTATATTATCATTCACTAAGCATTAGCTTACCCTCTCGTTGTTGCTATTTTTATAGATTCGCATACTTGGCGGCTCGGGTAAGCTTGGGGATTTGAGATCTTGGCTAGGTTGCTTAGAAGATCTTGCTTTTGTATTCGATTAGAATTTGGGTAGCATAGTCCCAAATCACCATGTTCGGTTTTGGTTGGAAACTAAACTAGTCGGGTCGTGTATGTCCGTTTGGACAATTAATCAATGTATTAAATGTTTTAAGGTTTATTAAACCTTCTATTGTATTAAAGATGTTTATGGAAACACAATTGGGACCTAAAGTGTTATTTAAAGAGTATTAAAAGGAAAAAAATTATGGGCCGGTTTTAATACGGGTTGGGTCATTTCAAGTGGTATCAGGGCATGGTCTAAGGGATTTAGGTGACTTGAGATTGGTGCCTAGACTTAGACTTTTGTGTGTGCTTAATTTGTTGCGGGGCTTGTAGGATTACGGGTCGGAATAGGTTATAGTTAGTGCCTTGTTGTAGGTGGACTAACGTCGATATTGGTAATGCGAATATTATTAATATATTAATTGTGTTGTGATAATAATTCTCGCGTATGTGTATATCGCGTAGAATTTTGTTTGTGTTTGTTTATATCATTGAGCGAGGCGGTCATTGTACTAACGAGTTGATACGGCGTGTGTGCGTAGTAAGGACTTTCAAACCTTATTACGGGTGCAAATCATGTCAAACAAGTGATGTACGACGAGTGTTTAGCAAGATGGACCGGTGTTGAGTGTGTGTTTTATACGTTCGTGATCTAATCGCTTTGCATTCCTTAGAATGGCGACGGGAAGTGGGATCGAGACGAACAATGCTGAGTTTAACACTAGAGTTGCGGCCGCCGTTGTAGAGCAAATGAGTGCGTTTCGAGAAGAAATGGATAGGAAGTATTCCGAATCTCGGAGTAGTGGTGAAATGGAGCGTTGTCATAAGAGCTTCATGAGGACTAAACCCCCTATGTATGATGGGAAATCGGATCCTTTGGTGAGCACAACTTGGATCTCGAATGTCGAAGGGTGTTTTCGTACTATTGATTGCCCTCCCGAGAAGAGGACAAGACTCGCTACTAGTTTGTTGCGAGGTAGGGCGAAGGATTGGTTGGATGGTAAGATTGATCTTGTCGGTGATGAAACGTTTATGGCTTTATCGTGGAACGAATTTAAGAAGGAATTCTTCGAGGAGTTCCTGACTTCAGCTGATTTGTGGGAGTTGCGTAATGAGTTGCGAAATTTGCAACAGGGTTCTATGGATTTGAATACTCTCAAGACGACCTTTATGGTGAAGGCTCGTTTTTGCCCGGAGTATTTGGGGAATGATCGTTTGTTGATGGGGGATTTCTATCGGACCTTGAATGATGACTTGAAGAGTAAAATTAGCCGAGGTCAAGCGAAATCGTTTGCGGAATTATTCGACTTGGCTAGAGGTTTCGAGTCGTATTCACGATCGAAGATGAGTGAACCTTCAAGTGAGAGAAGGGTTGTTTCGTATGGTGCTCCGAGTAAGAGGACTAAGGGTCCGAGTGTGAGCACGGGTGGTACGCGGACGGGTATACCGGATTCTTGTACGTCTCGATGTTACAATTGTGGCGTGAGGGGTCACAAGTCGTGGGAATGTTCGGTGCCAAAGGGTGATGGCATGGTGTGCTTCAATTGCCAAGAAGAAGGACATCGTAAGTCGGAATGTCCCAAGTTAGCGGGGACGGGTGCGGCAAGGAGACGTTAAGGTACGTTTCATTTTAATAAATATGTCCTTTGATTATTTATTAAGTGTCGTTGAGTTTGAGGTTGTTAAATGCATTGTGTTGCGCATATTATTGTTATGGGTGACGTTCCTAATGGAAGTACCCTATAGTGACATTTGATTATCGGGCGAAGGGCGTAAGACTTGGTGTAACCAAGCATTCCTTAGTATTTGGGAAATGTTTCTACCAAGCCATGTGGGTGGGCTTTGGTGTTTGGATGTTAGAGCGGGTTCGCTCTCGTGTTAAATTTGATGAACCATGAGGTTCGTCGGGTGGATTGGAACCCTTGAGATCGAGTGTTTTGAATCTCGATGTATGTTGGTAATGGAGTCTATATGATGCGACATTAGGTGCCTCTTTTATACCTACTAGCGTGATGTCCGACTCCTATTGTGTTGTGGTTACATTGTACTTAGGGTACCGAGGTGAAACCCTTAAGTACATGAGTGCCTAGGTGGATGTTGACAAGCTATAGCAAGTGGATGATTGCGGGATTAAAGTTTGTGTAATTGGCGGTACACTTTTCGTTTGAAGTGTTTAAGGATAAGTTAAAATCCTTTGTACGCTCAAGGTTGGAGCAAGATATGGTGATGGGTCGTGTGAACCCAATTGTTTGTAAAGTCTACCGTTGGTAGCATTGTACGGTTGTACGAGTTGTGGATATGGAACGTAGTTCCAAGTGGGAGAGTTACACTCCCGCACGAGGATGCCTTCGGGTGAGATTTCGGATGACGTTTTTAGTAGATCCGAAAATTGTGTTGGGACCTAGTTTTGGTCGATTTGTAGTAGAGTACAATTTCGGTTAAATTGTACTTATGATTTTGGATTTAAATTATTACCGAGGTGGTAATGTGGTAAATCTCGTTGAGAGATAATGGACGGGTTTGGCGAGCAAGGTGAAATCCCTCGGTTAAGGGGTGTGTGTGTATCGAATTCTCTTCTAGAGAATTATTGTTTTGTGCATATGTTTGATATAGGTGGCTCTTGCTCGATTGTATGGATGGTTAGTGGTATCCGTTAGGGTTCACTATAGTGTAGCAGAGCGCGATGTTGCACTACTCGTTGTTCGAGGCCAAAAGTGCGTATGTGATTGATGAAGCATGACCTTCGGGGTCTGCTGACTTCATCATGGGATTACTGATTGGTGGAGCATGACCTTCGGGGTCCACTGACTTCATCATGAGGGTAGTGTTATAGTGGTGGAGCATGACCTTCGGGGTCCGCTGACTTCATCATGGGAGTACGCGATTGGTGGAGCATGACCTTCAGGGTCCGCTGACTTCATCATGGGCGTAGTGTTATATCGGTGAAGCATGACTTTCGGGGTTCGCTGACTTCATCCGATGTTGAGATTGGTGAAGCATGACCTTCAGGGTCCGCTGACTTCATCATGGTAGTGGATCGCGTGTGGTTTCGGATTCACGATGACGCGTGTGGTTTCGGTCATCTCATTGTGGAAGTGAGTCGCGTGTAGTTCGGATTCACAAATGACTCGTGTGGTTTCGGTCATTGTATTGAGGAGTGAGTCTCGTGTAGTTCGGATTCACAAATGACTCGTATAGTTCGGTCATTCCTCAGGGATAGTGACTCTCATGTAGTTCGGATTCACAAATGACTCGTATAGTTCGGTCATTCCTCAGGGATAGTGACTCTCGTGTAGTTCGGATTCACTAAGGCGCGTGTAGTTCGGCCAATCCCGATTGTTGTTGTGGTGAAGGTAGTGAGTCGCGTGTAGTTCGGATTCACTAAGGCGCGTGTGTTTTCGGCCAGCCTTCGTGTTGTGTGATCTGTCAGTTGTTTTATACATCGATGGTGGGGTCGTAAGGATCGTGATGTTTGAACTATCGGTTGTTTTGTACGCCGATGGTGGGGTCGTGAGGACCATGTTGTATGATTAGTGAGGCGATAGCCGTATTTCGCTCACATGTTGCTACGGGTGTGACGATAGTTGATTTTGTACACCTTGGGATTAACGTTACCATAGTTGTTTTGGGCGTTATCGGTCTTAACCATTTGTTATGATGTTACGGTAGTTGCGTATTGGTCGTATTGCGCACTACAAGGGATGTTTAGTGATTAGTGTTATCCGTAAGGATTCGTTTGGTTCGGTCTTCATCGCTTCGGGTTGTTGACCTTAGGTTGAGACTTGGTTGTTTTTAGCGTCGTACTCGGTAAGGGTATGCTAAGGAATTGATATCTCGATATGAGATTGGTTGAGTTTTCCCGATGTGAGGGATTGAGTTAGTGCTAGTGCTCGGAATTGGAATTTGATAAATCGCGGGTGACGATTTAGCTGTTAAGGGTAACTCTTTGAGAAGAATTGTCTAAGGGATCGTTGTAGACTTAGGTTGTTGCGTGTATTGTATGTCTCGGGATGCGATCAAGTGTGTAATTTGTCATTGGATTAACCATTGGGTTAGCGAATTTGTGGTAGAAGTCGGTTTGAAATGCATGTTCGACGACCATTGAGTGTGGGTCCGTTTGGGTTCGTGACTAGGATCACGAGGACGTGATCGAATCTAAGTGGGGGAGAGTTGTAACACCCCGTTTTTCTCCGTACATGATTTATAGGTGTATTATGTATGTACGATAGGCGTATGAAGGGTTCGGGACATATTCGGGTGTTAAGGTCTTGTATGCAAGGAAATGAGTCAGACCACGTTGAACGTCGCAGCACGACAAAGGAGGCCGCGGTGCGGCATTTAACTGGAATCCAAATCAGAAGCTTGATAAAAAATGATCCCAGAACTAGGCAAATGTCGCGGCGCGACATTTAAGGCCGCGGCGCGGCATTCTGGGCAAACTGGTGCCGGATTTTTGTAATATTACATGAGAAGCAAGGGCATTTTAGTCTTTTCACGTTTGAGCCAAATTTGAGGCTTTAACCTCATCCATTCATTTCATTTCCTAATTTCATTCTCCTTTTCTTTTCATTTTTCTCTCAAAACTCAAACACCCACTTGATTTCAAAGGGATTTTTGGAAAGGAAGAAACGGGATTTGATCTTTGGCGTAGTTGAAAAGTTTGTTCTCCTCGTTCTTAGCTACACGGTGATACTAGTGGTAAGCTCTAACTCCGAATTTCATTTTCGTGTTCATCATTCAAATTTGAGGCTTTTGGCTTGTATGATTCATAAATGGAACTCATTTAGTTGTTAATTGGAGATTAACACCAAGATTCGGGTTTGTAAGTGTTAAAGGTGGGTTTTGGGTTGGTTAATGATTTAACCATGTTTAAGACTTGAGAATGGTGTATAATCACTAGCATTAGTGATTATTGGTGTTTTGGAGACTTTTAGGGTTTTTGTGGTTGACTAATTTTGACTAGAGTCAAAATTAGGGTTTGTTGAGGATTATGACCCGATTGTTGATTTAATAAGGTTTATAAACTTAAAATTGATTAAGTTGAAGTATGAAACTGGGTTAAACATGTTTTGGTGTCAAAACTTGTAAATGGTGAGATTTTGACCTTATAGGTCAAAATTAGGGTTTAGGGGCGATTTTGAGAACGATAAGTGTTTAACACTTGTGTTCGGGTTTAATTGGCATATTAGGACCATTATCACTTGTGTTAGTAATTATTGGATAGTTTGGGCGCGGTTTGTACTTGGAAGTGCATTTGGGTCAAATTTGCACTAAGTGTCGAATTGGGTTGGTTTGTAGATCCAATCTAAGTATGTTGTTGAATTTGTGATAATGGATTAGCTACTTTCCATTGACGAGTTGCGGATTACTTGGAAGCATTTCTTCAAGGCGACAAGGTGAGTGTTAATATCCTATGTGCATATGTATGTGTAGGATGGGTGCGGGTCGGGTGAAGTGATTCTCGACTATTAGAGCTCACTTCACATATAGGTGGATTGATGGACTTTGGTATGAGTCCAATTGGCACGGTTGTGCGTTGGTTGACCACCTTTGGTGAGGTACACGCTTGTGTGTACGTTATCACACGTGGTTGTGATTTGGATGTTATAACCCCAATGGTGAAGGGTCGATATTGTTGTGGAGTGGATGACCCCGATGTGGTGGATTTTATAATCCCATGACCGTGGGTTTTGATGTTGAGAAGTGAATCGCGTGTAGTTCGGATTCACGATGACTCGTGTAGTTCGGTCATCTTATTGAGGTAGTAATCTCGTGTGGTTTCGGATTACTAAGGCTCGTGTAGTTCGGCCAACCTCGATGTTGTGAAGATAGTAATCTCGTGTGGGTTCGGATTACTAAGGCTCGTGTAGCTCGGCCAATCTTCATTGTGGCGTTTGGTATTCGGTAATGGGTTAAGGGGTTAACCTTATTCGTTTTATATTGTTATATATATTAATGTAATGTTGTGTTGTAGCTAACCCTCCGGGTGTAGCTTATTGGCGTTGTGCACATCGTTGTTGGTGAACTTATACTTTGTTGATATCTTTAGCTTGTTGCTTAGAGATCGTACGGTATGCTTAGTGTAGTTGCCTTATTCATGGATGTTTCGGTATGCGGTATTTGATATTTGTGTGGCGTGTCCATTTTATACATATATATGTATGTAGTATATTATCATTCACTAAGCGTTAGCTTACCCTCTCGTTGTTGCTATTTTTATAGGTTCGCATACTTGGCGGCTCAGGTAAGCTTGGGGATTTGAGATCTTGGCTAGGTTGCTTAGAAGATCTTGCTTTTGTATTCGATTAGAATTTGGGTAGCGTAGTCCTAAATCACCATGCTATGTTTTTGTTGGAAACTAAACTAGTCGGGTCGTGTATGTCCGTTTGGGCAATTAATCAATGTATTAAATGTTTTAAGGTTTATTAAACCTTCTATTGTATTAAAGATGTTTATGAAAACACAATTGGGACCTAAAGTGTTATTTAAAGCGTATTAAAAGGAAAAAAATTTATGGGCCGGTTTTAATACGGGTTGGGTCGTTTCATATTTGTTTCAAAATATATTATACTATATACTAAATATGGACAAAACCCACCAATCATACCACGCCACCTACCCCAAAAATCATTGTAGATACTGTAGCACTGTAGCGAAATCACTGTAGTTTTTTTTTTTTTTTTTTTTTTTTTTGGTTTTTCCCTTACCACAATGGAGTATAAAAATATAAATTCATAGATAAACAAAGTTGCTCTGAATTTTTTTTTTTTCGCTTATCACAATGGAGTATAAAATATAAATCTTTTGGGTTTTCCCTTACCACAATGGAGTATAAAATATAAATTCATAGATAAACGCAGTTGCTCTGAATTTTTTTTTTTCTTGCCACAATGGAGTATAAAATATATATCCATAGATAAACACAGTTGCTCTGTATTTTGCAACTATAAATATACATATTATGTATATCGATATACAAACAAAAATTTGAGTCGAAAAACTATATATATATATATATATATATATATATATATATATATATATATATATATATATATATAATTTTTAAATGAACTAGATTAACTAAAATGAAGTGGTGTGGCTAAAAGGATTATACAACAGATCTAGAAAACTTCAATATTTCAAGTATTCATAACGAACTAATTTTAATTACCTAATTAGATATTAGATATTAGACATTTAGTAGATGATAAGTAAAAGAATAACAAGAAAAGAATGAGAAGGAGAATGTGGTATATGGGATGAAAGAAGGGGGAAAGAACACTGGAGAAATAAGTTAATTAATGGAAAAGTGATTTTGTTTGTATAATATATAAGACGGGTCAGCCCAGAGGCCCATTGGTGGGTTTTGGAGGTTAAAACGTTGGTTGAGTAATTGAACAAATGATTTCTTTGATTTTTCTTTAAAATATAAAATTTGGTGTACACAACAACACAACAACAAAACTCAATCTCACATGTATGGGTTATAGGAGAGGTGAGACGTTGATAATCCTTCATTTATCCTTCAATAAAGAAAAGTCGTTTCTCAACCCCAAGTGAAGACCACCGGCCAATATGAAACCGAACATATACAAATATTACATACAAAATAGAAAAATTGTTTACTTTTTTAAGTATTATAAAATATTGTTATATGTTACTCCTCGGTCCAATATTAATAGTCTTTAGGTAAAAATACACAGTTTAAAACATTACATTCATTATATTATGCTTTTTAATTACTTTACCATTTAACCACTTACTTTTTACCTATATTTTTATCTTATATACAAAAGGTAATGATTATTTTTATCTATTTTTGGAAGTCGACTTATAATTTACCTTATTTTATAACCCGTTTATTTATTATTGATTAAGAAAAGTATTGAAATTATATGTGTATGTGGATTTGGTCTCCGTAGCGAAGCACGGACCTCCAAACTAGTTATTATATCAATAAAGCTCACAAATTTACAGTAGCTAGTTTAATATATTTATCGACGGAATAAAAGATAATATCAAATGATTGAATTATCAGATACATTGTGATTATGATTACGAGTTTCTGTTATGAGGTCCACTATGATTTGAGAAATCTATTCTTTTTAACGATATTCGGAATAATTGGTAAAGTGATCTTCATATGAGAACAATGTGTCAAATAACGAAAATTAGACAAAAGTTAGTGGAAGACTAGATTTCATAATAATCAATTGATTTAGTTACAAGTGTACGAAAATGTTTTTCGATATTATGGAACTTGATTATTAAAATGTCCTTATTTAAATAACGTGAATTAGAATATTAATTGTTATTATTATTATTTGTTTCACTAATATTAGATATTAAAATTTGTATAATTAATGTTATTATTATTCTTTATATATTTAATATACAGATATATAGATATATATGAAATTTGATATAAGTTATTATATTATCAAAATTATTAATATTAATATTATCAACAATATTATGATAAGTAGTATTATTATTAGCATTAATAAGCATATTATTGTTATCATTTTATTATGATTAGTGTTATTATTAGAAATTATTATTAAGAATTATTATTATGAATTATTATCATTATCATTATTATAATTATTAGAAAATAATACAATTTATTATTATTATTAATATTATCAAAAATCATTTTATTTATTTATTGATAAAGATAATATTAATATTATTATTATTAGTTATATTATTACTAATACTAATAGAAATTTAATTATTATTAATATAATTATAAATATTAATTATTAATAATATTCATATAAAATACGATTAACTAGATTCAGGATCAGAAATCGGTTTCACATCACTTTTCATCTGTAGATAATTGATCCAATTCGTACAAATCAGGATTTAATCACTAGAACACATCCAAATTCGGTTAGGAATCGTACGCCACTTTTATTTTTTTTATTTTATTTTCTGTTCCTGATATTGAAACCTGTCGAGCAAATTGGATATATAATAAACGAATTGCTCAATGATTTTGATAATCACACTAAATTCTCTCATCTACATTATCATTTATCAATCTCAATTACTTCAGTTTAATTGAATTAATTAGAAAAAGAAGCAACGAGCAGGTTCTGCTCTGTTTATAAACAAATTCTTCAATTCTTCGAATTCTTAACGATTTTAAAAATCTATTAAAGCTGTTATGTTAGAAATCTTTGGTTTAAACTGTCTAGAAAGTTTCAACTCCCAATTCCTTCTATTAATCAAGAATTTTTTAGTTAAACTTATTTCCTAAAAAGTCAAACGTTTTGTTCTTGAAGAAATTCGATAGCGTATTCATGTTTCAAGTTAAATTGAGAATTCAGAAAGATTTTATGATTGATTTAGCACCATTTTCATGTTATAATTTTAATCTAAAACGATCAGAAAGTTAAAGTTTGATTTGATGTTCATAACTCTATTGACTGTGACATTCAATATCATAAATATGAATGAATTTTAAAAATGTAGAAATGCAGTTGTGTTGGGAATCTATTACTCAAAGTATCTGGAAATTTACAAGTTCCAATTTATCGTATTAATTGTTAATTGTCGAGTCAAAGTTTAAAGTCAAAAAGTCAAAGAAGTTGTTCATAGCAAAATTCGAATCGATTTCGATGTTTTCTGTTAAATTGATTATTTGAGAAGTTCCTAGGGGTGTTTTAAAACATAATTTATGTTATAAAAATTGTCCAAAATGTTTGAAAAATCAAAATCAAGATTATGGTAGTCGTGGTATTCATGAACTGATATAGCAGGTTTCTGTTAATTTTTTTTTTGATATAATTAAATCAATACACATTACAGATCAATTGCAGTAGGATTTTAAACGTTATTTCAAATATAAATTTATTGTTGGATTGAGAATTGGATCCCTTGATCGATCAAATAAACTGAGGAATTGGAATATATATAACAGAATAGTTACGCGGGTTAAATAATTATGGTTGTAAAGTATATCGGAAAATGGGCAGTAGCTTAGCTGGTCTAGACGTGTTCGGGTGTACGAGAGGTCATGAGTTCGAGCCCCGGCATGGGCTATTCTTTTTAGAAAAGCTTATAAAAGAGGTATACACTTTTATATTTTCATTTTCATTATTATTATTATTATCATTATTATTAATATTATTATTATTATTATTATCATTATTATTATTACTATTATTATTATTATTATTATAAGTATTAGTTACCATTTATTATAATTAACATAATTATAATTACAATTATAGCTATTATTATTAATATTGTTATTATTAATATTATTACCATTAATGATATTATTATTATAATTAATATTATATTATATTTAGTAATAAGATTGTTATTGTTATTAGGTATTAGGAATTATTATCAAAAGTATTATTTTCATTATCATAATTCTTAAACTTTTCTTTTTATTAAAAATTACTGTTATTAACATTATTATTATTGTTATTATTGTTATTATAAGTATTATTATTATTGTTAATAATATTATTACTATTATCAGTGAAAGGATTATTATTATTGATATTATAGTTATTACTATTATTACTGCTATCATTAAAATTATTAAAATCATTATCATAACTATCATTAACAGTAAAATTAATATTTTTACAATTATTTATATTATTATTATCACCATTATTATCACTAATAGAATTAATAACATTATTACCTTTATTAATGAAATTAAGTATTATAATCATTATTATTTTTATCATATTTAATATAATTTTAGTATTGTTATAATTACTATTTTTAACAAATAAATGATATATATACATGTATATAAAAATACTTAATATATATGACATAACAAAATGAATATTTTTATATACAAAATGAATATATAAAACATATACATATTAATAATATAAATATGATATAACTAATAAATTTACATATATATATATATATATATATATATATATATATATATATATATATATATATATATTTGTTAAATTACAAGTACATGGTTTAATATATATATATATATATATATATATATATATACGAATGATATAGGTTCGTGAATCCGAGGCCAACCCTGACTTGTTCAGTGCCGTCATATGCATAATTGCTACGAAATACAGTATCGTGAGTTTCATTACTCCCTTTTTATATATATTTTTGGGACTGAGAATACATGCGCTGCTTGTATAACTGTTTTACGAATAGACACAAGTACTTGAAACTACATTCTATGGTTGAATTATTATACTTGAAACTAAATACATCTATCTTCAGAATTCGCGTCAATTTGGGGGTCTGTTCCCAAATTCTTAGGCTACCAAGCTAAAAGGGTGATATCCAGTATAATAATTCAACCATAGAATGTAGTTTCAAGTACTTGTGTCTATTTCGTAAAACAGTTATACAGGCAGCGCATGTATTCTCAGTCTCAAAAATATATATAAAAAAGGGAGCAAATGAAACTCACAGTACTGTATTTTGTAGTAAAAATACATATGACGACATTTGAACAATGCAGGGTTGACCTCGGATTCACGAACCTATATCATTTATATATATATATTAACACATATAATGGTAATCGAACAAATCTATATATTAATTGTGATATAGTTTTTATGTTACTAACTTATATATATTTCATTATTTAATTAAAAGTATTCATTTTATATATTTTAAATAAATAAAAGTATTAATATAGTTAAGTTATGTGTATTAATTATATGTTTATGTAAAGATCACTTAATAATAGTTGTAAATATACTAGATTAAAGATAATAATAATAATGATAATAATAATAATAATAATAATATTAATATTAATATTAATTTTTGATAATGATAACTTTAATAAAAATAACAACTTTACTAATAATGTTAAATCTTAAGAAAAATGATAATTTTGTTAATTTTAATTATAATGGTGAAAATAATAGTAATAATAATAATAATAATAATAATAATAATATTAATAATTCTAATAATAATAATATAATGATACTTTGCTTTAGTATTATAACGATAACAATAGTACTAGTGGTAATAATAATAATCAGATTTATCATAACTTCGTTTTTTATTCCTCAACTTATAACTACAAATTCTTTAACTTAATTTCTTAGCCAATTTCATAACTGTACATATATTCATACAATTCATAATTAGTTTCCATAATTTTTACCATATTAAACTTTATTATTAACTTTGTGATATCAACGTTATTAACATATTCGAAACCATAGTAATAGTAATAACAATTTTATTATTAATGGTGATATCAATATTTATCCTACTTAATAATAATAATACTAGTAATAACAACAATACTAATACTTGTAAAAAAGATAATAACAATAACTAATAATAATAATAGCAACAACAACTATAATAATAATAATAATAATAATAATAATAATAATAATAATAATAATAATAATAATAATAATAATAATAATAATAATAATATTAATAATAATAATAATAATAATAATAATAATAATAATAATAATAAAAATAATAATAATAATAATAATAATAATAATAATAATAATAATAATAATAGAAATGGAAGTAAAAGTATATACCCTTTCAAAGGAAAGTTTTTCTAAAAAGAAAAGTCCCATACAAGAATCGAACCCGAGACCTCTCGCTAACCCGTCAACAACCCTCACCACTCCTCTGATTCGGATTATCTGTTATTATTCAGAACTTATTTAAATTAAACCCGACTTATATTGTGTTTATCATCTTCTTCTTCATCAACTCAAGATCGACTGACATCCCATCCCATATATCAACAAAGCAACGATTTAATACTTTGAACAAATTAACATCAATATCAATTGTTTTTATTTAATTGAAAGCAAAACAACAACAACAACAACAACAAAACAAAAAATACAGCAGCAAGCTGCTCGTCGAGGCCTTTAGAAAAAAAAAATATTGATTTTAACATTGAAAAGTTTTTAGACTTCGAAACCTTCATAAACTATCTTCCAAATCGTCAATAGAATACACGAGAATCATCAATTGCATTAGAATTGCAACCTATTACTCGAATTTGTTCATAGAAAATCGTTTGACTTTTTGTTTTTAAAACTTTAACCTCAAAATTCTTGATCGATAGAAGGAATTGAGGTTTGATATTTTGCAGATAGTATGTGTGAATGATTTCTAATACAACTGTAATTATAGTTTTTGGAGATTGATTCGTTATTTGAGTTAAGAAAAAAATTACAGGTCGAACAGGGTTTTCTTGCTTTCGGTTTCGGTTTGATTACGAATAGCAGCAAATAAATATGATGTGAAGGTGAATGATTGTTGCAACAATCCGAAACTGATATAAGCTGTTTTGTTGTGAAGCTGAACCTCGACAGAATATCACGAGCAGGTAGAGAGAATCAGGAAAAAAAATAAAGCAAAGTTAAACATGATGTTGATTTTTAACTGGTATCCTTTTTATCTGATTATATATATTCTAATATTAATAATTAATAAATATATTAATAATAATAATATTTTTAATATTAATAATAATAATTATCATAACAATATTAATAATTATTACTAGTAGTGTTAATAATGATATTAATAATAATAATAATAAAACTCATTATAACAAATTAATATTATTATATAATTATTTATACAAAATAAAATACTATAACTTTCTACATGTAATACATATTATTTATTTTACAATATTCATATGGATGACTGTGTATGAAAATTTATATATGTTACACGCAGTAAACTAATATCGTTAATATAATTATTTGTTACTAACTTTGTAGATAAAACGAGTATTTCTAAATATTGTAACCAAAGATCTATATTAAAATACTATATATTAACTTGTAATTTCATATATTAATATTACAGTTTATTAACTATATAATATTTAATAATATAATAATGAATCTCTACATCACTAATAGTATAGACATCGAGTTCGTTTTTCTTTTATAAAGATAATGCAAAATAAATACTACGGAAATTTTGATATTAAATTATTGAGTTACTATTGAATAATTATACAATAACATTTATATATATTCCAATATACATCTAATAATTATGTATAGAATTCATATATATCTATACCTAGATTTATTTTAATAACATCCTCCTTATCTTGTATTTTATTTTACATATTGAATTCTAATGATTATTTTATATTTTGTTAATCCGAGTTAATACATATACACTTATATTTATATTTATATTTATATATATTTATATATTTATTTTCAACAATTGTTCGTGAATCGTCGGGCATAGTCTGAGGTTAAATGCATCCGTGTAAATAGTTCAAAAATTTTAAGACTCTGTTTAATGGACTTTGCTTATCGTATCGAAATCAAATAAGATTCAAGTTTAAATTTGGTCGGAAATTCCCGGGTCATCACAGTACCTACCCGTTAAAGAAATTTCGTCCCGAAATTTAAGTGAGGTCATCATGGTTAACAATAAATATGTTTTCCTAACGAATATGAGCTGATAAATAGAGTTTTATCATTATTGAATAATACAGATAAAATAATTCGATTATTCGAAGAGCACGAATGAAGTTATCACAAAAGAGTGAAATGAATAAATGAAGTTTCGTTTTAACTTTTGACGTTGTCTTGGTTGAATTCTGGAATTCAAGGGATTTGAAGAAAATCTTCGAAATCTAAAAGATTTGATTCTTCGGCGAGTAAGGAAATTAAGATCTCTATAATTAAATACGGTGATCTGCCTTGGTTACTCTGTCTGATATTTCCATTATAAATTTACCTTTTCCGTTCCATTAGTTTTCACCACTTTTATACTAAATTCCAAATTCAAAAGATTTTTGAAAATGCTTAATCCAGTTCTGATCCTTGTCCTTATCCTTACTATCACAACAATCATTCTCCTTTTCTAACTTCCACCGGAGGAATCTTTTTTCTTCTACTTCGCCCTTGGGGTTATAGTGTTTTTAATTCTCCCGTGTCTTTATGTTGCGATAAACATTGATATACACAGTTTGTAGTTTTTGTGTTGTTATCAGGCTTTATATCTTCCCTTATACTTCGAAGTCCTTGCTTCTGTTTTCTATAATCATTGTCATCCCAAGTTAATACTCCCCCTATTTGCTGCGATTTATACTCCAATTTCTATTTCGAAGCTTTTGTCCCTTCGTTTCTTCTTCTTGCGATTGAGCATCTCTTGTAATGGTCCAGAATTCACATATATAAATTTTGGAATGAACACAGTTAATGTTCTAGGAAAGAAATGGTAATAGTACAATCTGACTTGTCAAATTACCAGAATTCAAGGAAAGATAGGACTATCAAGAAAAATATTTTCATGATATGTTTATAGATTAGACAGAACGTAAGAGTCGTGTAACATGGCACACGATGACGTTATGATCTGTGAATCATCACGTTCCATTAGAAACTCAGCATGAATTACTGTAATATAATCACGTTGATCAAGTGTCATTATATTATACTAACTCATGCATCAGTTCCCAACATTACTTCAAAATCATTCATATTTTAAGCTCGAAAGTTTACAGAATATAGAAACTAACAGTTTCTATATGATGTAACACTGATAGCACGAAGAGATTAATGATTTCAGATAAGAATAGTTATAAAAATATCTTCAGAAATATGGAGGATATTTATAATGAAAGATACGATAATATCTTGCAATTTCTATTATCGAAGGATGGTGAAGAAAATTTGTCCGCAAGATTTTGGAGTCAGAAGCAAGGTATTCGCTAAAGATTTCATCCGAAACAGAATATTCAGGATTCTTAATGTACAAGTTTAGTCTTTGTGATTTGTCCATGGTTTCCTTCCTGGTTAGCTCAGTCCGTTTTCCAGTTCCACTTTTCTGAGCTTTTCCAACATACTATTCTTTATCATCAAACTCCCGATGATTAAAGTCGTTTACGATTGTCTACAGTTTCTGCTGCTTCATTCAACTTCCTCAAAATTTGGAGTATTGATTTGTAGACTGGGTGCTTTTCAGAATTTCAGAATAAAAGATCATAATTCTAAGATATAAATGTTATATGTATACATATATCTGTTGATGTAGACATGCTGCAAGATTTCAAAATACTGATTGCAAATTCTCAGTAATTAAAATGGCAATTCTCGTTATAAGATGTGAATGAGTATATGATAGAGTTTCAATGAGTATAAAGATTTTTTCAGAAAGTCAAAGATCAATGGAGTTGCTGGCAAGTTAACTTCTAATGTGGTGGAATATAAACAGTTCCCCGGCAACGATGACGAAAGGTAAACTTATATATCAAAGTTATAATAAGGTTTATTCAAATGAAAAGTTGAAATTGATTTGCTGAAGCTGTGACATAATTGGCTACTTTGAAAAGGAATTGCATGGTTATTTTCGGTAATAGCAATGCCGAAGGAGCTAGCACAGATGCGTGTTAAACGTTTACTCAGGTTCCGAGTATTTTTCAGGTGCATAGCTATATGCATAAATCTTTTCTTCCGTGGATGAAGTGCAGTTGGTTCATCCTCTCGATTCGAGGTGTTTTCAAGAATCATGAAAGGTTTGAACGCAGATCGTAATCATCAAGATACAAATGAAGTTTAGGATGAAATCAAGTGGCAAACTTGAAGAATTATTTAGTTTCATATGTTATAATCAATATTATAATTCATTTTAATTGTCCAATGTTGATAGTCCACAGTTATCAGTGTACAAATAATAATTCATATATAGGTTACTATATAATATTCGAATTAATTAATACGTATCGTGACCCGTATACATGTCTCAGACTCGATCACAACTCAAACTATATATATTATTATAGAATCAAACTCAACCCTGTATAGCTAACTCCAACATTACTGCATATAGAGTGTCTATGGTTATTCCAAATAATATATATAGATGTGTCGATATGATACGTCAAAACCTTGTATACGTGTCCCGATGTTTAAAGTGTGTAAAATAAATAACAGAAATTTAAATGACAATAAATAAAGTGTGTAAAGTAAATAATAGAAATTAAATGACGATAAATAAAAATTGCGAGAATTTAAATTGCGATAAATAAATTGCGATAATTAAATTGCGATAAATAAATTGCGATAAATAAAATTTAATACGGAATTAATAGTTAGCTAGGAACAGTTAGCTAGGAATAGTTAGCGTGGATTCTTAACAAAATTTCTCATAATTAATTTGTTTGTTTCTAACAAATTTTATTTTGTCAAATGTTTTCTTCATTATGCCACTTGTTGGATTCTGATAGGTCAAAATCCAAATATAAAATTGAATGGTTATTCTGTGGTGAACGGATACGTATATCTGTGGATGTAAGTAGGATAGTAAATGACCGTTGAATCAGATTCGAAGAATGTACAGTGTAACTTATTAATGTGAAATCTAAATATTCCTCGGGTATTACCTACCCGTTAAATTATTTTCACCATTAACAGTTTGTACCAAAAGAATTTTTAATTACAATCTTTATGAAAATATACTTACATATATATTTTCCTCAGATGTAATCATTGATTTAATGAGTTAATATGATATTAATCTCATTTGCTTTACTGTTAGAACAATAATATATAATCTCTAAAACATTAGAGATTACATAATCGCCATGAAGAACGAAGATAATTGATGTAGAACGATACGTAAAATGATGATTATGCTCGAGGTACAGATTGTGATGTTGAGACGTGTGTTGTTGAAGGTACTGGTATTGATGTTGGTGGTACTGTTGGTGCCGTTGATGTTGCTGAAGCTGGTACGTTTTGCACCATATTTTTCAAGGCTACTATTCGGGCGCGTACTTCGTTGACTTATTACTCCGGGATGATTGTCGATAAGAACAGGCGAATGAATAAGGTTTAGAATCTGAGTTATGATATAGTCTTGGCGAGATATTCGGGAAATGAATGTGAGAATGCTGTTTCGAATAGGTTCACCGGTAAGTGCTTCAGGTTCTTTCGCCAAGAGGTGATTTCGGTTGATGGAAAGGATCACATTCTTCTTGTCTCCATTGATTAAGTCGACTACGAACCCATCAGATGAATTGGGGATGGCTGATTGATTGATTCATTCTGGTGACACCGCTTTCGGAGCTCAGGTGAATATCCATATCGGAATAGCTGTCGGAATAACTATCGGAATGGCTATCGGAATATGAGGAATAGAATTGGTTGAGGGATTCATCTCGTACGATCAGATGAAGGATTTTCGATAAGAAATAGATTATAGGATGTAGATTAGTACCCTGCAATATATAGTTTACATATGCATATATAATACTAAAATCCCATAAGTTACGGAGGAATCTACGGAAGCTGTCAGGCAAAGGTAACAATAACAGATACGCTAAGATATGGATTTATCTATACACTGTCTATGCAATAGAGGCAGTAAGACGTGTCTAGATTTTAAGGATGATAAGCAAATAATTTTTGACACTAATGATAAGCAAAACTTTTGACATGCAGACACGGTCGAAGTCCAGACTCACTAATGCATCCTAACGACTTATCAGTTATACACACTAATGCAGACCTGGTTCGCTAAGACCACCGCTCTGATACCAATTGTAGAGACCCGTCCTAATCCATCTGGACGAAGTCCATATCGATTATAAACGATTCACAATAGTTGATTTCATTGCGAGGTACTTGACCTATATATGATACATTTTTATAAACATTGCATTCGTTTTTAAAAAGACAAACTTTCAATACATCGAAAGTTGACGACATGCATACCATTTCATAATATATCTAAACTATAAATGACTTGATAATAATCTTGATGAACTCGACGACTCCAATGCAACGTCTTTTGAAAAATGTCATAAATGACTCTAAGTAATGTCTCTAAATGAGCAAATGAACAGCGAAAGATTTCTCTCGTACCTGAGAATAAACATGCTTTCAAGTGTCAACCAAAAGGTTGGTGAGTTCATTAGTTTATCATAAACAATCATTTCCATCATTTTAATAGACCACAAGATTTTCATTTCCAGTTCTCATAAATAAACGTCCCATGCATAGAGACAAAAATATCATTCATATGGATTGAACACCTGGTAACCGACATTAACAAGATGCATATAAGAATATCCCCTATCATTCCGGGAAATCCTTCGGACATGATAAAAACAACATCGAAGTACTAAAGCATCCGGTACTTTGGATGAGGTTCGTTAGGCCCAATAGATCTATCTTTAGGATTCGCGTCAATTAGTAGATCGGTTTACTAATTCTTAGGTTACCAAGCAAAAGGGGCATATTCGATTTCAATCATTCAACCATATAATGTAGTTTCAATTGCTTGTGTCTATTTCGTAAAATCGTTATAAAACGGCGCATGTATTCTCAGTCCCAAAAATATATATTGCAAAAGCATTTAAAAAGGGAGCAAATGAAACTCACAGTACTGTATTTTGTAGTAAAAATACATATGACGACATTTGAACAATGCAGGGTTGACCTCGGATTCACGAACCTATATCATTTATATATATATTAACACATATAATGGTAATCGGACAAATCTATATATTAATAGTGATATAGTTTTTATGTTACTAACTTATATATATTTCATTATTTAATTAAAAGTATTCATTTTATATATTTTAAATAAATAAAAGTATTAATATAGTTAGGTTATGTGTATTAATTATATTTTTATGTAAAGATCACTTAATAATAGTTGTAAATATACTAGATTAAAGATAATAATAATAATGATAATAATAATAATAATAATATTAATATTAATTTTTGATAATGATAACTTTAATAAAAATAACAACTTTACTAATAATGTTAAATCTTAAGAAAAATGATAATTTTGTTAATTTTAATTATAATGGTGAAAATAATAGTAATAATAATAATAATAATAATATTAATAATTCTAATAATAATAATATAATGATACTTTGCTTTAGTATTATAACGATAACAATAATACTAGTGGTAATAATAATAATCAGATTTATCATAACTTCATTTTTAATTCCTCAACTTATAACTACAAATTCTATAACTTAATTTCTTAGCCAATTTCATAACTGTACATATATTCATACAATTCATAATTAGTTTCCATAATTTTTACCATATTAAACTTTATTATTAACTTTGTGATATCAACGTTATTAACATATTCGAAACCAAAGTAATAGTAATAACAATTTTATTATTAATGGTGATATCAATATTTATCCTACTTAATAATAATAATACTAGTGATAACAACAATACTAATACTTGTAAAAAAGATAATAACAATAACTAATAATAATAATAGCAACAACAACTATAATAATAATAATAATAATAATAATAATAATAATAATAATAATAATAATAATAATAATAATAATAATAATAATAATAATAATAATAATAATAATAATAATGGAAATGGAAGTAAAAGTATATACCCTTTCAAATTAATGTTTTTCTAAAAAGAAAAGTCCCATACAAGAATCGAACCCGAGACCTCTCGCTAACCCGTCAACAACCCTCACCACTCCTCTGATTCGGATTATCTGTTATTATTCAGAACTTATTTAAATTAAACCCGACTTATATTGTGTTTATCATCTTCTTCTTCATCAACTCAAGATCGACTGACATCCCATCCCATATATCAACAAAGCAACGATTTAATACTTTGAACAAATTAACATCAATATCAATTGTTTTTATTTAATTGAAAGCAAAACAACAACAACAACAACAACAACAACAACAAAATACAGCAGCAAGCTGCTCGTCGAGGCCTTTAGAATAAAAAATTGATTTTAACATTGAAAAGTTTTTAGACTTCGAAACCTTCATAAACTATCTTCCAAATCGTCAATGGAATACACGAGAATCATCAATTGCATCAGAATTGCAACCTATTACTTGAATTTGTTCATAGAAAATCGTTTGACTTTTTATTTTTAAAACTTTGACCTCGAAATTCTTGATCGATAGAAGGAATTGAGGTTTGATATTTTGCAGATAGTATGTGTGAATGATTTCTAATACAACTGTAATTATAGTTTTTGGAGATTGATTCGTTATTTGAGTTAAGAAAAAAAATTACAGGTCGAACAGGGTTTTCTTGCTTTCGATTTCTGTTTGATTACGAATAGCAGCAAATAAATATGATGTGAAGGTGAATGATTGTTGCAACAATCCGAAACTGATATAAGCTATTTTGTTGTGAAGCTGAACCCGACAGAATATCACGAGCAGGTAGAGAGAATCAGGAAAAAAAATAAAGCAAAGTTAAACTTGATGTTGATTTTTAACTGGTATCCTTTTTATCTGATTATATATATATTCTACTATTAATAATTAATAAATATATTAATAATAATAATTATCATAACAATATTAATAATTATTACTAGTAGTGTTAATAATGATATTAATAATAATAATAAAACTCATTATAACAAATTAATATTATTATATAATTATTTATACAAAATAAAATACTATAACTTTCTACATGTAATACATATTATTTATTTTACAATATTCATATGGATGACTGTGTATGAAAATTTATATATGTTACACGCAGTAAACTAATATCGTTAATATAATTATTTGTTACTAACTTTGTAGATAAAATGAGTATTTCTAAATATTGTAACCAAAGATCTATATTAAAATACTATATATTAACTTGTAATTTCATATATTAATATCACAGTTTATTAACTATGTAATATTTAATAATATGATAATGAATCTCTACATCACTAATAGTATAGACATCGGGTTCGTTTTTCTTTTATAAAGATAATGCTAAATAAATACTACGGAAATTTTGATATTAAATTATTGAGTTACTATTGAATAATTATACAATATCTATAACATTTATATATTCCAATATACATCTAATAATTATGTATAGAATTCATATATATCTATACCTAGATTTATTTTAATAACATCCTCCTTATCTTGTATTTTATTTTACATATTGAATTCTAATGATTATTTTATATTTTGTTAATCCGAGTTAATACATATACACTTATATTTATTTTTATATTTATATATATTTATATATTTATTTTCAACAATTGTTCGTGAATCGTCGGGCATAGTCTGAGGTTAAATGCATCCGTGTAAATAGTTCAAAAATTTTAAGACTCTGTTTAATGGACTTTGCTTATCGTATCGAAATCAAATAAGATTCAAGTTTAAATTTGGTCGGAAATTCCCGGGTCATCACACAGCAACAGCACCATCACCATCACCACCACCAACAGCAACATCCGCACCCCACACTTTAACATCACAATCGGTACCTCGAGCATCAACGTCACACACACCATAGATACCAAGGAGTACCAACAACAACAAACGATGAAGTATTGATTCATAACTTCATCAAAAAAATATTCTACGGTGATTATGTAATCTCTAAAGTTTTAGAGATTATTTATTCAAATCATAGCCGTAAACCAAGATGAATGGATGGATAGAAATGATACAAGGAAGAATAGAAACCCTGACAAGGATGGTGCATAAATTACAAGGTAGACTTATTTACCAGTAGCATCAACAGTACCGTCATCATCACTAGCACCGCCAGTACTGCCAGCATCACCATCAGTATTACCAACACCAACAACACCTGTAACACTACAAGCTTCATCAATTACATAACCACCAACGATATCGACAACACAATCACCCAATAGGTATATCGAAATAATGAATTATGAAGTATTAACTCATTTCCACTGAAGCATTTATATGTATATCTTATATATATAAATTCTTAAGCCATAATAAATCTTTCCGTACTAAGCTATTATTTGTGAATCTTAACTACTCGGTTAATTCATATTACTAATATGCTATGATGTACATCCTTTGTCAACGACTTAATTGTCGTTAACTACAATCTCTGTTTCAATTCAATGAATTCCATATCATAATAAATCAAGTGTATTATTCAAGTATATGTTTGATTTTACACTTTCATCATCGATGTACTCGAAACTTTTCAGATAACATCATTCGTACCTTGCGAAGTTCTCAAGAATTCCACGAACACCGACATCATGCATCAACAAATAACGAAGTATTGATTCATAATTTCAATTTCAGTGAAGAAATACTCTGTAAAAGTTATGTAATTTTGAAAGTTTTAGGGATTATTCAAATTCTAGTTTCAACCGTAAATCAAATGAGTTTAATTTGATATTAACTCATTAAATCTATGTTACATCTGAAGAAAATATACGCATATATTTTTTCATAAAGACTGTAATAAAATTCTTTTGTACAAAATATTAATTGTGAATTTTTTTTAACGGGTAGGTAATACCCGAGAGATATATAAATTCACAATTAATATGATACATTATTTGATTCTAATTCAGCAATCATCAACTATACTCACTACTTTCACAACAATATACATTCTTTCATAGGAATCAAAACAACCATCCTTACCCAAATTTGATTACATATTCTGACTTTGACAAATCAAAATTTAAGTCAAGGTTTAACAGAAGACATCACTCTTAGATTCTTACATCTTTCAAAGTTATACTTTGATTTCAAATTTGTGCTAGAACATCACTTCTACCCAGAAAAATATTTATATTATTCAAAATCCTAAAACATTATATGTATATTAACGATTACAATCTGTGTTCAAACTCTTCGAAATTCCCGAAGACACGAGATGATGATCCAACCACATATTACCCACAGTCTTGTACCTGAAAAACCCTCGAAACCAAAGTCATAGTTTAACACATATCCGTGTCAGACCCTTGGCATTTATTAGCTAAAAAAAAAACTTTTCAATCCCTTTTCAAATTAGACAGTTTTGTCACAGCTCCAGCAAATCACCTTCAATTGATCATTCGAATAAGCCTTATTATAATGATTACCCCTTCATTATTGTTACCAGGGAACCTTTTACAGTCCACCATATTAACAGTAAACGTATCAACAACTTCATTACCCTTTGACTTAAGCCTCTCCGGAAAATCACTATACTTATTCATTGAAACCCTATCATGTACTCATCTGCATCTTGTAACGGTAGTTGTCATACCAAAAAGCTTGAATCATTATTCTTGAATTTCACAGCAATTCTACGCCAACAGTTATATTTATACATATAACGTCTATCTCCTAGACTTACATACTTCGAATGTGAAGTTTCTGAAAAACACCCTAAACTGCGAATTAGTTCTCCGAATTTTTGGGAAAGTTGAATGAAGCAGCAGAAATTGTAAATGACCTTAACAGTAAAAAGTTTGATGATAAAGAATAGTGTGTTGGCAAAGCTCAGAAAAAGAGAAGATTTGATACTGAAAAATGGATTGAGTAAACCATGAAGGAGGCTGTGGACAAATCATAAGGACGAAATCTACCTTCAAAGAATCCAAATGATTCGATGTCTGCTGAAGTCTTTCGCAAATACCTTGCTCCTTACTCTAAAACCATTGCGGACAATATTTTTCATCATCCTCTGATCTTAAATATTCGAAGATATCATCGTATCTTTCATTATAAATATCCTCGATACTTCTGAAGATATTTTCACAATTATTCTTATATGAAATCATTTATCTCTTCACGCTATCTGTATTGCATCATAAAAGAAACTATTTTAGTTTCTAAATTCTGAAACCTTCAATTTTAAAATATGAATGTTTTTGAAGTAGTGTTGGGAACTGAAGCATGATTTAGTATAATATAATGACACTTGATCAACATGATTATATTACAGTAAGTCATGCTTGTGATGACCCGTCCTAATCCATCTGGACGAATACATTACATTTGGTTACATCGTGAGGTGCTTGACCTCTATATGATACATTTTACAAACATTGCATTCATTTTTAAAAAGATAAACTTTAATTACATCGAAAGTTGACGGCATGCATACCATTTCATAATATATCCAACTATAATTGACTTAATTATAATCTTGATGAACTCAACGACTCGAATGCAACATATTTTGAAATATGTCATGAATGACTCCAAGTAATATCTTTAAAATGAGCAAATGCACAGCGGAAGATTTCTTTCATACCTGAGAATAAACATGCTTTAAAGTGTCAACCAAAAGGTTGGTGAATTCATTAGTTTATCATAAACAATCATTTCCATTATTTTAATAGACCACAAGATTTCATTTTCGTTTTAAGGTGCAGGTCTGCTCACTGCTATAAAATTCATTCATATGGATTGAACACCTGGTAACCGACATTAACAAGATGCATATAAGAATATCCCCATCATTTCGGGACATCCATCGGACATCATATAAAAACTCGAAGTACTAAAGCATCCGCAACAACGGATGGGGTTCGTTAGGCCCAATAGATCTATCTTTAGGATTCGCGTCAATTAAGGGTGCACTAATTCTCAAAATTAGTGGTGTTCCCTAATTCTTAGATTACCAGGCTAAGAGGGGCATATTCGGCTTCGATCCATTCAACCATATAATGTAGTTTCAATTACTTGTGTCTATTTTGTAAAACAGTTATAAAAGCGCATGTATTCTCAGTCCCAAAAATATATATTGCAAAAGCATTTAAAAATGGAGCAAATGAAACTCACAAAACTGTATTTCGTAGCAATAATGCATATGACGGCACTGAACAAGTGCAAGGTTGGCCTTAGATTCACGAACCTATATTAAGTATATATATTTATATGTTGATCAATATATGTCAAACAATCTAGGTCAAGTCATAGTGTACCACAATCCTAATACTCGAGACTAAAATGCAAAAGTCAACAAAAGTCAATTTGACTCAAAATGATTTATAACTTAAATATAGTCATTTTATATATTTAAATATATTTAATAGTTTTTATTAGATTAAGTAATACAAGTCATTTATTAATAAATAAAATTTTATATTAAAAATTATATATGATAAAAATATACTTTTATATATCTTAAGTAATAAAGTTCACTTAATATTATAAAAATATAGTAGTATGTATTATTAATGTAATTATGTTACGTGTGGTAAAAATATCTTTTTATCACATATTTATTTGATAATATTGATAACAATAATAATGAGTAAAAGTTGTATTATTTTGTAATAATAATAATGATAATAATAATGATAATGTTATTAAAAGTATTTTAATATAACTAATAATAATAATAATAATAATAATGATGATGATATTAATATTACTAATAAAATTGATAGTAACGATAATTTTAAATAAAACGATAGTTTTAAATTCTATACTTTTTAATGATAATATATTCTAATAAAAAATGATACTTTTTAATAATAATAGTAATTTTAATAGACTGATAGTTTTAAAAAAAGATAAATTTTAAATAATAATTGATAGTATCGATACTTTAATATTAGTAAAAATATAATTTTTTTTAATAATAATATTTACTATGTATAATAATTATCATAATAAGAATGATAATAATAATATGTCATAAAAATAACTCTATCAAAAATGATAATTTTAATAAAAGTGCTAATTTTAATATCAATGATATTTTTAATAATAATAATGATAAAAATAATAAAATGATAGTTATTATAAAAAAAATTAATTTTTAATAATAACGATAACTTCAGTTATAATATCAATGTTAATAATAATAATAATAATAATAATAATAATAATAATAATAATAATAATAATAATAATAATAATAATAATAATATTGGTTATTAGATAATAATAATGACGATAATAACGACAATAACGATAATGATAACGATAACGATAACGATAACGATAATAATAATAATAATCATTTTAACAATAATACTTAAAATTATAGATATTTCAATTGACGATATCTTTTAATCCGTTAATCGAAATCATACGCTTTCCAAATGAAAAGTTATTAATTTTTCGCTAGCTTTCCAATGACATGCATATTTTATACCTTATTTCAACCGCATATGTAACTAATTCAGGATTCAACATAATCTATCTAATGACAATATCAAAATACAAGCATGTATAATCCTATATACTCGAACACTAGTCAGGGATACACTAATAATATATAAAAGTTAAGTTATGAGTGCTCACATATCAATATTGAGATTTAATATTGCAGGAAAGGTACGTAGATGCAACAGAGATGATAAACACTAGTTTGACCTCACAAGCATACCCACAAACTATACCCATAACCTCCATAGCTATAACCCATAATTTCCTTAGCCCTATCTCACTCGAAAAACCCGTCTTGAAATAATTCGCTCATGACCTCGTCGTAGTATTTTATGTATAATAATACTAATACTACTAATAATAATATTAGAATTAATTATAATAATATTAATCTTAATAATAATAATAATAATAATAAATAATTAATTAAATTGTTACGGAGTATGTATATATTTTGATAGATGAATCGATTGAGTTCGGCTGCGAAACTAGAGATTTATAGACCCGGACTGGACCTCATCATCTCTGCGATTGCGGAGGGTTCATGAGAAAAAGGACCGCAGTCGCGTAGCTTCCTTTTTACAGCTCATTCGCACTTCATTTCCTCTGCCGACGATTTCACTAATTAATAATATATATATATAAATATTATTTAATCTATATAATTATTTAAATATTATATTATATTCACGGGCATAGTGGACTTGTAATTTTTGTTCCGTTGAATTGTATGTTGACACTTGACTTATGACTCGACTCCGGTTTCTCGAACGCCCTTTCGTACGCTTAGAAAACTAGCGTTTTATGTTTAATGACTCGTAACCTTGACAAAATATAAACTTAGATTATAAATAAACTATTTCACTAAAGATGTATCTTAATCATTTGAGTGTTTTGGTCATTTGCTTCTATAAATCAACGTCGTGTTATATATATATATATATATATATGTATATGATAATATTAATTTAACTAAAAACGTCTTTGTATCAAGTTTATATCTTAATACATTGTAAAATATATATTTAAAAATATAAATTGGTACATTTATATATAATTGAAATAACATAACATTTAGTTTTTCAAAACCAAATATATTTCAAAGTTCAATTATAATCGTTTGAGTATTATGACACGTAACGTTAATGCTCTAGAGCTTAAAATGATTTGTTTATACGACAAGGTTTTCTTTAATTTCATAAACGTTCTAATTAGTATATCTAATTATAAATTGAATCAATAATCAAGTGTTACTGTCGTTTGCTTAACTAATTCGAAATCGTATAAATATATATATATTCAATATTCATAAGCATGTTTTAAATACACGTTGCGAGTTTATTTATATATTTAATTACCAACATTTATAGATTCAAATTATGTTATCAAAACGTTTTAATGACTCAAATTCTGTTGAATCGAAAAACATTTTTCGCACGTTTGAAACTAAACCGATTGAATATTATGAATATTCAATTCTCCACTAACTTTTGTCTAACCTTCGTTAGTTGACACATTTGTTTTTACATGTAAATCACTTTATCATTTATTCCTAATACCGTTAAAGAGAAACGATTTCTCAAATCAATGTGGACCTCCCAATAGAGACCCATACTCATATCCCAATGTATCTGATAAATCAATCATTTGATATTATCTTCTAGTTCCATCGATAACATATTGAAACAAACACGTTCATGTAAAGTATTATATCTAATATTTTGTTTACGTTTTCAAGTTATAATATATATGCACATATGTATACAATCATATTGATAATGCTAAAAAGGAACATATATTTAGTAACAATATCCTTCCAATATGTAAAGCTTTTAGTTACTATTATTCTATTTTTAAGTAATAATCGTTTAAATAAATAAGTGCGAAGACAAAAGAAGAAAACGACGCTTTGAAGACGCAAATGACCAAAAAGCTCAAATGTACAAGATATAATTCAAGTGGTTCAATTTATTGATAAGAAATGCCTAAAAATGACAAGAGTACAAGCCGCGAAACGCAAAGTACAAGATATCTAAGCGTACGAAACGACGTTCAAAAATCCGAAACCGAGACACAAACCAAGTATCAATGTACGACTCAACGGAGCTAAAATTACAAGTCAACTATGCACAAGAATATAATATAATATATATAATATTATAAAATTATATATTATTATATTATATATTATAAAATTCAGCAGCCCACGTTTAACTCAATTTGGTGAGCTGGAATCTGAAGCTCCACACTCGCGGAGCTGTAAGGCACAAAAGTACCGCACTCGCAGAGCTGTACAATTCAAAGTGGGCCTATAAAAGCTCACGCATTCTGCTCGAATTCTACACACCTTTTTCCAATCTCTCAATCTCTATATGTAATATATTTATATTATAATTTTAATTTTAATTTAAGATTAATAATAAATTATGGTTTAGTTGGGTTATTGTAAGAAATGTTTTACGGGTTTTAAAGTCAGAGTTATGTCCGTGTAACGCTACGCGATTAATAACCATTGTAAGTTATGTTCTTCCTTTTTAAATTAATGTCTCGTAACTAAGTTATTATTATGCTTATTTGAGCCGAAGTAATCGTGATGTTGGACTAAATATTTAAGACGGGGTTATTGGATTTTGTACCATAATTCGGGTTTGGACAAAAGACCGACACCTGTGGACATTGGACTATGAACTATTAATAGATGGGGGATATTGTCTAATCGAATGACAACTCATTAGAATCTATCGAACCTATTAGTTAATCTAATAATTATTAAATGATTATGCATGTCCTATTTAGTGACGTTTATACGACATCTTTTACGATCATTTAATTAATTATTCGGGTTGGGTAATTGATTATTCAAACTGATCAAGTGGGTAAATTAATGTTCATATCTTATTAAAACAGAGGTGGATTACATACAATGGTAATTGGTGTAATTGTTAACAAAGTATTAAAACCTTGGATTACACGCAGTCGATAACCTGGTGTAATTATTAACAAAGTATTAAAACCTTGTTACAGTTAGAATCCCTAATTAGTTGGAATATTTGACTTTGGGAATAAGGTTAATTTGCCGAGCATTTTATAATTATGACCGATGAACTATTATGGACAAAAACCAGATAGGTTTCAAATAATCCAGGACAAAGGACAATTAACTCATAGTAATAAATTAAAATCAAAACGTCAAACATCATGGTTACGAAAGTTTAAATAAGCATAATTGTTTTATTTCATATTCTATCGCACTTTTATTTACTGTCATTTTATTTATTGTCATTTTAATATTGTTATTTATTTTACGCACTTTAATTATCGTCATTTATCTTTACGCTTAATATTTAAAATTGACAAACCGGTCATTAAACGGTAAAACCCCCTTTTATAATATTACTACCTATATATAATTATATATACTTGTATAAATATAGTTGTTAAAAATATAGTACGTAATCACTAGCTCCCTGTGGAACGAACCGGACTTACTAAAAACTACACTCCTCTACGATTAGGTACACTGTCTATAGTGTTGTAGCAAGGTTTAGGTATATCCCATAAATAAATAAATAAAACTTGTGTAAAATTGTATCGTATTTAATAGTATTTCGTAGTAAAATATAATCTATTTCGTACTCGTATTTCGTAATAAACAATAATAGTATTTCGTATACACCTTCGCTGCATCATCAAGTTTTTGGCGCCACTGCCGGGGACGCTAAAACGCTATATTTTTAATTTTTATTAATAATATAATTATATAAAAATATATATATATTTCTAAGATTTGTCTATAAAAAGTTTTTTTTTTAAAAATATAAGTTTATTTTTATTATATATATATATATATATATATATATATATATATATATATATATATATATAAATATATATATATATATATATATTCTATCATATATTTTGTAATAAAAAAAAATAACGCGTTTGAGTCTGCAACCAAATCTGAAACTGCATATCTCCGCGATCTCGGAGCACCACTCACAGAAACCCTCGCAATCGCGGAGGTTGTCTGACAGGTCAACCCCATCATTAAATGCAAAATTAGGGTAAAAATTTATTTATTATTTATTATTTAGGGTTTAATTATTATATAGTTTTAATATAATTTGTATTTTTAGTTTTAACAAGTTATTGAACCCTGGCTTCGCGCCGGGGGTTCGATTTTTAATGTATTTTATTGCTTTTAGTAAAATTATTTTGTGGCTAACGATGATGTCGTTGAAGCGCAACTCGAGTCGAACTAAAAGGTATACCCGTGAAAGATTTAAATGTTATTTTAAATTAACAATATATGTGCATCTCCGCGTTTCGCTATGAAATTGTCGACTTTTAAAAATTTTACGCAAAATCAACGTGTATGAAAAGTACCCCAAATATTTAGTGTTTTTTAAAAAGCGTCCGTTTTGCGTATAGCTAGTGACATTGTGTTCCTAAAATTATTTCGAGTTTAACGATGGTGTCGGAAAAATTTAACTCGTTGCGAGCGAGAAGATATTACCCGTTGAATATTTGGGTGGAGTTTATTTAAGATTTTTTATGAAAATGGTTATTTGACACTTTACCCCCTGTTTGGGGGGTCGATTTGAATTCTTCAAAAAAGTGTGGGGGCCTTTGTTGATAAAATGAAATTTAGTTAAAATTTAAAAAAAAAAGTGAAAAGTCGAAAATGCCCCTGGTACTATTCATAACTTTTGTCTATTAGTTAATATGTAAATTATTATTATTTACATATTTATATTAATCCTTTTATATAAATAATATAAAAATAATATTTTTATAAAATTTGTATTTTTATCATTTTAGTTATAATTTATATTTTTATCGTTTATTTCGTAATATTTGTCGTTCGTAATTAGTTTTAAGTTAGTTTTTGCCGTAGTTATTTTTATATTTCTAGATTTTTAAGCTTTGCTGTAAAATCCCTTAAGTGCTTTTTCTTTAGATTAAGATTTAGGCGCTTTAGAATTTTGCGACGCAGTTTATAAATTTTAGTGCCTTTTTAAGTTATTGCCGTTTTAGATTTAGAATTCTTTTAAGCTTTAATACCTTTAGACGTAAGTTTTAATTTTTAGTTTTTAGACTTTTAAGTTTCGACGCTCTACTTTCTTATTATTATTTTTCGACGGTTTGTTTTTTCGACGTTTGTGTTTCGCCTCTTAATTTTCGAAGCTCTTTTTCTTTCTCTTATTTCTCGACGCTCTAGTTTTTAGGACATAGATTTATCTTCAAAATTTCGAAGAAAAATTATTTTAAGCGGTTAAATTGATAGACATCCAAAATTTTCTGGTTCATAGTAATAGTTGGATTTGTTAGTGGCGAGTTGTGGGCTTCCGATTTAAAGGGTCCTGGCTACTTGCTGCATCTATTGGCTATTCAAAACGTGAGCAAAATCAGAAAAGTCTATTAATTTGATAACTTATATAATTTTTACCTTTATAACTAATAGGATATTCAGTGAATGCACCGAGCAAAACGTTCACCACCTTTCATACATTCACCACCTGTAACTCGATCAAGACATCTAGCCAATATTATCGCCATTGATTTTTCTTTAGAATTATCATCTAGTCGAACAAGTACTCCAATTCAAATTTCGATAATCTATTTTTTGAACCCGACTTCACAATTGAGAACCGGAGGATATTCAAGGACAATTCCAAGATCCTGAATCACTAATCATTCCTCCTGAACCACAAACCGTTAAATCAGAATCTTCTAGTGATTCGAATTCAACAATTTCAAATATGGAAATAACGGAACCTCTAAGTATGGAAGATCGAATGAGAGCTACATGCACTGGCCAAGGTCACGCCATTATTAAGCCATATGTTAATGCGCCAGATTATGAAATCAAAGGACAAATCCTACACATGGTAACTAATCAATGCCAATATAGTGGTACGCCAAAAGAAGATCCAAACGAACATCTTCGAACATTTATAGGATCTGTACTCTATTCAAAATCAGAGAAGTTGAGAATGAACAGATCTATCTCATGTTGTTTCCCTGGACTTTAAAGGGAGAAGCCAAAGATTGGTTAGAATCGTTACCCGAAGGAGCGATTGACACCTGGGATGTCTTAGTTGAAAATTTTCTTAAAAGATTCTTTCCGGCATCTAAAGCCGTGAGACTTCAAGGAGAAATTGTTACGTTCACGCAAAAGCCAAATGAAACATTATATGAGGCTTGGACAAGATTCGGAAAGTTGTTAAGAGGATGTCCTCGGCACGGTTTAGACACTTATCAAATAGTACAAATATTCTACCAAGGTGTCGTCGTTGCTACACGAAAAGACATCAACACAGCAGCTGGTGGTTCCATTATGAAGAAAACCGCAACCGAAGCTCACAAAATTATTGATAACGCAGCCTCCCACTCACATGAGTGGCACTAGGAAAGAGATATTTTCCGTTCATCTAAAGCGGCTAGAGCCAATTCTAGCCATGACTTTGATTCTGTTTTCGCAAAAATAGATGCTTTCGAGAGACGAATGGAAAATATGACTAAAGATATTCACGCAATACGAATCAGTTGTGAGCAATGCGGTGGACCACAATTAACGAAAGATTGTCACATTGAACAAACGATGGAACAACGAGAGAATGTTTCCTACATGAACCAAAGGCCGGGAAATAATTATCAAAATAATTATCAATCGCCAAGGCCAAACTTCAATCGAAATCAAAACATTCTTTACAATCTAAATGGACCCAACAATAACTCGTACAACCAACAAAGTCCGAATAACCAATCAACTCAAAATAACACTTTCAATCAATAAAGACCTGGCTTGTATAAACCACCACAACAAACCGAAGAGAAAAAGCCAAATCTGGAAGAAATGATGGCAAAGCTAATGGAATCTCAAACACAATTTATTACATCTCAAACCCAAACAAATGAGAGGTTTGATCAGTCATTAAGAACTCAACAAACTTCCATTTTGAATCCGGAAAAACACGTATGTACTCTTGCTAGCATGATGAGTGAGAGGGAACAAGGAAAGCTACCGAGTAATACTGAAGTAAATCCTCGAAATGAAAATGTTAATATGGTTTCAACAAATTCTGAAAAACCAGCATCAGAAGTTGAGAAGGTATTCGATGTGAGTAACAATGAAGAAGTTACAACACCACCACCACCATCCAAGTATGTAAAGCCAGTGGTGGCACCATACAGACCACCCATCCCGTTTCCAAGAAAAGGAGTTGAGTATGAGCAAATGATAGGTAATAAAATTTGTGATACCTCTGAAAAGAAGAAGAAGAATAAGAAAGTGCAAGAAACAAAAATTGTAAAAGTAAACCCGGTGAAGACAGTTCCACTGAAACTTCCACCCAGGTTGGGTGATCTGGGTGAATTTATTGTTCCTTGTCTACTTAGTGATTGTGTCATGTATGATGCACTAGCAGATTTAGGTGCGAGTTTGAGTGTTATGCCTCTTTCATTATATAAGAGATTAGGAGTAGATGAGTTAAGTCCAACAGAGATGAGTGTTTGACTCTTTGATCAAACAATTAGGTACCCAGTTGGAATTGCTGACAACCTACCCGTTCAAGTGGGTAATTTAACCTTTTTAGTCGAATTTATTGTCATTGACATAGAAGAGGACTCAAACGTTCCTCTAATTTTAGGTCGACCATTCTTAGCGTCCACCGGGGCTTTATTTGATGTAAGAGAGGGTAGAATGACACTTAGTGATGGTGAAAAATTGGTCACCTTTGTGATTCGAAAGTCTAAATCTCCACTAACCAAAACTGTTGAACCAACAAAAACGATTGGTAAGAACCATATTGTTTTACCAACTCCAACGGTAGTGCTTAACAATAATAAAACGCCTAAGTGTGGGAAAGATGAAGTAACACCTAATGATGACCTGATAACAAAGAACTCCGTTGTTGATACGAAATTAAATGATCCCGTTATTAATAGTTAAATGAAGAAACTTATTAAATGGATTCGCGATGCTAGAACCAAGGGGAACTTTAAGTTATGTAACCGGTTATTATCCAATTTGTCGCCTAAAGAAAAGGCGAAACTAGTTGAATTTGTGGATATTACACAGGAATCAGACCAATGGCTTAAAGCAAAAGTCACAGATATGCAAGTTGATTATGGTCCAAGAGAAATTAACAATGAAGTTAATCACAATTTCGACACCGCGGCTACCTAAGTGTGGAGAGATTCAAATGTTCTAAAAAGAAAATGCGGTCTAGAGTTAGTTGTTCTGTTCTCGTGTAGTTCCGAGAATGGAATCCCATTGGTCTTTTCCACTAGCAGACACTAAAGAACTAGTTTTCTCTCCCCATTATAAATTTTTTTTTGTTTTGTAGGATATATATGAAATTAATATGCATTTCAAATTTAAGTTTTGTGTGAAATTTAAAAAAACAAAATTTACTTTATTTCACTAAGTTTGAAAAAAATAATTTCTAAAATTCGTCGTGAGTTAAAGACTATATCATAGAATCGAAATTGCTTTACCCAAAGACGGGGCGAAAAATTTTGTTATCATTAATTTTAATATTATTGATCTAAAGTATGCCAAAAAAATTAAAAAAAACCCAAAAAACTTTGCTTTTAAAACAATCGCTTTAAAAACGACAATTTTTAAATTTTGTCGAGGGATGGACTAGGTAAACGTATCGAAACTACCTCTACCTAAAGTAAAAGGAAACAAAATTTTTGCACTTTATATTATTCATTTAAATTATTTTAATAAATAAAGGTTTTATATATAAAAAAATATTATGTATATATATGTTTGTAGTTTATCTTATGTACAAAACAGGGTAAAACAACGCACTTTCAAAGACTGGCATTAAGTTCAGCAAAAGCTTCTAATTTTAACGACAAGACGTAAAATATCATATGTTTGCAAACTCGGTATTTTTAATCACTTTTCTACACTAATCACCCTCATTAATTTATAATTATAGTCTTATTTCATGCAAATGAGGGCATTGCATGATCTCAAGTGTGGGGAAGGGTTATAAATTCTCTCGGGTTTACACTTAGTTTAATTGCCAAATTTTGTGAAAATTTGAAAATTTTTCAATTAAATGAATTCAAAATCATGTTTATACATATTTATGAACGATAAAACTAGGTGGTAATACGGAAATTATTGTTACCTCAGAAAGGACATAAATTGAGAAACAACTCAAAACGCTTGAATTCATTTAAAATGGAATAGAAGAGAATAAAAAGGCAAAGAAAGACATATATCACATATTTAGTACAGATTATTGCAGGTACTTTTGCTTTGGACTAAACTAATCAGTTTTACCCGATTTATTGTAATACCTTTGAAAGAATAGATGGATCTGCATGATGAATCAATTCCATCATTAAAATGAAGTAAAGTCTTCTGAAAAAAACACGCGCTTCTTGATTTAGGTCAGGAAGTTGTCGTCCAGACCAGTTGTAGAGTCTATGAAAAACCTTGAAAAGTTTTCTCGAAAATCAGCTGGAAATCCACGGACATCAGCATCAAACAGGGTCGCCAAGTGGTCAGACTTATCCTAACCATGAGAGGATCTGTCTCGTAAAATGGGGAGGGCGCCGTGCAAATTAGCTTGATAAGACTAATGAATCAGACCCCCAGAAAGGATAATCTCCTTAAAGATTAAAAATTAGCTTTTAAGCCTGATATTACTCAATCCTTGAGATTGGCCTGAAAGATTGAGAATTACAAACTCATGGAATTCAATGATATCTAAACTCGAGCTTGAACGAGAAAATATTTTGATCAAATTAAAACCGATTTGTTTTCTGAAAAACCTATTTTCAATGCGTTCATTACCATTGAACGTAAAATCCTGAGAATTCACCGGAATTCATTAGGTCACCTGAACCAAATCGGGTGTCAACCATAAGAACGGTGGTTGCATAACATGGTCAAAGACAGGACCTTGTGTCGGACCAAAAAATTATAGGGTGATCTTTACTATTACTCCTACAAAGGATAGTAATTGCATCCGACACGTTGTGGACCATGAACATCTGCATGTCATTAGACATTGCCTTAACAGTTGCTTGTTCAACGCTTTCCTTTACAACCGGACGGTAGTTTACCGAAAGGTAATATACGGAGCAAGTATACTGGACGTGTTGCTTTCCTAATACAAGGTTAACAAGTGAGTGACACAAAATCACAAGTTTTGAGCTAAAATTTTAAAAATCTGAAACCCACAAAACCCATAAAAATATTTTGCAAACACCGTTGAAGGGTTATTCTGGAAAACTTGTCTAGGGTAAAATCTAGCTTGAATTTTCAAAAGATCAAATGTTTTCATAAAGATCCAATTTTTTTAAAGGATCTACATTTTCATAGTCATGTGGGACTGTAAACCACATCGTTACTATCATTGTTTATACCGCCATATTAAAATCACTGATGTATAAAGTGTGAGAATAAAAAAGTGATTCGAGTGAAGTGTGATTTAATTTCAAGTTCTGTATTGCTTGAGGATAAGCAACGTGCAAGTGTGGGGATATTTGATAATGCTAAAAAGGAACATATATTTAGTATCAATATCCTTCCAATATGTAAAGCTTTTAGTTACTATTGTTCTATTTTTATGTAATAATCGTTTAAATAAATAAGTGCGAAGGCAAAAGAAGAAAACGACGATTTAAAGACGCAAATGACCAAAAAGCTCAAATGTATAAGATATAATTCAAGTGGTTCAATTTATTGATAAGAAACACCTAAAAATGACAAGAGTACAAGCCGCGAAAGGCAAAGTACAAGATATCTAAGCGTACGAAACGACGTTCGAAAATCCGGAACCGAGACATAAACCAAGTATCAACGTACGACTCAACGGAGCTAAAATTACAAGTCAACTATGCACAAGAATATAATATAATATATATATAATATTATAAAATTATATATTATTATATTATATATTATAATATTCAGCAGCCCACGTTTAACTCAATTTGGTGAGCTGGAATCCGAAGCTCCGCACTCGCAGAGCTGTAAGGCACAAAAGTACTGCACTCGCAGAGCTGTACAGTTCAAAGTGGGCCTATAAAAGCTCACGCATTCTGCTCGAATTCTACACACCTTTTTCCAATCTCTCAATCTCTATATGTAATATATTTATATTATAATTATAATTATAATTTAAGATTAATAATAAATTATGGTTTAGTTGGGTTATTGTAAGAAATGTTTTACGGGTTTTAAAGTCGGAGTTATGTCCGTGTAACGCTACGCGATTAATAACAACTGTAAGCTATGTTCTTCCTTTTTAAATTAATGTCTCGTAACTAAGTTATTATTATGCTTATTTGAGCCGAAGTAATCGTGGTGTTGGACTAAATATTTAAGACAGGGTTATTGGATTTTGTACCATAATTCGGGTTTGGACAAAAGACCGACACTTGTGGACATTGGACTATGAACTATTAATAGATGGGGGATATTGTCTAATCGAATGTCAACTCATTAGAATCTGTCGAACCTATTAGTTAATCTAATAATTATTAAATGATTATGCATGTCCTATTTAGTGACGTTTATACGACATCTTTTACGATCATTTAATTAATTATTCGGGTTGGGTAATTGATTATTCAAACTGATGAAGTGGGTATATTAATGTTCATATCTTATTAAAACAGGGGTGGATTACATACAAGGGTAATTGGTGTAATTGTTAACAAAGTATTAAAACCTTAGATTACACGCGGTCGATAACCTGGTGTAATTATTAAAAAAGTATTAAAACCTTGTTACAGTTCGAATCCCTAATTAGTTGGAATATTTGACTTCGGAAATAAGGTTAATTTGACGAGCATTTTATAATTATGACCGATGAACTATTATGGACAAAAACCAGATAGGTTTCAAATAATTCAGGACAAAGGACAATTAACTCAGAGTAATAAATTAAAATCAAAACATCAAACATCATGGTTACGGAAGTTTAAATAAGCATAATTGTTTTATTTCATATTCTATCGCACTTTTATTTACTGTCATTTTATTTATTGTCATTTTAATATTGTTATTTATTTTACGCACTTTAATTATCGTCATTTATCTTTATGCTTAATATTTAAAATCGACAAACTGGTCATTAAATGGTAAACCCCCTTTTATAATATTACTACCTATATATAATTATATATATTTGTATAAATATAGTTGTTAAAAATATAGTACGTAATCACTAGCTCCCTGTGGAACGAACCGAACTTACTAAAAACTACACTCCTCTACGATTAGGTACACTGCCTATAGTGTTGTAGCAAGGTTTAGGTATATCCCATAAATAAATAAATAAAACTTGTGTAAAATTGTATCGTATTTAATAGTATTTTGTAGTAAAATATAATCTATTTCGTACTCGTATTTCGTAATAAACAATAATAGTATTTCGTATACACCTCCGCTGCATCATCACATATCCATTTAATGGTTCGTGAATCATCGAGAACAGTCGAAGGGTAATTGGTTACATGAACATAGTTCAAAGTTTTTGAGATTTCAACATTACAGACTTTGCTTATCGTGTCGGAAATATATAAAGATCAAGTTTAAATTTGGTCGGAAATTTACGGGTTGTCACAATGCTGAGTTTCTAAATGGAACATGATGATTCACATATCATAACGTCATCATTTGCCATGTTACACGACTCTTGTATTCTACTTAACCTCTAAACATATCAAGAAAATATTTTCTTGATGATTCAGACTTTTCCGGATATTCTGGTAATTTGACAAATCAAATCGTGCTACTTCCTTTCCTTTCTACTTTGTATATTATGATAATTCGAAACTCCATACCTAAGAATTCTGGACCATTACTTGCGAAAAGAAAACAAAAGCATGAAGCTCCGAAATAGAAAGGGGGTATAAATCACAGCAAACAGAAAAGATCATTAACTGTAGATGTCAGTAAATATAGAAAGACAGAAGCAGAGATTTTGAAATATAAGGGAAGATATAAAGCCCAACAACAACCCAGAAATTACAAACCATATATGTCGACGCATATAGCAACATAAAGACACGGGAGAACTAAAAACACTATAAAACTAAGAGTATAGTATAAGTGAATAGATTCTTCCGGTGGTAGATGGAAGAGAAGAATGACAGATATGAAAGTAAGGAGTATATCAGGAATCAAAACTAGATAGAGCATATTGATGAATACTTTAAAGTATGAATTGAGGAGAAAAAATAGAAGGTGTGAGTTATGGAAATAAGAATACGAAGGGGGTGGATATATAGTAAAATATCGGACAGAGCAATCAAAACAGATTATCGCATTTAATCAAAGCGGATCCAAATTTTCTTAATTATCGAAGAATCAAATCTTATTACAAAGATTTTCACCAAATCTTTTGAACCCTAGAAGTCAATCCGATCTATATCAAAAGATATGACGAATCTACATTTACTCATTACACCCTTTTGAGATAGCTTCATTCGTACTCTTCACAAAATCAAATTATTTTGTCTATATTACTCGATGATGATAAAATTCTAATTTTCAGCTCGTATGCTTCATGAAAACATATTTAATGTCAACCATGATCATCCTAATCATATTTCAGGACGAAATTTCTTTAACGGGTAGGTACTGTGACAACCCGGAAATTTTTGACCAAATGTAAACTTGATCTTTATATTATTCCGACACGATAAGCAAAGTTTGTTAAGTTGAATCTCAAGAAGTGTAAACTGTATTCATACATTCATTTAACCTCGACCAAATACTGACGATTCACAAACCATTATATGAACGGATATGATTTTACATGTATATGTGTATATGTTGTAACTTTAAAACATTAACAAAGTATTAGATGAATAATACTTTACATGATCGTATTTGTTTCAAAATATATTTAATATTTATCGACGGAAATAAAAGATAATATCAAATGATTGAATTATCAGATACATTGTGATTATGATTACGGGTTTCTGTTATGAGGTCCACTATGATTTGAGAAATCTATTCTTTTTAACGATATTCAGAATAATTGGTAAAGTGATCTTCATATGAGAACAATGTGTCAAATAACGAAAATTAGACAAAAGTTAGTGGAAGACTAGATTTCATAATAATCAATTGATTTAGTTACAAGTGTACGAAAATGTTTTTCGATATAATGGAACTTGATTATTAAAATATCCTTGTTTAAATAACGTGAATTAGAATATTAATTGTTATTATTATTATCTGTTTCATTAATATTAGATATTAAAATTCGTATAATTAATGTTATTATGATTCTTTATATATTTAATATGCAAATATATAGATATATATGAAATTTTATATAAGTTATTATATTATCAAAATTATTAATATTATTATTATCAACAATATTATGATAAGTAGTATTATTATTGGCATTAATAAACATATTATTGTTATCGTTTTATTATGATTAGTGTTATTATTAGAAATTATTATTAAGAATTATTATTATGAATTATTATCATTATCATTATTATAATTATTAGAAAATAATACAATTTAGTATTATTATTAATATTATTAAAAATCATTTTTTTATTTATTGATAAAGATAATATTAATATTATTATTATTAATTATATTATTACTAATACTAATAGTAATTTAATTATTATTAATATAATTATAAATATTAATTATTAATAATATTCATATAAAATCGTATAACTAGATTCAGGATCAGAAATCGGTTTCACATCACTTTCCATCTGTATATAATTGATCCAATTCGTACAAATTTTGATTTAATCACTGGAACACATCCAAATTTGGTTAGGAATCGTACACCACTTTTATTTTTTTAAATTAGGATTTAATCATTGGAACACATCTAAATTTGGTTAGGAATCGTACGCCACTTTTATTATTTTATTTTATTTTATTTTCTGTTCCTGATATTGAAACCTGTCGAGCAAATTGGATATATAATAGTAACATCACCATCAGCCCGTAGTATGATATTGTCCGCTTTGGACACAAGCCGATCACCGACGGGCTACCCGCGCACGAGTACAACCCCGGATCGCACTTCTACCTCACGGATTTGCTTCTCGGGTAAACACCCTCAAAACGCGTCATACCAGAAGAGGTATCCACACCCTTATAAGGAGTGCTTTGTTTTCCTCTCCCACCAATGTGGGACGAGTCTGTTACAATAATAAACGAATTGCTCAATGATTTTGATAATCACACTAAATTCTCTCATCAACATTATCATTTATCAATCTTAATTACTTCAGTTTAATTGAATTAATCAGAAAAAGAAGCAACGAGCAGGTTCTGCCCTATTTATAAACAAATTCTTCAATTCTTCAAATTCTTAACTATTTTAAAAATCTATTAAAGCTGTTATGTTAGAAATCTTTGGTTTAAACTGTCTGGAAAGTTTCAACTCCCAATTCCTTCTATTAATCAAGAATTTTCGAGTCAAACTTATTTCTTAAAAAGTCAAACGTTTTGTTCTTGAAGAAATCGATAGCGTATTCATGTTTCAAGTTAAATTGAGAATTCAAAAAGATTTTATGATTGATTTAGCACCATTTTCATGTTATAATTTTAATCTAAAACGATCAGAAAGTTAAAGTTTGATTTGATGTTCATAGCTCTATTGACTGTGACATTCAATATCATAAATTTGAATGAATTTTAAAAATGTAGAAATGCAGTTGTGTTGGGAATCTATTACTCAAAGTATCTGGAAATTTACAAGTTCCAATTTATCGTATTAGTTGTTAATTGTCGAGTCAAAGTTTAAAGTCGAAAAGTCAAAGAAGTTGTTCATAGCAAAATTCGAATCGATTTCGATGTTTTTTGTTAAATTGATTATTTGAGAAGTTCCTAGGGGTGTTTTGAAACATAATTCATGTTATAAAAATTGTCCAAAACGTTTGAAAAATCAAAATCAAGATTATGGTAGTCGTGGTATTCATGAACTGATATAGTAGGTTTCTGTTAACTTTTTTTTTGATATAATTAAATCAATACACATTACAGATCAATTACAGTAGGATTTTAAACTTTATTTCAAATATAAATTTATTGTTGGATTGAGAATTGGATCCCTTGATCGATCAAATAAACTGAGGAATTGGAATATATATAACAGAATAGTTACACGGGTTAAATAATTATGGTTGTAAAGTAAATCGGAAAATGGGCAGTAGTTCAGCTGGTCTAGACGTGTTCGGGTGTATGAGAGGTCGCGGGTTCGAGCCCCGGCGTGGGCTATTCTTTTTAGAAAAGCTTATAAAAGGGGTATACACTTTTATATTTTCATTTTCATTATTATTATTATTATTATCATTATTATTAATATTATTATTATTATTATTATTATTATTATTATTATTATTATTATTATTATTATTATTATTAAAAGTATTAGTTACCATTTATTATAATTAACATAATTATAATTACAATTATAGCTATTATTATTAATATTGTTATTATTAATATTATTACCATTAATGGTATTATTATTATAATTAATATTATATTTAGTAATAAGATTGTTATTGTTATTAGGTATTAGGAAATATTATCAAAAGTATTATTTTCATTATCATAATTCTTAAACTTTTCTTTTTATTAAAACTTACTGTTATTAACATTATTATTATTATTGTTATTATTATTATTACTATTATTAGTGAAAGGATTATTATTATAGATATTATAGTTATTAATATTATTACTACTGTCATTAAAATTATTAAAATCATTATCATAACTATCATTAACAGTAAAATTAATATTTTTACAATTATTATTATTATTATCACCATTATTATCACTAATAGAATTAATAACATTATTACCTTTAGTAATGAAATTAAGTATTATAATCATTATTATTTTTATCATATTTAATATAATTTTAGTATTGTTATAATTACTATTTTTAACAAACAAATGATATATATACATGTATATAAAGATACTTAATATATATGACATAACAAAATGAATATATAAAACATATACATATTAATAATATAAATATGATATAACTAATAAATTTATGCATATATATATATATATATATATATATATATATATATATATATTTGTTAAATTACAAGTACATGGTTTAATATATATATACGAATGATATAGGTTCGTGAATCTGAGGCCAAACCTGCACTTGTTCAGTGCCGTCATATGCATAATTGCTACGAAATACAGTATCGTGAGTTTCATTACTCCCTTTTTATATATATTTTTGGGACTGAGAATACATGCGCTGCTTGTATAACTGTTTTATGAAATAGACACAAGTACTTGAAACTACATTCTATGGTTGAATTATTATACTGGATATCACCCTTTTAGCTTGGTAGCCTAATGTAGTGACCCGAACTTTTCCATGTTTATATATATTAAATGAAATTGATATTTACATGATTAAATATTTCCAACATGTTAAGCAATCAAAGTTGTTAAGACTTGATTAATTGAAACGGATTTTATGTTAACATTTGACCACCCAGTTTGTCCGACGATTCACGAACGTTAAAACTTGTAAAAATGACATGATATATATATATATATATATATATATATATATATATATATATATATATATATATATATATATATATATATATATATATATATATATATATATATGGACATATATATGGTTAACATGAGATTATGATAAGTAAGTATCTCACTAAGTATATTAACAATGTGTGATATACATAAAAAATGAGAATATAGAATTATGAAGCTCGAAACGATATACATAACGATTATCGTTATAACAACGTCTTACTAAATACATATGTATTGTATTAAGATATTGATGTACTGTATTTAACATGATAAAATGATAATTAAGTATATCATTGAGTGTATTAATAATGAACTATACAAGTAAGATGAGACTACTAACTTAAGGATTTCGAAACAATATATATATATGTAACGATTATCGTTGTAATAGTATTTTAACATATATATATATATATATGATGTTAAGATATATTCATACACCATGTTATCATGTTAAAATAACAATTTAACATCTCATTTAAGTATAATAACAATGAATTAATTTCATTTAACAAGATCGTTAACTTAAAGGTTTCAAAACAACACTTACATGTAACGACTAACGATGACTTAACGACTCAGTTAAAATGTATATACATGTAGTGTATTTAGATGTATTAGTACACTTTTGAAAGACTTAAAGACACATATCAAAGTACTTCTACTTAATAAAAATGCTTACAATTACATCCTCATTCATTTTCATCAATAATTCTACTCATATGCAACCGTATTCGTACTCGTACAATACCCAGCTCCTAGATGTACACACTATTGGTATATTGTAATGACCCGCACTTTTTCGATCGTTCTATACTTATAAGATTAATATTTACATAAATTAAGCCTTACCAACATGATAAGCAATCCAAATTGTTGCGATTTATGTTTTTGAAAAGAGTTTTACACAACGTTTGACCGTCTAGTTTGACCGATGATATCACGAACTATATAACATATGATAATTATACGTTTGTGTATATATATGTATATATACATATTTAACATGATCTAAGAATGTTTTAATACCTCATTTTGTATTAATAACAATAAGTTATAAGTATATTTTGAAACTACTAACTTAAGTTTTTAAAACAATAACCATACGTAACGTTTTTTGATATAAATACTTATGACCTATAATGTTTATACATATATCGTATATATAATGTATTTAATCACTTTTTAAGGACTTAAATACATAAAACAATATAAGTATATTCACAAAAGATAGCTATATTTGAATTCTCATTCCATTTTTCACAAGATTTCTATACGTATATCTACGGTATATGTACTCGTATCATACCTAGCTTCTATACGTATTTACTATTGGTATATACACATCAAATCACCACCAATCAGCCCTTGTTCATGCCCTAGGTATAAGGTAATTGAATTTGAAGGATAGCTTGACTAATTACATAAAATTACAACTTGAAATTTTGTCCATGTCTACCCTTGATTCACGTTTTTAAGGAGTATCCAAGGATCATCATTTTGATTCATTTTACTTCAACTTTCTAGCCAAAACACACACATACTTAGAAGCCTTAAAACCCTTAATCAATTCAGCAAAGTTACCATGAAGATCTAGCTTCAAAAACATCACTTAATCACCATAAGAAAACCCTTACAAAAACACTTCAAGAATCCTTCCAAGAACACAAGTTTACTTCCAATTTTTCATTCAACTCCATCACTCTTTTGGTTCTAGGTTTTTACTCCTCTTTTACAGCAATCTTGTCCAAGTAACTTGAGGTAGTAACTTTGTTCATAACCTTATTCGATTCATATATATATAGCTATCTTATTTTATGGTATAAAATTTTAACAACAAGAACATAGTTTGAATGTTTTCAAACTTGTTTGCAAACTAAATAGATCCTTCTAACTTAACTTTTAAAATACTTCAAGACCTGTAATATATCATAAATATATTCTAATTTAACAAGGTATAACTTGGTTTTTTCAAAGAACACCTTAAAAACTGTTTTTACGACGTCGGAGTGCAACCGGGGGCTGTTTTGGGTTGGATAATTAAAAACTATCTTGAACCTTGAATTGGAGGTTTATTTTCTGGAAAAATGATATTTACTATGAATATGATAACACATAAAAATTTCATGATTTAACTCAAAGTATAAGTATTTTTAGAAAAATAATCATTTAAGGTTGTTTACATGATGGAAAATGATTAACTTCATAAGTTTCACCAAAGTTTGACCTATGACCTGTGATTTCGAATACAAACTAAGGTATTTACAGTTCATATTCTTAAAGAAGGACTCGATCCAAGGAAGTGGCAAGTTGAACCAACGAAAACGGAGTTGTAACGAAGAAACTATGACCAAAACAAAATCGGATATCCAAGACTAGTTTAGCCACGAAAATAATTGGAGAAAAATTAAATAAATCACATCTTTTTAAAATAACATGATATTTTATATATATGTACTCATAATTTAATTTTATATATTTCATGATCACCCGTAAACAATACGAGAAGATTAATCATAAGATCCCATGATTGTACGCAACACGTCATTTGACAACACCGGTACTTTATGTACGCAACACGTCATTTGACAACACCGGTACCGTGGGTCAAGATTAATCCCGACCAATATGAATACGATGGGGGTTTTATTTATTTCGATGGGGGTTTTATTTAATTATTAAAACACCTAAAAATGAACCATTAAAATTAAATTACTAACTACGGACTAAGAAGACATAAAAAGTATTATAAGTATATATATGTGACGATTGTTTAAAATAAAAATATATTGATATATTATATATGGATAGGTTCGTGATATCAACCGGAGACCAAGTCAAAATATATATCTTCAAGGCAAAAGTGAGTATATAGTCCCACTTTTAAACTCTAAGTATTTCGGGATGAGAATACATGTATTTTATGTTTTACGTTATGGACACAAGTAACTGAAAAATATATTCTACGTTGAGTTGTACCACTGGCATACTTCCCTGTAGCTTGGTAACTATTATTTACAGCGGTATTGTAAACGCGAATCCTGTTGATAGATCTATCGGGCCTGACAACCCCAACCGGACTGGACGACCAGTATTCAACAGTTGCACAGTACTTCGTTCGTAACTACACTTGGTACGGTGTAGTAAGATTTCATAATAAAGGGAATATGCGACGTGATTAAATGTTAAGTATGGTTACCAAGTGCTCAACCACTTAGAATATTTTTATTAAAATGTTTACATATGAAATCTTGTGGTCTATATTTATATCGCTGCCGGCATTAAACCTATATCTCACCAACTTTATGTTGACGTTTTAAACATGTCTATTCTCAGGTGATAACTAAAAGCTTCCACTGCAACATGTTGATTTTAAGCAAGATCTTGAGTATGCATATTTGTGTCAAAAATAAAACTGCATATCGGAGGATTTGTAATGTAAAATATGTTGGAAATCATATTGTTATCATCACATGTAAAGTTTGTAAGTCTAAGATTATCGCTAAACGATAATCATCTTTATATTGTCTAAAGCTTGTATTAAAATAAGAGTTATGGTTTGTAATGTAAAATAAATGCAGTTGTTCTTTTAAAAATGTCGCATATAGAGGTCAATACCTCGCAATGAAATCATACGTTATCTAACTCGTTCTTATGGTTAAGGACGGGTTATGACATATATACACATAAAAATCTACTCTTTAGCAGTCTTAAATGATTAAGGAACATGTGGAACCAACCATTTGTCAACTAGCATGAATTATTTAGCCAGAAAACAAACTTAAGAATCTTTTCTTTCTTTATAATGAGTAAAAACGTTTTTATGATTTCACCTCATTTTTCCATTCCATTTTCTCATACTTACACTCCAAATTCTCTCTCAAAATACTCCTAACATCATACTTGATCATCTCCAAACATTTTCACCATCTTTTATCTTCAATTACAAGCTTTAATCATCATAAAAACAACCATTCAAGAACACTTCAATAAATCTTTCAAACTTGCTAGATCACTTCCAAGCTTTCTAATCCATTCCAAGTAATCATATAAGATCAAGAAACCTTTGTTATTTACAGTAGGTTATCTTTCTTATTCAAGGTAATATTCATATTCAAACTTTGATTCGATTTCTATAACTATAAACTATCTTAATTCGAGTAAAAATTTTACTTGAACTTGTTTTTGTGTCATGATCCTACTTCAAGAACTTTCAAGCCATCCAAGATCCTTTAAAGCTAGATCATTTCTTGTCACTTCCAGTAGGTTTACCTACTAAACTTGAGGTAGTAATAATGTTCATAACATCATTCGATTCATATATATATAACTATCTTATTCGAAGATTTAAACTTGTAATCACTAGAACATAGTTTAGTATATTCTAAACTTGTTCGCAAACAAAGTTAATCCTTCTAACTTAACTTTTAAAATCAACTAAACACATGTTATATATCTATATGATATGCTAACTTAATGATTTAAAACCTGGAAACACGAAGAACACCGTAAAATCGGATATACGCCGTCGTAGTAAAACGGGGGCTGTTTTGGTTTGGATAATTAAAAACTATGATAAACTTTGATTTAAAAGCTATTCTTCTGGGAAAATGATTTTTATTATGAACATGAAACTATATCATGGTTAAACTCAAAGTGGAAGTATGTTTTCCAAAATGGTCAACTAGACGTCGTTCTTTCGACTGAAATGACTACCTTTACAAAAATGACTTGTAATCTATATTTCTGACTATAAACTTATACTTTTTCTGTTTAGATTCATAAACTTAAGTTCAATATGAAACCATAGCAACTTGAATCACTTAAAACGGATTTAAAACGAAGAAGTTATGGGTAAAACAAGATTGGATAATTTTGCTTGTTGTAGCTACGTGAAATTTGTAACAAATCTATACAAATCATAACTTAACTAACTTATATTGTATTATACATGTATCCTAACATATATTATGTAATCTTGGGATACCATAGACACGTATACAATGTTTTGACATATCTTATCAACCCATCTATATATATTATTTGGAACAACCATAGACACTCTATATGCAGTAATGTTTAAGTTAGCTATACAGGGTTGAGGTTGATTCCAAAATAATATATATACTTTGAGTTGTGATCGAGTCTGAGACTTGTAGACACTGGATCGTGGATTGATTCGAGATAATATATATATTGATTTATTTCTGTACATCTAACTGTGGACAACTAGTTGTAGGTTACTAACGAGGACTGCTGACTTAATAAACTTAAATCGTTAAAATGTAATAAAAATGTTGTGAATGTATTTTGATCATACTTTGATATATATATACATATTTGTTATAGGTTCGTGAATCGATCCGTGGCCAAGTCTTAAATTTCCGACGAAGTAAAAATCTGTGAAAGTGAGTTATAGTCCCACTTTTAAAATCTAATATTTTTGGGATGAGAATACATGCAGCTTTATAAATATTTTACAAAATAGACACAAGTACGCGAAACTACATTCTATGGTTGGATTATTAAACCGAATATTGCCCCTTCAATTCTGGTAGCCTAAGAATTAGGGAAATGGCCCCTAATTGACGCGAATCCTAAATATAGATCTATTGGGCCTAACAACTCCCATTCAAGTTATGAATGGCTTTAGTACTTCGATTTATATGGTGATTGCGATTGCCAATTTATGACATACTTGCGAGTATGCGGGGAATATTCTATATGCATTAAAGTTAATGTCGGTTATCAGGTGTACATCATATGAATGATTTTTATACACTTGTGAGTGTAAGATTATTGAATAAATGAAATCTTGTGGTCTATTATTACGATTTGATAAATATATAGGTTAAACCTATAACCCACCAACATTTTTGTTGATGTTTTAAGCATGTTTATTTTCAGGTGATTATTAAGAGCTTCCGCTGTTGCATGCTAAATAAAGATAGGATTGGAGTCTACATGCTTGTATAATATTGTTTAAAAACTGCATTCAAAGACTTAAGTTGTTGTGTAATATTATTGTAAACCATTATGTAATGGTCGTGTGATAACGTTATATTTTAGATTATCATTATTTGATAATCTTCGTAATGTTTTTAAACCTTTATCGATAAAATAAAGGTTATGGTTTGTTTTTAAAAATAGAATGAAGTCTTTGAAAAACGTCTCATATAGAGGTCGAAACCTCGCAACGAAATCAATTAATATGAAACGTTTATAATCGATATGAACGGGACATTTCAGTTGGTATCAGAGCGTTGGTCTTAGAGAACCAGAAATTACATTAGTGTGTCTTATTGAGTTTGTTAGGATGCATTAGTGAGTCTGGACTTCGACCATGTTTTTCTTTAAAAACTATTGCTTAACACTTTTTGTTGGAAACTACATATTGTTAACATGTAAATATTATGTGCTATATTAATCTCTTAACGTGTTTGATATTGTGTGATAGATGTCTACCTCTAGTAAAAATCCCATCAATTCACCTAATAATAATGAAGAGTCGAATATATTTTGAGAAGATTCACAAATTCCCGAAGAGGAACCGGAAGAAGAGGAACCGAAAGAAGAGGAACCGGAAGAAGAGGTTCCGGAGGAGGAAATATTAGGAACCCCAGAAAAACTAATAAATAAAAAAAAAATCCTCAACCAATAGACCAAAGTTAAAAATGGTCAATGGTGTTTCCGCCGAGGAAGCAAAATATTGGGAAAATTACCAATTTTCTGATGAATCGGATCCCGACGAGGATTCCGATGATGTTATAGAAATTACCCCGACCCAATTTGAAAAGGTAAAAGAAAATAATAAGGGAAAAGGCATCAAAATAGAGAAACCTAATTCCAACCCCGATGACCTCTATGTTAATATGAAATATCCCGATGGAAAATACCGTCAACACCCGTATTTCCTAAATTTTAGCTATAACCCGAGAACATCTAAGCCACCAGGTTTTTCTAGACAATTTGTGAAAAGAACGGCTCGTATTAGGGGAGCACCATATATCCCTAGGAAATTAGCGAAACAAACCAAGTCCGAAGAAGACAAAAACAATTGAGTCGGAATAAAGAGTTGTAATCATGCGTTGTAATATATGTAATATAGTGTGCTTGTGCTTTTATGATATATGTAAAAATTACTTGTATTGTTTGTTAAGTATCTTTTATGAATCTAACCCTCGTTTATTTTTACAGTATAAAAACACAAAATGGATGTTATGGATAGACAACCAAAAATTTTAGAAGACCTACCCGGGGACATGATTGATGAAATCTTGTCTAGATTCGGTCAGAATTCGTCAGAACAATTATTTACAGCAAAATTAGTTTGTAGAACATTTGAAGAACGTTCCAGGCATGCCTTAGTTTATAAAAGGTTTTCTTTTGAAAGATGGGGTATATCACATTGGGGAGACCTTAAGTTACGCCGTGTTTTCTTTAAAGCGTTAAATGCGGGGAACCCAAGTGCAATTTTACGCTACGGGTTAAGAACCTATTTTGACTCAACATATCCCAACATAGGACTTCGTGCTTTAGAAAGAGCTTCTAACATGCAACATAAAGAAGCATGTTATGCTTACGGGTTAGTGATGTTCGCTTCTCACCAAAGTGGGAAAAAGAACATCGGATTACAACTTTTAAATAAAACCTTCCCACAAGTGACGGATTCGGTAGTTGGGGTGAGAACCAAGGTTTTTAGATTGTTACGGGGCTGTTGAGCATTACGAAACCCTCGTCCTTTTGACAACGTTACAACATGCTGCCTAGCTAACGGTCACAATGGTTATCTGCCACATAAACAAGGATGGGAAATAATATTAGTACAACCAGAATGCATGACTTGTTTCTGGACTTATGAATTACGTGTCTTTATTGCCTTTGTTGAACGACTTGCGTATTAACTAGAATTGTCTTCGAAACTACTTTGTATCAAAGTTATTGTGTGCTATATTTTATGCTATATGTAAGATAGTGGTATTGTAAATTTGTAAAATATTGTATAAAAGTTTGAACGTGAAATTTATTGTAATCAGTTTTTCATATAGAATTGTAGTAGTTGAATTGTATGTTAGCTACTAAGTATGAACTTAACGGGTAGGTACTACCCGAATTAAAACTTATAAAATGCTAATATGAAGAAAAATCTTTTATAAATAAGTTCATATTATGCTACGAAATACTATTGACTACTCTTAATATTCTATATGATTAACTCATTTCTTTTGGCTATTTTTGAAGGAAATGGCACCGACTACTCGACACACCATGAATATGAGTGAAGAAGAATTCCGTACCTTTCTTGTTGCGAACAAAGCCGCAGTGCAGGCTGCAATGCAAAATAACAACAATAACTCTGGATCTAGCAGTGGAACTAATTCCACAAGAAATCGTGTAGGATGCTCCTACAAAGAATTCACTGCCTGTAAACCTCTAGAATTCGATGGAACTGAAGGACCAATCGGATTGAAATGGTGGACCGAGAAGGTCGAATCGGTGTTTGCCATAAGTAAGTGCACTGAAGAAGACAAAGTAAAGTACGCTACGCATACCTTCACAGGTACTGCGTTAATATGGTGGAACACCTATCTCGAGCAGGTGGGACAAGATGCTGCTTACGCACTACCGTTGTCAGCATTCAAACACTTAATGAACGAGGAGTACCATCCCAGAAACGAGGTCAATAAGCTCAAGGTAGAGCTTAGAGGGTTATGAACATAAGCGTTTGATATTACCACGTACGAACGACGATTCACAGAGTTGTGCCTATTGTGTCCGGGAGCGTTCGAAGATGAAGAAGAGAAGATCGACGCATTTGTAAAAGGGTTATCAGAAAGAATTCAAGAAGATGTGAGTTCACACGAACCCGCCTCCATACAAAAGGCAAGTCGAATGGCTCATAAACTCATAAATCAGATTGAGGGAAGAATTAAAGAGCAGGCGGCCGAAGAAGCCAACACGAAATAAGTCAAGAGGAAGTGGGAAGAAAATAGTGACAAGAGTCACCAATACAACAACAACAACAACAACAACAACAACAACAACAACAACAACAACAACAACAATAATTGCAATTACAAACGCAATAACTACCACTACAACCGCAACTTTAACCGCAACAACAATAACAACCCCAACAACAACTACAGCAACTGTTCTAACAATAACAACAACCGCAACAACAACAATCCCAACAATAACAACCAGAGGCAGAAACCATGCTAGAGGTGTGAAGGATACCATCTGACTGGGCTTTGTACGACATCGTGTACTAAGTGTAATAGAAAGGGTCATGGTACGACGAAGTGTGAAGTTTACGGACCAAAGGCTAACAAGAATAAAGGAACAAATAATGTCGGAATAAATAATACCGCCATTATTTGTTATGGATGTGGGAAGCCGGGTCATATCAGAAACGAATGCCCAAATCAGGGGAATACTAATGGACAGGGCCGCGGAAGAGTTTTCAATATTAATACGGCAGAAGCGCAAGAAGACCCGGAGCTTGTTGCGGGTACATTTCTTATTGACAATAAATCTGCTTATGTTTTATTTGATTCGGGTGCGGATAGAAGCTATATGAGTAAAGATTTTTGTGCTAAATTAAGTTGTCCATTGATGCCTTTAGATAATAAATTTTTACTCGAATTAGCAAACGGTAAATTAATTACAGCAGATAATATATGTCGGAATCGAGAAATTAAACTGGTTAGCGAAACGTTTAAGATTGATTTGATACCAATAGAGTTAGGGAGTTTTGATGTGATAATTGGCATGGACTGGTTGAAAGAGGTGAAAGCAGAAATCGTTTGTTACAAAAATGCGATTCACATTATGCGAGAAAAAGGAAAAGCCTTAATGGTGTACGGAGAAAAGAGCAATATGAAGCTAAATCTTATTAGTAATTTGAAGCCACAAAAACTAATAAGAAAAGGTTGCTATGATGTTCTAGCACATGTCGAGAAAGTACAAACCGAAGAAAAGAACATCGATGATGTTCCCGTCACAAAAGAATTTCCCGATGTATTTTCGAAAGAATTACCGGGACTACCTCTACACTGATCCGTTGAATTTCAAATAGATCTTGTACCGGGAGCTGCACCAATAGCTCGTGCTCCATACAGACTCGCACCCAGCGAAATGAAGGAACTCCAGAGTCAATTACAAGAACTTTTAGAGCGTGGTTTCATTCGACCAAGCACATCACCGTGGGGTGCTCCTGTTTTGTTTGTCAAAAAGAAAGATGGTACATTCAGGTTGTGTATCGACTACCGAGAGTTGAACAAAGTCACCATCAAGAACCGTTACCCACTACCACGAATCGACGACTTATTTGATCAACTACAAGGCTCGTCAGTTTATTTGAAGATTGATTTACGTTCCGGGTATCATCAAATGCGGGTGAAGGAGGATGATATTCTGAAGACTGCTTTTAGAACTCGTTACGGTCATTATGAGTTTATGGTTATGCCGTTTGGATTGACTAATGCACCGGCTGTGTCCATGGACCTTATGAACCGAGTGTGTGGACCATATCTTGACAAGTTTTTCATTGTTTTCATTGATGACATACTTATTTACTCAAAGAATGATCAAGAGCATGAAGAACATTTGAGAAAAGTGCTAGAATTATTGAAGAAGGAAAAATTGTACGCTAAATTTTCAAAGTGTGCATTTTGGTTGAAAGAAGTTCAATTCCTCGGACATATAGTGAGCAAAGAAGGTATTCAAATTGATCCGGCAAAGATTGAAACCGTTGAGAAGTGGGAAACACCGAAAACTCCTACGCATATACGCCAATTTTTAGGATTGGCTGGTTACTACAGAAGATTCATCCAAGATTTTTCCAAAATAGCAAAACCCTTGACTGCATTAACGCATAAAGGGAAGAAATTTGAATGGAAGGATGAACAAGAGAAAGCGTTTCAGTTGTTGAAGAAAAAGTTAACTACGGCACCTGTATTGTCATTGCCTAAAGGGAATGATGATTTTGTGATATATTGTGACGCCTCAAAGCAAGGCCTCGGTTGTGTATTGATGCAACGAACGAAGGTGATTGCCTATGCGTCCAGACAATTGAAGATTCACGAGCAAAATTATACGACTCATGATTTGGAATTGGGTGCTGTTGTTTTTGCATTAAAGACTTGGAGGCACTACTTATATGGGGTCAAAAGTATTATATATACCGACCACAAGAGTCTCCAACATATATTTGATCAGAAACAACTGAACATGAGGCAGCGTAGGTGGATTGAGTTGTTGAATGATTACAATTTTGAGATTCGTTACCACCCGGGGAAGGCGAATGTGGTAGCCGACGCTTTGAGTAGAAAGGACAGAGAACCTATGCGGGTAAAAGCTATGAATATAATTATTCGTAATAACCTTACTACTCAAATAAAGGAGGCACAACAGGGAGTTTTAAAAGAGGGAAATTTGAAGAATGAAATACCCAAAGGATCGGAGAAACATCTTAATGTTCGGGAAGACGAAACCTGATATAGGGCTGAAAGAATTTGGGTACCAAAGTTTGGAGATGTGAGAGAAATGGTACTTAAGGAAGCACATAAAACCAGATATTCAATACATCCCGGAGCGGGAAAGATGTACAAAGACCTCAAGAAACACTTTTGGAGGCCGGGTATGAAAGCCGATATTGCTAAATACGTAGGAGAATGTTTGACGTGTTCTAAGGTCAAAGCTGAACATCAGAAACCATTAGGTCTACTTCAACAACCTAAAATCCCGGAATGGAAATGGGAAAACATTACCATGGATTTCATTACTAAATTGCCAAGGACTGCAAGTGGTTATGATACTATTTGGGTAATAGTCAACCGTCTCTTGCCATGGATTTCATTACCATGGATTTCATTACTAAATTGCCAAATCAGCACACTTTTTGCCAATGAGAGAAGATGATAAAATGGAGAAGTTGGCACGTTTATACTTGAAGGAAGTCGTCTCCAGACATGGAATACCAGTCTCTATTATCTCTAATAGGGATGGCAGATTTGTTTCAAGATTCTGGCAGACGTTGCAACAAGCATTGGGGACTCGCCTAGACATGAGTACTGCCTATCACCCACAAACTGACGGGCAAAGTGAAAGGACCAAACAAACCCTTGAAGACATGCTACAAGCATGTGTCATTGATTTTGGAAACAGTTGGGATCAACATCTACCGTTAGCAGAATTTTCCTACAACAATAGTTACCATTCGAGTATTGAGATGGCGCCGTTTGAGGCACTTTATGGTAGAAAGTGCAGGTCTCTGATTTGTTGGAGTGAAGTGGGGGATAGACAGATTACAGGTCCAGAAATTCTCCAAGAAACTACAAAGAAAATCATTCAAATTCAACAACGGTTAAAAACCGCCCAAAGTCGGCAAAAGAGCTACACGGACATTAAGAGAAAATATATAGAATTTGAGATTGGAGAAATGGTCATGCTTAAGATTTCACCTTGGAAAGGTGTTGTTCGATTCGGTAAACAGGGGAAACTAAATCCAAGGTACATTGGACCATTCAAGATTATAGATCGTGTCGGACCAGTAGCTTACCGACTTGACTTACCTCAACAACTCACCACGGTACATAATACTTTTCATGTCTCGAATCTGAATAAATGTTTTGCTAAAGAAGATCTCACTATTCCGTTAGACGAAATCCAAATCAATGAAAAACTTCAATTCATTGAAGAACTCGTCGAAATAATGGATCGTGAGGTTAAAAGACTTAAGCAAAATAAAATACCAATCATTAGGGTTCAATGGAATGCTCGTAGAGGACCCGAGTTCGCCTGGGAGCATGAAGATCAGATGAAGTTGAAATACCCACACTTATTTCCAGAAGATGCGTCAACACCTTCAACTGCTTAAAATTTCGGGATGAAATTTATTTAACGGGTAGGTACTGTAGTGACACGAACTTTTCCATATTTATATATATTAAATGAAATTGATATTTACATGATTAAATGTTTCCAACATGTTAAGAAATCAAACTTATTAAAACTTGATTAATTGAAACGGATTTTGTGTAAACATTTGACCACCCAGTTTGTCCGACGATTCACGAACGTTAAAACTTGTAAAAATGACATGATGATATATATATGGAAATATATATGGTTAACATGAGATTATGATAAGTAAGTATCTCAATAAGTATATTAACAATGTGTAATATACATAAAAAATGAGAATATTGAATTATGAAGCTCGAAACGATATACATAATGATTATCGTTATAACAACGTCTTACTAAATACATATGTATTGTATTAAGATATTGATGTACTATATTTAACATTATAAAATGATAATTAAGTATATCATTGAGTGTATTAACAATGAACTATACAAGTAAGATGAGACTACTAACTTAAAGATTTCGAAACAATATATATATGTAACGATTATCGTTGTAATAGTATTTTAACATATATATATATATTTATATATATATATATATATATATATATATATATATATATATATATATATATATATATATATATATATATGATGTTAAGATATATTCATACACCATTTTATCATGTTAACATAACAATTTAACATCTCATTTAAGTATAATAACAATGAATTAATTACATTTAACAAGATCGTTAACTTAAAGGTTTCAAAACAACACTTACATGTAACGACTAACGATGACTTAACGACTCAGTTAAAATGTATATACATGTAGTGTATTTAGATGTATTAGTACACTTTTGAAAGACTTCAAGACACATATCAAAGTACTTCTACTTAACAAAAATGCTTACAATTACATCCTCATTCATTTTCATCAATAATTCTACTCATATGCAACCGTATTCGTACTCGTACAATACCCAGCTCCTAGATGTACACACTATTGGTATATACACAAAAAATATGCTCCTTAGCAGCCTTAAATGATTAAGGAACATTTGAAACCAACCATTTGTCAACTAGCATGAATTATTTAGCAAGAAAACAAACTTAAGAATCTTTTCTTTCTTTATAATGAGTAAAAACGTTTTTATGATTTCACCTCATTTTTCCATTCCATTTTCTCATACTTACACTCTAAATTCCCTCTCAAAATACTCCTAACATCATACTTGATCATTTCTAATCATTTTCACCATCTTTTATCTTCAATTACAAGCTTTAATCATCATAAAAACAACCATTCAAGAACACTTCAATAAATCTTTCAAACTTGCTAGATTACTTCCAAGCTTTCTAATTCATTCCAAGTAATCATCTAAGATCAAGAAACCTTTGTTATTTATAGTAGGTTATCTTTCTTATTCAAGGTAATATTCATATTCAAACTTTGATTCGATTTCTATAACTATAAACTATCTTAATTCGAGTAAAAATCTTACTTGAACTTGTTTTTGTGTCATGATCCTACTTCAAGAACTTTCAAGCCATCCAAGATCCTTTGAAGCTAGATAATTTTTTGTCACTTCCAGTAGGTTTACCTACTAAACTTGAGGTAGTAATGATGTTCATAACATCATTCGATTCATATGTATATAACTATCTTATTCGAAGATTTAAACTTGTAATTACTAGAATATAGTTTAGTATATTCTAAACTTGTTCGCAAACAAAGTTAATCCTTCTAACTTAACCTTTAAAATCAACTAAACACATGTTCTATATCTATATGATATGCTAACTTAATGATCTAAAACCTGGAAACACGAAGAACACCGTAAAACCGGATATACGCCGTCGTAGTAAAACCGGAGGCTGTTTTGGTTTGGATAATTAAAAACTATGATAAACTTTGATTTAAAATCTATTCTTCTGGGAAAATGATTTTTCTTATAAACATGAAACTATATCATGGTTAAACTCAAAGTGGAAGTATGTTTTTCAAAATGGTCATCTAGACGTCGTTCTTTCGACTGAAATGACTACCTTTACAAAAATGACTTGTAATCTGTATTTCTGACAATAAACTTATATTTTTTATGTTTAGATTCATAAACTTAAGTTCAATATGAAACCATAGCAACTTGAATCACTCAAAACGGATTTAAAATTAATAAGTTATGGGTAAAACAAGATTGGATAATTTTGCTTGTTGTAGCTACGTGAAATTTGTAACAAATCTATACAAATCATAACTTAACCAACTTATATTGTATTATACATGTATCCTAACATATATTATGTAATCTTGGGATACCATAGACACGTATACAATGTTTTAACATATCATATCGACCCATCTATATATATTATTTGGAACAACCATAAACACTCTATATGCAGTAATGTTTGAGTTAGCTATACAGGGTTGAGGTTGATTCCAAAATAATATATATACTTTGAGTTGTGATCGAGTCTAAGACTTGTAGACACTGGGTCGTGGATTGATTCGATATAATATATATATTGATTTATTTCTGTATATCTAACTGTGGACAACTAGTTGTAGGTTACTAACGAGGACTGCTGACTTAATAAACTTAAATCGTTAAAACGTAATAAAAATGTTGTGAATGTATTTTGATCATACTTTGATATATATGTACATATTTATTATAGGTTCGTGAATCGATCCGTGACCAAGTCTTAAATTTTCGACGAAGTAAAAATCTGTGAAAGTGAGTTATAGTCCCACTTTTAAAATCTAATATTTTTGGGATGAGAATATATGCAGCTTTATAAATGTTTTACAAAATAGACACAAGTATGTGAAACTACATTCTATGGTTGGATTATTAAACCGAATATTGCCCCTTCAAGTCTGGTAGCCTAAGAATTAGGGAAATGGCCCCTAATTGACGCGAATCTCAAAGATAGATCTATTGGGCCTAACAACCCCCATTCAAGTTATGAATGGCTTTAGTACTTCGATTTATATGGTGATTGCGATTGCCAATTTATGACATACTTGCGAGTATGCGGGGAATATTCTATATGCATTAAAGTTAATGTCGGTTACCAGGTGTTCATCATATGAATGATTTTTATACACCTGCGAGTGTAAGATTATTGAATAAATGAAATCTTGTGGTCTATTATTACAATTTGATAAATATATAGGTTAAACCTATAACCCACCAACATTTTTGTTGACGTTTTAAGCATGTTTATTCTCAGGTGATTATTAAGAGCTTCCGCTGTTGCATGCTTAATAAAGACAGGATTGGAGTCTGCATGCTTGTATAATATTGTTTAAAAACTGCATTCGAAGACTTAAGTTGTTGTGTAATATTATTGTAAACCATTATGTAATGGTCGTATGAGAACGCTATATTTTAGATTATCATTATTTGATAATCTTCGTAATGTTTTTAAACCTTTATCGATAAAATAAAGGTTATGGTTTGTTTTTAAAAATAGAATGAAGTCTTTGAAAAAACGTCTCATATAGAGGTCAAAATCTCGCTACGAAATCAATTAATATGAAACGTTTATAATCGATATGAACGGGACATTTCACCTAAGAATTTGGGAACAGACCCTCAAATTGACGCGAATCCTGAAGATAGATCTATGGACTTTGACACGTCCTATCCAGGTTATGGATGCTTTAGTACTTCGATTTTATATACAGATGAGTGTACCTGTATATTGGGGATATTCTAGATACATTTGTTAATGTCGGTTACTAGGTGTTCACTATATGAATGATTTTTAATTCGCAGGTTATGCGTACTATTTTGTACTCGGGTTACGTGTACAATTATATATCTGAAATCTTGTGGTCTATTAAAATGATGGAAATGAATGTTTATGATAAACTAATGAACTCACAAACCTTTTGGTTGACACTTGAAAGCATGTTTATTCTCAGGTTTGAAAGAAATCTTCCGCTGTGCATTTGCTCATTTAGAGATATTACTTGGAGTCATTCATGACATATTTCAAAAGACATTGCATTCAAGTCATTGAGTTCAATAAAGATTATTATTAAGAAGATAACAGAGTCATTTATAGATTGGGACATATTATGAAATGGTATGCATGCCTGTCTGAAATGTCCCGTTCATATTGATTATAAACGTTCCATATTAATTGATTTCGTTGCGAGGTTTTGACCTCTATATGAGACGTTTTTCAAAGACTGCATTCATTTTTAAAACAACCATAACCTTTATTTTATCAATAAAGGTTTTAAAAGCATTACGTAGATTATCAAATAATGATAATCTAAAATATATTGTTTACACATGACCATTACATAATGGTTTACAATAGAAATATATTACATCGACATATGTTTCTTGAATGCAGTTTTTACACAATATCATACAAAAATGGACTCCAAATCTTGTCCTTATTTTAGTATGCAACAACGGAAGCTCTTAGTATTCACCTGAGAATAAACATGCTTTAAACGTCAACAAAAATGTTGGTGAGTTATAGGTTTAACCAATATATATCAAATCGTAACAATAGACCACAAGATTTCATATTTCAATACACATCCCATACATAGAGATAAAAATCATTCATATGGTGAACACCTGGTAACCGACATTAACAAGATGCATATATAAGAATATCCCCATCATTCCGGGACACCCTTCGGATATGATATAAATTTCGAAGTACTAAAGCATCCGGTACTTTGGATGGGGTTTGTTAGGCCCAATAGATCTATCTTTAGGATTCGCGTTGTGATGACCCAGAAATTTCGACTAAATTTAAACTTAATCTTTGTATGATTAACATTTCCGACACGATAAGCAAAGTCTGTAAAACTGAATCTCAAAATTTTTGAATTACTTTTATATATTTAAATACCTTCGGTTGTTTTCGACGATTCGCGAACAATTATATGTAAAAATATACATATATACTATAACATGAAAAGGTAACAATGTATTAATTGTTTGATACCGTACATTAAACTTATTGGTTTAAATATCTATTTGAATGTATATGATAAGTTGAAATATTTATTATTAAAATTTATTTATAAATAACGTCCAATGTGTATTTAAAAACTGATTTATGTATATTAAAAAGATATATACATATATATAATAAACGATAGTAACATTCGTTTATTGATTCAATTGATATTTAGATAAGTTAACTAAAGCGTTTAAGATGAACCAGTTAAACACTAATTTGCTACAGTGTTTTCAAATTGCCACATTACTCAAAATGCTACAGTGTTTTCGAAAATCACTATTTGCTACAGTGAAATTGACTTTGCTACAGTGAAATTGACTTTGCTACAGTGAATTGCTACAGTAAAACACTATTTTAAAATGTATTTTTAACAAATAACGAGACGATGATTTATAGAAGTAAATGACCAAAATACTCGAAAGTTTAAGATATACTATGAGTGGTATAGTTTATGGATAACTTAAGGCTATATCTTGACAAAGGTACGTGTCACGAAACGTAAAATGCAAGTTTTCTCAGCGTACGAAAGGACATTCGAAAAACCAGAACTGGGACATAAGTCGAGTGATGACGTACGACTTATCGGAACAAAAATTACAAGTCAACTATGCACGTGAATTTAATATAATATATAATTAATTATTTAAATTATATATATTATATTAATATTTAATTATGTCGACAAGCTAGGAGCCAAAACAATGTGAGCTGTCCCTGGTCCTCATGCGAGTCGCATGGCCAGAAGGCCATTTCCATGCGAGTCGCATGACTCCAGATTTCAGGCCACATCTATAAATTTCAGTGTTTTCGCTCGATTTAAATCACACACATACACAAATATATATATACTCCGTAATATTATTTATTATTTATTATTATTATTATTATTATTATTATTATTATTATTATTAATAAGATTATTATTAATCTTATTATTTTTTATTATTATTAGTGTTATTATTTTTGCGATACAAAAATAATAATGTACAAAAAAATATTACGACGGAGTGCTGTCCAAGTAATTTTCAAAATATGTTTTCGAGCGGGAAAGAGCTAAGGAAAATATGAGTTATTGCCAAGGAAATTATGGGTAATGTTCGGGGGTATTTTTGTGAATCAAACCTCGTGTTTATCATCTCCGATGCGTCTACGTGCTTTCCTGCAATATTGTATATCAATATTAAACTGTGAGTTTCATAAAATCCCTTTTACTCTCTACATTTTGGGCTGAGAATACATGCAAATGCTTTATTAACCGATACACAATATTTATATGTGTGAGTTTCACTTGCTCCCTTTTTAATTGCTTTTGCAATATATATTTTTGGGCTGAGAATACATGCACTTTATTTTAAAAACACAATGGATACAAGTACATACTTAATTCTACACTGAGTTTGAACCGAAAATCCCTTAGCTTTGGTAACTAGTAACTGCCAGTTATAAGAACTGGTGGGCGCGAGTAGTAGTATATGGATCCATAGGGCTTGACATCCCCGTCCGAGCTAGAGCGCTAGCCTTTTAACGGACGTATGCTATTTGAGAAGCGTACACGTTGGTTTGCGTGTATTATTAAGATGATTATACAAAGGGTACAAATTATATAAACATTAAAGTTTAGTTACCAGGGTGCTCAATTTTGTAGAACCGATTGATAAACGTTTCGAATGAAACAACTGAAATCTTGTGATCCACCTTTTATGTAAAACCTATTGATAAACGTTTTGAATAAAACAACTGAACTTTTGTAATCCACATTGATATACGGATTATGTGTAATATTAAAACTATGAACTCACCAACCTTTGTGTTGACACTTGTTAGCATGTTTATTCTCAGGTTTCTAGAAGTCTTCCGCTGTTTGCTCATACGTGATACAAGTTATGTGCTTGGAGTCATACATGCTATATACAAGAAACTTGCATTCATCAAACCATTACCATGTATCTTATTTTGACTGTATTGTCAACAGATGTATTATTGTAAACCATTTAAATGGTGAATGTCTATACGTAGGAATCATCAGATGTAAAAAAACCTGGAATTTATATATTCATTTATGAAATACCTTTTCAAACGAATGCAATGTTACAAAACGTATCACATAGAGGTCAAATACCTCGCAATGAAATCAATGAATGACGTGTTCGTCCATATGGATTTGGAGCGATCGTCACACGCGTCAATTAGGGTGTCTGTTCCATAATTCTTAGATTACCAGACTTAATAAAAAGGGGTATATTCGATTTCAATAATTCAACCATAGAATGTAGTTTCACGTACTTGTGTCTATTTTGTAAATCATTTATAAAACCTGCATGTATTCTCATCCCAAAAATATTAGATTTTAAAAGTGGGACTATAACTCACTTTCACAGATATTTCCTTCCTCGGAAATAAGACTTGGCCACGGATCGATTCACGAACCTATACAAATATGTACATATATATCAAAGTATGATCAAAATATAATTACAACCATTTTTATTATATTTTAAAGATTTGAGTGTATTAAGTCAGCTGTCCTCGTTAGTAACCTACAACTAATTGTCCACAGTTAGATGTACAGAAATAAATCGATATATATTATCTTGAATCAATCCACGACCCAGTGTATACACGTCTCAGGCTAGATCACAACTCAAAGTATATATATTTTTGGAATCAACCTCAACCCTGTATAGCTAACTCCAACATTACTGCATATAGAGTGTCTATGGTTGTTCCAAATAATATATATACATGGGTCGATATGATATGTCAAAACATTTGCATACGTGTCTATGGTATCCCAAGATTACATAATATATTAGAATACATGTATAATACAATATAAGTTAGCTAGGATATGATTTGTATAGATTTCTTAAACATTTCCCGTAGCTAAAAAGATCAAAAATATCCAATCTTGTTTTACCCATAACTTCTTCATTTTAAATCCGTTTTGAGTTAATCAAATTGCTATGATTTCATATTGAACTCTAATTTAAGAATCCAAATAGAAAAAGTATAGGTTTATAGTCGGTAATTTAAGTTACATGTCAATTACTAAAGAGGTAGTCATTTCTGTCGAAAGAACGACATCTTGATGACCATTTTGAAAAACATACTTTCACTTTGAGTTTAACCAAGATTTTTGGATATAGTTTCATGTTCATATGAAAAATCATTTTCCCAGAATAATAACTTTTAAATCAAAGTTTATCATAGTTTTTAATTATCCAAACCAAAACAGCTCCCGGTTTCACTACGACGGCGTATATCCGATTTTATGGTGTTCATTGTGTTTCCAGGTTTTAAATCATTAAGTTAGCATATCATATAGATATAGAACATGTGTTTAGTTGATTTTAAAAGTCAAGTTAGAAGGATTAACTTTTGTTTGCGAACAAGTTTAGAATTAACTAAACTATGTTCTAGTGATTACAAGTTTAAACCTTCGAATAAGATAGCTTTATATGTATGAATCGAATGATGTTATGAACATAATTACTACCTCAAGTTTTCTGGATAAAACTACTGGAAATGAGAAAAATGGAACTAGCTTCAAAGGATCCTTGGATGGCTTGAAAGTTCTTGAAGCAGAATCATGACACGAAAACAGTTCAAGTAAGATTTTCACTCGAAATAAGATTGTTATAGTTGTAGAAATTGAATCAAAGTTTGAATATGAATATTACCTTGAATTAGAAAGATAACCTACTATAAATAACAAAGGTTCCTTGATCTTAGATGATTACTTGGAATGGATTAGAAAGCTTGGAAGTAGACTTGCAAACTTGGAAGTATTCTTGATTTTTATGAAACTATACTTATAGAATTTATGAAGAACACTTAGAACTTGAAGATGGAACTTGAGAGAGATCAATTAGATGAAGAAAATTGAAGAATGAAAGTGTTTATAGGTGTTTTTGGTCGTTGGTATATGGATTAGATATAAAGGATATGTAATTTTGTTTTCATGTAAATAAGTCATGAATGATTACTCATATTTTTGTAATTTTATGAGATATTTCATGCTAGTTGCCAAATGATGGTTCCCACATGTATTAGGTGACTCACATGGGCTGCTAAGAGCTGATCATTAGAGTGTATATACCAATAGTACATACATCTAAAAGCTTTGTATTGTACGAGTACGAATACGGGTGCATACGAGTAGAATTGTTGATGAAACTGAACGAGGATGTAATTGTAAGCATTTTTGTTAAGTAGAAGTATTTTGATAAGTTTCTTGAAGTCTTTTGAAAAGTGTATGAATACATATCAAAACACAACATGTATATACATTCTAATGGAGTCGTTAAGTCTTCGTTAGTCGTTACATGTAAATGTTGTTTTGAAACCTTTAGGTTAACGATCTTGTTAAATGTTGTTAACCCATTATTTATTATATCAAATGAGATGTTAAATTGTTACATTATCATGATATTATGATATATAATATATCTTAGTATGATATATATACAGTTAAATGTCGTTACAACGATAATCGTTACATATATGTCTCGTTTCGAAATCATTAAGTTAGTAGTCTTATTTTTACATATGTAGTTCATTGTTAATACACTTAATGATATATTTACTTATCATTTAACATAATTAACCAAGTGTATCAATATCTTATTATGATTCATATGTACCTAGTAAGACGTTGTTATAACGATAATCGTTATATATATCGTTTTCGAGTTTCTAAATTTAATAGTCTCATTTTTATGTATATAACACATTGTTAAAATACCTAATGAGATACCTACTTATAATAAAATCATGTTAACTATATATATAACCATATATATGTCATCGTATAGTTTTTACAAGTTTTAACGTTCGTGAATCACCGGTCAACTTAGGTGGTCAATTGTCTATATGAAACCTATTTCAATTAATCAAGTCTTAGCAAGTTTGATTGCTTAACACGTTGGAAACATTTAGTCATATAAATATCAATCTCAATTAATATATATAAACATGGAAAATTTCGGGTCACTACAGTACCTACCCGTTAAATAAATTTCGTCCCGAAATTTTAAGTTGTTGAAGGTGTTGACGAATCTTCTGGAAATAGATGCGGGTATTTCTTCTTCATCTGATCTTCACGCTCCCAGGTGAACTCGGGTCCTCTACGAGCATTCCATCGAACCTTAACAATTGGTATCTTGTTTTGCTTAAGTCTCTTAACCTCACGATCCATTATTTCGACGGGTTCTTCAATGAACTGAAGTTTTTCATTGATTTGGATTTCGTCCAACGGAATAGTGAGATCTTCTTTAGCAAAACATTTCTTCAAATTCGAGAAGTGGAAAGTGTTATGTACAGCTGCGAGTTGTTGAGGTAGCTCCAGTTGGTAAGCTACTGGTCCGACACGATCTATAATCTTGAATGGTCCAATGTACCTTGGATTTAGTTTCCCCCGTTTACCAAATCGAACAACGCCTTTCCAAGGTGAAACCTTAAGCATGACCATTTCTTCAATTTCAAACTCTATATCTTTTCTTTTACTGTCCGCGTAGCTCTTTTTATCGACTCTGGGCGGTTTTCAATCGTTGTTGAATTTGGATGATTTTCTCGGTAGTTTCTTGTATTATCTCCGGACCCGTAATCTGTCTATCCCCCACTTCATTCCAACAAATTGGAGACCTGCACTTTCTACCATAAAGTGCCTCAAATGGCGCCATCTCAATACTAGAATGATAACTATTGTTGTAGGAAAATTCTGCTAACGGTAGGTGTCGATCCCAACTGTTTCCGAAATTAATAACACATGCTCGTAGCATGTCTTCAAGCGTTTGTATCGTCCTTTCGCTCTGACCATCAGTTTGTGGATGATAAGCAGTACTCATGTCTAGACGAGTCCCCAATGCTTGTTGCAACGTCTGCCAGAACCTTGAAACAAATCTACCATCCCTATCAGAGATAATAGAGACGGGTATTCCATGTCTGGAGACAACCTCCTTCAAATACAATCGCGCCAACCTCTCCATTTTGTCATCTTCTCTCATTGGCAGGAAGTATGCTGACTTGGTGAGACGATCAACTATTACCCAAATAGTATCATAACCACTTGCAGTCCTTGGCAATTTAGTAATGAAATCCATAGTAATGTTTTCCCATTTCCATTCCGGGATTTCAGGTTGTTGTAGTAGACCTGATGGTTTCTGATGTTCAGCTTTGACCTTAGAACATGTCAAACATTCTCCTACATATTTAGCAATATCAGCTTTCATACCCGGCCACCAAAAGTGTTTCTTGAGATCTTTATACATCTTCCCTGCTCCGGGATGTATTGAATATCTGGTTTTATGTGCTTCCTTAAGTACCATTTCTCTCACATCTCCAAACCTTGGTACCCAAATTCTATCAGCCCTATATCGGGTTCCGTCTTCCTGAATATTAAGATGTTCTCTTATCCTTTAGGTATCTCATTCTTCAACTTTCCTTCTTTTACAACCCCCTGTTGCGCCTCCTTTATTTGAGTAGTAAGATTAGTACGAATAATTATATTCATAGCTTTTACCCGTATAGGTTCTCTGTCCTTTCTACTCAAAGCGTCAGCTACCACATTCGCGTTCCCCGGGTGGTATCGAATCTCAAAATCATAATCATTCAATAGTTCAATCCACCTACTTTGTCTCATATTTAGTTGCTTCTGATTAAATATATGTTGGAGACTTTTGTGGTCGGTATATATAATACTTTTGACCCCATATAAATAATGCCTCCAAGTCTTTAATGCAAAAACAACAGCACCCAATTCCAAATTTGAGTCGTATAATTTTGCTCGTGAATCTTCAATTGTCTAGACGCATAAGCAATCACCTTCGTTCATTTTATTAATACACAACCGAGACCTTGCTTTGATGCGTCACAAAATCATCATTCCCTTCAGGCAATGACAATATAGGTGCCGTAGTTAGCTTTTTCTTCAATAACTGAAACGCCTTCTCTTGTTCATCATTCCATTCAAATTTCTTCCCTTTATGCGTTAATGCAGTCAAGGGTTTTGCTATTTTGGAGAAATCTTGGATGAATCTTCTGTAGTAACCAGCCAATCCTAAAAATTGACGTATATGCTTCGGAGTTTTTGGGGTTTCCCACTTTTCAACAGTTTTGATCTTTGCCGGGTCCACCTGGATACCTTCTTTGTTCACTATGTGACCGAGGAATTGAACTTCTTCCAACCAAAATGCACACTTTGAAAACTTAGCGTACAGTTTTTCTTTCCTCAATACTTCTAGCACTTTTCTCAAATGTTCTTCGTGCTCTTGATCATTCTTTGAGTAAATAAGTATGTCATCGATGAAAACAATGACAAACTTGTCAAGATATGGCCCACACACTCGGTTCATAAGGTCCATGAACACAGCTGGTGCGTTAGTCAATCCAAACGGCATAACCATAAACTCGTAATGACCATAACGCGTCCTAAAAGCAGATTTTGGAATATCATCCTCCTTTACTCGCATTTGATGATATCCAGAACGTAAATCAATTTTTGAATAAACCGACGAGCCTTGTAGTTGATCAAATAAGTCGTCAATTCTCGGCAGTGGATAACGGTTTTTGATGGTAAGTTTATTCAACTCTCTGTAGTCAATACACAACCTAAATGTACCATCCTTCTTCTTGACAAACAAAACAGGAGCTCCCCATGGTGATGTGCTTGGTCGAATGAAACCACGTTCTAATAGTTCTTGCAGTTGGCTTTGCAGTTATTTCATTTCGCTGGGTGCGAGTCTATAAGGAGCACGAGCTATTGGTGCAGCTCCTGGTACAAGATCTATTTGAAATTCAATAGATCGATGTGGAGGTAGTCCCGGTAATTCTTTCGAAAATACATCGGGAAATTCTTTTGCGACGGGAACATCATTGATGCTCTTTTCTTCAGTTTGTACTTTCTCGACGTGTGCCAGAACAGCATAGCAACCTTTTCTTATTAGTTTTTGTGCCTTCAAATTACTAATAAGATGTAGCTTCGTGTTGCCCTTTTCTCCGTACACCATTAAGGGTTCTCCTTCTTCTCGTACAATGAGAATTGAATTTTTGTAACATACGATCTCTGCTTTCATCTCCTTCAGCCAGTTCATGCCAACTATTACATCAAAACTCCCTAACTCTACTGGTATCAAATCAATCTTAAATATTTCGCTACCCAGTTTAATTTTTCGATTCCGGCATATATAATCTGCTAAAATTAATTTACCGTTTGCTAATTCGAGAAAAAATTTACTATCCAACGGCGTCAATGGACAATCTAATTTAGCACAAAAATCTCTACTCATATAGCTTCTATCCGCACCCGAATCAAATAAAACGTAAGCAGATTTATTGTCAATAAGAAACGTACCCGTAACAAGTTCCGGGTCTTCCTGTGCCTCTGCCGCATTAATATTGAAAACTCTTCCGCGGCCTTGTCCATTCGTGTTCTCCTGGTTCGGGCAATTTCTAATAATGTGGCCCAGTTTTCCACATTTATAACAAACTACATTGGCATAACTTGCTCCGACACTACTTGCTCCACCATTACTCGTTCCGACACCATTTGTTCCTTTCGTTCTGTTAACCCCTGGTCCGTAGACCTCACACTTCGCCGCGCTATGACCATTTCTTTTACACTTGTTGCAAAATTTGGTGCAGAACCCCGAGTGATACTTTTCACACCTTTGGCATAGCTGCTTCTGATTGTTGTTGTTGTTGCGGTTGTTATTGTTGTTGGGATGATTGTTGTAGTTGTTGTTGTTGTTGTTAAGCCATTTGTTATAGTTGCGATTGATGTTGCGATTGTTGGGATAGTTGTTGTTGTATTGGTGACTCTTATCACTGTTTTCCTCCCACTTTCTTTTGACTAGCTTCACGTTGGCCTCTTCGGCCGCATGTTCTTTAATTCTTCCCTCAATCTGGTTCACTAGTTTGTGAACCATTCTACATGCCTTTTGTATGGAGGCAGGCTCGTGTGAACTTATATCTTCTTGGATTCTCTCCGGTAACCCTTTCACAAACGCGTCGATCTTCTCTTCCTCATCTTCGAACGCTCTCGGACACAATAGGCACAATTCTGTGAATCGTCTTTCGTATGAAGTAATATCGAATCCCTGTGTTCGTAACCCTCTAAGTTCTGACTTGAGCTTATTGACCTCGGTTCTGGGACGGTACTTCTCGTTCATCAAGTGCTTGAATGCTGACCACGGTAGCGCGTAAGCAGCATCTTGTCCCACTTGCTCTAGATAGGTATTCCACCATGTTAACGCAATACCTGTGAAGGTATGCGTAGCGTACTTCACTTTGTCTCCTTCAGCACACTTACTTATGGCAAACACCGATTCAACTTTCTCGGACCACCGTTTCAATCCGATTGGTCCTTCGGTCCCATCAAATTATGAAGGTTTGCAGGCAGTGAATTCCTTGTAGGAGCATCCTACACGATTTCTTGCGCCGTTAGCTGTATTGCTAGATTCAGAGTTATTGTTGGTATGTAGCGCGGCCTGTACTGCGGCTATGTTTGAAGCAAGAAAGGCACGAAATTCCTCTTCGCTCATATTCAAGGTGTGTCGAGTAGTCGGTGCCATTTCCTTCAAAATAGTCAAATGAAACAATTTAATCATACAGAATATTAAGAGTAGTCAATAGTATCTCGTAGCATAATATGAACTCATTTATAAAAGCTTTTTCTTCATATTAGCATTTTATAAGTTTAAATTCGGGTACTACATACCCGTTAAGTTCATACTTAGTAGCTAATATACAATTCAACTACTACAATTCCATATGAAAAACTGATTATAATAATATATCACATACAAATATTCTTCAAACTTACAACTTCACTATATTACATATAACATGAAATATAGTACACTATGATACATGACAGTTTTGAAGATAAATCTAGTTAATACGCAAGTTGTTCAGCAAAGGAAATAAAGATACGTAATTCATAATTCCAGAAACAAGTCATGCATTCTGGTTTTACTAAGGAGACTTCCCATCCTTGGTTTTGTGGAAAATAACCGTTATGACCATTGGCTAGGCAGCATGTTGTAATGTCATCAAAAGGACGAGGGTTTCGTAATGTCCAACAGCCCCGTAATAATCTAAAAACCTTGTTTCTCACCCCAACTACTGAATCCGTCACTTGTGGGAAAGTTTTATTTAAAAGCTGCAATCCGATGTTCTTTTTCTCACTTTGGTAAGAAGCGAACATCACTAACCCGTAAGCATAACATGCTTCTTTATGTTGCATGTTAGAAGCTCTTTCTAATTCACGAAATCCTATGTTGGGATATGTTGAGTCAAAATAGGTTCTTAACCTGTAGCGTAAAATTGCATTTGGGTTCCCCGCATTTAACGCTTTAAAGAAAACACGGCGTAACTTAAAGTCTCCCCAATGTGATATACCCCACCTATCAAAGGAAAGTCTTTTATAAACTAAGGCATTTCTGGAAAGTCTTTCAAATGTTTGACAAGTTAATTTCGCCATAACTAAATGTGCTGATAAATTCTGACCGACTCTAGACAAGATTTCCTCAATCATATCTTCTGGTAGGTCTTCTAAAATATTCGGTTGTCTACCCTTAACGTCCATTTAGTTTTTATACTGTAAAATAGACAAGGATTAGATTCGTAATAACAAACAATACAAGAAATTTTTACACAGAACATAAAAGTACAAGCACACTACAATACATTTATTACACAACATGCTCACACCCCTCTAATCTGAATCACTGGTTTCTTCTTCTTCGAACTTGGTTCTTTTTCCTAATTTTCTATGGATATATGATGTTCCTCTAATACGAGCCATCGTTTTCCACATTGGTTTAGAAAAACCTGGCGGTTTAGAGGTTCCCGGGTTATTGTCACGATATTGAAAATACGGGTGTTGACTGTACATATAAAGTTCATCGGGGTCGAAATCAGATTTCTCTATTTTGATGCCTTTTCCCTTATTATTTTCTTTTGCCTTATTAAATTGGGTCGGGGTAATTTCTATAACATCATCGGAATCTTCATCAGGATCCGATTCATCGGAAAATTGGTAATTTTCCCAATATTTTGCTTCCTTAGCGGAAACACCATTGACCATTATTAACTTTGGTCCATTGGTTGAGGATTTTCTTTTATTTGACCGGTTTTCTGTGGTTCCTACTATCCCCCCCTCCGGAACCTCTTCTTCTTCCGGTTCCTCTTCTTCTGGTTCCTCTTCTTCCGGTTCCTCTTCTTCCGATTCCGTTTCCTCTTCTTCCGGTTCTTTGGGAACTTGTGAATCTTGCCAATATATATTCGACTCTTCGTTATTATTAGGTGAGTCAATGGAATTTGTGCTAAAGGTAGACATCTATCACACAATATCAAACATGTTAAGAGATTAATATATCACATAATATTTACATGCTAATAATATATAGTTTCCAACAAAAATGTTAAGCAATCATTTTTAAAGAAAACACGGTCGAAGTCCAGACTCACTAATGGATCCTAACAAACTCGATAAGACACACTAATGCAAATTTTCTGGTTCTCTAAGACCAACGCTCTGATACCAACTGAAATGTTCCGTTCATATTGATTATAAACGTTCCATATTAATTGATTTCGTTGCGAGGTTTTGACCTCTATATGAGACGTTTTTCAAAGACTGCATTCATTTTTAAAACAACCATAACCTTTATTTTATCAATAAAGGTTTTAAAAGCATTACGTAGATTATCAAATAATGATAATCTAAAATATACTGTTTACACATGACCATTACATAATGGTTTACAATAGAAATATATTACATCGACATATGTTTCTTGAATGTAGTTTTTACACAATATCATACAAAAATGGACTCCAAATCTTGTCCTTATTTTAGTATGCAACAACGGAAGCTCTTAGTATTCACCTGAGAATAAACATGCTTTAAACGTCAACAAAAATGTTGGTGAGTTATAGGTTTAACCTATATATATATCAAATCGTAACAATAGACCACAAGATTTCATATTTCAATACACATCCCATACATAGAGATAAAAATCATTCATATGGTGAACACCTAGTAACCGACATTAACAAGATGCATATATAAGAATATCCCCATCATTCCGGGACACCCTTCGGATATGATATAAATTTCAAAGTACTAAAGCATCCGGTACTTTGGATGGGGTTTGTTAGGCCCAATAGATCTATCTTTAGGATTCGCGTCAATTAGGGTGTCTGTTCCCTAATTCTTAGATTACCAGACTTAATAAAAAGGGGTATATTCGATTTCGATAATTCAACCATAGAATGTAGTTTCACGTACTTATGTCTATTTTGTAAATCATTTATAAAACCTGCATGTATTCTCATCCCAAAAATATTAGATTTTAAAAGTGGGACTATAACTCACTTTCACAGATATTTCCTTCCTCGGAAATAAGACTTGGCCACGGATCGATTCACGAACCTATACAAATATGTACATATATATCAAAGTATGATCAAAATATAATTACAACCATTTTTATTATGTTTTAAAGATTTGAGTGTATTAAGTCAGCTGTCCTCGTTAGTAACCTACAACTAATTGTCCACAGTTAGATGTACAGAAATAAATCGATATATATTATCTTGAATCAATCCACGACCCAGTGTATACACGTCTCAGGCTAGATCACAACTCAAAGTATATATATTTTTGGAATCAACCTCAACCCTGTATAGCTAACTCCAACATTACTGCATATAGAGTGTCTATGGTTGTTCCAAATAATATATAATGGGTCGATATGATATGTCAAAACATTTGCATACGTGTCTATGGTATCCCAAGATTACATAATATATTAGATTACATGTATAATACAATATAAGTTAGCTAGGATATGATTTGTATAGATTTCTTAAACATTTCCCGTAGCTAAAAAGATCAAAAATATCCAATCTTGTTTTACCCATAACTTCTTCATTTTAAATCCGTTTTGAGTTAATCAAATTGCTATGGTTTCATATTGAACTCTAATTTAAGAATCCAAATAGAAAAAGTATAGGTTTATAGTCGGTAATTTAAGTTACATGTCAATTACTAAAGAGGTAGTCATTTCTGTCGAAAGAACGACATCTTGATGACCATTTTGAAAAACATACTTTCACTTTGAGTTTAACCAAGATTTTTGGATATAGTTTCATGTTCATATGAAAAATCATTTTCCCAGAATAATAACTTTTAAATCAAAGTTTATCATAGTTTTTAATTATCCAAACCAAAACAGCCCCCGGTTTCACTACGACGGCGTATATCCGATTTTATGGTGTTCATCGTGTTTCCAGGTTTTAAATCATTAAGTTAGCATATCATATAGATATAGAACTTGTGTTTAGTTGATTTTAAAAGTCAAGTTAGAAGGATTAACTTTTGTTTGCGAACAAGTTTAGAATTAACTAAACTATGTTCTAGTGATTACAAGTTTAAACCTTCGAATAAGATAGCTTTATATGTATGAATCGAATGATGTTATGAACATCATTACTACCTCAAGTTTTCTGGATAAAACTACTGGAAATGAGAAAAATGGATCTAGCTTCAAAGGATCCTTGGATGGCTTGAAAGTTCTTGAAGCAGAATAATGACACGAAAACAGTTCAAGTAAGATTTTCACTCGAAATAAGATTGTTATAGTTGTAGAAATTGAATCAAAGTTTGAATATGAATATTACCTTGAATTAGAAAGATAACCTACTGTAAATAACAAATGTTCCTTGATCTTAGATGATTAATTGGAAGTAGACTTGCAAACTTGGAAGTATTCTTGATTTTTATGAAACTATACTTATAGAATTTATGAAGAACACTTAGAACTTGAAGATGGAACTTGAGAGAGATCAATTAGATGAAGAAAATTGAAGAATGAAAGTGTTTGTAGGTGTTTTTGGTCGTTGGTATATGGATTAGATATAAAGGATATGTAATTTTATTTTCATGTAAATAAGTCATGAATGATTACTCATATTTTTGTAATTTTATGAGATATTTCATGCTAGTTGCCAAATGATGGTTCTCACATGTGTTAGGTAACTCACATGGGCTGCTAAGAGCTGATCATTGGAGTGTATATACCAATAGTACATACATCTAAAAGTTGTGTATTGTATGAGTACGAATACGGGTGCATACGAGTAGAATTGTTGATGAAACTGAACGAGGATGTAATTGTAAGCATTTTTGTTAAGTAGAAGTATTTTGATAAGTGTCTTGAAGTCTTTGAAAAGTGTATGAATACATATCAAAACACAACATGTATATACATTCTAATGGAGTCGTTAAGTCTTCGTTAGTCGTTACATGTAAATGTTGTTTTGAAACTTTTAGGTTAACGATCTTGTTAAATGTTGTTAACCCATTATTTATTATATCAAATGAGATGTTAAATTGTTACATTATCATGATATTATGATATATAATATATCTTAGTATGATATATATACAGTTAAATGTCGTTACAACGATAATCGTTACATATATGTCTCGTTTCGAAATCATTAAGTTAGTAGTCTTATTTTTACATATGTAGTTCATTGTTAATACACTTAATGATATATTTACTTATCATTTAACATAATTAACCAAGTGTATCAATATCTTATTATGATTCATATGTACCTAGTAAGACGTTGTTATAACGATAATCGTTATATATATCGTTTTCGAGTTTCTAAATTTAATAGTCTCATTTTTATGTATATAACACATTGTTAAAATACCTAATGAGATACCTACTTATAATAAAATCATATTAACTATATATATAACCATATATATGTCATCGTATAGTTTTTACAAGTTTTAACGTTCGTGAATCACCGGTCAACTTAGGTGGTCAATTGTCTATATGAAACCTATTTCAATTAATCAAGTCTTAACAAGTTTGATTGCTTAACACGTTGGAAACATTTAGTCATGTAAATATCAATCTCAATTAATATATATAAACATGAAAAAGTTCGGGTCACTACACTGTCAACTTTCAATGTAATGAAAGACTGTCTTTTAAAAACGAATGCAATGTTTGTAAAATTTATCATGTAGAGGTCAAATTGCCTCGTGATGTAACCATATGTTATTGTATTCGTCCTTATGGATTATGACGGGTAGCTTCATGTAACCCGTGATCAAGTAGGTCGAAATACTCTATTAAGAAAGTGTTCACACGATTCTAGTATCAATCCGATTCCAGTATCAATCCGATTCCAGATTCGCAAACCACTAATCCTCATTTCTAATAATACTTCGTTATAAATTATAAAATCAAAATCAATATATTAGAGCAGTGGGAGTGGTGACCCAGATCACTTGGCATGTCAGGCCTGACTTGGTGAGTCATAAAAAGTGAAAAGTACTGACCTATGTCACTTGGGGTATGTCAGTTTTTAATTTTATAACATAGAATAATATAGAACAAAAAAAGCTTGAACGAGTGCCTCAATTTACGTCGCATATGCGACTGACATGGGGTAAATGGAGGTGCTCTACGTGAGTGGGGAGTGGTGTCACTAAGTGACATGGTGGGGGACGGGTGAGTGACACACTCCCACCTCCGGTGCTCAAAAGCTAGTACTACTTTACAAAATTTACTGTAACTAGAAAAGGTAAAGTATCAACTTAAATTACTTTTTACAGTATACCATGTACTGTATGTATTTACGAGTTAATTTTAGTCAGTCTTCTTGTACACGTGGAAGAGCAATCTCCATCGATATAGAAACGGGACCCACATTCCAACACCGACACAAAAAAGGGGCCTAATCGATACACACAAACAGACATAAAGATACATAATTACCTCAACTAAATAAATCACCGGTCCTGTCTTCTTCTTTCAGCATTTACTCAAATGGGTCATCACCTTTTAGTGGGTCGGGTCAACAATACACACACTAAAACACACACTCACAGGACAGAAAACAGGTAGTACTACTATACTGTATTAAATAAAAGCAAAAGAAAATTAAAAAAGAAGCTTTACTTTTTGAAAAAATTGGGTGAAAATGGAAGATAAAGATGAAGAATGGGTTATGGTTAAACCAATTTTAGATAAAGATATATGGACATCATCATCATCATCATCATCATCATTATTATTATTAAAAAGTTTAAATGAAACAGAAAAGAAAGAATTGAAGGTGAAGTTCAATGATGCAGCTAAGCATTGGACTGATGCACTTCCAATTGGGAATGGGCGCCTTGGTGCTATGGTTTGGGGTGGTGTTACATCTGAAACTATTAATCTTAATGGTAAAGTTTTCATTTCTGACCCGGCCCAGATAATGAAATTCAAGGGTTTTAACATTTATTTGCTATTTCTTTTAATCTTGAAATTCTATGCTATTTTTTGAAAGTCTTGAAATGTTTTTTTTTTTTTTTTTTTTTTTTTTACGATTAACTCCTTAGCGACGAGCCATAATGGCTCCCCTCTAGTTGGTAAAACCCGGGTAAACGGCAAGCCAGGCCTTCACCGCTACAAGGCAAAGCATCCTCTAGTCAATCAGTCACTAAATGGAGCTCGCCCCAAGGTATTTGCCTTGAAGGGAATCGAACCCGTGACCTCTTGGGAATTGTTGGTTACTTTCTGTTAATATGGACAACAAATACAAGCCCTTAAATTTTGTTCGACTTCAATTGTCAAAGTAAGATTATGTATTTGGTCATCACTATTGTAAGGTGTTGAATTCTAACTGAAACACTGATGTGAAGTTGGATATAATTTGTTTGGGCTAAACCATCTTTTTTTTTTTTTTTTGATTCTTCAATTGTCAAAGTAAAACCATAAACTTTTTATTCGTATCGAATGAACCACAATTATCTTTGTGTTTTTTTTCTGTTGTTTGTGTGATTACCCAATACAATGTAGCAAGTAACATCAATTATCGCTCGTAGAAATGTGAGTTGTGTTGTTGCAGAGGATACATTGTGGACAGGGGTTCCCGGGAACTACACGAATCCTGATGCGCCAATCGCACTATCTGAGGTCCGAAAGCTTGTGGATGATGGAAAATATGCCGAAGCTACTAAAGCTGCCGTCAAATTATCAGGCGATCCCTCAGATGTACACTTCTTTAGAATGCATATTTTATACACTAAACTTTTTTACTTTTAGATGGCCATTTGAGTTAAGGAGAATATCAGATATGCATTTTCAGAACCAGATCATCGAAAAGATTATTTGGATGTACATTTTAAGAGTGGTTGTGTTATACTCCCTCCGTCCCCCGTCCCAAAATAAGTGTATACCTAACTATTTATATATGTTCCCAAATAAATGTCTAGTTACAAAAAATAACTATTAAATATCATTAAACTCCTCAATTTATTCTCATTGGCCATTTCTGATTCACTCATATATATTAATAATCGAGTCAACAGTAAGCGTCGATTCATGGCGTATCACACTTTTTTTAACCTACCTATTGGCCTTGGTCCATTCGGAAGCAATTCTCTCTATCCATAGAACATTGAGAGGGAGGACTTTCTCTATTATTGGGGTGTTTCACTCTGGGTAGAGAAATGACTTGTCTTTATTCTATGATAGGGGAAGGATTGTCTACATCTTGCCTCCCCATACCCCACTTTTTTGGGATTGAGTTTTGTTGTTGTTGTTATTGTCGTCATATTTTTAATAAATTCAATCAACATATCTCAAATATAAGGGGCAAACCTCACATTGATCATACATTTTATAAATCCAACAAAAATTCCTACATGACACTCTTTTTGGGACGGAGTGAGTATTAAATAAATAATCATTTTTATGGAGTGGTGTTATGCAAACAAAAAATATGATTATTGTCACTTCATTTTGATGTGATCTCTTGTACCATTGAAGGTATACCAACTTTTAGGAGATATCAACCTCGAATTCGAAGATCATGATACATACGATGATAAAACGTATCAAAGAGAGTTGGATTTAGATACGGCCACCATCGGAATCAAATACTCTATAGGTGACATAGAATTCACAAGACAACATTTTGCTTCGTACCCTGATCAAGTTCTCGTTACCAAAATATCTGCAAACAAATCCAGATCATTATCATTTACAGCTTCCCTTGATAGCAAGTTACATCATCACTCATACATAAACAATCAAAACCAGATTATTATGGAAGGATCGTGTCCTGGTCGAAGAAAACAACCTACCCTTTTTGCCGAAAACGATGATAACCCCGAGGGTATAAAGTTTTCTACAGTTCTTGATTTGCAAATAAGTAATGAAACTGGGTTAATTACAGTTTTGGATGAGAAGAAACTTAGGGTGGAGGGTTGTGATTGGGCTGTTTTGCTTTTGATGGGGTCCTCTTCTTTTGATGGCCCGTTTATCAACCCTTCAGATTCGAAACGGGAACCTACGTCCGAGTGTTTAAATACTTTGAAGTTGTTAAGCAAGTTTTCATATTCAGAACTTTATAATCGTCATGTGGATGATTATCAAAAGTTGTTTAACCGTGTTTCTCTAGAGCTTTCAAAAAGTAGTGATGGATCGTCGTTAGATGTTACAACTGCTGAGAGAATTAAGAGTTTTAAAGCCGATGAAGATCCTTCTTTAATAGAGCTTTTATTTCAGTATGGACGTTATTTGTTGATATCGTGTTCACGGCCCGAAACTCAGCCTGCAAATTTGCAGGGTATTTGGAATGATAAAGTTGAGCCCCCATGGGAGTAAGTTTACTTGGTCTATTACCTTACTCTCGTATAATAACAGCTATTTAACAGATTAATGTTGAGTGTGTTTTTATCACTTTACAAAATTTTTTAATCGTACATTTGATCAAATTGGTTAAATGAAAGTGCATACTTGGGTGGCCTTGAAGTTGTTTTAACAAATGGGTGACCTTATTGAAAAAACTTGAAACTTGGGCGGCATGCACGTATTTTATCCTATTTAAAAGAGAAAAGGACTAAAAAGTTTAGATTTTTTCTAACGTAAGGGTTGTCGTTAACGTGCATAACTGTATTGTACCTGGCGCTTACATATTGACCTTAAAGTAACAGTTACTAAATTGTACAACACTTTATGCGTGTTAACGATAACCCTAAGAGCTCAAAATTTAAGATGAATAGTAGAGATAAAGTTATATCGGATATGAAAGTTCAACCTCATGAAATTCAAATATTAGAACACGTCAAAAGTAAGTTTTTAGTTATACCTACTATTCACAAACTCTTTAATTGATTTTGGTATATATTTATTATCTTCTTGAACAAACACTCAATTAGTTACGTTACTCATGTGCGTCCTGTTTTTCTTATCATGCAGTGGTGCACCTCACTTGAACATCAATCTTCAAATGAACTATTGGCCTTCACTTTCGTGCAACCTGCACGAGTGTCAAGAGCCATTATTTGATTACATTTCATCTCTATCAGCGAACGGAACCAAAACTGCAAAAGTAAGACGATGTGCTTTAAGTTGTGACATTTTTCTATTTGTGGATTATTATTTTAGTAACGGTGTTTATTGTAATAGGTAAATTATGAGGCCAGTGGGTGGGTTGCACACCAAGTATCTGATATTTGGGCCAAAACATCCCCGGACCGAGGTGAGGCTGTATGGGCTTTATGGCCCATGGGTGGAGCTTGGCTTTGTACTCATTTATGGGAGCATTATACTTATACAATGAACAAAGTAAGTTACTATCATGTTCTTATTTACTCCATCTGATCATTAGGGGAGATACATTTTACTTTTAAGGCTAAACCAATTACTTTTTTTTAAGGTTAATTGTGAATATCCCAACCTAAAATATGCGGAATATATTTTATGTGACATCGGGCACAAAGAACTTTGTACAATGCAGCCACCTTTGTAAAAAAACAAAAAATAAACCCGATTACTCCTTTTTAAGAACAAACTGATATGGTTATCCAAAATCTGTTTAATTAATCGGTCAACGTCTGGGTCAAATTTGGATTTATTGGTCAAAGTCGGTCAAAGTCAAAATTTGTCAACATATTAATTTTAATATGAATTTGAACTAGAATTCTAGAGTTTTTTTAACAAATGAACGAGCCTGTTTGTTTTTTTAGATAATTATGTTAAAGTTTATGTTTATGGTTTTTTTTTTTTTAATATTCACACATAATTTTGAAATTTATTAATTAAATGTATAAAAAGTCCAATTGGATTAATCCCTGAATTGCCGATTACTCCCTCCAAAGTCCCGACCGAGTACTCCATGAGTAGCGAGTTATTCAACCTTGATAACTACACAAACATAATACTATAAATTGGCCAAATGTTAACAATTTATTTAATATTTAATAAAAACAGGACTTTTTGTCAAAAAAAGCGTATCCATTGCTAGAAGGATGTGTTTCGTTCCTTTTAGACTGGTTGATTGAAGGGCAAGACGGTTATCTTGAAACTAATCCTTCAACGTCTCCAGAACATATGTTTATTGCTCCCGATGGTAAACCTGCAAGTGTGAGCTATTCAACAACAATGGACATGTCTATTATAAAAGAAGTATTTATTGCCATTGTTTCTGCTGCAGAGGTAATAATAATTGGATGGTACAAATTCAATCTTTTGATTTTCATGATTTATTTATGAAGATGCTAATTTACAGGTTTTGGGAAAAAGTAAAACAGATTTGATTCAACGAGTAGTTAAAGCTCAACCACGGCTTTATCCAACAAAGATTGCTAGGGATGGTTCCATTCTTGAATGGGTATGCCTATTGTATTGTTTCTTTATCGTTGATTGTGTGTACAAATGTTACCACACATGTTACAAACACACACACACATGTTACAAACACACACACACACACACACACACACACACACCGGTACATTGTTGAATCACAAATACTTTCGTCAAATGTTATTTTAAGTATAATTATGCGTTTTTTTACCGATAAAAATTTTATGTACACAAATATAATTATGTGTTAGTTATAAATATTTATTCTTTAGTTATAATTAGTGTTACAATGAGTAATGGTTGTGAAAAATTGGAGGTTGTATGCGATAGTTATATAACTTCGAGCCAATTATAAACAGTTTGACCCCCTTTACCTTTTAGCTAATAACTTATATACCTGTTAGAGATAAACCCTGATCACCAAATTGTAACAAAGGGTCTTTGGCCTAGCGGAATCGGGGAGCCCCTGACCTTGAGATCATGGGTTCGAGTCCTGCTTAGGACATTATTCTTGTAAAATTATATAGGGTGCGTGAGTTTTCCATTCTAAAATTTTATTTCACCAGACTGTAAATAAAATGGATTAAACTGCCACGTTTGGTTACGGTGAATGTTTCCTTAACAATTTTGATGACGAACAGGCACAAGATTTTGAAGATCCGGAGGTCCATCACCGGCACGTCTCACACCTTTTTGGGCTTTTCCCGGGGCACACGATAACTGTTGAGAGAACTCCAGATCTTTGTAAAGCTGCAGATTTCACTCTTATTAAAAGAGGTATGAAATATGTTATTTTTGTTGAAACTTATAAGAATAAGTTTGCCATTGAAACTATATGTAGTTTATGCTGTTAGATTGATATAGCTTCAAGGTTATTCTATACAAAAAAAAAAAGTTATGTAGTCATTTTGTTTTTTAAAAGTTAACATCAAAAGGCTTATGTTTAATGGTTTTATGGTAGGAGAGGAGGGTCCCGGATGGTCAACTACATGGAAAGCTGCTTTGTGGGCCCGGCTTCACAACAGTGAACATGCATACCGAATGGTCAAACATTTGTTTGACTTGGTTGACCCTGATCATGAAAGTGATTATGAAGGAGGACTTTATAGTAATATGTTCACCGCACATCCTCCTTTTCAAATTGACGCCAACTTCGGGTAAGTACCATATCCACATCTAGAAACAAAAATGATGATTTAACCCATTTACGTATCAGTGCATCAATGTTGGTTATATTTCATCTCTAAACGGGTGAAACGGGTCAAAAGTCGCCCAAATTGTACTATTTAATACATAAAACCTCCTAAATCATTCTTTTCAGAAAAGTGAGATAACCTTGAGACACAATATTTATAAATATCATATTCGACTAATTATTCATAAGAAGTCATAGAAGGGGATGAAAAGTGTTTACGCCAACTCAACTCGACCTACTCATACAAGAAAAATTCACGGTTGACTTGAACACATTTTGACCCGTTACTCAACCCGGCCCATTTGACACCTCTAACTATAACAGATTATTAATTGACTGAGATTTTGTGTCAGGTTTTGTGCAGCAATAGCTGAGATGCTCGTTCAAAGTACGATCAAAGACCTATACTTGCTTCCAGCGTTACCTCGAGATAAATGGTCAAACGGTTCAGTCAAAGGTTTGAAGGCTCGTGGTAACGTAACGGTTAGTATTTCATGGAACGAAGGAAATTTACATGAATTTGGTCTCTGGTTATCGAACAATACAAACTTAGAAAACTCGAAGAATCAAAACTCTACAAAAAGATTGCACTATAAAGGAACTACCGTAACGGCCAAAATATCGTCCGGGAAAGTTTACACGTTTGATAGGAAGCTAAGATGCATAAAGAAGATATCTTTGTTCGATTCATCCCATTTTTAGCTTTTGGTACAAAGCATACATTGGGAGGAAACGTGAGTTTTTTTGTTGTGTTTTTTTGCCGGGAAATTTGTACTTAATGATGCTTACGATGATCAAGATTGTTGTTGGTTGCCAATTTGTTAAAATCTGTACTAATTGGAGGGAAACAGTCACAAACCTTCATGGAAGTGTTTATGCTTTTCATTTTCATAGATCCGAAATGAGTGCAGTGCAAGGAATAGTGTTAATGTAGAACTGAGATATGCTTCCTCATTTTTTTTAAGTATTAAAGCTACGAACAAGTAATATACTTTCATTTTTGTTTCAATGTACGCTATATAAATAGAAAAAAAACTTACTAGTGTAGGCTATAAACTTGTTTATGTATCATTATCAACATATATAAAGTTTTAACTTGATAAATAAATTATTTAGTAAACATACTAATGATGTTAATTTTTTTTCGTTAAAACATGGTCCTGAAAATTTTTTCCTTTATTTTTCCTCCTCTTCTTCATTTAATTTATCTTTTTCCACCTTCAGTTTAACCATCTTCATCTTCATCACAAAACTATAGACATTAATCTTGAAAATGATTCGACTTAATGGACTCTTTTAACACCCGTTAGTCTCAGGGACTGCACACACAAAAATAGTGAACCACAAGGGACTGCACACACAAAAATAGTGAACCACAAGGACTGTTCGTGTAAAATTTTCAATTGTTGGGCGGCTTTTTGTATTACAAAGAAAATTGATTTTGTTGAAAGAAGAGCTCAAACTGTGGCACTCTGTGGAGTTAACCGAACGAAGGAAAGAGTTGTTCGAATGTGAGAACAGAATATAAGTTTTAAACTCTGTGTTCGACCACTTTTACATTTGGGATTCGAACCGTGGCTATTTCTTTAAGCAAATTTTTGATGACTTCAAAGTTTGTGTTTTGTTACCAGTTTCTATTAGCAATACTTTGGGATGTTCTTTCCTAACAAGTCAATTGTATTTATACTTTTAAGCCTCGAATCCAAGTGTATAATGGATCAAAAGAGGGCATGTTTTCTAATGGGTTAAGCCAACATTTTGATGGCTAACCTCGATTACCTTAATATAATTCTTTGTTTTTTGCCAAAAAAAAAAAAAAAAAAAAAATAGAAAAAAAAACATATATGTATTTATATTTAATTTTAATGTTGGACGATTGCATAATCTAAACAAAATACTACGTAGTATGTTTTTCACAAATATACTACATTCACAAAAGCTAAAACCCTAGTAAACTATTAGCTTCAAAAATCTGAATCTCAAGAAGAAAAAAAAAAAAAATTCAAAAAATGGCATGGCGTGGTTCAATCTCCCGGACATTGATGTCCACAGCAAGATCTTCATCTTTCCGATCATCTCCTCCCCTCCCTCGCCTCCGTCCTACACCGACTTCCGCTCCTCGCCTCCACTCCCGTCGCCTCGGAAACCCTAGGTACATATTTCAACTCCAAATTCAATTTTTTTTAAAATAAAATTAAATTTTGCTGATTATTAATATTTCACAAATGTCTGTGTCTGTATCTATATATTTTATATTATTAGGACTTTAGGAGAATTAGGTTGCGCTCAATCTCTACTGCCGCTTGCTGGTGCACGGATGACGTCACACCTCACCGTTAATGTGCGAGCTTTTTGCGAGCTGTCAAATGGTACCTTCCGCCGCTCTTGTCAGGATCGCTAGTTGTGAGTTTTTATAAAATAAATAAATTAAAATGAATTTTCCAAATCTATGTTTTTTAAATTAGGATTTAGGGCTTATTATGTGAAAAGATGGGTGATTGGGTATTGTTGTTGTTGTATGTGAAAAAAAAAACTGTTAAAATTGATTAATTGACCTATTAAAGTAATGTGTTTCAGTTGAAGTTTGAATAAAGATGTGATTTATAAAAAGAAATGGGATTGGGATTTGTTTATTTATTGGTAGGGTTGAATGGAAAAGATGGGTGATTTGAAGGAATTTCGAGCATCAAATGGCACTACAGGCATACAAACATTGTAGGTTTCTTGAATCTTTATTTAACCATCTTTTCTAACTTTTTCTGTTAAGTTTAACATACATCATTGAAGAGATTTTATACGTATAGTCGAAAGAGTCATTATGTTTGTGACATGCTAGCTCATCTGAGGAAGAAAGTATTAACTTAGGTAGTCTGTCTTGCATTTTTTTCATTTATATTATTTGGATCATTAGTTCTAAGTAGTATCTTGTTAATTTTTAAGAGAAGCTTATGCTGATATTTGTTTGTTCCGTTTTTATATATAGTGCGAAATTGACTTTTTGAGTTTTCTCTTGATAAATTTTAGCACGAAATTGACTTTTTGAGTTTTTCTTGTGGTGTAAAATTTAAGCTCACTCTAGGGTTCTAGTAGATTATATATATATATATATATGTATATATATATATATATATATATATATAATCTACTATCGGGTTAAACTATGGGGCACCCAACAACTAGATTGCATGAAATCATGGAGATTGCATTCGTACTTCGTGGATCACTGCGAACTTCGTGGATCGCTGATGACCCCTTCAATCCATCTTGCAAGACTAATTCTTTATTATTCAGACTAAAAATCACTGGTGAATTTAGGATGAAAACTCAAAGGGGTCCTAATTTTTTTGTCCAAAGTACCCATCATAATTAGTACCGAGTGGTTGTCTACCATCAAAAGACTATAAATCTTACAAACATATGTGTTCACATAGTTAAATTTAGTGATGTCTTATACGACATTAAGAGTATTTAACAAAAGAAAAAATATCGAAAGATAGTGGTAAAAATTTAACCACTAGATTTATTCATAGCGATCGGGCCATTATTTTTGTAATGTGCCGGAACCTTAATTGCACGAATGGGTCGTTGGGCCTTAGCTTGCCGTATTTGATTGCTATCAATATCCTTCATCATTTTGTGTAATTTCTCTGCTGTTCTCTTCTATGTTGCTTATATCGTTCCATTTACCATCACCAGTTGAGTCGATTAATTTATCGATAGTGGGTGAAATAAACATCTTGCTGATACTGAAATCTTTTGGAATCACTAAGACATACTTTATTACCTATTTTTCAAATGGATGCACATGCTTAGTCAAAAGCTCTTGATTTGCTCGTTCAATTTTTTCTTTTAATAGAGCAGAGAAGTTATCATTACCCGAACTTTTGTTGCTATCAGTTCCTTCCACTGATTAACGTTTTTTACAGGGTTCCTTTATGGATTCACATATTGAGATTAAATACGTTACGTACTTGCTTTCTTATTATGTAAATTTTGCAACAACGACATACGCCAACCAATATCTTCGAAGCTTAAAAGATGTAGAAATTAGAAGTTGATAGGCATTTGCCGTCGTTGCAAAATTTACATAATATGGAAACTGGGACGTCACGTATTTGATCTTAGTATGTGAATCAATTAAGTAACCCTGTGGAAAACGCTTATTAGTGGAAGGAGGAACTGATATTGACAAGTTATAGTTTTGATGATGATGACTTCTCTGATTAAAAAAGGATTAAAAAAGGAGATTGAAGAAAGAGCAAATGAAGAGCTTTTGCCTACACATGTGCATCCATATGAAGAAAATGTCGATAAAGTATGTCTTATTAATTCCAAAAATATTTGAGTATTAGAAAGCATACTTCACCCACCACCATCAATAGATCAATCGGGCGCAATTGGTGATGGTGAATGGAATGATATACAAGCAAGAATTGGAGAGATATTACACCAGTTACAGGAATTGATTGCAATCAAATCCGGCAACAATCAAATCCGGCAACTGAAGCGAACGACCAATTCGTGCAAAGAGGGTTCCAACCCGTTATCAAGATTAGTGACCCAATCGCTTTGAAGAAGTCCAATGGTTTAATTTTAAGTCATGTGTGCGCGATAAAAAATTGGTCTTGCAAGATGGATTGAAGGGGTCATAAGTGATGCATTCGCATGCAATCTCAAAGATTTCATGCATCAGGATGGCAACTTTTCTAAGGATGCATTCATAAAGTATTGTCTGTACACGAAATATGAGATTATTATATCATCGGGTTAAACTATGAGCACTCAACAACTAGATTCAACAAGTACGAGACCCATATGATTCCTAGCGACTGTGTTAAAGACCAAGTATATATATAGTGAAATGTTATATATAGATCTGAGTTAACCTAGATATAAGACCAATAACTATATAGAAAGTCTCAAAGTAAAAGTAAACTTTTAATTATGATATGGATCTTGCAGTAAGATAACATTTGGTGAAGAGTTGGTCGGGGCAGTCTTTATACTCAATCTTGCACATAATTGTTTACATGTGCATGCCATTACATATTCTTCTAAAGCATCGTGAATGCCTACATATGTTATCAAATATCGAGTCTTCTTTGACTATTAGATGTTGAAAGTCACAGTTTTTAAATATGTCGATAATATACAATGTGATAAATATTGGTTGCGTTCTTCAAACGTATAATAAGTTATGAAATTTTGTGTGATGCAGGTACTTGATTAACAATTTGGTTAGGCAAAGCTTGCAAATAGTGTTTTGGCAGTCACAGTAAGTGGGTTTTTCTGATGGAGCATTTTGTGTTTGGTTATTGAAACAATTAATAATAATCAATACTGTTTCTACAATTTGTATTGCCAAATTCAGCCCAAAGATTTTTTCATGTTTTAGATTATTAGGTAATCCTCATTCATATTTGGATTCTTTTGAGTTTGTCATTTGCAGTTGTGCTTATTGACAACTTCCTTTTATACGAGGTTGAATAATTTGTAACCATAGCATTGAACATATCTATCAACATTCAACAATAAAGTGCTACTATGATCCATAGATATTATCTGTCCCTATGATAGTTCCTACCCAACCTTTTTAGTCTAATTATCTTTATTATGATATTATCTATCAATTTATAGTAGGGAAATCAAATAAAATATCTCATTTTGCCCTCCTGGGAAAAACTGCAAGTTTGTCCCATAAACTTGCACACGTGCAACTTCATAGCTGGGCGCGACCTGAATTTTTGGGTCATAACTGTGTTTTCTCGACCATTGCACATGAGCAATGTTTGAGGAATTTTGCGGCCATAACCGTGTTTTCTCGGACGTGGCACATGCGCAATGATCGAGTTGAGTCCGGGTCAGGTTCGGGACATACTCAACACCTATTAATTCACATATATGCCCACGACGGGGGTTGAACCCCCAACCTCTTTGGTTAAAAGACTTCTCGAATACCGCAAGCTATAAACTCTTTGGTTAATTTGAAATTAACCCATGTTGAAAGTTAATTCTATTTTATATTCTTTTTTTCAAGAGCTATGCTAAGGTTCTCATAATTAGAGATGATAATGACTTGAATATGATCGTATGATCTCTATATTCACATCTCTTTAATCTTTTTAATCCATATCTATGGTTAATTTATTCCTTAATATTCATATCGGTTATATTAAACAAGTTAATGAATATATATTCTATATATCCATATGCATATAAAATATGATATTTTACATTTTACGATTAAAAGTTGTAGTTTTAATAGTTTGTACAATAAAAAATCATAGTTTTAATAGTTAATACAATGTAAGTTACACTTTTTACTAACTTTTATAACCATAAGTAGGGTATGTTTGGAAAGGAGATTTTTAGAGATTTTTGGAGCTTCTAGCTTTTAGATTTAATGAAAAAGTTCCTACACAATAAAAAAAACTTCGTTTGGTGATAGAAGATTAAAGCTTTTTTGAGATGAGAAACAGCTCCTATTTTAAACGCTATATGTACTAGCGTTTGAGGTCGATGTAGAGCTTTTAGGATATTTAATTACCTAAAAACCCTTCCAAGATTATAGATATCTCCCACGTAAATTAGTTATCTCACCCTAATAAAAGCCGATTAATCTAATCACATCGATACTCTTCTAGTTGTTCACGATCGCCTCTGCAATTCTTCTCTGAGGTAAACCCTAATTCTTAATCTTCTGTAAATGTTGCTGTGGTCTGCAATTCTTAATCATATACTGATGCTTTTGTGATTATTAATCAGTTCATAATTGTTGGTATTATTTTGCTTTTAACATGTTAATCTGTAAATAGTTTATATAATTATATTATTGCTTATACAAATTACAAATAGAAGTTTATATGATTATGATTAATAAAAACGGATTACCCATAATTCTTAACTTCTTGTGATTATAAATTTTGTTTTTAAGATGTTGATAATCTGCAAACCACTTTGTCGCTAGGTATTTCCAAATTTTGGTATCATGTATATCTCAGCAAGTATGTGCCCTATGTCTGCTCGTTTTGTTGATTGCCTACAACTCATTATGATTAATAGTTCGTATTTAATTGTCCTTCATTGTTGCTGTTGTGATTATAATTCTGCTTGTATCTGCTTGATTGTTGCTGCTGCAAACGGTTCTAATTGTGTAATAAGTTAATTGGTTCATATGTTTGGGCAACTTCTGACATTTGACCCAGCCAGGGGCTCTGCCCCTTGGACCCCGCCAGGGGTGCTGCCCCTTGGACCCCGCAAGGGGGCGCAACCCCCTTGACCCCCGCCATTACCGTGCGGCAGTGTCTAGGGGGCTCTTATGGGCGCCAGTGTCTACTTAATCTTGTTTATGTATAATTCTGCTTGTTATTTCAAATAGTGATAAATTGTTGAATAATGGTGGTAGGCTTTAAAAGTAATGGAATTAGGTGTAAAGTGCTTTTATAAGGTTAAGATAATCATTTGGTTTAAATTAAGTATTAAAGTATCATTCGAATCTCATAATGTTGTTAGATGGCCTCAAAACCTGACAATGCAAAAAAAGAAAACTGGACAAAAGAGATGGTTTTGGAATTTTGTCAGTTCTTAAATAAATATATCACGAAGCATGGTCGAACTTCTCCATTTAAATGGGTATCCCTTCAACCAGAGTTTGAAAGAGCTATAAAACATAAATTCAACAGTAAATGTGCTCTAAAGAACAAGTATGATAGTATGAGAAAGGATTACAACCTCTGGAAGTCACTGAAGAACGGAGAGACTGGTCTTGGTTGGAATGAAAGTACGAAGCAACTTAATTGTTATGATGAATGGTGGAAAACTAAAACTACGGTAAGTTAATATAAGTTATTTAATATTTGAACAACAAATAAAGTTATGATGATATAATTCATTTAATTTAACTAATGATTCACAATTATATTGTGTATAGGAAAACTCTAAATACGCAGCAATTAGAAGAAATCAACCATCAGCACAACTACAAGACGAATGGGATCAGTTATTTGGGGATGTAGTTGCTAGTGGGTCGAATTGTATGGCGCCTTCAATGGACTCAAGTACAATCAATGATGTGCATGTTGAGAACCTTGTGGATGATGATGTTGTTATGGTTTTGATGCAAATGCTTATCAAGTTAACAATGACACGCCTTCAAATCTAGAGGACTTAGAAACAGAAGATCCCAATTTCTATAGCAACCTTCTTAATGAAGCCATTCAACAAACTGCATCGGCACCAGTACCAAGTGAGGTTGCTAAAAAATTTGACATGACTTCTAAAATAAACACTAAACCCAAACCAGCTAACATGAAACGTAAAGGAAGAGAATCAACAGGATCTTTAATGCTTAAGAACCATTTAGCGCAAAGTAGTGTGGTGCAACAACGTGTTCTACAGATATTAGAAGCAGATTCTTCCAAACTTGATGAAAGTACTAAGTTTACTATTGGAGCTGCTGTAGGAAAGCTTAACTGGATGGTTGATGTAGGATTAATGACAGAAGCAGGGGATTTGTGGTTGTTTGCAATTGATTTATTTGAAGATCCGGTGAAAAGAGAAATATTCATCAATATGCTAAGTGATAATGCCAGGCTAGCGTGGCTGCAACGAAAACAAAATCACTGAAGTTTCTTTTAGCATAGTTTTTCTGAGTTTAAATAATTTTTTTGAAACATTTTTATTTTTCTTATGTGTGTTGTTGACATAAATTAGTTGGATGTTATTTGGTATATTTTTTATATAAAATTTCTACTTGCGAATATTTTGTGTTAATGAATTGATAGTGAAAGTATATTCATAATATCATTTGGTTTGAAGTAGTATTATGAATTTGTTGACAGGGTTAATATGAATAGTGAGATAAGCAAGAAGATACACAAACGGCATTGTTTTAATTTGTTGTTTGATTCGTGCTATACTAATGATCTTGTTGCGGCATATTATTATAAATATATATACAAGGAACCGTGCATGACATCATCTCTAACAGGCGAGGCTTGGGTGATGGAAGTTTTAAATGGTCATCCAATACGATGTGTAAATGCATTTAGAATGCATCCGGATTTATTTAGGAAACTCTGTGGAGAACTTGAAACAAACTATGGATTGCAGTCATCTGATAAAATGTCCACATTTGAGATGGTGGGGATATTTATGTATACATTGGCATTGGGGTTATCTAATAGAGATGTTATGGAGCGTTTTCAGCGTTCAGGAGAGACTATTAGTCAAGCATTTCATGAGGTTCTAAATGCAATTATTGGTAGAGATAAAGGTTTTCAAGGTCTAGCACGCGACATTATAAGACCAAAAGATCCAACTTTTCAACTAATACCACCTCAAATCACGAACGACAAAAGATATATGCCCTATTTCAAGGTAATGTATTCATTAACGTCATCTTTTATTTATTTAATTTTTTTACGTCTCTAATGTTGAAATTACATTTAGAATTGCATCGGATGTATCGATGGTACACATATAAGGGCCTGCATCACAGAGAGTCAACAACTGCCTTATATTGGTAGAAAATGAGTACTGATAATGCTAAAAACGAACATATATTTCATATCATTATTCCTCAAGAAAGACAAGCTTTTAGTTGCAATTGTTCTATTTACAAGTGATATTCGTTTAAATAATAAAAGGTGAAGACAAAAGACAGATTCGACAAATTGAAGACGCAAACGACCAAAAAGCTCAAAAGTACAAAATACAATCCAAGAGATTCCAATTATTGATAAGAAACGTCTCGAAATTACAAGAGTACAAGATTCAAAACACAAAGTACAAGATATTAAATTGTACGCAAGGACGTTCGAAAATCCGGAACCGGGACCAGAGTCAACTCTCAACGCTCGACGCAACGGACTAAAAATTACAAGTCAACTATGCACATAAATATAATATAATATTTAAATAATTCTTATAATTATTTAATATATTATATTTATTTATAAAACCGTCGGCAGAAGAAAACAACCAAATATGAGCCTCCCCAGCTGGCCATGCGATCGCATGGCCTGGAAGGCATAAATCCATGCGATCGCATGAGCCCCAGTTCCAGCCCACATGCCTATAAAAATCGAGCTTTGGTGCACCACAAAACAATCTATCTTTCTCTTCTCTCCATTCATACGTAATATTTATATTTATAATTTATATTTTAATTTTAATTTTAATTATAATTCTAATAATAAGGGTATGTTAGCGAATATTGTAAGGATGTAAGTCGAAATTCTGTCCGTGTAACGCTACGCTATTTTTAATCATTGTAAGTTATGTTCAACCTTTTTACATTAATGTCTCGTAGCTAAGTTATTATTATGCTTATTTAAAACGAAGTAATCATGATGTTGGGCTAATCACTAAAATTGGGTAATTGGGCTTTGTACCATAATTGGGGTTTGGACAAAAGAACGACACTTGTGGAAATTAGACTATGGGCTATTAATGGGCTTTATATTTGTTTAACTAAATGATAGTTTGTTAATGTTAATATAAAGATTTACAATTGGGCGTTCCTATAAATTACCATATACACTCGATCGGACACGATGGGCGGGGTATTTATATGTACGAATAATCGTTCATTTAACCGGATACGGGAATGGATTAATAGCCACTAGAATAATTAAAACAGGGGTGAAATTATGTACAAGGACACTTGGTATAATTGATAACAAAATATTAAAACCTTGAATTACACTCAGTCGACATCCTGGTGTAATTATTAAACAAAGTATTAAAATCTTGTTACAGTTTAAGTCCCCAATTAGTTGGAATATTTAACTTCGGGTATAAGGATAATTTGACGAGGACACTCGCACTTTATATTTATGACTGATGGACTGTTATGGACAAAAACCAGACGGACATATTAAATAATCCAGGACAAAGGACAATTAACCCATGGGCATAAAACTAAAATCAACACGTCAAACATCATGATTACGGAAGTTTAAATAAGCATAATTCTTTTATTTCATATTTAATTTCCTTTATTTTATATTTAATTGCACTTCTAATTATCGCATTTTTATTGTTATTGTATTTAATTGCACTTTTAATTATCGTACTTTTTAATTATCGCAAGTTTATTTTATCGCACTTTTATTATTCGCAATTTCATTATCGTTATTTACTTTACGCTTTAATTTAAGTCTTGTATTTATTTATTATTTTACATTTGGTTTTAACTGCGACTAAAGTTTTAAAATCGACAAACCGGTCATTAAACGGTAAAAACCCCCCTTTATAATAATAATATTACTTATATATATATTTGTATTTTTATAAAAGTAAACTAATATAGCGTTAAGCTTTGTTTAAAAAGATTCCCTGTGGAACGAACCGGACTTACTAAAAACTACACTACTGTACGATAAGGTACACTGCCTATAAGTGTTGTAGCAAGGTTTAAGTATATCCATTCTCTAAATAAATAAATATCTTGCGTAAAATTGTATCGTATTTAATAGTATTTCCTGTAAAAATATAAGCTATTTTATATACACCTCGCGAAACATCAAGTATATTTTTGGCGCCGCTGCCGGGGAACTCTTAAATGCCGGAAGCGCAACGCTAATATAAAAAAAAAAAGAAGATTTTTTTTACTTTTATTAAAATTCGTTTTTATAAAAATACGTTTTAAATATTCGAAAATATAAAAAAAAAAGAAAAAAAATATAAATAATTTTTTTTAGAGTTTGGTAAATATTTAAGTTTTATAAAGTTTCTTTATTTCTATTTTTTTTTATTTTGTAAAAATATAAGTTTTATTTAATTAATAAATATATTTTATATTTTACAGCAAAAACTGAAAAAAAAAAAAATTTTAATTCGGCCTGTACTGTAGCAGCCCACTCTGTGGCCCGAAACCCTAGCCCATGCGATCGCATGGCTGGGCAACTGAGGACTCATGCGATCGCATGAGCCCATCTGACACGCCCTACTGAACCTGCCGACAGCATTAATTACGGATTATTATTAATTATTATTAATATTAAACCCTAATTAGGTTTAGTTATTATATTAATTAATTTTAGATATTAATTAATTTGTATTTTTAGTTTAATTAGTTTATTTAAATTGTAAAATTAATAGTTTTATAAAATAAATAATATAAAAATAATATTTTTATAAAAATTGTACTTTTTACAACTTTTTATATATTTTTATATTTTTTTCCTTTTTAATCGTTTTAGCGTAACTTTTGTATTTTTCGCTCATATTTAGTTTTAATTCATAGTCTTTGCCATAGTTATTTTTACTTCGAGAATTTTAGGCTTTGCCGTAGAATTCCTTAAGTGCTTTTTCTTTAGACTAAGATTTAAGTGCTTTAGAATTTTGCGACACAGTTTTTTAGATTTCAGTACCTTTTTAAGTTATTTCCATTTGGGATTTAGTTTTTCCTGTAAGCTTTAATATTTTTAGACGACTTTTTCCTATGTATCAATTATCATTCCAATTAGTAATCTCAATTTGCGATTATAATTTTAAGTTAGTTGTAGTAATAAGGTTAGGTTAGTCAAGTGTTTTAAGTTTTATAAGTTTCTTTTATTTTTCCGTCACCTTTTATTTTTCAACCATTTTTCTTTTTCGACCTTTTTCCGACGAACTATTTTTCTTTCTTATTTCTCGCTATTCTAGTTTTAGGACATAGATTTTTATTCTACTTCTTATCTAAATTTCTTAAAATTACTAAAATTTATTTTAAGTGGTTAAATTGATAAACATCAAAATTTTCTGGTTCGTAGTAATAGTTGGATTTGTACGTGGACCGGGTTATTGGAGCCAAACAGTCCTCAATTATATTGAGACCAAACGAATCCTGCCCCTCTGCTGCATCTTTTGGCTATTCGAAACGTGGGCAAAATCAGAAAAGTCTATTGATTGGATAACTTATTATAATTTTTCTTTCCTTTTAAAAACTAATAGGATATTCAGTGAATGCACCGAGCAAGACGTTCACCACCTTTTGTACGTTCACCACCTGTAACTAGATCAAGACATTTAGCAAATATTACCGCCGTTGATTTCTCTTTAGAATCGTCATCCAGTCGACCAAGTACTTCAGTTCAAACTTTCGATAATCCATTTTTTGAACCCGACCTCACAATTGAGAATCCGGAGAATATTCAGGAACGATTCGTAGATCCTGAACCACTAAACTTTCCTCCAGAACCACCAATCATTCCAACAGAGATTGTTGAGGAACGAACCATTAAATCAGAATCCTCTAGTGATTCCGATTCAACAAATTCAATTATGGAGAATCTGGAACCTTTAAGTATGGAAGACCGAATGAGAGCTAAACGCACTGGCCAAGGTCACGCAATTACTCATCCAGACATTAATGCGCCAGATTATGAAATCAAAGGACAAATTCTACATATGGTGACTAATCAATGTCAATTTAGTGGTGCGCCGAAGGAAGATCCAAATGAACATCTACGTACCTTTAATAGGATTTGCACACTATTTAAAATCCGAGAAGTGGAGGATGAACAGATATATCTCATGTTATTTCCCTGGACTTTAAAGGGAGAAGCCAAAGATTGGTTGGAATCGTTACCTGAATGGGCGATTGATACATGGGACGTTTTAGTTGAAAAATTTCTTAAACAATTCTTTCCTGCATCTAAAGCCGTAAGACTTCAAGCAGAAATTGTTACGTTTACACAGAAACCAAATGAAACTCTATATGAGGCGTGGACTAGATATGGAAAGTTATTAAGAGGATGTCCGCAACATGGTTTAGACACCTGTCAAATAGTACAAATATTCTACCAAGGATGCAACATCACTACAAGAAAAGACATAGATATAGCAGCTGGTGGTTCTATTATGAAGAAAACCGAAACTGATGCTTACAAAATTATTGATAACACTGCTTCCCACTCACATGAGTGGCACCAAGAAAAAGATATCGTTAGATCATCTAAAGCAGCTAGAGCCGATTCTAGCCATGACTTAGATTCCATTTCCGCAAAGATAGATGCTGTCGAGAGACGAATGGAAAAGATGACTAAAGATATTCACTCAATACGAATTAGTTGTGAGCAGTGTGGAGGACCACATTTGACAAAAGATTGTCTCAGTATTGAATTAACAATGGAACAAAGAGAGAATATTTCATACATAAACCAAAGGCCTGGAAATAATTATCAGAATAATTATCAACCGCCAAGACCGATTTACAATCAAAACCAGAATTATAACTGAAATATTCCATACAACAACCAACAAGGTCCTAGCAATCAACAAGTATCCAATAATACTTACAACCAGCAAAGACCTAATTTTCAAAACAAACCACCACAACAAACCGATGATAAAAAGCCGAATTTAGAAGATATGATGACGAAGCTAGTTGAAACTCAAACGCAATTTTTCACATCTCAAAAACAAACCAATGAACAAAATGCTCAAGCATTTAGAAATCAACAAGCTTCTATTCAAAATCTGGAACAAGAAGTAAGTAACCTAGCAAGGTTAATAGGTGAAAGAAAACCGGGAAGTCTACCTAGTGATACAAATGCTAATCCCCGGAATGAAACAGCTAAAGCCATTGCCACAAGAAGTGGTACAACACTTAAACCACCTGAAATACCTGTAACTTCTGATGAAGCTATTCCTACTCCACAAGAACCACAACCTGATCAAGATAAGGAAAAAGAACCGGTAGTTGAAAAGGTTAATGAAGATAACACAGTTAAGGCTAAACCTTATGTTAAACCATACCAACCACCACTTCCTTACCCGAGTAAAATGAAGAAAGAGAAACTTGAAGCCGAGCAATCCAAATTCTTGGATATGTTTAAACAGATAAATGTAAATCTTCCTTTCATTGATGTGATTTCAGGAATGCCTAGATATGCTAAATTCTTGAAAGATCTAATCTCAAATAGAAAGAAAATGGAAGAACTCTCGGCTGTTACTATGAATGCTAATTGTTCAGCAGTGCTGTTGAATAAGATACCAGAAAAATTATCTGATCCAGGAAGTTTCACAATTCCATGTTTTCTGGGTAGTCTTAGTTCAATAGAAGCATTGGCAGACTTAGGTGCTAGTATAAATCTAATGCCATATTCACTATACGCTAAACTAGACCTTGGAGAATTGAAACCAACCAGAATAAGTATACAACTAGCCGATAGATCAATAAAATATCCTAGAGGGATAATGGAGAACATGCTAGTTAAAGTTGGTACTTTAGTATTTCCAGTAGATTTTGTTGTTCTGGACATGGAAGAAGATTCTCAAGTTCCTCTCATATTAGGAAGACCATTCTTAAACACGGCTAAAGCAATGATAGACGTGTTCGGTAAGAAATTGACCCTAAGTATAGAGGATGAGAGTATTACCTTTTCAGTTGATAGAGCAATGCAACAACCACAATCTGCAGATGATACATGTTATTATATTCAAACTATAGATGCACATGCAGAATTATTAGAAGAATTTCCAGAATTACAAGGAACAAGAGAATGTTCTTTAGGAGAAGGTAATGAACCAATTGATGAAGCTGAAATGTTAGCTACACTTATAGCTAACGGATATGAACCAACAACAGAAGAAATTCAAATGCTAAAAGAAGAAGACAGATATCGATATAAATCATCGATAGAAGAACCTCCGAAATTAGAGTTAAAGCCACTTTCAAACCATTTGGAATACGCTTATTTACATGGTGAATCTGAATTACCTGTAATAATATCGTCTTCTCTTACTGAAAATGAGAAATCACAACTCATTTCTGTGTTGAAAGCTCATAAAACAGCCATTGCATGGAAGATTCATGATATTAAAGGAATAAGTCCTTCGTATTGCACACATAAAATCCTTATGGAAGAAGGTCATAAAATGTATGTGCAACGCCAACGAAGACTAAATCCTAATATGCAAGATGTAGTTAAGAAATAGATTATTAAACTGCTAGATGCAGGTCTAATTTATCCAATCTCTGATAGTCCATGGGCAAGCCCAGTTCAATGCGTGTCTAAGAAGAGTGGCATGACTGTCATTACAAATGAGAAAAATGAGCTTATTCCTACTAGGACTGTAACAGGATGGCGTGTATGTATTGATTATAGAAAATTAAATGACGCCACCAGAAAAGATCACTTTCCCTTACCTTTCATAGATCAAATGTTGGAAAGATTAGCCGGAAATAGTTACTATTGTTTTCTAGATGGATTTTCCAGATATTTTCAAATTCCAATAGCACCCGAGGACCAAGAGAAAACTACATTCACGTGCCCTTATGGTACTTTTGCTTACAAACGCATGCCATTTGGACTTTGCAACGCCCCTGCAACCTTTCAAAGGTGTATGATGGCGATTTTTCATGACATGATAGAAGAATGCATGGAAGTTTTCATGGATGACTTTTCAGTCTTCGGTGATACATTTGAATCATGTCTAGTTAATCTGGAACGAATGCTTATTAGATGCGAACAATCAAATCTAGTACTTAATTGGGAGAAATGCCATTTCATGGTTAAAGAAGGCATCGTTCTTGGTCATAAAATTTCAAAAGAAGGAATTGAAGTGGATATAGCTAAAGTAGATGTAATTGCTAAACTTCCACATCCCACCAATGTTAGAGGAGTTAGGAGTTTTCTAGGGCATGCCGGTTTTTACCGACGTTTCATAAAAGATTTTTCTAAAATTGCCACTCCTATGAATAAACTCCTAGAAAAGGATGCTCCATTCATCTTTTCAGATGAGTGTATCAAATCTTTTAATATTCTTAAATAGAAACTCACTAATGCACCGATCATGATAACACCAAATTGGAATCTACCATTTGAACTAATGTGCGATGCAAGTGATTTTGCAATGGGAGCCGTTTTAGGACAAAGGATTGAAAAATGATTTCAACCTATATATTATGCTAGTAAGACGTTACAAGGAGCACAAACGAACTATACAACTACTGAAAAAGAACTCCTTGCTATTGTCTTTGCTTTTGACAAATTTCGATCATATCTCGTTCTAGCAAAAACGGTGGTCTATACCGACCATTCTGCTCTTAGATACCTATTTTCAAAACAAGATGCTAAACCAAGATTAATCCGTTGGATCTTACTCTTACAAGAGTTTGATATTGAAATCCGAGATAAAAGAGGAGCAGAAAATCTCGCCGCTGATCATCTTTCTCGTCTTGAAAATCCCGAATTAGAAGTTCTAAATGAATCGGCCATACAAGACAACTTTCCTGATGAATATCTATTGAAGATAGATTATAAAGAAATCCCATAGTTTGCATACTATGCAAACTACTTAGTTTGTGGATTCCTTGAAAAAGGATTATCGTACCAAAAACGAAAGAAATTCTTCAGTGATATAAAACACTATTTCTGGGAAGATCCACATTTGTTTAAAAGTTGTCCCGATGGAATAATACGCCGATGTGTATTTGGAAATGAAGCCAGTAAAATATTAAACCATTGTCACACAGGACCAACAGGAGGGCATTATGGGCCTCAACTAACAGCAAGAAAAGTTTATGATGCTGGATTCTATTGGCCTACAATTTACAAAGACGCACACCTTCTTTGCAAATCCTGTGATGCTTGTCAAAGGGCCAGAAAAATAAGTCAATGTGATAAAATGCCACAAAATGTCATCCAAGTATGTGAAGTATTTGACATTTGGGGTATTGACTTTATGGGTCCATTTCCAAAATCTCATAATAATCTCTATATTCTCGTAGCCATTGATTATGTATCTAAATGGGCGGAAGCACAAGCTCTCCCAACTAACGATGCACGAGTTGTAGTCAACTTTTTAAAATGTCTTTTTGCAAGGTTTGGAACACCGAAAGCTTTAATAAGTGATCGGGGTACTCATTTCTGTAATAATCAACTTGAGAAAGTTCTTAAAAGATATGGAGTAACTCATAAAATCTCCACCGCATATCATCCACAAACAAGTGGACAAGTTGAAAATACCAACCGAGCTTTAAAACGTATTCTAGAGAAAACCGTAGGATCAAATCCGAAGGAATGGTCCATTAAATTGGAGGATGCACTCTGGGCTTTTAGAACAGCCTACAAAACTCCAATTGGAACCACACCTTTTAGACTTGTTTATGGAAAAGCATGTCATCTTCCAGTAGAAATTGAACACAAAGCATTTTGGGCTTTGAAGACATGTAATCTTGATTTACATGAAGCCGGACGTCTACGATTAAATCAACTAAACGAATTAGAAGAATTAAGACATGAAGCATACGAAAATTCGTTAATCTATAAAGAAAGAACGAAGAAATGGCATGATAAAAGAATCAGAAGTTCAAAAGAATTTAAGGAAGGAGACAGAGTTCTTCTTTTCAATTCACGATTCAAGCTATTTCCTGGAAAATTGAAATCAAGATGGTCTGGACCATTCATAGTCAAAAGAGTTTTTCCATACGGAACGATAGAATTAATAAATTCAAATGGGATTACATTTAAAGTTAATGGTCACAGAGTTAAACACTACATAGATAGTCCGATGGAAGTCGACAACGAAGTTAATCACAATTTCGACACCACAGCTAACTAAGTGTGGGGAGACTCAAGTCTTTAAAGGATAATATGTATTTTTGTTAGATTTAGATTGTCTGTTTTCGTGTAGTTCTCGAAAATGGAACCCGAATGGTCTTTCCCTAGCAGACCCTAAAGAACTAGTCTTCTCCCCCCATTCTGAATTTTTAATTTTTTTTAGGTTTTTACGAAATGAAGACTGCCTGTGAACTAAACCATGGTCTAATGCTACACGCTTTGATCACTAAATGTAATAATGACACACTTCCGAGTGAAATAGTATCAGTAATCAGAGAAAGAATGGACGGAGTTAGAAAAGAATCCAGATGCGAAGATAATAAGTTACAATTTGGTAAAGGAAAATCAAAATCCGCAGCGAAAAGAAGAGCACGACACCTAGAAAGATGTCACAAATGCGGAAAATGGTCACATGGAGGTAAATGTTCAAATAATCAAACCTATTCAAACACCGAATTTGTTACTTTATGCAGAGACGGACCATTCATATGTTTAGAAGAAAAGACACTGAATGCTCGAGGTTACGCCTATGTAGCTATGGAAAACCAATTAAACCGACTATCTTATGAATGGGATAGATCATATAACTAAGAAATCTATTTCACAGGTATGTTTATACAGTTTTATTTTTTTTATTTTTAACCTTTTGATAATAAACGCTAATTTGTTCGCTATAAAGTATTAAATTGGTATTGAATAAAATTAGGTTTGGCGACCGAAATTATAGATATCATTCAAAAATTTATTACATCACTGCAAAATTTAACGTTTATTCTTAAGGTATAAATATCTTTAATCAATCAACCCAAAATATTTTAAAAATTCGTCATGAGTTAAATTAGGTCTTGGAACCGAAATTACTTTACCGAAAAGAGGGGCGTATATTTTTGATAATATTTGATTGATTAAAGTGGGATAAAAAGCCAAAAAGATTTTTAATTTTATTTTTACCATGTTTTTAAAATTAATATTTAAATCTTAAATTAATATTGTAAACTTTGTAAAAACAATATATTTAAAATTGTAAATACTTGAAAAATTAATATAAGTTTGATGAGAATTTATAATATGAATTTTTAAATTAAGTTTGGTGTGAATTTTTAATTTTTAAAATATGAATTTTTAATTTTAAGCATTTCAAATTTTAAGTTTGGTGTGAATTTTTAATATTAATTTTGAATTTTATATTTAAGTTGTGTGAATTTAAAAACAAAAATTTACTTTATCTCATTAAGTTAAAAATATGATTTTTAAAATTCGTCGTAAGTTGAAGACTAGGTCTTTAAACCGAAATTGCTTTATTCGAGGGAGGGACGAGAACTTTTATTATCATTATTTTTAATCTTATTGAATTAAAGTATGCCAAAAACATTTAAAAAACCCAAAAATCTTTACTTTTAAAAAACCGCGCTTTGATTTGACAAATTTTAAAATTTTGCCGAGGGACAGACTAGGACAACGATCCGAAACGCCCTCGCTCCTAAAGGAAACCAAATTTTTAAAATTTAATTAATTATAAGTTTTATAAAGTATAAGGTTTTATATATATAAAAAAAAAAAGTCAGAAATCACTGTAGCCGGCACCCCATGCGATCGCATGGGGTTTGCACTTGGAACCCATGCGATCGCATGGGGACCAAATGCAGGTCAGAAACAAATACAGCAGCGGGTCTGTTCTTCACACAAAACACACACATACACCCGAAAAAACTCTCAAATCTTCACCAAATTTCGCCAAAATTCACCGTAATTCGTCATTTTTCTTGCTCTAATCATGCCTAGATTCTCATTCTTCAGCAAATTGGTAAAAATTACACCCCTAAACTCTATAAATTCCTAGTTTTTGTGATAATTACCAATTTTTTACCTAATGCAATTTTGTTAATTTCTAATGTAATTAGTGTTAAATTGTTAGTATTTTATGCATGTATAACCTAGATTGATGCTAATTAACATGATTTGAAGCCAAAAACTTCAAAATTTTTAGAAATCTAGGGTTTGTGTTCTTGAGCAATTTGGGGCTTTTTGATATAAACAGGTTATGGCCGATTTTTATCATGAATTATTGCTAAATTGAGTAGTGTAACATGTTTAGATAGTTAAATGATCCAAACAATGATCCTAAACATGATTTTTGGAGATTAAAGTGGACTTTTTAAGTCCAAAATTCATGAACTTGATTAATTTGATATATTTGCCATTTGAGACTTGTTTAATTATTAGTAATGAATATTTTGACATGTTATTTGAGTTAAATGCTTATGAATTTTGTATACATTTTCATATGTGCTTATTTGAAAAGTGTAGAATTGTGAAAAATTGTGAAAATGTGTATAAGTTTAATTTTGATTTAACATGTTATAGTAATTGTTTTAAGTTGTTATTTTGCTAACACTAATGCATATTTGGATGCACAAATTTTGTGTTTAATGTGTTTTACAGAGAGCCGATACTGGAGGTTCAGGAGCATCATCATCTAGACGACCAGCACCAGCACCAGAACCAGAACCAGAAATGCAACACGAACAAGAACTACAACAGGAACAACAACAGCCTGATCAGCACATACCTTATTATGATCCGGTACAGTTTGTTGATGAATTCATAGTATTCCCAATGAGGCCGCCAGTAGAATTCCCAACGATTCCTGAGCACACTCTACATCCTAATCTGAGATTTGATAGAAGATGGAGAGATTACGAGACATATCAAAGGAACAAATTCAAATTGGTAACAAAAAATGTAGACGTGCCAAGGGTAATCGATTGGGCCCCTTTGGAAACGGTCCATCTAGCTGACCGTGTTAGACAGCTTTTAGTTCAAAGGTATGGCAGTTCTTCTTTTACAGATTGGGAACGTCTTTTCACCATTCGTAGACCTGTATATAAGGAATGGTGTGTTGAGTTGATGAGTACTGTATCACTTGATACAAATATAGTTAGAATAGATGATAGAAGATTTCTTAGGTTTATCCTTGGCGGTAGGATGTACAGAATGTCCATGCTGGACATGGCCAGGGCCTTACAGATATATACTCCTGGTGAGTTGCTATTACCCGATTGTACAAACTTGATTCATTATGGTGAACGGGTAGATAGTAACTTTGACGCTGACGCCATTTGGAGGCGTATGTCACATTTTGATGTTTTTACACGAGCAGGAGGACACTCCTATACACATATTGACAGAGCCGAGCTTCGTATTATTCATAGATTTTTGGCTAACTCGATTACACAAAGAGGTCATAATAAAGAAAAAATTACCTTATATGATTTATTCTACCTAAAGTGTATTCGGAATCCTAGAAGCTTTGTCAATATCCCTTACTGTGTTGCTTTTTATTTATCTAAAATGGTAGAGGGAATGCACGACGGGAGTATAATAGGAGGAGGTATTTTTGTTACTCTCATTGGAGAGTATTTAGGTGTTGATAGGAACCAAGGGGGTCCATTACAGATTTGTAGAGAACAGGTTGAGCCCTTAGGATTGAAAGTTTATGTGGGTGCTAAGGTATTGAAAAGTAGACGTAACCAGGCAGTACCCTATGAGGGATCTCATCCTCAGGTAGAGAGAGGCTCAGACGAGGAAATGGAGGAGGCGGAAGACATTAGGGATGTCTTTCGAGATGCTATTCTTGACGTCCACGTTCGTATAGATGAGGAAGCAATGACGAACGCGGCAAGACATAGTATGTATGAGCAGTGGAACTCCGAGCGAGTATACGAGGATTATAGGCGACGCCAACACGATAGCTGGTTAGTTCATCAGTACCAAATCATGAGCCAGCTATCATATCAGGTACCAAATAACTATGTACCTACTCGACCTGCTCATTTTTCGCCACATAGCCCCGATATCCGACCACCCTTTAACCGGTATGACTATAACCAAGCCTATCAGAACACCTATAACCAACAATGGAACCCACCCGATGAGATGAACTGGAACCCCTATCCAGACTGATTTAGTTCCATTTGGTTATTTTTATGATTTTTATGTTTTTATCTTTTGACTTTTTCATGTTTAAACTTATGTTATTGGATATATTTGTGTAATTTTTATTATTTTATTATTATTATGTACTAATATTTCATATTTAGAATTTGAAAGTGGGATATTAAGTCCCATTTCAAATTGCCATTCATAATTATATTTGTATGTATGTATATTGTCGATTGTACAAAACAGGGTAAAACAGCGCATTTTCAAAGACTGGCATTAAGTTTAGCAAAAGCTACTAATTTTGACGACAAGATGACAAATAAATGTGATGTAACAACAGACGAAATGAACAAATGATATGCACCATTTATCATTCAGCAAACAAACGCCAATATGTTTGGAAACTTTGGTAAAATTTAATCATTTCTACGCTAATCACCCTCAATAATTTAAATTGTACTGATTTCTTGCAAATGAGGGCATTGCAAGATCTTAAGTGTGGGAAGGGGTTAAATTCTTTCGGATTTTTAAAATTTTTATCTTTATACACTTGGTTACCATTAAAAATACTAGTAACGTAGTAGTTGTATTAGAATCTAGTGCTCTCTGATAATAAAGAACAGCCCTAGTCTTATATACTGACTACCCAATTCTAGTAAAATTTTTCAAAATTTTTAATTAAATGAACTCAAAATCATGTTTATACATATTTATGAACGATAAAACTAGGTGTTAACACCGAAATTATTGTAACCTCTGAAAGGACATAAATTGAGAAACAAACCAAAATGTTGAAATACATTTAAAATGGAATAGAGGACGATAAAAAGGAAAATAAAAGCCAAGTGTGGGAAAATTTACCAAGTTATCTTAAACATATGTCACATATATCTGTAACAAATAACTGAAAATACTTTTGCTTTGGACTAAACTAAACCATTTTACCCGATGAAAGAAAAGAAGAGATGGATCTACACGATGAATCAATTCCATCATTAAAAGGAAGTAAAGTCTTCCGAAAAAGACACGCGCTTCTTGATTTAGGTCAAGAAGTTGTCGTCCAGACCAGCTGTAGGTTGACGAAAAATCTAGAAAAGTCATCTCTAAAATCAGCAGGAAATCCACGGACCTCAGCATCAAACAGGGTCGCCAAGTGGTCAGACTTATCCTAACCATGAGAGGATCTGTCTCGTAAAATGAGGAGGGCGCCGTGCAAATTAGCTTGATAAGACTAATGAATCAGACCCCCAGAAAGGATAATCTCCTTAAAGATTAAAAATCAGCTTTTAAGACTGATATTACTCAATTCTTGAGATTGACTTTAAAGATTGAGAATTACAAACTCATGGAATTCGATGATATCTAAACTCGAGCTTGAACGAGAAAATATTTTGATCAATTTAAAACCGATTTGTTTTCTGAAAACCCATTTTCAATGCGTTCATTACCATTGAACGTAAAATCCTAGGAATTCACCTGGAATTCATTAGGTCACCTGAACCAAATCGGGTGTCAACCGTAAGAACGGTGGTTGCATAGTGGTCAAAGACAGGACCTTGTGCCAGACCGAAAAATCATAAGGGTGAGCTTTACTATTGCTCCTACCAAGGATAGTAATTGCGTCCGACACGTTATAGACCATAATTAAAAGCATGTCAGGGGACATTGCCTTAACAGTTGCTTGTTCAACGCTTTCCTTTACAACCGGACGGTAGTTTATCGAAAGGTAATATACGGGACAAGTAAACTGGACGTGTTGCTTTCCAAATACAAGGTTAGCAAGTGGGTGACACAAAACCGCAAGTTTTGAGCTAAAATTTTCAAATCTGAAACCCACCAAACCCACAAAAATAATTTGCAAACACCGGTGAAGGGTTATTCCGGAAAACTTATCTAGGGTAAAAGCTAGATTGAATTTTCAAAAGATCAAATATTTTCATAAAGATCCAATTTCTTTAAGGATCTACATTTTCATAGTCATGTGGGACTGTAAACCACCTTTCAAATGTGCACTTTGCTTTGGAAACCGAAAGTAAATCGGCTATTTGATTGCAAGTGTCGTTGACCTAAACCCGAGGCAACTGTGGATGACACACCCACCTTTAACCATGGTTCTATCGTTACTATCATTGTTTATACCGCCGTATAGAAATCACTGATGTACAAAGTGTGAAGAATAAAGAAGTGATTCTAGTATTTCAAGACGATATTGCTTGAGGACAAGCAACGCTCAAGTGTGGGAATATTTGATAATGCTAAAAACGAACATATATTTCATAGCATTATTCCTCAAGAAAGACAAGCTTTTAGTTGCAATTGTTCTATTTACAAGTGATATTCGTTTAAATAATAAAAGGTGAAGACAAAAGACAGATTCGACAAATTGAAGACGCAAACGACCAAAAAGCTCAAAAGTACAAAATACAATCCAAGAGATTCCAATTATTGATAAGAAACGTCTCGAAATTACAAGAGTACAAGATTCAAAACACAAAGTACAAGATATTAAATTGTACGCAAGGACGTTCGAAAATCCGGAACCGGGACCAGAGTCAACTCTCAACGCTCGACGCAACGGACTAAAAATTACAAGTCAACTATGCACATAAATATAATATAATATTTAAATAATTCTTATAATTATTTAATATATTATATTTATTTATAAAACCGTCGGCAGAAGAAAACAACCAAATATGAGCCTCCCCAGCTGGCCATGCGATCGCATGGCCTGGAAGGCATAAATCCATGCGATCGCATGAGCCCCAGTTCCAGCCCACATGCCTATAAAAATCGAGCTTTGGTGCACCACAAAACAATCTATCTTTCTCTTCTCTCCATTCATACGTAATATTTATATTTATAATTTATATTTATATTTTAATTTTAATTATAATTCTAATAATAAGGGTATGTTAGCGAATATTGTAAGGGTGTAAGTCGAAATTCTGTCCGTGTAACGCTACGCTATTTTTAATCATTGTAAGTTATGTTCAACCTTTTTACATTAATGTCTCGTAGCTAAGTTATTATTATGCTTATTTAAAACGAAGTAATCATGATGTTGGGCTAATCACTAAAATTGGGTAATTGGGCTTTGTACCATAATTGGGGTTTGGACAAAAGAACGACACTTGTGGAAATTAGACTATGGGCTATTAATGGGCTTTATATTTGTTTAACTAAATGATAGTTTGTTAATGTTAATATAAAGATTTACAATTGGGCGTTCCTATAAATTACCATATACACTCGATCGGACACGATGGGCGGGGTATTTATATGTACGAATAATCGTTCATTTAACCGGATACGGGAATGGATTAATAGCCACTAGAATAATTAAAACAGGGGTGAAATTATGTACAAGGACACTTGGTATAATTGATAACAAAATATTAAAACCTTGGATTACGCTCAGTCGACATCCTGGTGTAATTATTAAACAAAGTATTAAAATCTTGTTACAGTTTAAGTCCCCAATTAGTTGGAATATTTAACTTCGGGTATAAGGATAATTTGACGAGGACACTCGCACTTTATATTTATGACTGATGGACTGTTATGGACAAAAACCAGACGGACATATTAAATAATCCAGGACAAAGGACAATTAACCCATGGGCATAAAACTAAAATCAACACGTCAAACATCATGATTATGGAAGTTTAAATAAGCATAATTCTTTTATTTCATATTTAATTTCCTTTATTTTATATTTAATTGCACTTCTAATTATCGCATTTTAATTGTTATTGTATTTAATTGCACTTTTAATTATCGTACTTTTTAATTATCGCAAGTTTATTTTATCGCACTTTTATTATTCGCAATTTCATTATCGTTATTTACTTTACGCTTTAATTTAAGTCTTGTATTTATTTATTATTTTACATTTGGTTTTAACTGCGACTAAAGTTTTAAAATCGACAAACCGGTCATTAAACGGTAAAAACCCCCCTTTATAATAATAATATTACTTATATATATATTTGTATTTTTATAAAAGTAAACTAATATAGCGTTAAGCTTTGTTTAAAAAGATTCCCTGTGGAACGAACCGGACTTACTAAAAACTACACTACTGTACGATTAGGTACACTGCCTATAAGTGTTGTAGCAAGGTTTAAGTATATCCATTCTCTAAATAAATAAATATCTTGTGTAAAATTGTATCGTATTTAATAGTATTTCCTGTAAAAATATAAGCTATTTTATATACACCTCGCGAAACATCAGTACCTACTTTTAATGTAATGGCAACGTGTGATTTTGATATGTGTTTTACATATGTATCAGTCGGATGGGAGGGATCAGCACATGATACACGTATGTTTATGCACTCGATCCAAAATAAGTCAATGAACTTTCCACAACCGCCTGAAGGTAAATACACATATCTATTTTATTCTTTCATGTTACTTTTTTCAAATTCCAACACGATTTGTTTAAACTTTTTTATCAAGTAAATATTATTTGGTTGATAAAGGATATCCAGACAGAAAGGGTTACCTTGTTCCATATCCCAAGACAAGATACCATCAATCCCAATTTCAAAAGGAGTCCCCAAATAATATGCAAGAAGCATTCAACCGTTCACATTCATCTCTACGAAACTATATTGAAAGGTCATTCGGAATTTTGAAGAAACGATTTCGCATACTTCGTGAAATGCCAAGGTTTAGTGTGCAAACACAAATTGATGTTATAACGGCTACATTTGCGTTGCATAACTACATCCGTACTAACAGCTAAGAAGATATTTTGTTTGCAATAATCGATCAACATCCAAATTACATACCACGAGATGAGCTTATTGATGTTAGTAACCGTGACAGAAGCGCCGAAGGAATATTTGAAGGAAGAAGTAATGAGATGAAACATGTTCGTAACGATATTGCTACTTTAATATGGAATGCTCGTCGAAAATAATTTAGTATTACAATATATGTTTTCGGTTATTTGTTAATGGCTACGTTTTGTTAAATCAAAATTTATATTAAAAATGATGAAATTTAACTAATGTCTATTTTTGTCATTTTACTTATTTTTTTAACAGCTACAGCTACTTTGCCAAACAATTATATACATCTAACAGCTAATCGCTAACAGCTAATCGCTAACATCTTACAACTAATCGCTAACAGCTCATTTTGATGGTTACATTATCATCCACATCTTATTCATCATCTTATTCAATCATCTATCATCTATATCCATCATTAAGCACGTGAATCCAATGAACATCATCACTAGATGAGGTGTTCATTTTCTTGAAAAGAAGTTGCGTATGGTTTTACTTCACAATAAACTTGACGAATAATTCCAAAATTAATCAATCAGCAGTTTTTCACTCCAAATAACAATAACACATTTTGCAGAAATTTATTCAAAATTCATACACGGTCTTACAACATCGCTGAATTTGGCGGTTTTTAAACTGACAAAGGTACATTGTACAAACTCATTAGTCAATAAATGTATCTCCCTAAAATGTCTATATGTAAATCTTTTAAAGAAAAACTATGGTAAAAAGAGAACAAATGCAATACATGTCATCAATAAGCAGCTAAACCATTTTAGCTGCAATACCCACCAGGTTGGAACGGGATCAAACTTGAAATCAACTGGATTAGATCACTTGTACTCCACATTCATATAAAAGTGCTTGATGCTCGTAAGGAGATAAAGTTTCTGCCATTCAAGATCCATCAATATTGCCCATTGGGTGAATCCTTTTGTCAAATTCTTCATAAAAGATAAAAAAGTTTTAAGTATATGTTTCCAAAATTAGGGTTCAGGTGTTTGTCTTTTAGCCTGAACTCTGCCACTTATTCGAGTGGTTTGATTCGATGCATCCATTGGGGATGCTTCTTTCAAATCGGGAGTGATTTCAGCGTCAAGATCATCTGCATCCGTTTTTCTCTCTATGGATTTTGGGGGTGTAAAGATTGACCCGTTTGCTTGTTCCGTTCTTAACTTTTTTGTTGATTTGGAGGGTGATTTAACTGATTTGGTGCGTGGTCCAGGGTGATTAAAGCTCCATCGAGCATGTCCAAACCATTTAGTAACCTGTGAAATAATGTGTAAAAACATGATAATATCAGATGATAAGGAGGTAAATGAAATCTTAAAGTACATTTAATTTGAATTTCGAAGGAAATTGACCTGATGGCAAGTGAGATTCAATTCTTTGGCTAGATTGTCTCTGACACTTCGGTCAGGATAGTGATTTTCATTGAAAGATTCATACAGCCTCTACAAGAAAGAAGATGACCATTGTTTGTTGTATGATTAAATACAAGTAACAAAAGTATGACACTGTTAACAGTACATAAAATTCTTAAGGTCACACAACCAACATTGAAAAAGAAGCGTGACGGAGACGAGTCGGTCAGGACCTTAAATGGCCGAGTCGGTCGAGGCGGCTTCGAAACGGGGTCGAGACGGACGTTGACCATTGTTTACTTTTAATATAAATATATTAAATATAAATATTTCAAACATAAAATTTTAACCATAAATATTTTAAACATAGTATCCTTGAAGATAAATTACTAATAAATACACCATAACTATAAAAAACGTATCCAATACCTGACGATCATCATTTGACACATATAGCCTTAACATGGTAATTATGTTATGAAGATCGCTATTGTTAATAAAAAAACATGGAAATACCTGGGCAGCAGCTTCCCCAATTCTTTTTTTATGGGATGATCCAGTAGCACTTTTATCACTAGAACCCTTATCTGCTGCTAGAGAACTACTAGGGCCCACACCATCTACCTTCTTACTGGTTCTTACAGGACTCGATTCAAATTCTTTCCCTTTTTTATTAAGTTCGATATCATTTGATGTTTTAGCATTCTTTCGTCTCCTTGGCGCTTCAGAATCAGTAAAATCTTCATCACTTGAATCTGAAGAGGCATTTCCATATGTCTCCTAAGAAACAAGGACAGTAGAACCAATATAAGCAAAAAAAAAAAAAAAAAGAATAACAAATGTCAAACCTTTTATTTAATTGCAACATATCAAGCTTATTCTTGTGGCTTGAGCAGTTAAAACGTATGTACAGTTGAACATAATTAACTACACACAAGGTTGTAAAAGCCGCGAGTCGGGGACGAGTCGATCAGGACCTTGAAGGGACGAGTCGGACGTTGACCAATGTTGACTTTTAGTAATAAATAAATTAGACATAGATATTTGTCATAGATAATCTAATTTTAAAAAAATATAAATTTGACCTAACTTTGACTCAGCCCGACTTTGACCGACCCAAACCCGACTCAGCCCGACTTTTTAGCATTGACAGTTTCAGACGATATATACTCACATCGTGAAGCTTTTTGTAGTCTAATCTCTCAATATTTCTCTTTGCGGTTATGGGACCATAATCACCATCTTCCATAACCGTCTCCTGTAATTCTTCTTTGTTAATAGACATTAACGGCTCTTGAATTTCGGATGCTAACACTTCATTCTTGGTAAAATCACCAAGATCATCAAAATCAGATGAAAAATCTGAGCTTGAACTTTTCGTTTTAACGTCTTCATCAGGATCCGCTTTATCGGGGTTGAAATCATCATCATCTGAATCCTCAGAAGGAAGCCCAAAAAACTGTTCATTGTTTACTACAGCCGCTAAATCCTCAGATGCAGACGAGAAATCAGACTCATCTGAGCTAGAATCCTCTACATCTGCATCTACATCCACATCTACATCTACACCTGCATCTGCATCTGGAACATCGGGATTATAATCATCATCTCCAGAATCATCAGAAGGAAGGCCCGGATCATCTTCCGGTTTATTACCGGGGGCCGCAGATTCAGGGAAAACCTTCTGCACTTAAGAATGGCATGTTAGAAAATGTTGAAAGATGTCAAAGCACTAATTTAGTGAGACAGGTTAACAGGTTTTTAACTGAAGTAACCGACCTCCCAATTATCTTTGATAGAAAGAGTAGTCCCCTGAGAATCATTAAGTAAGTCAAAGCAGTCAACTTTACAATCGCAAGCGGGGCAAAGCCACCCTTCATCACCAGGAGGAACTGCACATCAAGATCACCACCACTTTACTCGAGTCTCAAAACGGAAATGGCACGCTCAACCCAAAAAGGTAGTATACGTGTACATTTTATATATAATATGTAATGTATAAACATAAGTTTTCCGAAAATATTACTCGTATGAGGCGCTACCTTGTTCTTTCAATAAAGGCGGTACCAAACAAAATTGATGGAATCCGCGTTCACAGAAACCGTCACAAAGAATAATATCATTGTCAAGCCTGGCTTCTGTTTGTCCACATTTTGCACAAAATATCTACCAAAAGAAGATTGATTTATAAGTAACTATAAGTGATCACCTGCGTATTTTATACATCATTAGGAACAAGTTTATGGTGGAAGATATATCCTACATCTTCACTGTCAATTAGCCCGTCAGAATCGTATAAAGATTCTGGAATCCTTCCTTCCTCACATGATGCGTCAATCCGTTGAAATAAATCTCTTATTTTCAATTTGTAACGATTAATATATGATTTTGCACGTTCAAGCTCCTTCTCGGGCCTTATTTTTTCTACACTGCTTGTCACAATATAATACACCAACAATAAGATACAAATAATTAATCAAAAATACATAAAACTATCATTAGACTAACTGAACTAAACCGAACCACATAAAAATCTTTTGAAACAAACAAAATCCTATTCTGAAGAAAACAACAAAAGGATGCAATAATTAATTCAATAAAAAAGGACAAACCTTTGCCCTTTCCACCCTTCACCAACATAAGCTTCAATAAAGTTTTGCTCATAACTCATTCGATTCAGTAAGTATCTTAAATGTTTTTTTATTTTTGAAAATTCATCATCTTGATCGTTTTTTATCTTCTTCTTCATCTTACTTCATCTCATTTCTTTGCTCTGTGCATCTTGTAAAGGAGCTTCAATCAACTCACGGGTTTTAGGCTTCTCTTGCGATCTTGAGCGTAACACCCTCGAACTCCCAGTAAAAGTTATTTTCTCGTTATTAACTTGCCCTCTCTTACGTTTACCATGTTGACTTGATTCCACGATTTCATCTTTTTGAGTTGATTTTAACTCGGTAAGACTTGAATTTATTCCCGTAAAATCTTTTGGTTCACTAACCGCACTTCCGTTGATCACTTCAATATTTTTATGAATTTCCACGTTCTCGTGATTGTTGAAATCCTTTACTTCACAAGCACATTCGCCTTTAGCTTCTTGAATCGATTCGGATACACTTTGCCCAGGGGCTAAGCTTTTATTGTAATGAGCTAAATGTTCTTTTACGGAAATATCCATGGTCACTTATGGTCACAAATAGATGTTTATTCGATAAAGTTTTATTACTCAAATTTAATTAAAGAAAATGGAAGGCGGCCCCCTCTTATTACGTAGCACGGGACTCTGCAGCCTATGAAACAAAAAGAAAAGTCTGATTTAGTATCATATATATGTATTGGTTTAGAAAGGGCAAAATATTTATGTAAGACCATCGGTTAAAAATATATGTGTTGTGTGTGTATGTTTGTTACTCTGTCGCTTCGAGTCGACCGTTAATTCCAAAGAAAATAAAGAGGAGACAGTGATAGCAAATTTGCCAAAAAAAATCACATAACATTTCAAACAAAAAAGTTACAAATATATAGACTATGAAATATGAATTAACGGTTACCAACTAATAAATAAAGCATGCTAAAACCTCTATTAACTAAGTGCATAAACTAAAATAAGTAATCTTTCTCGATAAAGTCGGTTGATTAGGTTCAAATGGACCAATGAAACAGAGAACAGAACAACTCAAAAAACAAACGCGAGCATGATTCGGCATACGAAATTGGTCTCGTCTTGAACACAGCTGTTGTACATAGTAAATTATACATGTATCAGTTAAAGATTCAACACATGAAACCTAAAAAGCTGAAATTTTATTTCTATATACATTCATATGAACCTGTTACTAGGTGCATTGTAACCTTCCAACCCAATTAATGACCCAAAATCCCTAATTCCCTAAACAAGAATCAACATAGCCTCAAAAGATTTTAGCTTTTCCAATAATTAGGGCCCAATTGCGCATTCCATCACAAAAAAAAAAAGGCTAAATTAAAGTCATCTCGAGCTCCCAAACATTAACAATTATTATCAGCAGCTAATATAGTAAGCATGTAAACGTATGATTCAAGAATAAACATAGATACAGATGTGAGTTGAATTGAATTGAGTAGGTTACCTGGTTGAATTACGAAAACGGATCTTGATAGATGGAAAAAAAAAAAAAAAAAAAAAGCCCAATTGATACGTAAGAATGAATCAAGGGTTTTGTTTTGAAAGTTTAGAGTCAAAAAAAGTATGTCGGTTTTGAAAAAGACTCACCGCCGATAAAAAAAAATGAAGTTATGGAAATGGCGTCTGGATATATTTTCCCCCTTTCCCTCCCAATTTCTCAATTTTATCTCCTCTAAAACTGTTTACTTTCTTCTTTTTCCTACTCGTTATTGTTTTAACTCGATCAAACATTTCCATCTACACCATTGAAATTTGATTTATACTCCGTTATTTAGACGTAATTACAAAAATAGTCCATGTAGTTTGTTCAATATTACATATTCAGTCACTGAACTTTTTTCTTACAGGAACAATCCCTATAGTTTGCAAATGTTGTTTAAACAGTCCCTCATCTTCGTAAAAGGATACACTTAAGGTGTGTTTGTTTACCTCTTAATCAGTTAATTGAATAGTTCAGCGCTGAATACTGAACCATTCAGCATTCAGAGCAATTGTTTCTGATCTCTGAATGACAGATGATGCTGAATGGTTCAATCATTCAGTGATGTACCTTTCAGAGTTGTAATTGTCTCTTAACCATTAAACACATAAACTTTATGTAATTTTCTTTTTAAAGTATATCAAAAATACTTATTAAACAACTATATTGTAGTTTTTATTAATGTGAAAGGTTAATAATGTAATTTTACATTATTCACATTATTTGTTCAAAATAGTTATCAAACGGGTTATTGTCAATCAGAATTAACTTCATTCAGAACTTTTGAATCATCCGGATTATGAACTATTCAGAGCTAAATCATTCAGTTTTATCAAACATACCCTTAGTCGAAATGTGATGATTTGAAAAAGGTTTATATCTTTTTTCTCTGTTTTAACTTGATTTTTTCATTTTTAATATGTTGTTCTAATATATACTATGTACTATGTATGAAACATAATTAGTCTGTCACAATATAAATGCCTTATGGGTGTATAGTTTTGTGCATGCGCTACTAGTTGGTTGTTCTCCATTGTTTCCAAGATACAAAAAGTTAGTTTTTTCTGAACGGCGACATTAAAGTCACTGTCAAGGGCCATTAGCCACCCACCCAATTATATTCAGGAAGTCACATGTCATGATCACTTTTTACACGAAGAAACCTCAGGTTATTGCACCCAAGGAAACGTCCCCTGAGGGAACTTTGCTAGATGTGGACAAAATCCACCATTTGCAAGAAACTCGGAGAACTCCATAACCAACTGCAAAGCAAATTGCATTATGAAATACTCGAACTCGAGACTTCTCGAACACCCAGAAGGAAGTAACCATTTAGCTAAATGGAGATGGTTAAGATACCAAAAGTTAGTGGATGAAGTGAAAGCTGTTAGTTTGAGAATCTGTTTAGATTAAATTTTTTTTATCTTCTAATATTTTTATTCGATAAATTGACAGAACACTAAAGTTGAGTCTGAACATTTAGACTTAAGTGCCAACATTTAGACAATGAGCCTAAATTGATTTCCAGGCAGACTTTAAAACTCATGAAAATTTGATTCTACCATTTTCATGGCGTCCCTCTTTTATTTTTTATTTCTTTTTATTTTATTTTATTTTATTTTATTTTATTTTCCTGGCCGGAGGTCCTCACGGAAGCAATCTCTCTACCTGGAGTAGAGAGGGGGATAATTTCCTTTCCTGTGGGTGGAGAATTCCTTTTCTCGACTCGTGGTTAAAGAAACGACTTCTCTTCTATTCTAGGGTAGAGGAAGGATTGTCTACATCTTACCTCCTCATACCTCGCAGGCGCGGAATTGGATATTGTTGTTGTTGTGAATTTTTTTTTGGTGGTCTTTATTTTTCATGAATGATTAAACAAATTTCAGCAGTCTCTTTATCTTTCGGTAAGGTATGATTGTCTATACATCCTACCGGCTCATACGCTGTATGCCCGTATCGGCGAGATTGATTAATGTTGTTGTATTAGAAACAATTTAAGAATTTTTGTACGTTTATAGTATTGCATTGTAACTCGTTAGATTAGTAGCTTCTTACTGAGCAATCAACGATACATTTCCATACGTAATTACAAATATAGCGTTGCGATGACAGCTAGAATATGGTGTCCATTTATTTCACTAATGACTAAAAGACACATACATTAAAAAAACTACATTATAGGGTAATGAAAAGAAGAATTGCAATTAAAATTCAAGGACTTATGATGTTTCCTTGTTTCAACTTTCAATAGCAATAAATTTGGATTTCAAGGGCACTTAGGTTTCCCTTGGTTGTTTTTCTTGTCCTTATAACAAGAGCAATCATGCTTGTTTACGTTTATGTTCGTCGTGGGCACACACTTGCAGTCTTCGCAACAAATCTGACAATACTTCACGCACTTGTCAGGAAACGCTGATTTCAAGCATCTTTCCTTGCACTTGGCTTTACAGAACACTTTTCCAAATATAAAAACTAAAAATCAGTATGTATGATATGAAAAGTAACAATCAATGTATAGTAGCAAACTAGCAATATAAAATTTGTGTTAATAGTTTATGATAAGAAGTTTATGATAAGAACATAAACAGCAGTTTTTTGATTTTTTTAATACCTTGCATATTGGCCAAGGAAGGTTGAAAGAAAGTGGCAAGGAGAAGGTAAAGGAGAACTCCATACATGAAAGTTGTCTTCATTATTTGGTTTTAGGATTTTCGGCGTTAATAATAGAATTGAAACTAAACAAAATGACTAAAAAGCTAAGGATAAGTTGGTGAAGGGTGGTTTTTGTTAGTTTCCAGAGTAGAAGGTAATGATATGCGAATATAGAAGTGGAGTGATGATTCTTAGTAGATGCAGAGTGAAGAAGAAAAAGTGTTTTATAGGGGAAAGGAAGGGTGGCAAAAGAAATGAATAAATGGTAGGTGAATGTTGCATATGGAATGATAAGTTGGATGTAAAATTAAGTTGATGCAAAGGTTGCACACGAGGTTTTGGGCTCTAAAGTTTGTGGTTTCATATTTGGTTAACCTGCTAACTTGAAGTTATGAGTTGAAGTCTAGAATGATCAATATGTTTATATTTGTGAAAAAAATTGCATAAGGCAGTGATGTGTTAGCTGTCTTTCTAAAAAAAAAAATAATATGATAGAAAAATATATCGAAGTTACTGTTTTTCAATGATCGCATTGAACAGGTCAGTTTACATACAATGACCCGTCATCACTCATCGTGCTTTAAGAGATAAGTTAATTAATCCGGCTACATAATATGGCCAAACTTTTGTTCCTCACATGATTCCGGCTTGACGCTATTGTTAACAACGTAGTCATCACTCATTTTGCTCTAACAGATAAATCAATCATCATTTACCAACACACATAACATGATGATGAATTAAACGTCAAGATGTTGGTTCATTAGTGGTGACCTGAATTCCCATAAGGGAGTTTTGTTTCATCTTGTCTTTTTCTAATGACTTTAGGTGGTGGTAATTTTTCTGTCGATGGTGCTAGCCGAAATGTACGCGGTTTTAGATCATGCGGCTTTCCTTCCGATTGTTAGAATCTCGTCATCTCTTTCTTTGTCGTCACTTCCGCTTCTTCCTTTTGCTTCTCTTGACTTTCATTCGTAGATCTATTTTTTTTTTCTTTCACACCAACCACTCGACGTCGGTTATATATCCGTTCGGTGGTGATCGACGTTTTTCGACCTAGTCCCATGGTTCTCGGTTTTCAGTAAAGATGGCATCGGGTAGGGTTTGAGCCAGGTGCAGGAAATCTCGGACCCAAATAAGAAAATTCATCCCAAACCGGACTCATACCCATCAGGTCCTCATTTACTTACTAACTATCGAGTAAACGGATTTTTTCGGGTATCCACGTCCCCATTTACTTACTAACTATCGGGTAAAAGTTTTAACACGAATATTTGTGTCCCCTTCTATAATAAATGTACATATATTATAAAATAATATATGCATATTATCTATTATTTAAATTTAAACATATCGAGTATACGGATTCGGGTATACGGGCCAGTTAATCGGGCTTATATCTAAAACCGCCCTTGAACCCGAACCCGCATAAAGATTTTAAACCATCCCCGTACCCGGCCTAGGACGTAGACCCGGCCCAAAGTGTTGAATTTCGAGTTTCCCAATCGAGTACAGATATTTTTGCCATCCCCAGATTTCAAATTGGATTGCCACCATTAGGTGGGTACACCGTCGACATAGGAATTCAATGTTTCGATTTATATGGTTTTCGATGGATTATATTCTAACGGCTGCTTTTTCGGGCAACGTTTTCATTTTTTAATGGGTGGTTGCCGTGAATTTGGCAGATCAGGGTGGTGATAGCTTTTTTTTTTCCAGTATTGGTATCTAGTTTGGTGTTCTTGGGTTTCCCGTTGAAAGGTGCTAAGTATATGTGGCAACGTTTGGGTGGTTTCCTTCGGAGATTTGGTATCGAGAGTTTCGGTTTTGTTTTCTACTTAATGTTGTAGATTTTGGAGAATTAGAGGTGTAGTCTAGTCGACGATATTCGACATTTAGCGGGTGTTTTGGATTGTCATAGCGGTAGATTTGGCAAGGTGCCGGAGTGGTTTCTTACTATGGGCCTTCTCTCAAGGGTTTTTCATGGGGTGATGTTTTGGAAGCTTCATCAGAATTGTAAGTGTGTTCGCTTTCTATGTGGCGATTCTCTTAGGTTGCAAGAAAACGTGAGTGGTTGATGGTCCTTTTTGTTTTTTGCTTTACTTGTTTTGGTATGATCCAATGTCCGTAGGGTTCTTATCGAATCATTAAAGTTTCAATTAGTGTGGGGTTGAGTGTGTGATACAGTGCGGTAGTTAAGTTAGATCGCTTGATCTACGGAAGCAGGGGTCTACATCAAGTGTACTCCACTGATCCTTGAATCGTATTTATTTAAATTTCTATTTTTTGCCAAATATATCCGTCAGTGATGCAACAATTGCTTTTAAAAAAAAATTGTTACCAAGAAATATGAATTGGAAAAAGTAGCATAAATGGATACAATATAATAGTAGCAATAGCAGTAGTGGTAGCAGTAGTGGTAACAATGTGTACAATCAAAATTACAAGACACTGAAAGAATGTAAATAGCTAATCCAAATAATATGCCAAACCTTTCAATCATTGTCTCAACTCCCCTTTTGACTATATAGAACCCAACTCGAATGTGCATAACAAGTACATCTCTAGAGTAGCGAGTAAACAAGAGCACATCCAAAAACAATGCTCCCAGCCATAGATCCCATCTTTGCTACACCACTCTGTATTATTATTATAAACGTCACAAATAAGAACACTGTAAACTATTCGGCTCATAATAAACATGCTAAAAAGGCAATCAAAATCCGAAAATGACTCCATTCCTTTAACATTGCATTGCAAAATGTGTTTCTTGGTCGTTACTTGCGATTTAAGATGTAACTTCTACATTGGTATGCCAATTTGATCTTTTTTATTTCAATGAATGTCAACAAGAATGAGAGTTGAAAGAAAGTTACATAAAGCCCTTAATTTATGAATCTATCTTGCACATATGACATGTTGAATGGATCTACAAAGTCTAACCGGGTTATCAAGTTATATCGTGACCGTTTCTAAACAGTTTCCACGAGTTTTGAACCTATGACCTCTTGCTAGTAAATCGAGGCTCCATCCAATAAGCTATCTTGAAATGGTTAAATATTGTATGTATATATTTAACAAATACAGTAATAACTTAATTTAGTAACTAGCAAATTTTCAAAGCCTGATTTTGTAGTCAATACCAAAGATTTGTTTGGTTATAAACTCCATAATTTACCAAAAAAGGACCAAGTCAATTTATTGGTGATATGGAACCCCTGTCTTGGATAGCTAAAAAACACAACGACACACGTGATCACTTACACCAAAGACAAATTCCCAAAACACGATATACCACATACATACATACATACATACATACATACATACATACATACATACATACATACATACATAGCTCACATTAGCATTGTTGCTATTGTGCGCCGTTTCCAAATCTAAAACTTCCTGATTTAAAAACAAAGTCTATCTTTTCATTGTGTACCATATTTTATAAGATCTATAATTGAAGTATTTATATTTATTCTAAGTCGATAAATATAACATATAATAATATACAAATTTAGATGTAAAAGGTTCAGATCTGATGGACAAAAGCGCAAGTTAGCATTTAACTGTACATCTTCACTTTTTATCATGTTACTTTCATACTTAAACAATAAATGAAATGAAAGTTAACTAACATTGAAAAGTACAGTAATATAGTTCAGATCTAGAAGGTGTACAAATGTAAATTTACTTACCACGTCAGTAGCTGCCGGTGCTGGAGATAGATCGGTTCCGACGGCCGGAGAAGGAGCTCCAGTGGGAGGCGCAGGTGGGCTTAAAGTTAAAGGAGACGGTGCAGCCACAGGAGTAACACTGGGAGCCGGAGATGCAACCGGAACTGGAGCAGGGGGAGAAGCTAGTGGAGCTGGTGGTGGTGTTGCGACTGGAGGTGGGGTGGCTGGTGGTGGTGATGCGACGGGTGGTGGTGTTGCAACCGGAGGTGGAGTTGCAACCGGAGGTGGTGTTGCAACTGGAGGTGGGGTAGCAGCTACTACTGGTGGTGATGCAACTGGAGTAGCAACTGGTGGTGGTGTGGTTGCGACAGGTGGTGGTGTTGTTGCGACGGGTGGTGGAGATACGGTGGTGGTGGGTGGTGGAGTGGTGGTGATGGGTGGAGTGGGGGTGGCGGTGGGGGCAGCAGATGGGGATTGACCGCCGACGGTGGAGAGGATAATGCAGACGAATGCCGTGAGGATGGCGGATTTGCGATCCATGGTGGTTGGGTGGGTGAGTGTACGTTAAGGAGAGGTGAAGTGTTAACGTGCGCCGCGTATGATATTGTTTTGAGAAGTGGTAAGTGTTGATGTGAGTGAGAGGGTGTTAGTATTTATATTGATCTGTTTCTGGTGTGATGTGGCTTTTAATATTGTAAGTTACAACAGCAGTTTGTTGAGATGTAGAAAATAGATAAACAGTTAGGGAGTAAAATTTTATTTCTAAAACAATAGAACTGTTGAACAAGAACTTTACAAGAGGATGTCGTTCAATGTAAGTTCAGGTTTTTCATTGTGTTTTTGATAACTAAACGCTGATTTAACTGACATATAAAAATTGACATTACTGAGAAAGTTAAAAAGTCATTTAATGTTAGTTTTCACTCTCAGAAAGAAAAATATGTATTATTTATTATATTTTTTAATTAATTAAATAAATAAATAAAATACAAGTAGATAAAATAAATTATAAAAACCTTGGATTAAGATAAAATTTATATAAACATAAAATTTTATAATCTATACATTTTTTTTTTTTTTTTTGAAAAGCAAGAAATGTTATTGATAATAATGGTATGTGTAGTTACATGGACCTATATAATCTATACATTGGATAATCGAAGTAGCATGGAAACTAATAAAAAGAGGCTAGCCAAATAGAACTATTTGTTTCAAATGAGAAGAACCGAATTTGAAATCAAGCAGGAGGAAAGAGGATAACAGTGACGATCGAGCGCCAACAAAGTTACCCAACTGACACCCCGTTTAATCGCCCCTCATAAGAAATAAACAGAACTAATGGGCATCAATTAACCAATACCCATACGATGGTGGGGATCCGTAACATATGATGATGGGTTGATCAACCATTTGTGCCATTCGATCGTTTTCTTTTTTCTACAATAAAATTAATCAACAAAAAAATTTTGTAAACTAAATGGGGTGTGTGCACTCTCTTGTCGAACCTAAGACTCATTTTAACGCAGCGTAATAACTATGAAATCATCACCATCATGTCACAATCACGACACAAATGCGGCGTGATGGGCTGGAAAAAGTGGTGGTGTAATCGGAGCATCACATGAAGGAATCGAGCTTGAACACCATTTCAACCAATCGAAGACTGATACGTAGCATCATATATTGTTATTTATGTTATTCAGGTTGCCATTTCATCAGTTTTTCTTTTTTTCCTTTTTTTTATAAAATCACACCGTATGTGGTGTGTGTATTTTGTGTTTTATAAGTTCGGGGGAATGAAATACGAAAAGATGATGGTTTTTGTTTGTTGGTGAAATATTTATACTTTAAGCCCTTATATTTTATATGACTTTGCAAAAGAATAATTTAACCCTAAAATATATAAATAAATAAATCTAAATAATATAAAACTAAAATAATCTGTTTTTATTTAATAAATATTTTGAGTTAATTAATTAAGAAAATAAAACTAAAAATAAAATACTTAAAGGAAAATGAAAAAAAAGTAAAAATGGTGGGACTTACACTCTATAACACAAACATCACCTCATACAATTATAAACTCCATCACCGGATCATACCATCACACTCCATCACCGGATCATACCATCACACTTATCACATCAGCACTATACCCTACAAAAATACGCCATCACATTCTATCACGCCATCACCATTAATAATGGTCTAAGAGCCACCACAACATCATGCCACACTAAAGTTTGTCGGTCGTGTTAAGACCTTTTCGGCTTTTGGACCTCTTATCAATTTTCCATCCACTGCTCAAAGTGTACCCCCTTCCTCGACTTAGAGGATAAATTTTAAGATAACACGTTGGAAGAATCGAGACAAAAAAAAAGTCGAAGCCAAACTACCATCACTAGGGATGACAATAGTCACTTGATCCAGTTGATATTCATCTAATCCACCCGACCTATAATGGATATGGATGAACCAAATTGGATATAAATATGGATATAGAAGAAATGTTTCACACATGTATATATCCAATAACACCCGAATACATTTACAAATACATAAATATGAATATATTCATACACATTTACTATACATGCATTTATGCATACATTTTGATTGCAATCATATGATGAATTAACAATGATGTATTATAATAAAACACATATATTTAATAAAATAAACATATAAATTTCACAATTAATTTGTCTTAGTCAATGTTTGATAGTATTCGTCAAATTATTTATAGTATTCGACAAACATTATACGTTTTGTGAATATTTTTAATTATGTTATGTTATATTTAGTTTTATTATATTACATTTTTATTTTCATCGCATATTCGGAAAATATTATAATATTTTTTGTAATATCAAATGAATATTCATTAACTCGCTTAATCTAGTAGATATGAATAACGATAGATGAACTGAAATTAATTGGGTATAGATATATAATGGATGAATAACAATCAAATGGATATGGATAGAACAACACCCCGATTCATATTCGATTCATTGTAATCCTTAACCATCAATAATAACACAATAAAAATTAATCTTTTTTTTCTATGAATACGAGTTGTCTTTGGATGCAGAATAATACGGAGTAGTATATAATCAAAGAAAATGAACTTTTTTTTCTTAATAATTAAAGACAACGTGTTATTATAAATATCGGTTTAGTTATTTATAGTTTTCCTTATTTTTATAACACTAACACTGAATTGTTGAGTTATTTTTAAAATAAAAATAAAATAATACATATGAAAAGAAACAAAATAATGTAGCATTCTTATCCTTATTATTTTTTTGACAAAATCAATAGTTATTTATAAATACACAAGAAACCTCATCAAAAAAATGAAGGCTCTAAAACACGGAACAAGGAGAAAAAAAAGAACTCAAGCAAACATCCCTATGCAAAAGCCTACGAAACAAAGGATCTAACAAACTAACATCAAACTAACAAAGCATAAGAAGAAACAAACGAAAAGGATATAACGTTGGAACTCATCACCCATTCCCAGCTATTTTCCTATCATATTTGTCACGACACTGTGTTTTTAACAACATGTTAAGAGTTACCGACGCGGGTCCAATACATGTGGAACCATACTGTCACACCCCCCAAAATGGACCAGGGGTAATTGTGACCAATCATATCATAACACAGTTGTATAAACGAGAACGACTCTATATGAGGCTTTTTAAATAAAACCTTTGTTAATAAAACAGCGGAAGCAGTAATACATGTTTACATTATTATTAAAACGTAAAATAAATGTTTATGAACTAAAATATAATATGCGATGTGGACTCCATGCAAGCATCAAATCTATCATCACAAAGTTGCAAACAGCTAGCTCAATCATCACCTGAGACAAAACATGCTTAAAGTGTCAACCAAAAAGGTTGAGTGAAATTCACAGGTTTATAAATAATATCCAAAGTTTTAGACCACAAGATTTAGTTTAAAGTTGATTGATATAGAAATATCAATCTAAAAGTGTTGCTGCATTTTGTAATATCGCTACTAAACAAGTTTACCCTATGACACCTTGTACTGTCAGTGTCGTGGAATCATTATTATGTAACCAAAGACCGACGGTCGAATGGTTAGAGACGTTACTCTCAATAGGCCTACTCACAATAATTAAGTTTGCATTTAAACGTAGCAATTGACGATATTACAATAGGGATTTAGCATGAATCAAAGCATGACAGCATAGCTAACAATTTAGTACTTGTGTCTAAGTGTAAAACAGTTATAAAGCAAGCATGTGTCTCACCCCAAAAGTTGTAAAACAGTTATGAAACAGTAAAAAGTGGGGCTATGAAGTTCACCTTAGTAGCACACGAAAGAATTGAATGGAAGGACGTGACCGAGATCTCAACCTAGAGATAGAACGTATGATCAGACATTGCCTAACAGACAATAGTATATAGTACTATATTGATAGTAATGGTTCACTAAAGAATTTCCATTTTCGAAAGGTTACTATTTATGGAAAGTTTTCACTTATAGTAATTTTCCAATTTTAGAAAGTTCTGGTTAATCTTTAGCAAGATGTTGTACAACTCTACTCAAACTTCGTTGCTATCAAATAAGTCAGGAATGACCAGATGTAACCGGGAGCCCAGGATTCTTGACCAGAATCTAAGTCATGGCATTCGAGATCCACAAGCTTACCCATAAATGGAAACCTAGACATCATTCACTTACGACCGTGAGTAGCGATGAAGTTCACATGAATTATACATTATCTTTGATTAACCTTCACTTTAGGTGTATACACACAACGAATTATTAATGTACTTAATAATTATATATGTGATAATATAACCTAAATTTTATTTAATATTTAGTTATTATACATTAGTATGTCTTATATATATTAAATATAATTACCTTTAAATAAATACCTAAATTACTTCAAAAATAATAGTGTTTTACTAATCGAACATTATTCAAAAATGTCTAAATAATAAATTAAATATCTAAAAATTACATACATAATTTTTATAGTCTTAGTTAATCATATAGATTAGTAGAAAAATTTAAGAAAATGTTTTTATTATATTTTTGTATTTATTTTTGTTTTTACCCTTAATGTATTCACAAAACAATTTTAATTCTACATAATTACTAAATAAATCCAAATAATTATTTTTATAATTTTTATAAGTTTCTATCAGTCTAATAACCTGTAGAAAAATATATAAAAAAATATTTTTTATTATTTTATATTTATTTTTAATTTACATTCGAATTACAAAATAATAGAGTTTAATTATATAATAAATACCAATTCGACCAAAGTAATTATTTTTATAATTTTTTCAGATCTATATAAGTTTTAAAAACTCAGAAAAAAATTATATATATTTTATTTTTTGGTTAAAAGTATTTATTATGAATTTTACATTGTTTTTACGTTTAAACACTACATAATTCGTATTTAATTATAAATAATATTCCATAAATTATCAAAATTATTTTTATGCATCATAACACTTATAATACTAATTATAACATATAAACATAATTAATTTCAAATTTTACAAAGAATATACAATAAATATAAATATAAATGACAATATTGAAAAAAAATTAATAAAAATAGAAAGTACCTCAAATTTTTTTCAAGGTTTTGAGAGAATAACTTAAGTTTTTGTGTTTGGCAAGAAAAAATGAATGAGGAGCCATGTATTTATAGGTAAAAAATGGTTGGTGAAAAGAAAAAAAAATAATAAAATAAAGGTGCCAATTTTGACAAAATAATAAAAACATGTTAAAAATGTTTTTAATGAGTTTTTATTTTTGAAAATATTTAGTCAAAATTCATGGGCTCATTATTTAATTTATAAAAAAAAATCTTATTTCTTTTTATTTTTATTTTTTTATAAGCTAAAAATATATATAATGATTAAAATAACTTATCATTTAATTAATAATTATGTTACATATAGTTTTAAATATAATACGCATTAATATTAACTAAAGTTATTTTATATAATTAGTGTAAACTTTAGTTAACAAAAAGTGTCGACTAAAAATAAATATTTGATCAATGTCAAATTTAATTATATATTACGTATGGATAACAACCCTATAGTCAAATTAGTCAATTCATGCATGGAAATATGAGGGTTGTTATAGTACCTACCCGTTAAAAGAAATTTCGTCCCGAAATTTAGTTGTTGCCATTAATCGGTGTTGTTCGTACATAGACGAGGATATTTACGTTTTATTTGGTTTTCACGTTCCTAGGTATGCTCGGGGCCTTGCGTGAATTTCAACGGATAGAATATTGTTCTGTTTCAAGAATTAAAATCATACAAACCATAATTTCTACAAGTTCTTCTACGAAGTGCATTTTATTATTAATGCGGAGATCATTCAAAATGATGATGTTATACAAGTCATTTCAGTAAATTGGATATATAAAATGTGTTATGAATAATATCGAGCTCATTTAAACCTTGAGCGTTTATGCCACCACGCTAGGGTAGACAAAATAGAAAGGAGTTCATGAAAATTATAGTCATGAAATTTGATAGAGATTGTCATTCTTTACAACAAGAATGATGAATATGAGTTGAAAATATTGTTTTATCAACATTGGGTAATATGGATAAAACGGTTCGATTATAGGAAGAGTATAAATGAAGTTATCTTAAAAGTTTGAAATAAGGAAATATCAGTTTGCCTTAACTTTTGACATAATTAAAGGTTATTTTCGGAATTCAAGGGATTTAAAGGAAATCTTTATAATCTGTATAAGATTTGATTCTCCGGTAATTAAGGAAATTAAAATTGCCTTGATTGTTGTGTCTAGAATTTTGCTATAAATTAGCTTCTTTTGTTTCATTATCTTCACCACTTCTATACTTTCTTTCTCGATTCATACTTCAAAAGATTGTGAAAATGCTCCATCCAGTTCTTATCCTGGATATTTTTTTGACTATCGTTTCTGTCATTCTTCTTTTTCATTTACCCCCAGAGGAATCTGTTTACTTCTACAATTACCTTGGGGTTATAGTGTTTTTAATTCTCCCGTGTCTTTATGTTGCTATACGCATTGATATACACGGTTTGTAATTTCCGTGTTGTTATCGGGCTTTATATTTTCCCTTATATGTCGGAGCTCTATGCTCTTGTTTTTCCTTCCCGACTTCAAGTCAAGCGAATAATGGTCTAGAATTCGTAGGTATGGAGTTTCAAATGATCATAATATACAAAGCAGAAGGAAAGGTAATAGCACGATTTGATTTTTCAAATTACTAGAATTACTAAGGATAGAACTATCAAGAATATATGTTCTTGATATGTTCAGAGGTTAAGTAGAATGTAAAAGTCATGTAACATGGCAAATGATGATTATAAAGTCTATGAATCATCATCTTCCATTAAAAATTTAGCATGACTTACTGTAATATAATCACGTTGGCCTGACATCATTATATTATACTAACTCATGCTTCAATTCCCAACACTACCTCAAATCATTCAAAATTTAAACTTGTATGTTATAGAAATATAGAAACTAAAACAGTTTCCTTTATTATGTAACACAGAAAGTGCGAAGTGATAAATAATTTCGGACAAGAGTAGTTATGAATGTATCTTCAGAAATATGGAGGATATTTATAACGAAAGATACGATGATATCTTAGAATTTTCTAAGATCAAATGATAACGAGAAAAATTCTTCTGTAAGGATTTAGAATGCGTAAGGAGATCTTTTGTGATTTTCATCAGAAATCGAATCATCTAGATTCTTTGATTACAGGTTTAATCCTTGTGATTTGTCCACGGTCTCCTTCTTGGTTTGCTCAATCCATTTTTCAGCACCAAATTTTCTATCGAGCGTTCCCAATACCCCATTCTTTATCATCAAACTCCTGGTCATTTAGGCCATCTACAATTTTGCTGTTTCCTCTGCATTTAATGCAGCCATATTTGAATAGTCGGTTATCAATCTGAGATGGTTTTAAGAAATTTCGTTTTTAGATGATTGAACGCTGATTGTGATCGTCAAGATTCAAAGGATGTTTTCAAAAATTTTGAATTTGAAGTGTTTAAGCTTAAGATGCATCCATAATGGATCTAACAGTTGACGAAGAAATGTTTGTGATTTTCAAAAGTAAGGAATGGTAAGTTCGGTGGTTTGATGTGATAATTCATTATAGAATACGAATGAATATAATTCATGAATGTAGTGATCTTTAAGAAGATAACACTTGCTAAAGTTTTACTTAAATTCCGATATGTCAAAATCAGAATATGTATTTGAATTTGTATGAAAATGGTTATTCTTTAGTGAACGGATACATATGTGGATGTAAGTTGTATAGTTAATGACTGTTGAATCAGAATTGAATAATGTACGGTGTAACATATTAATGTGAGATATAAATATTTCTCGGGTATTACCTACCCGTTAAAATATTTTCACCGTCAACAGTTTGTACAACAGAATATTTAATTACAATCTTTATGAAAATATACGTACATATATATTTTCTTTCAGATGTAATCATGGATTTAATGAGTTAATATAATATTAAACTCATTTGATTTACGGTTGAAATGAGAATTAATAATCTCCAAAACCTTAGAGATTTAATAATTGTCGCGAAATATTTCGCTAATGAAGTTATGAATCAATACTTCATCGTTCATTGTTATTGATATATCTCGGTATATGATGTTGGTGCTCGTGGATTTCTTGTGAAATTCACAAGGCACGAATAATGTTTTCTAGAAAGTTTTGAGTACATCGAAAATGAAAGTGTAAAATCAAACATGTATTTGAATAATACACTTGATTTATTATGAAAATGGAGTTTAGTGTGCTGAAGCAGTGATTAACGATTGTTAAGTCATTAACGAAGGATGTACATCATAGCATATTAGTGATATGAATTAGCCGAGTAGTATTTACTAGTTAAGATTCACACGTAATAGCTTAGTACGAAAATATTTATTATTGTTCCAAACCATATATATATATAAAGTATACATATATAATTCTTCAGAAAGAATGAGTCAATACATCTTAACTCATTATTACTAATATTCCTTGGTATCTATGGGGCGTATGATGTTAATGTTTGAGGTACTGAGTGTGATGTTGAGGCGTGGAATGCAGATGTTGTTGTTGGTGAAGCTGATGCTGTTGGCGGTGATGCTGATGGTACTGGTGGTGCTGGTTATGCTGCTGGTGCTCGTAGGTTTTGCACCATATTTTCCAAAGCCACTACTCGAGCGCGAAGCTCGTTGACTTCTTCTATTATTCTGGGATGATTGGCGGTTCGGACAAGGGGATGAATAAGATCTGAAATTCTAGATATTATATATTCGTGACGGGATATCCTGGAAATGAGGGTGAAAATAGTGTTCCGAACGGGTTCGCCGGTAAGTGCTTCAGGTTCTTCGCCAATAGGGCAATGTGGTGGGTGAAAAGGATCACCTTCTTCACTTCTCCATTGATTAAGTAGACTACGAACCCACCCCCAATTCATCCAGAAAAGGTGATGACTAATTGGTTGGTTCATTCCGGTTACGATGCCATTAGAGCTTGAGGAGTTCAAGGAATCAAGTGAGAAATCCATATTATCTGATCGGAATAAGGGTTTTTGTTATAAGATGAGTGTTGAATATTGAATGATATATTTGTCTTCTTGATATACGTATATATAGCAAAAAGATTTCCGTAATTTACGGAGGAAATTTAGAAAAAGTGTTAGACAAATTCTATTAAGATAGATATGATAAGATATAATAAGATATGATGTGTCTATACTCCAATAATAGCAGTATGACGTGTCGAGATCATAAAATGATAAGTATGTAATCTGATAATCTTTTGATTAAAGACTTTCAATTTGTAATGGCCTATTCAGGTGTACGGCTTGAGCTATAGGATCCTTTAAATCGATAATTCAAACCCTTCTATTCTAGAGTTTCGTAGACGCCATCCGTCAAGAAAATTCAATGATAAAAAAAATAACGAGAAATCAAAGATTTAAAAGTAATGAATATGAGTAGTGATGACATTATAATGTCTTTGAGATAACTCAATGACATTTTCTGGTTCACAAACCGATGCATAAAGGCATAAAGTATATAGCTACGTGATATAACAAGGAGGTTATATACGTTTGAGCATGAATAGTAACAAATATAGGAGTTTCAAAAATCATGGATAACATTTCATGAAATACATATGTAATACACAAAACTATGATAGATGACATAGGAATGTCGAGAACGGTGTCGCATTTAAATGTGGTGGCGGAATTGAATAGTACTTAGGAAAGTGAGCAGAGTTCTTAGGTTGGCTCGGCATTCTAAGATAAGTAAAGTTTCTAAAGTATAGTGTAGCATTTAACAGTTTAAGGCAACAATTAAAGGCACTCTAGTCAAGGAAAGTTGTAGTCCTACATTGCTAAGGTACCTAATTGTATAAGGCACACATAAAATGCAATCCTAGTTCTCTACATCAACCTGGCTCTGATACCAATCTGTCACACCCCCCAAAATGGACAAGGGGTAATTGTGACCAATCATATCATAACACAGTTGTATAAACGAGAACGACTCTATATGAGACTTTTTAAATAAAACCTTTGTTAATAAAACAGCGAAAGCAGTAATACATGTTTACATTATTATTAAAACGTAAAATAAATGTTTATGAACTAAAATATAATATGCGATGTAGACTCCATGCAAGCATCAAATCTATCATCACAAAGTTGCAAACAGCTAGCTCAATCATCACCTGAGACAAAACATTCTTAAAGTGTCAACCAAAAAGGTTGAGTGAAATTCACAGGTTTATAAATAATATCCAAAGTTTTAGACCACAAGATTTAGTTTAAAGTTGATTGATATAGAAATATCAATCTAAAAGTGTTGCTGCATTTTGTAATATCGCTACTAAACAAGTTTACCCTATGACACCTTATACTGTCAGTGTCGTGGAATCATTATTATGTAACCAAAGACCAACGGTCGAATGGTTAGAGACGTTACTCTCAATAGGCCTACTCACAATAATTAAGTTTGCATTTAAACGTAGCAATTGACGATATTACGGTAGGGATTTAGCATGAATCAAAGCATGACAGCATAGTTAACAATTTAGTACTTGTGTCTAAGTGTAAAACAGTTATAAAGCAAGCATGTGTCTCACCCCAAAAGTTGTAAAACAGTAAAAAGTGGGGCTATGAAGTTCACCTTAGTAGCACACGAAAGAATTGAACGGAAGGACGTGACCGAGATCTCAACCTAGAGATAGAACGTATGATCAGACATTGCCTAACAGACAATAGTATATAGTAATATATTGATAGTAATGGTTCACTAAAGAATTTCCATTTTCGGAAGGTTACTATTTATGGAAAGTTTCCACTTATAGTAATTTTCCAATTTTAGAAAGTTCGGGTTAATCTTTAGCAAGATGTTGTACAACTCTACTCAAACTTCGTTGCTATCAAATAAGTCAGGAATGACCAGATGTAACCGGGGGCCCAGGATTCTTGACCAGAATCTAAGTCATGGCATTCGAGATCCACAAGCTTACCCATAAATGGCAACCTAGACATCATTCACTTACGACCGTGAGTAGCGATGAAGTTCACATGAATTATACATTATCTTTGATTAACCTTCACTTTAGGTGTATACACACAATGAATTATTAATGTACTTAATAATTATATATGTGATAATATAACCTAAGTTTTATTTAATATTTAGTTATTATACCTTAGTATGTCTTATATATATTAAATATAATTACCTTTAAATAAATACCTAAATTACTTCAAAAATAATAGTGTTTTATTAATCGAACATTATTCAAAAATATCTAAATAATAAATTAAATATCTAAAAATTACATACATAATTTTTATAGTCTTAGTTAATCATATAGATTAGTAGAAAAATTTAAGAAAATGTTTTTATTATATTTTTGTATTTATTTTTGTTTTTATCCTTAATGTATTCACAAAATAATTTTAATTCTACATAATTACTAAATAAACCCAAATAATTATTTTTATAATTTTTATAAGTTTCTATCAGTCTAATAACCTGTAGAAAAATATATAAAAAAATATTTTTTATTATTTTATATTTATTCTTAATTTACCTTCGAATTACATAATAATAGAGTTTAATTATATAATAAATACCAATTCGACCCAAGTAATTATTTTTATAATTTTTTCAGATTTATATAAGTTTTAAAAACTCAGAAAAAAATTATATATATTTTACTTTTTGGTTAAAAGTATTTATTACGAATTTTACATTATTTTTACGTTTAAACACTACATAATTCGTATTTAATTATAAATAATATTCCATAAATTATCAAAATTATTTTTATGCATCATAACACTTATAATACTAATTATAACATATAAACATAATTAATTTCAAATTTTACAAAGAATATACAATAAATATAAATATAAATGACAATATTGAAAAAAAAATTAATAAAAATAGAAAGTACCTCAAATTTTCTTCAAGGTTTTGAGAGAATAACTTAAGTTTTTGTGTTTGGCAAGAAAAAATGAATGAGAAGCCATGTATTTATAGGTAAAAAATGGTTGGTGAAAAGAAAAAAAAAATAATAAAATAAAGGTGCCAATTTTGACAAAATAATAAAAACATGTTAAAAATGTTTTTAATAAGTTTTTGTTTTTGAAAATATTTAGTCAAAATTCATGGGCTCATTATTTAATTTATAAAAAAAAATCTTATTTCTTTTTATTTTTATTTTTTTATAAGCTAAAAATATATATAATGATTAAAATAACTTATCATTTAATTAATAATTATGTTACATATAGTTTTAAATATAATACGCATTAATATTAACTAAAGTTATTTTATATAATTAATGTAAACTTTAGTTAACAAAAAGTGTCGACTAAAAATAAATATTTGATCAATGTCAAATTTAATTATATATTACGTATGGATAACAACCCTATAGTCAAATTAGTCAATTCAGGCATGGAAATATGAGGGTTGTTATACATACACCCTGTTAGATTAAGATCCAACGTTAATATTCAAATGTTACACTATGATTTGATGACGGCAATTATATGACAGGTAATGTTAAGTAAAAATGCAAGTTCATAATCAGAATTTTCTCTAACAAACTGTGACGACCCGAAAATTTCGACCAAATTTAAACTTAATCTTTACATGGTTTCGACACGATAAACAAAGTCTATAATGTTGAGTCTCAAAAATTTTGAACTAATTCATAAATTCAATTGACCTTCAACCATTCCCGACGATTCACGAACAACAAATTTGTAAATAGATATATATAATTTTATTTGAAATATTATTTGAAATAATATATGATTTAATTGTTGGAAATAATATCCGTATATTTAATATTATTAATCTAATATATATAATATATAGATATGCATATAATTAAATATATATATAAATATATATGTATATTATGAAATGAAATGTTATATATTGTAATTGTTATAATCGATGTTGAAAAATAATAATAATATATAACAATTATTATTTAAAGAGTATATATATATAATAAAGTATATAGAATATATATATATTTTGTGATTTCAAAGTTATTTAATAAACGATGGTAACGCTCAATTGTCATTCGATAGATAGTAAACTAGTTAAAAACGTGATTTTAAAATAAACGGTGATCCGAAAATGGGTTTTATAAATTATAGGCTTAGTAAAAATGTATTTAGAAGCTATTTATTAAATTTTAAACTTTTTATATTTTACTTGGGGTTGGGAGTGAATAATTAATGTAAATTTTATTTAATAGTTAATGACTGAATTTTATACTATAATGACTAAAATAAATAAAACTATTTAATTTAAAAATATGAGATTTTTCGGAACACTTTTATCCGCCACTGATTTCAAATAGTGCACGATACACAGTCCGTAAAAACTGTCGACTATCAAACAAGTGAATGGCTGCTAATGTATATTTTATTATTGTTAATTGCACGATGATTTTTTTTTAAAATTCTGTATTAGTGATTACAACATCACCACTTACACTCACTTTTCAATTTTACTAAAATTATTGTCCTTGCTTATTACTGTGTTTGGATTTTGCAACATGTGAGTATACAGGTTATGATGTCATGATAGTGTGCATATTTCTCCACAACTTAAATTATATTTATCTGCACATGTAGATAGTTGGACACACACACACTCTTACACATTCTAGCAACCAACACCATCTATTCTTCGTGAACTTCAAAAACCCACAACCACCACTAATCATCATCTCCATCAAACTTATTATCGTCATCGAATCCCATCATCTTCTAGTGTGGTTCTGTTTCATGTTGCAACACCATCGACCAATACGTTCAACAAATCATACAAGACAACACCACTTGATCGGTAACTATTATCTTCCTTTGTGATTACAATCTTTCTTTTATTATTTCATAATTTTTGTTCGATCAACACACATCTCCTTCTATATTTGTTTCATCAACTTTCAACACCCTCTTCATTAAAACGCCATCCCCAATCCACCATCGACCACCCTCTTCAAACCCATGAACAAACCACCTTGTGTCAACCTTCGATTCAGTATGAGTCCCGGTTATTAAACCAAAATTCAATCCACCACCATAGGTTAACCTCACCAATTTCCCAACCCATTACAAACAATTACCACCTTTGAACTTTCACCTTCCACCACAAATTTCCATCGACCACCTTACCACCACCATACCACTTTTTCTCTCTCTCACCACCACTCTCTCCAAAAACCACCCAACGAACTACCATCGATATTTTTATTGTTTACTATACGCTGCTGCTACTTTGATTCTGCCTTCTGTTTTCTGCATAAGCGACGTCCCAAAACAAACATGCTACTACTACAAATCCTTGCAGACTGTTACGGTGCTTATCAAATAAACAAAACCCAAAACAAACCGTTAAATCAGTTACTATTCCAAAAGAGAACAAGTCCTGCCCTACTAGCTCCGTTCGATTCTTATTTCTAACAGACCCACGCCCGTTTTATAACGATGATAATGAAAACATTAAACTTCAAATAAAAAAACTAGTGGTGGGTGCAATAATAATTTATGGAGTGGTTTAAAAGCAATAAAAGTGTGGTAATAAGTATTATGTTTATACAAGATGGGTCTAAAGTTTTGCCAATTTGGTCATAGTATATTAATATATAGCGTTTACAATCAATCAAGTGGGACAAAAAGGCATTCATTGGCCGACAAATTCTAAAACAACTAACCCACTTGATATAATAAGGCATTTACATCTTGGATTCAACTAGTGGCTGCGTTATTCTTTAAACCATGTGGAAACTTTGGACCAAGAAATAAAATAAAATAAGAGGTTTTATGTATTGTTTGATAAATAGCGATTAGGAGATTAGTGAAAGGGGATTTAGTGGTTTTGTAGCAAATATAATGAGTTTGTTGATGATGTAATGATGATGAACCAAGACCCCGTTTATAATTCTGTTGCAAACTAATTAAAGATGGTGATAGCTTCCGTATTAATGATCGAAGTGATGCACTATGATGAGGAGGACGGTTTCTATGATGATTATTAGGATGATGATACATAGATTGATAATGATAAGCGAATGTATGATTAAGAAAAAGAATGCAAAAATGATGGTGATGAAGATGAATAAGATGACGATTAGGGTTAGGATATGATAATGATGAAGATGTTGATAATAATATAGATGACGATATAGGTTCAAGTTTAAATGCCCAAATTTTGAAAATTCTGTTTATGAAGAGGACAGTAAATCAAAAGGGATAAAGAAGTTTAACGAGTTAGATGAATACAGATCCTAACGAATAGCTTATTGGTTTGGTAGTATGTTTGTTGAACGAGAGGTCTCGGGTTCGATCTCGAGCTGTGACATTTTTTTTTTAGAAAAAGAAGGAGAAGAAATAGGGAAAAACAAAATATTATGGGTTAAATAAAATTAAGTATGATTATACAACAGAAAAACAAAACGGACGAATGGTTAAGGATGTTATCGGGTTAGCAGGATGTCGCGGGTTCAAACTCCGATTTGGGCATTTTTTTAAGGGCTACTTCTTTGAGGTAGTTTACTTATTACACTTTATCATTATTATTATCATTATTATTATTGTTATTACTAATTATTATTGTTATTAGATTATTACAAATATTAAAAATATAATTATTAGTATCATTCATACAATTAATATTATTATCATTATTGTTAGTATTAGTAATTTCATTATTATTATTATTACTATCATTATTATTATAATTACAACAAATATTTTTCATATAAAATATATTCATTACATATCTATACTAATATAACATACTTTTATATTCTTAAAATGTTACTTTTATATAATAAAAATTAAGTGATACACAAAATATAAAAATATTATACATTACAGAATATTCTGAGCACTAACATGTAATAATTATAATAACTAATGTGTGAACTATTAATATAACAAGCATGTTAATATTAATACATAAACTTGTTTAAATATTATTATGTGTGTTAATATATACATAAATGATATAGGTTCGTAAATCCGAGGCCAACCTTGCATTGTTCAATGTCGTCATATGTATTTTTACTACAAAATACAGTATTGTGAGTTTCATTTGCTCCCTTTTTAAATGCTTTTGCAATATATATTTTTTGGGACTGAGAATACATGCGCTGCTTTTATAACTGTTTTACGAAATAGACACAAGTAATCGAAACTACATTCTATGGTTGAATTATTAAACCGAATATGCCCCTTTTTAGTCTGGCAATCTAAGAATTAGGGAACAGACACCCTAATTGACGCGAATCCTAAAGATAGATCTATTGGGCCCAACAAGCCTCATCCAAAGTACCGGATGCTTTAGTACTTCGAATTTATCATGTCCGAAGGGAGTCCCAGAATGATGGGGATATTCTATGAAATGTCCCGTTCTTATTGATTAAAAACGTTCCATATTAATTGATTTCGTTGCGAGGTTTTGACCTCTATATGAGACGTTTTTCAAAGACTGCATTCATTTTAAAACAAACCATAACCTTTATTTCATCAATAAAGGTTTTAAAAAGCTTTACGTAGATTATCAAATAATGATAATCTAAAATATCCTGTTTACACACGACCATTACATAATGGTTTACAATACAAATATGTTACAAGAAAATAAGTTTCTTGAATGCAGTTTTTACACAATATCATACAAGCATGGACTCCAAATCTCGTCCTTATTTAAGTATGCGACAGCGAAAGCTCTTAATAATCACCTGAGAATAAATATGCTTAAAACGTCAACAAAAATGTTGGTGAGTTATAGGTTTAACCTATATATATCAAATCGTAACAATAGACCACAAGATTTCATATTTCAATACACATCCCATACATAGAGATAAAAATCATTCATATGGTGAACACCTGGTAACCGACATTAACAAGATGCATATATAAGAATATCCCCATCATTCCGGGACACCCTTCGGATATGATATAAATTTCGAAGTACTAAAGCATCCGGTACTTTGGATGGGGTTTGTTAAGCCCAATAGATCTATCTTTAGGATTCGCGTCAATTAGGGTGTCTGTTCCCTAATTCTTAGATTACCAGACTTAATAAAAAGGGGCATATTCGATTTCGATAATTCAACCATAGAATGTAGTTTCACGTACTTGTGTCTATTTTGTAAATCATTTATAAAACCTGCATGTATTCTCATCCCAAAAATATTAGATTTTAAAAGTGGGACTATAACTCACTTTCATAGATTTTTACTTCGTCGGGAAGTAAGACTTGGCCACTGGTTGATTCACGAACCTATAATAATATATACATATATATCAAAGTATGTTTAAAATATATTTACAACACTTTTAATATATTTTGATGTTTTAAGTTTATTAAGTCAGCTGTCCTCGTTAGTAACCTACAACTAGTTGTCCACAGTTAGATGTACAGAAATAAATCGATAAATATTATCTTGAATCAATCCACGACCCAGTGTATACGTATCTCAGTATTGATCACAACTCAAACTATATATATTTTGGAATCAACCTCAACCCTGTATAGCTAACTCCAACATTCACATATATAGTGTCTATGGTTGTTCCGAAATATATATATAGATGTGTCGACATGATAGGTCGAAACATTGTATACGTGTCTATGGTATCTCAAGATTACATAATATACAATACAAGTTGATTAAGTTATGGTTGGAATAGATTTGTTACCAATTTTCACGTAGCTAAAATGAGAAAAATTATCCAATCTTGTTTTACCTATAACTTCTTCATTTTAAATCCGTTTTGAGTGAATCAAATTGCTATGGTTTCATATTGAACTATATTTTATGAATCTAAACAGAAAAAGTATAGGTTTATAGTCGGAAAAATAAGTTACAAGTTGTTTTTGTAAAGGTAGTCATTTCAGTCGAAAGAACGACGTCTAGATGACCATTTTAGAAAACATACTTCCACTTTGAGTTTAACCATAATTTTTGGATATAGTTTCATGTTCATAATAAAAATCATTTTCTCAGAATAACAACTTTTAAATCAAAGTTTATCATAGTTTTTAATTAACTAACCCAAAACAGCCCGCGGTGTTACTACGACGGCGTAAATCCGGTTTTACGGTGTTTTTCATGTTTCCAGGTTTTAAATCATTAAGTTAGCATATAATATAGATATAGAACATGTGTGTAGTTAATTTTAAAAGTCAAGTTAGAAGGATTAACTTTTGTTTGCGAACAAGTTTAGAATTAACTAAACTATGTTCTAGTGATTACGAGTTTAAACCTTCGAATAAGATAGTTTTATATATATGAATCGAATGATGTTATGAACATCATTACTACCTCAAGTTTAGTAGGTAAACCTACTAGAAGTGACAAGAAATGATCTAGCTTCAAAGGATCTTGGATGGCTCGAAGTTCTTGAAGCAGAATCATGACACGAAAACAAGTTCAAGTAAGATCATCACTTGAAATAAGATTGTTATAGTTATAGAAATTGAACCAAAGTTTGAATATGATTATTACCTTGTATTAGAATGATAACCTACTGTAAGAAACAAAGATTTCTTGAGGTTGGATGATCACCTTACAAAATTGGAAGTGAGCTAGCAAACTAGAAAGTATTCTTGATTTTATGTAACTAGAACTTGTAGAATTTATGAAGAACACTTAGAACTTGAAGATAGAACTTGAGAGAGATCAATTAGATGAAGAAAATTGAAGAATGAAAGTGTTTGTAGGTGTTTTTGGTCGTTGGTGTATGGATTAGATATAAAGGATATGTAATTTTGTTTTCATGTAAATAAGTCATGAATGATTACTCATATTTTTGTAATTTTATGAGATATTTCATGCTAGTTGCCAAATGATGGTTCCCACATGTGTTAGGTGACTCACATGGGCTGCTAAGAGCTGATCATTGGAGTGTATATACCAATAGTACATACACCTAAAAGCTGTGTATTGTACGAGTACGAATACGGGTGCATACGAGTAGAATTGTTGATGAAACTGAACGAGGATGTAATTGTAAGAATTTTTGTTAAGTAGAAGTATTTTGATAAGTGTATTGAAGTCTTTCAAAAGTATATAAATACATATTAAAACACTACATGTATATACATTTTAACTGAGTCGTTAAGTCATCGTTAGTCGTTACATGTAAGTGTTGTTTTGAAACCTTTAGGTTAACGATCTTGTTAAATGTTATTAAACCAATGTTTATAATATCAAATGAGATTTTAAATTATTATATTATCATGATATTATCATGTATGAATATCTCTTAATATGATATATATACATTAAATGTCTTTACAACGATAATCGTTACATATATGTCTCGTTTAAAAATCATTAAGTTAGTAGTCTTGTTTTTACATATGTAGTTCATTGTTAATATACTTAATGATATGTTTACTTATCATAGTATCATGTTAACTATATATATATCCATATATATGTCATCATATAGTTTTTACAAGTTTTAACGTTCGTAAATCACCGGACAACTTGGGTGGTCAATTGTCTATATGAAACATATATCAATTAATCAAGTCTTAACAAGTTTGATTGCTTAACATGTTGGAAACATTTAATCATGTAAATATCAATCTCAATTAATATATATAAACATGGAAAAGTTCGGGTCACTACAGTACCTACCCGTTAAATAAATTTCGTCCCGAAATTTTAAGCTGTTGAAGGTGTTGACGAATCTTCTGGAAATAGATGCGGGTATTTCTTTTTCATCTAATCTTCACGCTCCCAGGTGAACTCGGGTCCTCTACGAGCATTCCATCGAACCTTAACAATTGGTATCTTGTTTTGCTTAAGTCTTTTAACCTCACGATCCATTATTTCGACGGGTTCTTCGATGAATTGAAGTTTTTCGTTGATTTGGATTTCATCTAACGGAATAGTGAGATCTTCTTTAGCAAAACATTTCTTCAAATTCGAGACGTGGAAAGTGTTATGTACAGCCGCGAGTTGTTGAGGTAACTCAAGCCGGTAAGCTACTGGTCTGACACGATCAATAATCTTGAATGGTCTAATATACCTTGGATTTAATTTCCCTCGTTTACCAAACCGAACAACGCCTTTCCAAGGTGAAACTTTAAGCATGACCATCTCTCCAATTTCAAATTCTATATCTTTTCTTTTAATGTCAGCGTAGCTCTTTTGTCGACTTTGGGCGGTTTTCAACCGTTGTTGAATTTGGATGATCTTCTCGGTAGTTTCTTGTATAATCTCCGGACCCGTAATCTGTCTATCCCCCACTTCACTCCAACAAATCGGAGACCTGCACTTTCTACCATAAAGTGCTTCAAACGGCGCCATCTCAATGCTTGAATGGTAGCTGTTGTTGTAGGAAAATTCTGCTAACGGTAGATGTCGATCCCAACTGTTTCCGAAATCAATAACACATGCTCGTAGCATGTCTTCAAGCGTTTGTATCGTCCTTTCACTCTGCCCATCAGTTTGTGGATGATAGGCAGTACTCATGTCTAGACGAGTTCCTAATGCTTGCTGTAATGTCTGCCAGAATCTTGAAATAAATCTGCCATCCCTATCAGAGATAATAGAGATTGGTATTCCATGTCTGGAGACGACTTCCTTCAAATACAGTCGTGCTAACTTCTCCATCTTGTCATCTTTTCTTATTGGCAGGAAGTGTGCTGATTTGGTGAGACGATCAACTATTACCCAAATAGTATCAAAACCACTTGCAGTCCTTGGCAATTTAGTGATGAAATCTATGGTAATGTTTTCCCATTTCCATTCCGGGATTTCGGGTTGTTGAAGTAGACCTGATGGTTTCTGATGCTCAGCTTTGACCTTAGAACACGTTAAACATTCTCCTACGTATTTAGCAACATCGGCTTTCATACCCGGGCACCAAAAATGTTTCTTGAGATCCTTGTACATCTTCCCCGTTCCAGGATGTATTGAGTATCTGGTTTTATGAGCTTCTCTAAGTACCATTTCTCTCATATCTCCAAATTTTGGTACCCAAATCCTTTCAGCCCTATACCGGGTTCCGTCTTCCCGAATATTAAGATGCTTCTCCGATCCTTTGGGTATTTCATCCTTTAAATTTCCCTTTTTTAAAACTCCTTGTTGCGCCTCCTTTATTTAAGTAGTAAGGTTATTATGAATCATTATATTCATAGATTTTACTCGAATGGGTTCTCTGTCCTTCCTGCTCAAGGCATCGGCTACCACATTTGCCTTCCCCATGTGGTAACGAATCTCAAAGTCGTAATCATTCAATAATTCAATCCACCTACGCTGCCTCATATTCAGTTGTTTTTGATTAAATATGTGTTGAAGACTTTTGTGGTCGGTATATATAATACTTTTGACCCCATATAAGTAGTGCCTCCAAGTCTTTAATGCAAAAACAACCGCGCCTAATTCCAAATCATGCGTCGTATAATTTTGTTCGTGAATCTTCAATTGTCTAGACGCATAAGCAATCACCTTCGTTCGTTGCATTAATACATAACCGAGACCTTGCTTTGATGCCTCACAATAAATCACAAAATCATCATTCCCTTCAGGCAATGACAATATAGGTGCCGTAGTTAGCTTTTTCTTCAATAACTGAAACGCTTTCTCTTGTTCATCATTCCATTCAAATTTCTTCCCTTTATGCGTTAATGCAGTCAAGGGTTTTGCTATTCTGGAAAAGTCTTGGATGAACCTTCTGTAGTAACCAGCTAGTCCTAAAAACTGGCGTATGTGTTTCGGAGTTTTCGGGGTTTCCCACTTTTCAACAGTTTCTATCTTTGCCGGATTCACCTTAATACCTTCTTTGTTCACTATGTGACCGAGGAATTGAACTTCTTCCAACCAAAATGCACACTTTGAAAACTTAGCGTACAATTCTTCCTTCCTCAATACTTCTAACACCTTTCTCAAATGTTCACCGTGTTCTTGGTCATTCTTTGAGTAAATAAGTATGTCATCAATGAAAATAATGACAAACTTGTCAAGGTATGGTCCACACACTCGGTTCATAAGGTCCATGAACACAGCTGGTGCATTAGTTAAACCAAACGGCATGACTATAAACTCGTAATGACCGTAACGTGTTCTGAAAGCAGTCTTTGGAATACCATCTTCTTTCACCCGCATTTGATGATACCCGGAACGTAAGTCAATCTTTGAATAAACAGACGAGCCTTGTAGTTGATCAAATAAGTCGTCGATTCTCGGTAGTGGGTAGCGGTTCTTGATGGTAAGTTTGTTCAACTCTCGGTAGTCGATACACAACCTGAATGTACCATCTTTCTTCTTGACAAACAAAACAGGAGCTCCCCACGGTGATGTGCTTGGTCGAATGAAACAACGCTCTAAAAGTTCTTGTAATTGGCTTTGCAGTTCTTTCATCTCACTGGGTGCGAGTCTGTAAGGAGCACGAGCTATTGGTGCAGCTCCTGGTACAAGATCTATTTGAAATTCAACGGATCGATGTGGGGGTAATCCCGGTAATTCTTTCGGAAATACATCGGTAAATTCTTTTGCAATGGGAACATCATTGATGCTCTTTTCTTCAGTTTGTACTTTCTCGACGTGTGCTAGAACAGCATAGCAACCTTTTCTTATTAGTTTTTGTGCCTTCAAATTACTAATAAGATGTAGCTTCGTGTTGCCCTTTTCTCCGTACACCATTAAGGGTTTTCCTTTTTCTCGTATAATGCGAATTGAATTTTTGTAACAAACGATCTCTGCTTTCACTTCTTTCAACCAGTCCATACCGATTATCACATCAAAACTCCCTAAATCTACTGGTATCAAATCAATCTTAAATGTTTCGCTAACCAGTTTAATTTCTCGATTCCGACATATATTATCTGCTGAAATTAATTTACCATTTTCTAATTCGAGTAAAAATTTACTAATCAAAGGCGTCAATGGACAACTTAATTTAGCACAAAAATCTCTACTCATATAGCTTCTATCCGCACCCGAATCAAATAAAACGTAAGCAGATTTATTGTCAATAAGAAACGTACCCGTAACAAGCTCCGGGTCTTCCTGTGCCTCTGCCGCATTAATATTGAAAACTCTTCCGCGGCCTTGTCCATTCGTTTTCTCCTGGTTCGGGCAATTTCTAATAATGTGGCCCGGTTTTCCACATTTATAACAAACTACATTGGCATAACTTGCTCCGACACTACTTGCTCCGCCATTACTCGTTCCGACACCATTTGTTCCTTTCGTTCTATTAACCCCTGGTCCGTAGACCTCACACTTCGCCGCGCTATGACCATTTCTTTTACACTTGTTGCAAAATTTGGTGCAGAACCCCGAGTGATACTTTTCACACCTTTGGCATAGCTGCTTCTGATTGTTGTTGTTGTTGCGGTTATTATTGTTGTTGGGATGATTGTTGTAGTTGCTGTTGTTGTTGTTGTTGTTGTTGTTGGGCCGTTTGTTGTAGTTGCGATTGATGTTGCGATTGTTGGGATAATTGTTGCGATTATTGTTGTAATTGCTGTTGTTGTTGTATTAATGATTCTTATCACCGTTTTCCTCCCACTTTCTTTTGACTTGCTTCACATTGGCCTCTTCAGCAGTCTGTTCTTTAATTCTTTCTTCAATCTGGTTCACTAGTTTGTGAGCCATTCTACATGCCTGTTGTATGGAGGCGGGCTCGTGTGAACTTATATCTTCTTGGATTCTTTCCGGTAATCCTTTCACAAACGCGTCGATCTTCTCTTCCTCATCTTCGAATGCTCCCGGACACAATAAGCACAATTATGTGAATCGTCTTTCGTACGTGGTAATATCAAATCCTTGGGTTCGTAACCCTCTAAGTTCTGTCTTGAGCTTATTGACCTCGGTTCTGGGACGGTACTTCTCGTTCATCAAGTGCTTGAATGCTGACCACGGTAGTGCGTACGCATCATCTTGTCCCACTTGCTCTAGATAGGTATTCCACCATGTTAACGCAGAACCTGTGAAGGTATGCGTAGCGTACTTCACTTTGTCCTCTTCAGTACACTTACTTATGGCAAACACCGATTCGACCTTCTCGGTCCACCGTTTCAATCCGATCGGTCCTTCGGTTCCATCAAATTCCAAAGGTTTGCAGGCAGTGAATTCTTTGTAGGTGCATCCTACACGATTTCCTGTACTGCCAGATCCAAGGTTATTGTTGGTATGTAGTGAAATGTCCCGTTCTTATTGATTAAAAACGTTCCATATTAATTGATTTCGTTGCGAGGTTTTGACCTCTATATGAGACGTTTTTCAAAGACTGCATTCATTTTTAAAACAAACCATAACCTTTATTTCATAAATAAAGGTTTAAAAAGCTTTACGTAGATTATCAAATAATGATAATCTAAAATATCCTGTTTACACACGACCATTACATAATGGTTTACAATACAAATATGTTACATCGAAATCAGTTTCTTGAATGCAGTTTGTACACAATATCATACAAACATGGACTCCAAATCTTGTCCTTATTTTAGTATGCAACAGCGGAAGCTCTTAATATTCACCTGAGAATAAACATGCTTTAAACGTCAACAAAAATGTTGGTGAGTTATAGGTTTAACCTATATATATCAAATCGTAACAATAGACCACAAGATTTCATATTTCAATACACATCCCATACATAGAGATAAAAATCATTCATATGGTGAACACCTGGTAACCGACATTAACAAGATGCATATATAAGAATATCCCCATCATTCCGGGACACCCTTCGGATATGATATAAATTTCGAAGTACTAAAGCATCCGGTACTTTGGATGGGGTTTGTTAGGCCCAATAGATCTATCTTTAGGATTCGCGTCAATTAGGGTGTCTGTTCCCTAATTCTTAGATTACCAGACTTAATAAAAAGGGGCATATTCGATTTTGATAATTCAACCATAGAATGTAATTTCACGTACTTGTGTCTATTTTGTAAATCATTTATAAAACCTGCATGTATTCTCATCCCAAAAATATTAGATTTTAAAAGTGGGACTATAACTCACTTTCACAGATTTTTACTTCGTCGGGAAGTAAGACTTGGCCACTGTTGATTCACGAACCTATAACAATATATACATATATATTAAAGTATGTTCAAAATATATTTACAACACTTTTAATATATTTTGATGTTTTAAGTTTATTAAGTCAGCTGTCCTCGTTAGTAACCTATAACTAGTTGTCCACAGTTAGATGTACAGAAATAAATCGATAAATATTATCTTGAATCAATCCACGACCCAGTGTATACGTATCTCAGTATTGATCACAACTCAAACTATATATATTTTGGAATCAACCTCAACCCTGTATAGCTAACTCCAACATTCACATATAGAGTGTCTATGGTTGTTCCGAAATATATATAGATGTGTCGACATGATAGGTCGAAACATTGTATACGTGTCTATGGTATCTCAAGATTACATAATATACAATACAAGTTGATTAAGTTATGGTTGGAATAGATTTGTTACCAATTTTCACGTAGCTAAAATGAGAAAAATTATCCAATCTTGTTTTACCCATAACTTCTTCATTTTAAATCCGTTTTGAGTGAATCAAATTGCTATGATTTCATATTGAACTCTATTTTATGAATCTAAACAGAAAAGTATAGGTTTATAGTCGGAAAAATAAGTTACAAGTCATTTTTGTAAAGGTAGTCATTTCAGTCGAAAGAACGACGTCTAGATGACCATTTTAGAAAACATACTTCCACTTTGAGTTTAACCATAATTTTTGGATATAGTTTCATGTTCATAATAAAAATCATTTTTTCAGAATAACAACTTTTAAATCAAAGTTTATCATAGTTTTTAATTAACTAACCCAAAACAGCCCGCGGTGTTACTACGACGGCGTAAATCCGGTTTTACGGTGTTTTTCGTGTTTCCAGGTTTTAAATCATTAAGTTAGCATATCATATAGATATAGAACATGTGTTTAGTTGATTTTAAAAGTCAAGTTAGAAGGATTAACTTTTGTTTGCGAACAAGTTTAGAATTAACTAAACTATGTTCTAGTGATTACAAGTTTAAACCTTCGAATAAGATAGCTTTATATGTATGAATCGAATGATGTTATGAACATCATTACTACCTTAATTTCCTTGGATAAACCTACTGGAAAAGAGAAAAATGGATCTAGCTTCAATGGATCCTTGGATGGCTCGAAGTTCTTGAAGCAGAATCATGACACGAAAACAAGTTCAAGTAAGATCATCACTTGAAATAAGATTGTTATAGTTATAGAAATTGAACCAAAGTTTGAATATGATTATTACCTTGTATTAGAATAATAACCTACTGTAAGAAACAAAGATTTCTTGAGGTTGGATGATCACCTTACAAGATTGGAAGTGAGCTAGCAAACTTGAAAGTATTCTTGATTTTATGAAACTAGAACTTTTGGAATTTATGAAGAACACTTAGAACTTGAAGATAGAACTTGAGAGAGATCAATTAGATTAAGAAAATTGAAGAATGAAAGTGTTTGTAGGTGTTTTTGGTCGTTGGTGTATGGATTAGATATAAAGGATATGTAATTTTGTTTTCATGTAAATAAGTCATGAATGATTACTCATATTTTTGTAATTTTATGAGATATTTCATGCTAGTTGCCAAATGATGGTTCCCATATGTGTTAGGTGACTCACATGGGCTGCTAAGAGCTGATCATTGGAGTGTATATACCAATAGTACATACATCTAAAAGCTGTGTATTGTACGAGTACGAATACGGGTGCATACGAGTAGAATTGTTGATGAAACTGAACGAGGATGTAATTGTAAGAATTTTTGTTAAGTAGAAGTATTTTGATAAGTGTATTGAAGTCTTTCAAAAGTGTATAAATACATATTAAAACACTACATGTATATACATTTTAACTGAGTCGTTAAGTCATCGTTAGTCGTTACATGTAAGTGTTGTTTTGAAACCTTTAGGTTAACGATCTTGTTAAATGTTGTTAACTCAATGTTTATAATATCAAATGAGATTTTAAATTATTATATTATCATGATATTATCATGTATGAATATCTCTTAATATGATATATATACATTAAATGTCTTTACAACGATAATCGTTACATATATGTCTCGTTTAAAAATCATTAAGTTAGTAGTCTTGTTTTTACATATGTAGTTCATTGTTAATATACTTAATGATATGTTTACTTATAATAGTATCATGTTAACTATATATATATCCATATATATGTCATCATATAGTTTTTACAAGTTTTAACGTTCGTGAATCACCGGACAACTTGGGTGGTCAATTGTCTATATGAAACATATATCAATTAATCAAGTCTTAACAAGTTTGATTGCTTAACATGTTGGAAACATTTAATCATGTAAATATCAATCTCAATTAATATATATAAACATGGAAAAGTTCGGGTCACTACAGTACCTACCCGTTAAATAAATTTCGTCCCGAAATTTTAAGCTGTTGAAGGTGTTGACGAATCTTCTGGAAATAGATGCGGGTATTTCTTCTTCATCTAATCTTCACACTCCCAGGTGAACTCGGGTCCTCTACGAGCATTCCATCAAACCTTAACAATTGGTATCTTGTTTTGCTTAAGTCTTTTAACCTCACGATCCATTATTTCGACGGGTTCTTCGATGAATTGAAGTTTTTCGTTGATTTGGATTTCATCTAACGGAATAGTGAGATCTTCTTTAGCAAAACATTTCTTTAAATTCGAGACGTGGAAAGTGTTATGTACAGCCGCGAGTTGTTGAGGTAACTCTAGTCGGTAAGCTACTGGTCCGACACGATCAATAATCTTGAATGGTCCAATATACCTTGGATTTAATTTCCCTCGTTTACCAAATCGAACAACGCCTTTCCAAGGTGCAACTTTAAGCATGACCATCTCTCCAATTTCAAATTCTATATCTTTTCTTTTAATGTCAGCGTAGCTCTTTTGTCGACTTTGGGCGGTTTTCAACCGTTGTTGAATTTGGATGATCTTCTCGGTAGTTTCTTGTATAATCTCCGGACCCGTAATCTGTCTATCCCCCACTTCACTCCAACAAATCGGAGACCTGCACTTTCTACCATAAAGTGCTTCAAACGGCGCCATCTCAATGCTTGAATGGTAGCTGTTGTTGTAGGAAAATTCTGCTAACGGTAGATGTCGATCCCAACTGTTTCCGAAATCAATAACACATGCTCGTAGCATGTCTTCAAGCGTTTGTATCGTCCTTTCGCTCTGCCCATCAGTTTGTGGATGATAGGCAGTACTCATGTCTAGACGAGTTCCTAATGCTTGCTGTAATGTCTGCCAGAATCTTGAAATAAATCTGCCATCCCTATCAGAGATAATAGAGATTGGTATTCCATGTCTGGAGACGACTTCCTTCAAATACAGTCGTGCTAACTTCTCCATCTTGTCATCTTCTCTTATTGGTAGGAAGTGTGCTGATTTGGTGAGACGATCAACTATTACCCAAATAGTATCAAAACCACTTGCAGTCCTTGGCAATTTAGTGATGAAATCCATGGTAATGTTTTCCCATTTCCATTCCGGGATTTCGGGTTGTTGAAGTAGACCTGATGGTTTCTGATGCTCAGCTTTGACCTTAGAACACGTCAAACATTCTCCTACGTATTTAGCAACATCGGCTTTCATACCCGGCCACCAAAAATGTTTCTTGAGATCCTTGTACATCTTCCCCGTTCCAGGATGTATTGAGTATCTGGTTTTATGAGCTTCTCTAAGTACCATTTCTCTCATATCTCCAAATTTTGGTACCCAAATCCTTTCAGCCCTATACCGGGTTCCGTCTTCCCGAATATTAAGATGCTTCTCCGATCCTTTGGGTATTTCATCCTTTAAATTTCCCTCTTTTAAAACTCCTTGTTGCGCCTCCTTTATTTGAGTAGTAATGTTATTATGAATCATTATATTCATAGATTTTACTCGAATGGGTTCTCTGTCCTTCCTGCTCAAGGCATCGGCTACCACATTTGCCTTCCCCGGGTGGTAACGAATCTCAAAGTCGTAATCATTCAATAATTCAATCCACCTACGCTGCCTCATATTCAGTTGTTTCTGATTAAATATGTGTTGAAGACTTTTGTGGTCGGTATATATAATACTTTTGACCCCATATAAGTAGTGCCTCCAAGTCTTTAATGCAAAAACAACCGCGCCTAATTCCAAATCATGCGTCGTATAATTTTGTTCGTGAATCTTCAATTGTCTAGACGCATAAGCAATCACCTTCGTTCGTTGCATTAATACACAACCGAGACCTTGCTTTGATGCATCACAATAAATCACAAAATCATCATTCCCTTCAGGCAATGACAATATAGGTGCCGTAGTTAGCTTTTTCTTCAATAACTGAAACGCTTTCTCTTGTTCATCATTCCATTCAAATTTCTTCCCTTTATGCGTTAATGCAGTCAAGGGTTTTGCTATTCTGGAAAAGTCTTGGATGAACCTTCTGTAGTAACCAGCTAGTCCTAAAAACTGGCGTATGTGTTTCGGAGTTTTCGGGGTTTCCCACTTTTCAACAGTTTCTATCTTTGCCGGATCCACCTTAATACCTTCTTTGTTCACTATGTGACCGAGGAATTGAACTTCTTCCAACCAAAATGCACACTTTGAAAACTTAGCGTACAATTCTTCCTTCCTCAATACTTCTAACACCTTTCTCAAATGTTCACCGTGTTCTTGGTCATTCTTTGAGTAAATAAGTATGTCATCAATGAAAACAATGACAAACTTGTCAAGGTATGGTCCACACACTCAGTTCATAAGGTCCATGAACACAGCTGGTGCATTAGTTAAACCAAACGGCATGACCATAAACTCGTAATGACCGTAACGTGTTCTGAAAGCAGTCTTTGGAATATCATCTTCTTTCACCCGCATTTGATGATACCCGGAACGTAAGTCAATCTTTGAATAAACAGACGAGCCTTGTAGTTGATCAAATAAGTCGTCGATTCTCGGTAGTGGGTAGCGGTTCTTGATGGTAAGTTTGTTCAACTCTCGGTAGTCGATACACAACCTGAATGTACCATCTTTCTTCTTGACAAACAAAACAGGAGCTCCCCACGGTGATGTGCTTGGTCGAATGAAACCACGCTCTAAAAGTTCTTGTAATTGGCTTTGCAGTTCTTTCATCTCGCTGGGTGCGAGTCTGTAAGGAGCACGAGCTATTGGTGCAGCTCCTGGTACAAGATCTATTTGAAATTCAACGGATCGATGTGGGGGTAATCCCGGTAATTCTTTCGGAAATACATCGGGAAATTCTTTTGCAATGGGAACATCATTGATGCTCTTTTCTTCAGTTTGTACTTTCTCGACGTGTGCTAGAACAGCATAGCAACCTTTTCTTATTAGTTTTTGTGCCTTCAAATTACTAATAAGATGTAGCTTCGTGTTGCCCTTTTCTCCGTGCACCATTAAGGGTTTTCCTTTTTCTCGTATAATGCGAATTGCATTTTTGTAACAAACGATCTCTGCTTTCACTTCTTTCAACCAGTCCATACCGATTATCACATCAAAACTACCTAACTCTACTGGTATCAAATCAATCTTAAATGTTTCGCTAACCAGTTTAATTTCTCGATTCCGACATATATTATCTGCTGAAATTAATTTACCATTTGCTAATTCGAGTAAAAATTTACTATCCAAAGGCGTCAATGGACAACTTAATTTAGCACAAAAATCTCTACTCATATAGCTTCTATCCGCACCCGAATCAAATAAAACGTAAGCAGATTTATTGTCAATAAGAAACGTACCCGTAACAAGCTCCGGGTCTTCCTGTTCCTCTATCGCATTAATATTGAAAACTCTTCCACGGCCTTGTCCATTCGTGTTCTCCTGGTTCGGGCAATTTCTAATAATGTGGCCTGGTTTTCCACATTTATAACAAACTACATTGGCATAACTTGCTCCGACACTACTTGCTCCGCCATTACTCGTTCCGACACCATTTGTTCCTTTCGTTCTATTAGCCCCTGGTCCGTAGACCTCACACTTCGCCGCGCTATGACCATTTCTTTTACACTTGTTGCAAAATTTGGTGCAGAACCCCGAGTGATTCTTTTCACACCTTTGGCATAGCTGCTTCTGATTGTTGTTGTTGTTGCGGTTATTATTGTTGTTGGGATGATTGTTGTAGTTGCTGTTGTTGTTGTTGTTGTTGTTGTTGTTGGGCCGTTTGTTGTAGTTGCGATTGATGTTGCGATTGTTGGGATAATTGTTGCGATTATTGTTGTAATTGCTGTTGTTGTTGTATTGGTGATTCTTATCACCGTTTTCCTCCCACTTTCTTTTGACTTGCTTCACATTGGCCTCTTCAGCAGTCTGTTCTTTAATTCTTTCTTCAATCTGGTTCACGAGTTTGTGAGCCATTCTACATGCCTGTTGTATGGAGGCGGGCTCGTGTGAACTTATATCTTCTTGGATTCTTTCCGGTAATCCTTTCACAAACGCGTCGATCTTCTCTTCCTCATCTTCGAATGCTCCCGGACACAATAGGCACAATTCTGTGAATCGTCTTTCGTACGTGGTAATATCAAATCCTTGGGTTCGTAACCCTCTAAGTTCTGTCTTGAGCTTATTGACCTCGGTTCTGGGATGGTACTTCTCGTTCATCAAGTGCTTGAATGCTGACCACGGTAGTGCGTACGCATCATCTTGTCCCACTTGCTCTAGATAGGTATTCCACCATGTTAACGCAGAACCTGTGAAGGTATGCGTAGCGTACTTCACTTTGTCCTCTTCAGTACACTTACTTATGGCAAACACCGATTCAACCTTCTCGGTCCACCGTTTCAATCCGATCGGTCCTTCGGTTCCATCAAATTCCAAAGGTTTGCAGGCAGTGAATTCTTTGTAGGTGCATCCTACACGATTTCCTGTACTGCTAGATCCAAGGTTATTGTTGGTATGTAGCGCAGCCTGTACTGCGGCTATGTTTGAAGCTAGAAAAGTACGGAATTCCTCTTCATTCATATTCACGGTGTGTCGAGTAGTCGGTGCCATTTCCTTCAAAATAGTTAAATGGAACAAGTTAATCATACAGAATATTAAGAGTAGTTAATAGTATTTCGTAGCATAATATGAACTCATTTATAAAAGCTTTTTCTTCATATTAGCGTTTTATAAGTTTAAATTCGGGTAGTACCTACCCGTTAAGTTCATACTTAGTAGCTAATATACAATTCAACTACTACAATTCTATATGAAAAACTGATTGTAATAATATTTCGCGTTCAAACTTTTATACAATATTTTACAAACTTACAATACCGCTTATTTTACATAAAGCATGAAATATAGCACACAATAACTTTGATACAAGATAGTTGTGAAGACAATTCTAGCTAGTACACAAGTCGTTCGGCAAAGGCAATAAAGACACGTAATTCATACGTCCAGAAACAAGTCATGCATTCTGGTTTTACTAGGACTACTTCCCATCCTTGGTCTTGTGAAACATAACCGTTATGGCCATTGATAAGACAGCGTGTTGTAACGTCATCAAAGGGACGAGGGTTACGTAATGTCCAACAGTCCCGTAATAATCTAAAAACCTCATTTCTTACCCCAATTACCGACTCCGTCACTTGTGGAAACGTTTTGTTTAATAGTTGTAGCCCGATGTTCTTGTTCTCACTTTGGTGAGAAGCGAACATTACTAATCCGTAAGCATAACATGCTTCTTTATGTTGCATGTTAGCCGCTTTTTCTAAATCACGAAGTCCAATATTCGGATATATTGAGTCAAAATAATTTCTTAACCCGTTGCGTAAAATAGCATTTGGGTTCCCCGCAATATATGCGTCAAAGTAAACACATCGTAACTTATGGGTTTCCCAATGTGATATCCCCCATCTTTCAAACGAAAGTCTCTTATAAACCAAGACATTCTTGGAACGTTCTTCGAATGTCTTACAAACTGATCTCGCCTTAAATAGTTGTGCCGAAGAATTCTGGCCGACTCTAGACAAGATTTCATCAATCATGTCTCCGGGTAGGTCTCTTAAAATATTGGGTTGTCTATCCATTTTGTGTTTTATACTGTAAAATAGACAAGAGTTAGATTCATAAAAAAAAATACTTATTAATACAAGCAATTTTTACATATATCATAAAGCATAAGCACACTATATTACATATATTACACCACACGAATACAACTATCTTATTCCGACTAGCTCGTTTCTTCTTGTTCGGTTTTGGTTCGTTTTGCCAAGTTTCTAGGGATATATGATGTTCCCCTAATACGAGCCGTCGTTGTCCACATTGGTTTAGAAAAACCTGGTGGTTTAGAGGTTCCCGGGTCATTGTTACAACTTAAGGACTTTGGGGGTTGACGATACATATAAAGTTCATCGGGGTTGGAATTAGATTTCTCTATTTTTATGCCCTTTCCCTTATTATTTTCTTTTGCCTTTTTAAATTCAGTTGGGGTAATTTCTATAACATCATCGGAATTCTCGTCGGAATCCGATTCATCGGAGAATTGGTAATCCTCCCAATATTTTGCTTCCTTGGCGGAAACACCATTGACCATAATTAACCTTGGTCGGTTGGTTGAGGATTCTCTTTTATTTAACCGTTTTATTATTTCCCCCACCGGTTCTATTTCTTCTTCCGGTTCCGATTCTTCTTCCGGTTCCGATTCTTCTTCCGGTTCCGACTCTTCTTCTGGTTCCTCTTCGGGAACTTGTGAATCAGTCCACGAATCATTCCAATTTACATTTGACTCTTCATTATTATTAGGTGAGTCAATGGGACTTATTCTAGAGGTAGACATCTATCACATAATACCAAACACGTTAAGAGATTAATATATCACGTAATATTCATATGTTAAAAATATATAGTTTCCAACAAAAATGTTAAGCAATCATTTTTAAAGAAAACACGGTCGAAGTCCAGACTCACTAATGCATCCTAACAAACTCGATAAGACACACTAATGCAAATTTTCTGGTTCTCTAAGACCAACGCTCGGATACCAACTGAAATGTCCCGTTCTTATTGATTAAAAACGTTCCATATTAATTGATTTCGTTGCGAGGTTTTGACCTCTATATGAGACGTTTTTCAAAGACTGTATTCATTTTTAAAACAAACCATAACCTTTATTTCATAAATAAAGGTTTAAAAAGCTTTACGTAGATTATCAAATAATGATAATCTAAAATATCCTGTTTACACACGACCATTACATAATGGTTTACAATACAAATATGTTACATCGAAATCAGTTTCTTGAATGCAGTTTGTACACAATATCATACAAACATGGACTCCAAATCTTGTCCTTATTTTAGTATGCAACAGCGGAAGCTCTTAATATTCACCTGAGAATAAACATGCTTTAAACGTCAACAAAAATGTTGGTGAGTTATAGGTTTAACCTATATATATCAAATCGTAACAATAGACCACAAGATTTCATATTTCAATACACATCCCATACATAGAGATAAAAATCATTCATATGGTGAACACCTGGTAACCGACATTAACAAGATGCATATATAAGAATATCCCCATCATTCCGGGACACCCTTCGGATATGATATAAATTTCGAAGTACTAAAGCATCCGGTACTTTGGATGGGGTTTGTTAGGCCCAATAGATCTATCTTTAGGATTCGCGTCAATTAGGGTGTCTGTTCCCTAATTCTTAGATTACCAGACTTAATAAAAAGGGGCATATTCGATTTTGATAATTCAACCATAGAATGTAATTTCACGTACTTGTGTCTATTTTGTAAATCATTTATAAAACCTGCATGTATTCTCATCCCAAAAATATTAGATTTTAAAAGTGGGACTATAACTCACTTTCACAGATTTTTACTTCGTCGGGAAGTAAGACTTGGCCACTGTTGATTCACGAACCTATAACAATATATACATATATATTAAAGTATGTTCAAAATATATTTACAACACTTTTAATATATTTTGATGTTTTAAGTTTATTAAGTCAGCTGTCCTCGTTAGTAACCTATAACTAGTTGTCCACAGTTAGATGTACAGAAATAAATCGATAAATATTATCTTGAATCAATCCACGACCCAGTGTATACGTATCTCAGTATTGATCACAACTCAAACTATATATATTTTGGAATCAACCTCAACCCTGTATAGCTAACTCCAACATTCACATATAGAGTGTCTATGGTTGTTCCGAAATATATATAGATGTGTCGACATGATAGGTCGAAACATTGTATACGTGTCTATGGTATCTCAAGATTACATAATATACAATACAAGTTGATTAAGTTATGGTTGGAATAGATTTGTTACCAATTTTCACGTAGCTAAAATGAGAAAAATTATCCAATCTTGTTTTACCCATAACTTCTTCATTTTAAATCCGTTTTGAGTGAATCAAATTGCTATGATTTCATATTGAACTCTATTTTATGAATCTAAACAGAAAATTATAGGTTTATAGTCAGAAAAATAAGTTACAAGTCGTTTTTGTAAATGTAGTCATTTCAGTCGAAAGAACGACGTCTAGATGACCATTTTAGAAAACATACTTCCACTTTGAGTTTAACCATAATTTTTGGATATAGTTTCATGTTCATAATAAAAATCATTTTTTCAGAATAACAACTTTTAAATCAAATTTTATCATAGTTTTTAATTAACTAACCCAAAACAGCCCGCGGTGTTACTACGACGGCGTAAATCCGGTTTTACGGTGTTTTTCGTGTTTCCAGGTTTTAAATCATTAAGTTAGCATATCATATAGATATAGAACATGTGTTTAGTTGATTTTAAAAGTCAAGTTAGAAGGATTAACTTTTGTTTGCGAACAAGTTTAGAATTAACTAAACTATGTTCTAGTGATTACAAGTTTAAACCTTTGAATAAGATAGCTTTATATGTATGAATCGAATGATATTATGAACATCATTACTACCTTAATTTCCTTGGATAAACCTACTGGAAAAGAGAAAAATGGATCTAGCTTCAATGGATCCTTGGATGGCTCGAAGTTCTTGAAGCAGAATCATGACACGAAAACAAGTTCAAGTAAGATCATCACTTGAAATAAGATTGTTATAGTTATAGAAATTGAACCAAAGTTTGAATATGATTATTACCTTGTATTAGAATGATAACCTACTGTAAGAAACAAAGATTTCTTGAGGTTGGATGATCACCTTACAAGATTGGAAGTGAGCTAGCAAACTTGAAAGTATTCTTGATTTTATGAAACTAGAACTTTTGGAATTTATGAAGAACACTTAGAACTTGAAGATAGAACTTGAGAGAGATCAATTAGATGAAGAAAATTGAAGAATGAAAGTGTTTGTAGGTGTTTTTGGTCGTTGGTGTATGGATTAGATATAAAGGATATGTAATTTTATTTTCATGTAAATAAGTCATGAATGATTACTCATATTTTTGTAATTTTATGAGATATTTCATGCTAGTTGCCAAATGATGGTTCCCACATGTGTTAGGTGACTCACATGGGCTGCTAAGAGCTGATCATTGGAGTGTATATACCAATAGTACATACATCTAAAAGCTGTGTATTGTACGAGTACGAATACGGGTGCATACGAGTAGAATTGTTGATGAAACTGAACGAGGATGTAATTGTAAGCATTTTTGTTAAGTAGAAGTATTTTGATAAGTGTATTGAAGTCTTTCAAAAGTGTATAAATACATATTAAAACACTACATGTATATACATTTTAACTGAGTCGTTAAGTCATCGTTAGTCGTTACATGTAAGTGTTGTTTTGAAACCTTTAGGTTAACGATCTTGTTAAATGTTGTTAACTCAATGTTTATAATATCAAATGAGATTTTAAATTATTATATTATCATGATATTATCATGTATGAATATCTCTTAATATGATATATATACATTAAATGTCTTTACAACGATAATCGTTACATATATGTCTCGTTTAAAAATCGTTAAGTTAGTAGTCTTGTTTTTACATATGTAGTTCATTGTTAATATACTTTATGATATGTTTTCTTATCATAGTATCATGTTAACTATATATATATATCCATATATATGTCATCATATAGTTTTTACAAGTTTTAACGTTCGTGAATCACCGGTCAACTTGGGTGGTCAATTGTCTATATGAAACATATTTCAATTAATCAAGTCTTAACAAGTTTGATTGCTTAACATGTTGGAAACATTTAATCATGTAAATATCAATCTCAATTAATATATATAAACATGGAAAAGTTCGGGTCACTACATGTAGCGCAGCCTGTACCGCGGCTATGTTTGAAGCTAGAAAAGTACGGAATTCCTCTTCATTCATATTCACGGTGTGTCGAGTAGTCGGTGCCATTTCCTTCAAAATAGTCAAATGGAACAAGTTAATCATACAGAATATTAATAGTAGTTAATAGTATTTCGTAGCATAATATGAACTCATTTATAAAAGCTTTTTCTTCATATTAGCATTTTATAAGTTTAAATTCGGGTAGTACCTACCCGTTAAGTTCATACTTAGTAGCTAATATACAATTCAACTACTACAATTCTATATGAAAAACTGATTATAATAATATTTCGCGTTCAAACTTTTACACAATATTTTACAAACTTACAATACCGCTTATTTTACATATAGCATGAAATATAGCACACAATAAATTTGATAGATAATTCTAGCTAGTACACAAGTCGTTCAGCAAAGGCAATAAAGACACGTAATTCATACGTCCAGAAACAAGTCATGCATTCTGGTTTTACTAGGACTACTTCCCATCCTTGGTCTTGTGGAACATAAACGTTATGGCCGTTGATAAGACAGCGTGTTGTAACGTCATCAAAGGGACGAGGGTTACGTAATGTCCAACAGTCCCGTAACAATCTAAAAACCTCATTTCTTACCCCAATTACCGACTCCGTCACTTGTGGGAATGTTTTGTTTAATAGTTGTAGCCCGATGTTCTTGTTCTCACTTTGGTGAGAAGCGAACATTACTAATCCATAAGCATAACATGCTTCTTTATGTTGCATGTTAGCCGCTTTTTCTAAATCACGAAGTCCAATATTCGGATATATTGAGTCAAAATAATTTCTTAACCCATTGCGTAAAATAGCATTTGGGTTCCCCGCAATATATGCGTCAAAGTAAACACATCGTAACTTATGGATTTCCCAATGTGATATCCCCCATCTTTCGAACGAAAGCCTTTTATAAACCAAGGCATCTTGGAACGTTCTTCGAATGTCTTACAAACTGATCTCGCCTTAAATAGTTGTGCCGAATAATTCTGACCGACTCTAGACAAGATTTCATCAATCATGTCTCCGGGTAGGTCTCTTAAAATATTGGGTTGTCTATCCATTTTGTATTTTTATACTGTAAAATAGACAAGAGTTAGATTCATAAAAAAAAATACTTATTAATACAAGCAATTTTTACATATATCATAAAGCATAAGCACACTATATTACTTATATTACACCACACGAATACAACTATCTTATTCCGACTCGCTTGTTTCTTCTTCTTCGGTTTTGGTTCGTTTTGCCAAGTTTCTAGGGATATTAGATGTTCCCCTAATACGAGCCATCATCATCCACATTGGTTTAGAAAAACCTGGTGGTTTAGAGGTTCCCGGGTCATTGTTACAATTTAAGGACTTCGGGGGTTGACGATACATATAAAGTTCATCGGGGTTGGAATTAGATTTCTCTATTTTTATGCCCTTTCCCTTATTATTTTCTTTTGCCTTTTTAAATTCAGTTGGGGTAATTTCTATAACATCATCGGAATTCTCGTCGGAATCCGATTCATCGGAGAATTGGTAATCCTCCCAATATTTTGCTTCCTTGGCGGAAACACCATTGACCATAATTAACCTTGGTCGGTTGGTTGAGAATTTTTTTTTACTTAACTGTTTTATTATTTCCCCCACCGGTTGTATTTCTTCATCCGGTTCTGATTCTTCTTCCGGTTCCGATTCTTCTTCCGGTTCCGACTCTTCTTCCGGTTCCTCTTCGGGAACTTGTGAATCAGTCCACGAATCATTCCAATTTACATTTGACTCTTTATTATTATTAGGTGAGTCAATGGAACTTGTTCTAGAGGTAGACATCTATCACATAATATCAAACGCGTTAAGAGATTAATATATCACATAATATTCACATGTTAAAAATATATAGTTTCCAACAAAATTTGTTAAGCAATCATTTTTCAAGTAAACACGGTCGAAGTCCAGACTCACTAATGCATCCTAACAAACTAGATAAGACACACTAATGCAAAATTCTGGTTCTCTAAGACCAACGCTCTGATACCAACTGAAATGTCCCGTTCTTATTGATTAAAAACGTTCCATATTAATTGATTTCGTTGCGAGGTTTTGACCTCTATATGAGACGTTTTTCAAAGACTGCATTCATTTTAAAACAAACCATAACCTTTATTTCATCAATAAAGGTTTAAAAAGCTTTACGTAGATTATCAAATAATGATAATCTAAAATATCCTGTTTACACACGACCATTACATAATGGTTTACAATACAAATATGTTACAAGAAAATAAGTTTCTTGAATGCAGTTTTTACACAATATCATACAAGCATGGACTCCAAATCTCGTCCTTATTTAAGTATGCGACAGCGAAAGCTCTTAATAATCACCTGAGAATAAACATGCTTAAAACGTCAACAAAAATGTTGGTGAGTTATAGGTTTAACCTATATATATCAAATCGTAACAATAGACCACAAGATTTCATATTTCAATACACATCCCATACATAGAGATAAAAATCATTCATATGGTGAACACCTGGTAACCGACATTAACAAGATGCATATATAAGAATATCCCCATCATTCCGGGACACCCTTCGGATATGATATAAATTTCGAAGTACTAAAGCATCCGGTACTTTGGATGGGGTTTGTTAAGCCCAATAGATCTATCTTTAGGATTCGCGTCAATTAGGGTGTCTGTTCCCTAATTCTTAGATTACCAGACTTAATAAAAAGGGGCATATTCGATTTCGATAATTCAACCATAGAATGTAGTTTCACGTACTTGTGTCTATTTTGTAAATCATTTATAAAACCTGCATGTATTCTCATCCCAAAAATATTAGATTTTAAAAGTGGGACTATAACTCACTTTCACAGATTTTTACTTCGTCGGGAAGTAAGACTTGGCCACTGGTTGATTCACGAACCTATAACAATATATACATATATATCAAAGTATGTTTAAAATATATTTACAACACTTTTAATATATTTTGATGTTTTAAGTTTATTAAGTCAGCTGTCCTCGTTAGTAACCTACAACTAGTTGTCCACAGTTAGATGTACAGAAATAAATCGATAAATATTATCTTGAATCAATCCACGACCCAGTGTATACGTATCTCAGTATTGATCACAACTCAAACTATATATATTTTGGAATCAACCTCAACCCTGTATAGCTAACTCCAACATTCACATATATAGTGTCTATGGTTGTTCCGAAATATATATATAGATGTGTCGACATGATAGGTCGAAACATTGTATACGTGTCTATGGTATCTCAAGATTACATAATATATAATACAAGTTGATTAAGTTATGGTTGGAATAGATTTGTTACCAATTTTCACGTAGCTAAAATGAGAAAAATTATCCAATCTTGTTTTACCCATAACTTCTTCATTTTAAATCCGTTTTGAGTGAATCAAATTGCTATGGTTTCATATTGAACTCTATTTTATGAATCTAAACAGAAAAAGTATAGGTTTATAGTCGGAAAAATAAGTTACAAGTCGTTTTTGTAAAGGTAGTCATTTCAGTCGAAAGAACGACGTCTAGATGAGCATTTTAGAAAACATACTTCCACTTTGAGTTTAACCATAATTTTTGGATATAGTTTCATGTTCATAATAAAAATCATTTTCTCAGAATAACAACTTTTAAATCAAAGTTTATCATAGTTTTTAATTAACTAACCCAAAACAGCCCGCGGTGTTACTACGACGGCGTAAATCCGGTTTTACGGTGTTTTTCGTGTTTCCAGGTTTTAAATCATTAAGTTAGCATATCATATAGATATAGAACATGTGTGTAGTTAATTTTAAAAGTCAAGTTAGAAGGATTAACTTTTGTTTGCGAACAAGTTTAGAATTAACTAAACTATGTTCTAGTGATTACGTGTTTAAACCTTCGAATAAGATAGTTTTATATATATGAATTGAATGATGTTATGAACATCATTACTACCTCAAGTTTAGTAGGTAAACCTACTAGAAGTGACAAGAAATGATCTAGCTTCAAAGGATCTTGGATGGCTCGAAGTTCTTGAAGCAGAATCATGACACGAAAACAAGTTCAAGTAAGATCATCACTTGAAATAAGATTGTTATAGTTATAGAAATTGAACCAAAGTTTGAATATGATTATTACCTTGTATTAGAATGATAACCTACTGTAAGAAACAAAGATTTCTTGAGGTTGGATGATCACCTTACAAAATTGGAAGTGAGCTAGCAAACTAGAAAGTATTCTTGATTTTATGTAACTAGAACTTGTAGAATTTATGAAGAACACTTAGAACTTGAAGATAGAACTTGAGAGAGATCAATTAGATGAAGAAAATTGAAGAATGAAAGTGTTTGTAGGTGTTTTTGGTCGTTGGTGTATGGATTAGATATAAAGGATATGTAATTTTGTTTTCATGTAAATAAGTCATAAATGATTACTCATATTTTTGTAATTTTATGAGATATTTCATGCTAGTTGCCAAATGATGGTTCCCACATGTGTTAGGTGACTCACATGGGCTGCTAAGAGCTGATCATTGGAGTGTATATACCAATAGTACATACACCTAAAAGCTGTGTATTGTACGAGTACGAATACGGGTGCATACGAGTAGAATTGTTGATGAAACTGAACGAGGATGTAATTGTAAGAATTTTTGTTAAATAGAAGTATTTTGATAAGTGTATTGAAGTCTTTCAAAAGTGTATAAATACATATTAAAACACTACATGTATATACATTTTAACTGAGTCGTTAAGTCATCGTTAGTCGTTATATGTAAGTGTTGTTTTGAAACCTTTAGGTTAAGGATCTTGTTAAATGTTATTAAACCAATGTTTATAATATAAAATGAGATTTTAAATTATTATATTATCATGATATTATCATGTATGAATATCTCTTAATATGATATATATACATTAAATGTCTTTACAACGATAATCGTTACATATATGTCTCGTTTAAAAATCATTAAGTTAGTAGTCATGTTTTTACATATGTAGTTCATTGTTAATATACTTAATGATATGTTTACTTATCATAGTATCATGTTAACTATATATATATCCATATATATGTCATCATATAGTTTTTACAAGTTTTAACGTTCGTGAATCACCGGTCAACTTGGGTGGTCAATTGTCTATATGAAACATATATCAATTAATCAAGTCTTAACAAGTTTGATTGCTTAACATGTTGGAAACATTTAATCATGTAAATATCAATCTCAATTAATATATATAAACATGGAAAAGTTCGGGTCACTACATTCTATATGCATCTTGTTAAGGTCGGTTACCAGGTGTTCACCATATGAATGATTTTTGTCTCTATGTATGGGACGTGTATTTATGAGAAATGAAAATGAAAATCTTGTGGTCTATTAAAATGATGAAAATGAATGATTATGATAAACTAATGAACTCACCAACCTTTTGGTTGACACTTTAAAGCATGTTTATTCTCAGGTATGAAAGAAATCTTCCGCTGTGCATTTGCACATTTTAAGTATATTACTTGGAGTCATTCATGACATATTTCAAAAGACGTTGCATTCGAGTCGTTGAGTTCATCAAGATTATTATTAAGTCAATTATAGTTTGATATATTATGAAATGGTATGCATGCCGTCAACTTTTGATGTATTGAAAGTTTGTCTTTTAAAATCGAATGCAATGTTTGTAAAATGTATAATATATAGGTCAAGTACCTCGCGATGTAATCAATTGTAATGTATTCGTCCAGATGGATTAGGACGGGTCCTTTCACAAACGACCATGACATATAACATATACATCTGAATGATTTGTTTTACAAAGAAAGCATGTCTCAGTTAAACATATCACGGTTCAACTGTAGATTAACTGTCTGTGCTTCACAATTATGCTTCTTAATCTAAAAATGACTAAGGAACGTACGGTCACACTCACGAATCTGCTGAGATTAGGTCATAGATTTTGTAGTTCATGTAGTGACCCGAACTTTTCCATGTTTATATATATTAATTGAGATTGATATTTACATGATTAAATGTTTCCAACATGTTAAGCAATCAAACTTGTTAAGACTTGATTAATTGAAATATGTTTCATATAGACAATTGACCACCCAAGTTGACCGGTGATTCACGAACGTTAAAACTTGTAAAAACTATATGATGACATATATATGGATATATATATAGTTAACATGATACTATGATAAGTAAACATATCATTAAGTATATTAACAATGAACTACATATGTAAAAACAAGACTACTAACTTAATGATTTTTAAACGAGACATATATGTAACGAGTATCGTTGTAAAGACATTTAATGTATATATATCATATTAAGAGATATTCATACATGATAATATCATGATAATATAATAATTTAAAATCTCATTTGATATTATAAACATTGGGTTAACAACATTTAACAAGATCGTTAACCTAAAGGTTTCAAAACAACACTTACATGTAACGACTAACGATGACTTAACGACTCAGTTAAAATGTATATACATGTAGTGTTTTAATATGTATTTATACACTTTTGAAAGACTTCAATACACTTATCAAAATACTTCTACTTAACAAAAATGCTTACAATTACATCCTCGTTCAGTTTCATCAACAATTCTACTCGTATGCACCCGTATTCGTACTCGTATAATACACAGCTTTTAGATGTATGTACTATTGGTATATACAATCCAATGATCAGATCTTATCAGCCCATGTGAGTCACCTAACACATGTAGGAACCATCATTTGGCAACTAGCATGAAATATCTCATAAAATTACAAAAATATGAGTAATCATTCATGACTTATTTACATGAAAACAAAATTACATATCCTTTATATCTAATCCATACACCAACGACCAAAAACACCTACAAACACTTTCATTCTTAAATTTTCTTCATCTAATTAATCTCTCTCAAGTTCTATCTTCAAGTTCTAAGTGTTCTTCATAAATTCTACAAGTTCTAGTTACATAAAATCAAGAATACTTTCAAGTTTGCTAGCTCACTTCCAATCTTGTAAGGTGATCATCCAACCTCAAGAAATCTTTGTTTCTTACAGTAGGTTATCATTCTAATACAAGTTAATAATCATATTCAAACTTTGGTTCAATTTCTATAACTATAACAATCTTATTTCAAGTGATGATCTTACTTGAACTTGTTTTCGTGTCATGATTCTGCTTCAAGAACTTCGAGCCATCCAAGGATCCGTTGAAGCTAGATCCATTTTTCAATTTTCCAGTAGGTTTATCCAAGGAACTTAAGGTAGTAATGATGTTCATAACGTCATTCGATTCATACATATAAAGCTATCTTATTCGAAGGTTTAAACTTGTAATCACTGGAACATAGTTTAGTTAATTCTAAACTTGTTCGCAAACAAAAGTTAACCCTTCTAACTTGACTTTTAAAATCAACTAAAAACATGTTCTATATCTATATGATATGCTAACTTAATGATTTAAAACCTGGAAACACGAAAACACCGTAAAACCGGATTTACGCCGTCGTAGTAACACCGCGGGCTGTTTTGGGTTAGTTAATTAAAAACTATGATAAACTTTGATTTAAAAGTTGTTATTTTTAGAAAATGATTTTTATTATGAACATGAAACTCTATCCAAAAATTATGGTTAAACTCAAAGTGGAAGTATGTTTTCTAAAATGGTCATCTAGACGTCGTTCTTTCGACTGAAATGACTACCTTTACAAAAACGACTTGTAACTTATTTTTCCGACTATAAACCTATACTTTTTCTGTTTAGATTCATAAAATAGAGTTCAATATGAAACCATAGCAATTTGATTCACTCAAAACGGATTTAAAATGAAGAAGTTATGGGTAAAACAAGATTGGATAATTTTTCTCATTTTAGCTACGTGAAAATTGGTAACAAATCTATTCCAACCATAACTTAATCAACTTGTATTGTATATTATGTAATCTTGAGATACCATAGACACGTATACAATGTTTTGACCTATCATGTCGACACATCTATATATATTTCGGAACAACCATAGACACTCTATATGTGAATGTTGGAGTTAGCTATACATGGTTGAGGTTGATTCCAAAATATATATAGTTTGAGTTGTGATCAATACTGAGATACGTATACACTGGGTCGTGGATTGATTCAAGATAATATTTATCGATTTATTTCTGTACATCTAACTGTGGACAACTAGTTGTAGGTTACTAACGAAGACAGCTGACTTAATAAACTTAAAACATCAAAATATATTAAAAGTGTTGTAAATATATTTTGAACATACTTTGATATATATGTATATATTGTTATAGGTTCGTGAATCAACCAGTGGCCAAGTCTTACTTCCCGACGAAGTAAAAATCTGTGAAAGTGAGTTATAGTCCCACTTTTAAAATCTAATATTTTTGGGATGAGAATACATGCAGGTTTTATAATTGATTTACAAAATAGACACAAGTATGTGAAACTACATTCTATGGTTGAATTATCGAAATCGAATATGCCCCTTTTTATTAAGTCTGGTAATCTAAGAATTAGGGAACAGACACCCTAATTGACGCGAATCCTAAAGATAGATCTATTGGGCCTAACAAACCCCATCCAAAGTACCGGATGCTTTAGTACTTCGAAATTTATATCATATCCGAAGGGTGTCCCGGAATGATGGGGATATTCTTATATATGCATCTTGTTAATGTCGGTTACCAGGTGTTCACCATATGAATGATTTTTATCTCTATGTATGGGATGTGTATTGAAATATGAAATCTTGTGGTCTATTATTATGATTTGATATATATAGGTTAAACCTATAACTCACCAACATTTTTGTTGACGTTTTAAGCATGTTTATTCTCAGGTGATTATTAAGAGCTTTCGCTGTCTCATACTTAAATAAGGACGAGATTTGGAGTCCATGTTTGTATGATATTGTGTAAAAACTGCATTCAAGAAACTTATTTTGTTGTAACATATTTGTATTGTAAACCATTATGTAATGGTCGTGTGTAAACAGGATATTTTAGATTATCATTATTTGATAATCTACGTAAAGCTTTTTAAACCTTTATTGATGAAATAAAGGTTATGGTTTGTTTTAAAATGAATGCAGTCTTTGAAAAACGTCTCATATAGAGGTCAAAACCTCGCAACGAAATCAATTAATATGGAACGTTTTTAATCAATAAGAACGGGATATTTCAGTTCAAACTAAATTATATAAATGTTTTCAAAATGATTGATACCATCAATAGTTGAGACTTCACTTTTCAAAATCATCTAATTTTTTAAGAATAATAATTAATGAAGTTTAACAATTTTCACATTTGAACTCAATTGTTTTTATCTTTAAACTTAATCAATTAAACTTCCAAATGATATTTTTTCTTATGAAAGGCAAGAAAAATTTTATTATCACCACGAGAAAAACAATACAAGAATTACAAGGGCCTAGTAACGCCCCTACAAAACACGAAACAATACATAAGAGGTTGCAAAGAGAGCAACCAAGCTAAAGATAATTACAAATTAAACTCGATCATGACATGGTAAGGCAGAGATTTGGATTGGTTAACCAAGTATGCCAATCTAAATTTATACCTCTCAATCTTGCCGAAATCCACTCGAAACTTATAACGACCCTCATTTTTTTCCATTTCTGTTTTTACTATTTTACCCTTAGAACTTTTTGTGCTCGTAAACTTTATTTAACAACACGTTGATTAAATAGTAATTTTTTTATCAACACTCCCTATTAATTAAAGTTTATGTATATATATATATATATATATATATATATATATATATATATATATATATATATATATATATATAATCTATATGTAATAATTTAAAAGGTGAAAATTATATAGATTAAATATAATGGGAAGTAAATAAAATCTAATAAAAAAAAGTCATGGATTAAAATGTAAAATGATTAAATAAATCTTGACTTAAATAAAAGTAACTTTAAAAAAATATATATATACCAATTATATAATGATGAACCGAAAAAAAAAATTAAATAAATAAATAAATAAAATAATTAGAAAAATGTCGGCCATGGTTTTAGAAAAAAAGGGAACTTATTCACTAAGTAATTAAGTCCTAAGCTAGCTACAATTCCTAGTCTAATCCTAACTCTTTTGATCTTAATCCTAATCCTAATCTAGTTATTAATCCTAATCCTAACATAAATCCAATTTGAAGTTCATCATAATCCCTCTCTTAGTTCACCTTTGAGCAATTGGATTGTGACCCAAACTCTAGCCAATGCACTCTATAAAAAGGAACCCCAAGTTCCATTATTTTTTTTTTCATTCACAAAAATTCACCAAAATCTCTCCTCCCCTTTGTGTTGTTCGGCAATCTCAAAACAACCATCATCACCATTCTCGGTTACTATCCTAGCCGACCTCAACCATCTCCAAACACTACCTTAAACCGCCATCACAATCCTTTCTGTTTCTGTTGCTGCCATTTTTCGCAGCCCAAACCTCCACCATTACAGCGGTTTTTCTGCTGTCATACGCCACCAAAAACACCCCAACAACAGCCTTTTTGCTGCTGCTGTGAACCTCCACCACCACCTCCAACTTTGTTGTGTTTTTGCAGCCTTTCACCACCTTCCACTGCTACATTTTTGCAGCCCAAGACAGCCCCAAAACCACAGCTTTCTTCTGCTGTATTTCGCCACCCAAACAGTCCCATCACCACCCTACTGCAGCTTCTTTTGCTGTTGCTGCTGTCCGACAAAAACACCACCACAACCACCACCCTGTAGCTGCTTTTGGCGACTGAAAACATCACCAAAACATCACCAAAAGTCGACTGGGTTGCTGCGTTTTTCCTGTTGTTCCTGTGCATCCAAAACAGCCCAAAACCCGCCCGTTTTGCTCCTGTTTTTCGCTGCTGCTGCTGTTCGGAATCATCATCATCGTTAATCATCTTTTTCTTGACCTTTTTCTCACTTAAGGTATCCTTAAAATCTATAAATATTCATACTTTTAATCTGTTTTAAATTATTATGTTCTTAGTTAGTGATTATGAATATGATCATGTATTATGATACTGAAGTAATAAAGATGAATATAAGTAAGATATAAATTTAATGTATATAAATATGTTAAAGATAATGAATTAATTATGATCATGAATATTATGAATACTTGAAGATATTAATAAAAATAAAAGGTTATGAATATGGTTTGAAAAGTTAATGATGATTAAAAAGATTTAGAATTATTGAATATGTTAAAGGTTACGAGCATGATTAATGATGAGATTATGAAAGCTTGAAGATTGATAAAAGTTGATGGAAGTATTAGCATGTATGTATATATATATGTATCATGATCTTGTTAAATTATATATATATATATATATATATATATATATATATATATATATATATATATATAAATATATATAAATATATATATAAATATATATATATATATATATATATATATATATATATATATATATATATATATATATATATATATATATATATATATATATATATATATATATATATATATATATATATATATAACATGTACATAAGCTATTTACATAATATGGTTATAAACTTGTACGTGTAATATAATAATAAAAGTGTATGTATACTATAAGTAAGTATCATGTAGGTGTATGTATATGTAACACGAATATATATATATATATATATATGTATGTATAATAATATAAAGATGAACATAATAAGACTATAATAAAACATATAAGTTATAGTTATAATAAAATATATAAGACTTTAAAAACATAACTAGTTACATAAAATAAGATAATATAAGATTGTAAGATTAAAAGGTTTAATTAATATATATAATACTATTAAAACATATAAACCTATCTTATATTGTAACACTTTAATTAAACTAAGTTATATTATCACACAAATATTAAACTATTAAGTATTGTAATAATATATTAACGTGTAGTATCTATACACCTATAATACGTGAACGTTATAGTCAAAAGATAACGTACAAAATATACGAACCTCATCGCTACTTACGGCCTAGGGTGGTCCTTGTTGCCTTATGGGAACCGCTTGTGGATCTCGAATGCCAAGACATAGATTCTGGTCAAGAGTCCTGGGCGACCGGTAACAATAGATCATCAGAGTGACTTATCTGATAGCAACGAGGTTTGGGTAAAGGTGTACAACGTCTTGCTAAAGATTATAACCCGAACTTTCTATAATTGGAAAGTTACTATGAATGAAAACTTTTCATAAATAGTAACCTTCTGAAAATGGAAATTCTTTTAGAAAATCGATATCATTAGTATAGTTATTACACTCATGTCTATTAGGCAATATCTGATCATACATTCTATCTCTAGGTTGAGATCTCGATCACGTCGGTTCCGTTCAATTCATTCTTTTGTGGAATAACTCTTTTGTGCTACTAAGGTGAACTCATAGCCCCACTTTTTACTATTTCATTACTGTTTACAACTTTGGGGTGAGACACATGCTTACTTTTAAATGATTTACAATTTAGACACAAGTGCCTAAACTTTTTGATATACAACTTCATGAGACTATTGTTAACTTGTATTGATTATATCTTTACATGCAAATCTCCACCATAATATCGTTAATTGCTGGAATTGAAATGTTGCAAGCTTAATTATTGTGAGTAGGCCTATTGAGAGTGACATCTCTACCCATTGACCTATCGTCAAGGGGGTACATAATAATGATTACCGACACCCGTACAGTGTCAGGGGTTTTATGTTTAGCTCGATATTATAACTCATGGCATACTGATATTTTGATGTTTTGAACTAAATCTTGTGGTCTAAAATTTATTATGAGTATTAAACATATGATATTCACTCAACCATTGTATTGACATTTTAAGCATGTTTGTCTCAGGTGAAGAATAGCTTATGTGCTGCCCTATGTTGCTTAACTAGCTGATGCATTGGAGTCCACATATTTAGAACGTATCATTTGTTAAACATTATTATTTACATATGAATTTCATTATGTAAAACATTATTACGTTTCCGCTGCAAATCAAATATTGATTTAAATAAAACGTCTCATTTAGAGTGGTTCCCGCTTATATACTTGTGTTGTGATATTGTGAAGTCATATTTACCCCCGACCCTATTTGGGGGTATGACAAAACTTGTTACTTGAATCTCGTTTATAATCATCGGAGTGCCCACGGTCTTCATATTAAAAGCCGTGTTATTCTGATTTCTCCAAATATGATAAGTACAAATCCAATTTAATGCTTGCCAAAATAATTTGCCAAACCCCGACATGTTGATTTGTTCGTTCACCAAAATTAAATCAGGAATGCTAAGTGTTGTAGATAACTTCACGTTCCACCATCTAAATATTCTTTCCCATATATCAGAAGCTATTTTACACGATACAAAGGTATGATCGACGCTTCCAAATCATCGTCACAAACGGGATAACGAACACTATGAAGGTCGATCCCTCTTTTATCAAGTTCAATCCGCACATGTAATCTTTTTTCAGGACCCGCCACTCAAAAACCCAAACTTTTTTCGGAACCAAGTTATTAATTGGAGTAACAATTTGCGAATGGAACTCACCTAGAATCTGTTCATTGATCAGCGAATCCAATCTTTTGACTGTGAAGGTACCTGTTGATGATAGCGTCCACTTCCATTTTTCTACATTGTTGCGGTCTATTGAAGCAGAATTAAGCAGTGATTTCATTCTCTCGAAATCTCCCAAGTTTCGACCTGTAATTGCATGTGACCAATTCCAATTCCACGAATCTGAATGAAGCTCGTCTGCAACTTGATCTTTAACTATTATCTGCTGATTTGTTTTGAGCTTGAATAAATGCAGAAACAGCACACAAAGCTTATCCGAGCCTATCCAGTGTTCTTGCCAAAAAGAAGTTTGATGTTCGTTACCAATTGTTTACAAAAGAGTGTTTAAATCCAACCTGCAACTCATCAATATAGCATCCAGCAGAGATTATATTGCCCCAAGAGCTTACGGTTGTATTATGGTGTGACCCATTATCCAACAATAAACCACCATTAGAGCCGTATAAACTCCGAATAATTTTAACCCCAAAAGAGTTGGTTTCGATTTTAAACCTCCGCCACCATTTCCCCAAAAGTGCAAGATTTTTTCTTTTTAAAGACCCAATATTTAACCTCCCATGCCCGAAAGATGTGATGACACTTTTCCATTTGACCCAAGAAATTTTGTTGCTCGAACCCGACCCGCCTCAAAAAAAGATCTCCTCACACTCTCAAGATATTTTATCACACAAGGCGGAGCATGATAGAGCGAGAAATAGTACAATGGTAGACTATTGAGAACCGACTTAATAAGTGTTAATCTTTCCCCGAATGATAACGAACGCATTCTCCATCCTGAGAGCCTACTATTGAATTTATCAATTACCGGTTGCCAATCTTTTAATTTCTTCATTTTTGATCCAATCGGGAGGCCGAGATAAATGAAGGGTAATGTGCCCATTTGACAACTGAGATGATTTGCAACAAAGTTGACTTTCGAGTGTTCAATACCCACACCATAAACACAACTCTTTTGGAAGTGCACCTTAAGACCCGAGGCAAGCTCTATTTATTGCGTTTGTACGACTCCAATCCCCGAAGAAAATGGTATCGTCTGCATATTGCAAATGTGAGACGAGTACATTATCACTACCAACCTCGATCCCTTTGTAAAGATCCCTATCAATAGCAGCTTTAACAAGAATATTCAACCCCTCGGCCGCAAGATTATAAAGAAAAGGGGACAACGGGTCACCTTGCCTTACTCCCCGACCAAGTGAAAATTCGTTTGTTGGTGCACCATTAATTAAAACAGATACGGAAGCCGAGCTAAGACATGAAGAAATCCATTTCCTCCATTTGCTACCAAAACCCATACATCGCATAACATCAAAGAGAAAGTTCCAATATAGACTATCGAAAGCCTTCTCGAAATCGACTTTAAAGATAATGCTTTTATTATGGTTTCTTTTAAGATAGTCAATCGTTTCATTAGCCACTAAAACACCATCAAGTATGAACCTTCCTTTTAAAAACGCGCTTTGTTCCAGTCCCACAAGTGAAGGTAGGACTTTCCGAAGGCGATTTGAGAGTAATTTTGCGATAATTTTGTAATAACTTCTAATTAGGCTAATAGGTTTAGAATCCCCGAGCCCTAGTACATCCGTCTTTTTAGGTACAAGTGTTAAAAAAGACGCATTACAACCTTTCGAAATTTCCCCTTTATCCCAAAACCAAGTGGTGGCATCAATAAGATCACCCTTAATAATACTCCAATATGTTTTGGAAAAACGAAAGTTGAACCCATCCGAACCGGGTGCTTTCGTGCTACCACAACTTGGAATGAGCAAACTTTTCGAAATTGCAATATGAACAAACCCTGTTGCTCATTCCAAGTTTTCAAAGATGTTTTTACATTTTTCAATCGATTTCTGAAATTGCAATCTTCCCGGTTCCCAATGTTAATATGTTTTTCCCAAGCTTTTTCAACTAACTTATCAACTCCATCTTATTATAACCAAATATCAAACACTCTAAACGGTTTTGGTCCAAAGTTTTTGTCATCGTCTTTCAACACAATGGGGCAATGATCCAATTTCGTTCTATCAATAATTACACCCGATAAATTGCCCTAATTGGATTGAAATTGTTCAAAGATTAAGAAGCGATCTATCTTATTAAGGTCATCACTTATACGTGTAAATGCCCTTTCACCTACCGGGACATCAATTAAACCACACGAGTTGATAAAATCATTGAATCTTCTCGCTCTACTTTCCACGAATTCCCAATTAAGCCGATCCGATTGTTTACGCACTTCATTAAAATCACCACAAACGACCCAAGCTTCATCACTATTTTCCAAAATAATTTTCAAAGACGACCAAAGTTGTTGTTTCTTACTATCTTCGTGAGGCCCGTAAACATTTAAGACATTAAGTTTTTCATTATTACACTTCCACTTACCCTTTAACCCAATAACACAATCAAAGTAGATTGTGTCAATTGCCTCGAATTCATTTGTATCCCATATAAGAATTTGACCACCCGATTTTTCCACTTTTGCACATTGTATGAAGTCACAATCATTGGACCCCCAAAGGGATTGGATCCATACGTAGTTAATGAGGTTAAGTTTCGTCTCCTATATTGCACATAAACTAGGTTTTTCTTTTAATAATAACTTTTTTGTCTCCCCGAACTTACTCTCGACACCCACACCAAAACTTCTAATATTATAAGAGATGAACATCATTGATGAAATAGAAATTATCGAATGAACCAAAATACAGATGCCATACTGAGTAGTAGGCTTCTTTTGCCATTTGAGCCTCAATCGGCATCCAAACTCAAACACATCTTATGTAACAATTGGGTTACTCGTAGTCGAGATTCCAGCATCAATTTTACTTGTGGCACTAATGCGGCGATCGTTCTTGTTCTCAACTTTTAATTATATAAAAACAATGATCAAACACTTAACCAATTAACACAAACGCCCGGGCAACAACAACCCGATCATTATAGCAACTTGCAAGTATTCAGTCAAGGTTCGTTCCACATGGAGCAATTTACATGAATCTCAAAACATTAGTAATTATCCTAAGTTGATTGGGGGGTTTTGATTAAGTGTTGATTAAGCTAATATGAACCTAAGAGAGATTAACAAATAAGATAAAAACGTGTCCACTTGATTATTCCACCTTTTGCCATGGGTTACCCAATTCATTCATTACACAATAATGTTCAAACATATAGTTTCATTTCCATTCGTCAACTTCCATAAAACCTTAATCAAATAAAATTCATTAACTGATGTAGACTCATTTCAAGAGATCAAACTATGTTTTGAGTGAGATCATTGAGACTCAATTTTGGATTAAAATCACTTAAAATCCTTTAATTATCAAAATCACTTAAGATAATCAAACACCACTATGTTGACTAAAGACCAATTGAGAACCAACATAGACTAAGAACACAATCACTTGAGATCCTTGACCTAGTTGTCTAGATCACCTAAGGTGTTGAGCATAAATTGATTCACTTCTCAAAACACTAAAAGAGCTATTCAATCTATGTAATCAAAGTAAAGTCTAAAACAAATGCATCAATCAAGCACAATAATCATCAACTCATTCAAACACCCGATTCATAGATTAGGGCAAAATCCAAGCATCAAATATCATAATCAAGTAAGTAATAACAAATCTAAGCTAGCATTACAAGATAAGCAAGAATAAAATCAAAGAAACAACTAGTATTCATCATTACAAGTAGAGAAAATAAGAACAAGTGCTAAAATGTAAAGGAAATTAAAAAATGGAGAATGGATGATGTAGATCTAGCATCTAGCTTCACCGATCTTCAACTTGGATCATCAATTGAGTTTTCATCTTGATAGAATGATGAAATGAACCCTTTTAGGGTTCCATTTCAGACCCCAATTGCAGCTCTCCCACTCAAAAACTCCAAATATGCTTTTATAGGTCGGCTGAATTTTTTGGCTGAATCGGCGTCAGGAGGCGCTTTTGGACAGGAGCGTCGCTTTTGGGAGCGGCGCTTTTGGACCTCAGGAGCGGCGCTTTTGGGCTGGAGCAGAGCTTTTGGCTACTGATCTTTTTAACTCTCGTTTTAGCACATAGGAGCCCCGCTTTTGGCTTTAGGAGCGCCGCTTTTGACCCTGGAACTTCATTTTCACTCCAAAACTTCACTTGGTTCATTCCTTTGGCCCAAAGGTTGATTCATTAGCATAAAATATGAACTTTTTTAGACCACGTTTGTCCCGAAACGTCTAAATACCACAAACCGCTCACTAATCATCACAACCCGTACCGAAATGCCACCAAAGTAAGGAGATATTGCGAAGATAAATATGTATATTTTGAGCAATATCAGGCACCTGTTAGGAATTTTTGTGAGCCCTAACAAGAAGTTGATAACCACAAGTTATCAAACCCACGAACAATAAACAAATAATTCAAGTGAACAAAGAAAATAAATTGCAATAACGTAAATAAACACAAAAATATAACGTGGTTATATCCAATATTATTATTGGTTTAATCCAAGACCAACCAAAGAGTATTCTTATTATTGTAATTTGTAGGTGCAATTTACAGGTTACATATGGGGTATATTTATAGGAGAAAACAAACAATGAAATAGCTTAGGGAGCAAGCTAAACACCTAAAACAATTACTTCGCGTGAGAAACTTCTAGAACAATTCATAACAAAATTCGTGTACGTAGAACTTGTAAAACAAATCCATGTATGTTAGCCACCTCACGTTTGGTGACTCACATGTCACCATATGTGACATCAAAATTCCAACAAGCTCCTAAGACATCGGCTCTTATTCTCACGTTTTGGAACATGATATCACTTTTGAGGTATGAAGATATTTATTTGTTTCACCAACTATATGACTCGTCTTTTTTCTTTTTCTTTTGTTTAATCCTACTTGAAGATATTTATTTGTAATGACCCGCACTTTTTCGATCATTCTATACTTGTAAGATTAATATTTACATAAATTAAACCTTACCAACATGATAAGCAATCCAAATTGTTGAGATTTATGTTTTTGAAAAGAGTTTTACACAACGTTTGACCGTCTAGTTTGACCGATGATATCACGAACTATATAACATATGATAATTATACGTTTGTGTATATATATGTATATATACATATTTAACATGATCTAAGAATGTTTTAATATCTCATTTTGTATTAATAACAATAAGTTATATGTATATTTTGAAACTACTAACTTAAGTTTTCAAAACGATAACCATACGCAACGTTATTTGACTTAAATACTTATGACCTATAATCTTTATACATATATCGTATAAGTAATGAATTTAATCACTTTTAAGAACTTAAATACATAAAACCATATAAGTGTATTCACAAAAGATAGCTATATTTGAATCCTCATTCCATTTTTCACAAAATTTCTATAAGTATATCTAGAGTATATGTACTCGTATCATACGCAGCTTCTAGATGTATTTACTATTGGTATATACCAATAAAAATCTGCTCCTTAGCAGCCTTAAATGATTAAGAAACATGTGGAACCAACCATTTGTCAAGTAGCATGAATTATTTAGCAAGAAAACAAAGTTAGGTATCTTTTTTTTCCTTTATAACCTAAAAATGTTTTTATGCATGCACACCATTTCTTCACCCCATTTTCTCATACTTACACTTCCATTTCTCTCTCAAAATACTCTTAACTTCATACTTGATCATCTCCAAGCATTTTCTCCATCATTTAGCTTCAAAAACAACACTTAAATCTCATAAGAAAACCTTACAAAAACACTTCAAGAAATCCTTCCAAGAACACAAACTTACTTCCAATCTTTCATCCAATTCCATCACCCTTTTGGTTCTAGGTTCTTACTCCTCTTTTACAGAAACCTTGTCCAAGGAACTTGAGGTAGTATCTATGTTCATAACCTTATTCGATTCATATATATATAGCTATCATATTTTGTGGTATACAATTTTAACAACAAGAACATAGTTTGAATGTTTTCAAACTTGTTTGCAAACTAAATAGATCCTTCTAAATTAAATTTTAAAATACTTCAAGACCTGTAATATAACTTAAATATATGCTAATTTAACAAGGTATAACTTGGTTTTTCAAAGAACACCTTAAAAACTGTTTTTACGACGTCAGAGTGTAACCGGGGGCTGTTTTGGGTTGGATAATTAAAAACCATCTTAAACTTTGAATTGAAGGTTTATGTTCTGGAAAAATGATTTTTACTATGAATATGGTAACACATAAAAATTTCATGATTTAATTCAAAGTATAAGTATTTTTAGAAAAATAATCATTTAAGGTTGCCTACATAAAGGAAAAGGTTTAACTTCATAAGTTTCACTAAAGTTTCACCTATGCCGTGTGATTTTGAATACAAACTAAGATATTTACAGTTCATAGTCTTAAAGAGGAACTCGATCCAAGGAGATGGCAAGTTGAATCAACGAAAACGGAGTTGTAACGAAGAAACTATGACCGAAACAAAATTGGCTATCCAAGACTAGTTTAACTTCGGGATTAATTGGAGAAAATTAAAATAAATCACATCTTTTTAAGATAACATGATATTTTATATATATGTACTCATAATTCAATTTTATATGGTTCAGGATCACCCGTAAACAACACGAGAAGATTAATCATAAGATCCCATGTTTGTACGCAACACGTCATTTGAGAACACCGGTACTTTATGTACGCAACACGTCATTTGACAACACCGGTACCGTGGGTCAAGATTAATCTCGACCAATACATATACGTTGGGGGTTTTATTTATTTCGTTGGGGGTTTATTAAACATCTAAATATGAACCATTAAAATTGAATTACTAACAACGAACTGCTAACTACGGACTAAGGAATTATAAAAAGTATTAAAAGTGTAACAAGAATATATATGTGACGTTGTTTAAAAAGAAAAGGTATTGATATATTATATATGGATAGGTTCGTGATATCAACCGGGAGACCAAGTCAAAATATATATATCTTCAAGACGAAAGTGAGTATATAGTCCCACTTTTAAACTTTAAATATTTCGGGATGAGAATACATGTATTTTATGTTTTACGTTATGGACACAAGTAACTGAAAAATATATTCTACGTTGAGTTGTACCACTGGCATACTTCCCTGTAGCTTGGTAACTAATATTTACAGCGGTATTGTAAACGCGAATCCTGTTGATAGATCTATCGGGCTTGACAACCCCAACCGGACTGGACGACCAGTATTCAACGGTTGCACAGTACTTCGTTTCGTGACTACACTTGGTACGGTGTAGTAAGATTTCATAATAAAGGGAATATGCGACGTGATTAAATGTTAAGTATGGTTACCAAGTGCTCAACCACTTAGAATATTTTTATTAAAATGTTTATATATGAAATCTTGTGGTCTATATATTTATATCGCTGCCGGCACTAAACCTATATCTCACCAACTTTATGTTGACGTTTTAAACATGTTTATTCTCAGGTGATAATTAGAAGTTTCCGCTGCATTATGTTGAATTTGAGCAGGATCTTGCGTACGCATATTTGTGTCAAAAATAAGACTGCATATCCAAGAACTTGTGTTGTAAAATATGCTAGAAATCGTGTTGTTATCATCATTTGTAAAGTTTGTAAGTCGAAGATTATCGCTAAACGATAATCATCTTTATTTCGTCCAAAGCTTGTATCAAAAATAAGAATCATGGTTTGTAATGTATAATATATGCAGTTTTTCTTTTAAAAATGTCGCATATAGAGGTCAATAACTCGCAATGAAATCATACGTTATCTAACACGTTCTTACGGTTAAGGACGGGTTATGACATGTGGTATCAGAGCGGTGGTCTTAGCGAACCAGGTTTGCATTAGTGTGTCTAACTGATAAGTCGTTAGGATACATTAGTAAGTCTTGACTTTGACCGGGTCTGATTTAAAAACCATTGCTTATCATTGTTGGTTAAAATTTATATGTAAATATTATGTAGTACTAATGGGTTAGTTGTTGTGTGATAGATGTCGGGCTCAAAACTTGTTATCACATTCAGCGACTCCGAACCAGAATCTTCAGATGGTGTTCCAGTCATTAACCTATCCGATGACGAAAATAATATCTTTGGGGAAGACTCACAAATTCCGGATGAACCGACTATAGAGAACCCGGAAAGTGAACCCGATGAGGAAAGTGAACCCGAGGAGGAAAGTGAACCCGAGGAGGAAAGTGAACCCGAGGAAGAAATACAGGAAATTACAAAAGAAGAGTTCGAACTAGGAAAGAAACGAAAGACTAATGAATTAGAAAATTCAAATCCTGAGTTTAATAAGGATGATGTGGCACCAACTCCACTAGACACTACCACCCCTATTCCCGCTATTCCTATTCGTTCTATCCCGGCATCCAGTTCTTCAGTCCCACAGCCAAAATATAGGCAGACAGCCAGGATAAGCGTTAAGCGATTCTTTGAACCTAAACGTCCTAGAAAATAGACCAAACGATGCGCTGCCGTATTAAACCATGGGATCATATAATGTTTTGTATAATATTATTAGAGTGGTTTGCTTAATGTTCGATGTAAGATAAGCATATGTAAAATAGTGAAGTGTGAAATGCAATAATTTTCCATGGTTAAGTATTATTTAGATGGTAGTAATTGATTCTGTACTAAGCTATTAAGTATGGACATTAACGGGTAGGTACTACCCTAGATATAATTATAAAACGCTAATAAGAAGAAAAGGCTTTTATAATAATACCTGGTTCATATTATTAATAAGCTATAATGTACTGTAAATATACACTACATCTATAATATTCCATGTGAATAATTATTTTCTTTTCATTCTTATAGAAGAATATGGCACGATTGAACCGAATGACGGAACAAGAAATCCAGGAACTCATCAATCAGCGAGTGAACGACAGAATGTTATGGGTCGAGGCTGCAAGAGGTGCTGCAGTTAACCCAAATCCTCGTGTGGGGTGCACTTACAAAACTTTTCAAGCTTGCAAGCCCTCATCATTCAGTGGAACAGAAGGACCGATTGGTTTAACCCGGTGGATAGAAAAGATGGAAACTGTGTTCAAAATCAGTGGTTGTGTTGAAAAGGACATGACCAAATACGCATCGTGCACTTTACAAGATAGTGCACTCACGTGGTGGAAAAATTATGTGAAGGCTGTAGGAGGAGATGTAGCTTATGATACTCCGTGGGAAGAATTCAAAACAATGTTAATCAATGAATATTGTCCAAGGAACGAGGTTAGGAAGTTGGAAGATGAGTTACGAAGTCTGAAGGTTATTGGTACTGAAATCACCAACTACAATTAGCGATTCATGGAATTAGTTTTGCTATGTCCTGAATTGGTTCCAACCGAAGAACGGAAGATTGAAATGTACAAAGATGGTTTGCCCAAAAAGGTCAAGGCAAATGTTACAGCATCGAAACCTAAGACAATTCATGAAGCTATAACCATGGCAAACGAGCTAATGGATCAGGTCATCATGGATAAGAAAGTATCCAATACTGATGTGAAGGTATCAGGTAACAAAAGAAAGTGGAATGGAAATTATGATCGAGGTAACCAACAACAATCTTTTAAGAAACAAGAAAACACGCAAGGTACGGGTAGTGGTTTAAGCTTTGGTTATAAAGGACAAAATCCTTTATGCAACCGATGCCACAAACATCACTCTGGTTACTGTAATGTGGTATGTAACAAATGTAATCGAAAGGGTCATCTTGCTGAAGATTGTAGGGCTCTCGTTACAAATACAAATGGTACCAAGACTCCTGCCACCAATGCAAATAGAACTGCTTTGGCTACCATTACTTGTTTTGGGTGTGGAAAACAAGGTCACTATAAGAGCCAGTGCCCGAATCCAGAGAAGAATATCGGACCTGCACGTGGAAGAGCATTTGTTATTAATGCTAAAGAGGCATGTGAAGACCCGGAGCATGTTACGGGTACGTTTACCATTAATAACTTATCCGCATCTATTATATTTGATACTGGTGCTGATAGAAGTTACGTGTGTAGAGACTTTCACGCTAAATTGAATTGTTCATCATTACCTCTCGATGCTAAGTACATGATTGAGTTAGCTAATGGTAAACTAATTAAAGCCGATAAAATTTGCCGTGATTGTAAAATAAATTTAGCCGGAGAAACGTTTAAAATTGACTTGATACCCGTAGAATTAGGAAGTTTTGATGTAATAGTCGGCATGGACTGGATGTCCAAAATAGGAGCTGAAGCGCCAAGAAGGCAATTCGCATTCCTCGTAAGGATAAAACGCCAGTAATGATTTATGGAGAGAAGGGTAACTCAAAGCTAAAACTCATTAGTTATTTGAAATCTCAAAAGTGCTTGAAGAAAGGGTTCTATGCTATCTTAGCACATGTTAATAAAGTCGAAAAGAAAGAAAAAGTGAAGAGCATCAATGACGTGCCTGTGGCAAGAGATTTTCCTGAAGTCTTTCCGGAAAAGTTGCCGGGATTACCTCCATTTAGATCTGTAGAATTTCAAATAGATTTAGTACCAGGAGCTGCACCAGTGGCTCGTGCTCCATATAGACTTGCACCGTCCGAGTTAAAAGAACTTCAGAGTCAGTTAAAAGAATTACTGGATCATGGATTCATACGACCAAGTACTTCACCGTGGGGAGCTCCGATTCTATTTGTTAAAAAGAAAGATGGATCTTTTAGGATGTGTATAGATTATCGTGAATTAAATAAGTTAACTATCAAGAATCGGTATCCACTACCGAGAATTGACGACTTATTTGATCAACTCCAAGGATCATGTGTGTACTCAAAAATTGACTTAAGGTCGGGCTATCATCAATTACGTGTCAAAGAAGAGGACATTCCGAAAACTGCTTTTCGGACACGTTATGGTCATTACGAATTTTTGGTCATGCCGTTTGGGTTGACAAATGCGCCAGCTGTATTCATGGACCTCATGAATCGAGTTTGTAGTCCATATTTAGATAAGTTTGTTATCGTTTTCATTGATGATATTCTTATCTATTCCAAGAGTGAGCAAGAGCATGAGCAGCATTTAAGGTTGATATTAGAGTTGTTGAGAAAAGAACAGCTATATGCTAAATTTTCTAAATGTGCTTTCTGGTTGAAAGAAGTGCAATTTCTTGGCCACGTTGTTAGTAGCAAAGGAATTCAGGTTGATCCAACAAAAATTGAAGCCATTGAAAAATGGGAGACTCCTAAGACACCAACGCAGATACGCCAATTTTTGGGTTTAGCCGGTTATTATAGAAGGTTTATTCAAGATTTTTTCCGAATAGCTAAGCCGTTGACAGCGTTAACGCAAAAAGGGAAGAAATATGAATGGACTTCTGAGCAGGAGAGTGCATTTCAATTACTAAAGAAGAAGTTAACTACGGCGCCTATTTTATCGTTACCAGAAGGGAACGATGATTTTGAAATATATTGTGACGCTTCGCGACAAGGTTTTGGTTGCGTTCTTATGCAACGAAAGAAAGTTATTGCATACGCATCCCGACAATTGAAGATTCACGAGCGGAATTATACGACGCATGATCTAGAACTGGGAGCAGTCGTGTTTGCATTGAAGATATGGAGACACTACTTGTATGGGGTTAAATGCACCGTGTTTACTGATCATAAAAGCCTTCAACATATTTTTGATCAGAAACAGCTGAACATGAGACAACGTAGGTGGGTCGAGTTAATAAACGACTATGATTGTGAAATTCGTTATCATCCCGGGAAGGCGAACGTGGTGGCCGATGCTTTAAGCAGAAAGGAACGAGAACCAATTCGAGTACGAGCGATGAACATAAAAATTCGCATGAATCTCAACTCACAAATCAAAGAAGTTCAACGAGAAGCACTTACTAAAGAAAATATAGGAAATGAAATAATGAAGAAGTATGAGAAGCAACTCGTTATGCGGGAAGATGGAATTCGATATTTTGCAAATCGTATTTGGGTACCGAAGTTGGGTGGATTAAGGAAGTTGATATTAAATGAGGCACATAAGACAAGATACTCGATACATCCTGGAGTTGGAAAGATGTACCAAGATCTTAAGACACATTATTGGTGGCCTAATTTAAAGACAGACGTTGCAACATATGTTGGGGAATGTTTAACTTGTTCCAAAGTCAAAGCTGAACACCAGAAGTCGTCAGGGTTACTTCAACAACCAGAAATCCCAGAATGGAAATGGGATGGTATTACCATGGATTTCATCACGAAGTTACCAAAGACTGCCTGGGGATACGACACCATTTGGGTGATTGTTGATCGTCTCACCAAGTCTGCACACTTCTTGCCTATAAAGGAAACGGATAGAATGGAGAAACTATTACGATTGTATATAAAGGAAGTTGTTTCAAGGCATGGAATACCTATTTCCATTATATCCGATCGTGATAGTAGATTTACATCAAAGTTCTGGCAATCACTACAGGAGGCCCTAGGAACTCGTTTGGATATGAGTACCGCGTATCATCCGCAAACCGACGGGCAGAGTGAAAGAACGATTCAGACTCTTGAAGACATGCTCAGGGCATGTGTGATCGATTTTGGAAACGGATGGGATAAATATCTACCATTAGCAGAATTCTCGTATAATAATAGTTATCATGCGAGCATTAAAGCTGCGCCATTCGAAGCATTGTACGGAAGGAAGTGTAGATCTCCTATTTGTTGGAATGAAGTAGGAGATCGACAATTAACTGGTCCCGAGATCATACACGAAACGACTGAGAAGATAGTACAAATCAAGGAGAGATTGAAAACAGCCCGTAGTCGCCAAAAGAGCTACGCCGATGTTCGAAGGAAACCATTAGAGTTTCAGATCGGTGACATGGTTATGTTAAAGGTGTCACCTTGGAAAGGTGTAATACGTTTTGGAAAAAGGGGTAAACTAAACCCAAGGTATGTAGGCCCGTTCAAGATCATCGAACGCATTGGACCGGTAGCTTATCGACTCGAGTTACCGCAACAACTCGCCGGAGTACATAATACCTTTCACGTCTCAAACCTTAAGAAGTGTCTTGCAAAGGAAGACCTCACCATTCCTCTTGAAGAAATCCATGTCGACGAGAAACTACAATTCATCGAAGAACCAATCGAAATCATGGATCGTGAAGTTAAACGGCTCAAGCAGAGCAACATACCGATCGTTAAGGTTCGTTGGAATGCTTGAAGGGGTCCCGAGTTTACTTGGGAACGAGAGGATCAAATGAAACAAAAGTATCCACACTTGTTTCCCGATGACGCAAAATAGGTACAATTTTAAAATTTCGGGACGAAATTTATTTAACGGGTAGGTACTGTAATGACCCGCACTTTTTCGATCATTCTATACTTGTAAGATTAATATTTACATAAATTAAACCTTACCAACATGATAAGCAATCCAAATTGTTGAGATTTATGTTTTTGAAAAGAGTTTTACACAACGTTTGACCGTCTAGTTTGACCGATGATATCACGAACTATATAACATATGATAATTATACGTTTGTGTATATATATGTATATATACATATTTAACATGATCTAAGAATGTTTTAATATCTCATTTTGTATTAATAACAATAAGTTATATGTATATTTTGAAACTACTAACTTAAGTTTTCAAAACGATAACCATACGCAACGTTATTTGACTTAAATACTTATGACCTATAATCTTTATACATATATCGTATAAGTAATGAATTTAATCACTTTTAAGAACTTAAATACATAAAACCATATAAGTGTATTCACAAAAGATAGCTATATTTGAATCCTCATTCCATTTTTCACAAAATTTCTATACGTATATCTAGAGTATATGTACTCGTATCATACGCAGCTTCTAGATGTATTTACTATTGGTAATTACCAATAAAAATCTGCTCCTTAGCAGCCTTAAATGATTAAGAAACATGTGGAACCAATCATTTGTCAAGTAGCATGAATTATTTAGCAAGAAAACAAAGTTAGGTATCTTTTTTTTCCTTTATAACCTAAAAACGTTTTTATGCATGCACACCATTTCTTCACCCCATTTTCTCATACTTACACTTCCATTTCTCTCTCAAAATACTCTTAACTTCATACTTGATCATCTCCAAGCATTTTCTCCATCATTTAGCTTCAAAAACAACACTTAAATCTCATAAGAAAACCTTACAAAAACACTTCAAGAAATCCTTCCAAGAACACAAACTTACTTCCAATCTTTCATCCAATTCCATCACCCTTTTGGTTCTAGGTTCTTACTCCTCTTTTACAGAAACCTTGTCCAAGGAACTTGAGGTAGTATCTATGTTCATAACCTTATTCGATTCATATATATATAGCTATCATATTTTGTGGTATACAATTTTAACAACAAGAACATAGTTTGAATGTTTTCAAACTTGTTTGCAAACTAAATAGATCCTTCTAACTTAACTTTTAAAATACTTCAAGACCTGTAATATAACTTAAATATATGCTAATTTAACAAGGTATAACTTGGTTTTTCAAAGAACACCTTAAAAACTGTTTTTACGACGTCAGAGTGTAACCGGGGGCTGTTTTGGGTTGGATAATTAAAAACCATCTTAAACTTTGAATTGAAGGTTTATGTTCTGGAAAAATGATTTTTACTATGAATATGGTAACACATAAAAATTTCATGATTTAATTCAAAGTATAAGTATTTTTAGAAAAATAATCATTTAAGGTTGCCTACATAAAGGAAAAGGTTTAACTTCATAAGTTTCACTAAAGTTTCACCTATGCCGTGTGATTTTGAATACAAACTAAGATATTTACAGTTCATAGTCTTAAAGAGGAACTCGATCCAAGGAGATGGCAAGTTGAATCAACGAAAACGGAGTTGTAACGAAGAAACTATGACCGAAACAAAATTGGCTATCCAAGACTAGTTTAACTTCGGGATTAATTGGAGAAAATTAAAATAAATCACATCTTTTTAAGATAACATGATATTTTATATATATGTACTCATAATTCAATTTTATATGGTTCAGGATCACCCGTAAACAACACGAGAAGATTAATCATAAGATCCCATGTTTGTACGCAACACGTCATTTGACAACACCGGTACTTTATGTACGCAACACGTCATTTGACAACACCGGTACCGTGGGTCAAGATTAATCTCGACCAATACATATACGTTGGGGGTTTTATTTATTTCGTTGGGGGTTTATTAAACATCTAAATATGAACCATTAAAATTGAATTCCTAACAACGAACTGCTAACTACGGACTAAGGAATTATAAAAAGTATTAAAAGTGTAACAAGAATATATATGTGACGTTGTTTAAAAAGAAAAGGTATTGATATATTATATATGGATAGGTTCGTGATATCAACCGGGAGACCAAGTCAAAATATATATATCTTCAAGACGAAAGTGAGTATATAGTCCCACTTTTAAACTTTAAATATTTCGGGATGAGAATACATGTATTTTATGTTTTACGTTATGGACACAAATAACTGAAAAATATATTCTACGTTGAGTTGTACCACTGGCATACTTCCCTGTAGCTTGGTAACTAATATTTACAGCGGTATTGTAAACGCGAATCCTGTTGATAGATCTATCGGGCTTGACAACCCCAACCGGACTGGACGACCAGTATTCAACGGTTGCACAGTACTTCGTTTCGTGACTACACTTGGTACGGTGTAGTAAGATTTCATAATAAAGGGAATATGCGACGTGATTAAATGTTAAGTATGGTTACCAAGTGCTCAACCACTTAGAATATTTTTATTAAAATGTTTATATATGAAATCTTGTGGTCTATATATTTATATCGCTGCCGGCACTAAACCTATATCTCACCAACTTTATGTTGACGTTTTAAACATGTTTATTCTCAGGTGATAATTAGAAGTTTCCGCTGCATTATGTTGAATTTGAGCAGGATCTTGCGTACGCATATTTGTGTCAAAAATAAGACTGCATATCCAAGAACTTGTGTTGTAAAATATGCTAGAAATCGTGTTGTTATCATCATTTGTAAAGTTTGTAAGTCGAAGATTATCGCTAAACGATAATCATCTTTATTTCGTCCAAAGCTTGTATCAAAAATAAGAATCATGGTTTGTAATGTATAATATATGCAGTTTTTCTTTTAAAAATGTCGCATATAGAGGTCAATAACTCGCAATGAAATCATACGTTATCTAACACGTTCTTACGGTTAAGGACGGGTTATGACATTATTTGTTTCACCAACATTTTCCTCTGGTTTCTCCTCTTGATGGGCTTCGCTGTTAACACCCTCATTTGTTTTATCTTTATGGGTTGGGCTAACATTTTGTTGGGCTTCAGCAACATGTGGGCTTGAATGAGCAATAGGGTTTTGTTCCGTATCTTTTGGAGACTCAAATGTCTCCCCCACATACGAAGATCTGCCTGTGCTGCTACATTCTGACACATCGTTTTGAGAATTACATGCGACATTAATAGGACTTTTGGGTTCTATGACCTTCTCTCCAACATCATCATTAGTATTTGGGTTCTCGAAAAGTTTTCCCATCCTAAGGCAACCCGACTGTTCATCTTCACGAGGCTCTTGGTTTTGATTCCGGTGACCTGTGCCAGAATTTTCTTTTCCTACCGGACTTTCCTTGAAACCTAAATTGAACTTTGCTTCTGGTATTGGTTCTTCCCTTTCAACATTAAAGAAATCTTCATCATCATTGGATGCACCATACGTATTTTCCACATAATCATCCTTACGATCCGAATTTAACACGAAATCATCTTCACCTTTAACTGGCTTACTGAATTCAAAATTAATCACCCTTGTGTAATATTCCTTCACCTAACATAATACCACCCATGATCATCTTGTAACTTCACCCACCCTTCATAATTGATAGTGTTGTTTTTGATATGGACAATAACATTCCCAGAATTTAAATCTTGATTAAAATCTTCAGTTGAACAGTTCTCCATCTTCAGAATATTACCCCACCAACCTGCAATCGAAGTGAATGTGTTTTCATTCCAACAAGTGATCGGAACACCAGTTATATTGACCCACGTTAAGTTTTCGGGGCTACGATATGAGTTATCTAGTAGTTTTACATGCTTGCACCACTTGAACACACCATGATTAAGGTTCTTGATTATATTCTCAGCTGCATTATTGGATTCGCATATGACTAGAAAATCTAAACCACAAAGATATTTGAGTTGGGTGTTGATCATTCCTTCAGCAGAGGTGACTCCACCTTGTTGCTTATGGGGTCCATTGACCCCACTAAATTTTAAATTTTTTTTTATAATTTACTAATAAAAATTAATAGGACACCACTAAATTTACGGATAGGACCCCATATATTTTTAAAATCAACAGTTTTATTAAAGTAAACGGTAATATTTTGGATTTTTTTTTTTACAAAGTAGCACTCAAATTATATAGGACCCCATTGATTTTTGATCCTAGAATCGTCACTGTCCTTCAGCATGGCACAAATCTTTGAATTGAAACATTAGATCTAGGTTCTTCACCTCACAGATAATTGAATTTCCAACTAAGTTTTTGTTTTTTTTCTTTTACTTGTACTGTTCTTTCATCACTATATTTTTTGGACATATTCAACTTGCTTCCTTCCTGATTTTGTAAGTGTTTCTCCAAGGTTATTTATTCTTGACCTCAGATCCTCACCTTTTGCCTTGTTGAGTTTATCCCTTACATCCCCTGAATTGTTCCTCATCACATCACTGAATCGTCTCCCATATCTGAAAGTGTTGTTGAAATTATGGTGTTCATGGTGTTCTGTGAAAACCTTTTCATTTACCTTGTTGCTATCCTCACGACTTCTTGCATACGCCTAAAAAATTCTGATTGGTGTCTCATTGAACGTGATTTTTTCAAGTTCGCTGAGTAGCCTGTCAGGATTCCCAGTGTTTCCGAATCTTGCGAATGCAAATTTACCTCCATTCTTGAGTCTTTTTCCAGCCATATAGATGTCCCTAAGGTCACCATAAGGCTTGAAAGTCTTCCATATATCTGCCACCTTCCATGATTCCGGGAAGTTAAAGAACATGAACGAGATTAAACGAGTTCCGAATAACCTTGTTAGCAGATCTTGAAGTCCGTCGTTGTACCGCTCTCGAAACTTACATTCTCCGCCGCCTGAAAATCTCTGAAACCTTACTTTCTATCTCCTCACACTCTCTCTCACACACCCCATTTTCTCTCGAAACATAACTTCCAAATGTTATACGTTTATGACCGGTCATTAAGTCCCAAAAATTGGAGATGGTATTCTACCATACATAAACTACAAAAGTGCTCATATACACTATCATTGGTGTATCCCGAGACTAATATCAATGCCATTGGACAAATCTTCTAAATGTATTCAAACTAGAGTAGCTTGGATGGCTACAGTGATTAAAACAAGACCATGAAGCAACATATGATTAAATCCAAATAGCTTGGACGATTGCGGTGATCAAATATATACACTATCCCAAGACTGGCATCAATGCCAGTTGGGAAAATCCACTTAGTATTTTCAAACTAAAGTAGTTTGATGGTTACGGTGAATGAAACAAGACTAATAAGCAACATGTGTTTAAATGCAAATAGCTTGGATGTTTATGGTGATTAGCACGAGATTCTCAGACAAGGCCAAAACCCAAATAGCTTAAACTATTTGGACGCTCATGATGGTCAAACAAGTTAAACATAGTCGGCTTATAAAAGTGACATGTGCAAAGCTCTTTTTTTAACCTAGGTATCCAACATTTTTTTAATTGACTAATTCCATGGTGACTACCCGCTTTGCGAGCATCCCGGAGTCATTGCAGGCGAACCTGTGTGGCCTTGAGGGAGAATAACTTTGTAGCTCCATGGAATCGAACCCTTGACCTCCACATTGGAAGGCCAGGGTCTTACCATATCACCACCACCCTCATGGTTAAGCACAAAGTTCTTTAATCATTGGAAGGTACTAATTGTCATGTAACCAAAGTCCAAAGACATCCAATTTGGGACAAATAAGGGAAGTCCAAGAGAAAGATGCTTTCCCTTTTTAAAGTTATTGTCCACCTCAAAGGATACCTCCAAAGTTGAAGATGGTAGCCAATGGTTCTCTAGAAATTGAATACCTTTTTGCAGCCATCAAAAGAAGGGAAAATGTTAAGAAGAGTAGTGCTTAACGACTATCAACGGATAACAAATCAGAAGCACCAGGGCTACGATCAAGCTACAACGGTCGATCATATGCTTACCCGTGTACTAGCTTGCTTGTAATCTCTCTTGCTTATAAGAACAAGTCCTTGAATACTTCGAAGACTCACCTCTTGCACTTCCAAATTCATAATCATACAGATATCATTCAAGCTTTAAGATATTAATCTTTTGAGTGCATCTAGAAAGAGAGTGAGATAAATTCTACGTAGTAGAATTACATTGTAAACTGATTGTTGTATATTTTGTGTGAGTTTACGAGTGAGATACTTCTTAGACGGGACTTAGGGAGCACATAGGTTCCACTGTAGTGGACATCAAGATCTTGTGATAAGAGCACATAGTGATCGTGGTGGTCTTAAATCTCTTAACGAGACATAGAGATTTGTGTTGTGCGGCTTATTGAAGAACTTGTAGTGTCATCGGCTCTACACCATATTTGGAGAATCATAGTGGAACAAATTCTCAATTTGGTGAAATTGAGGAGTGAATTAAGAAGGATTAGTTAACATCCTTTCGAACCACTATAAATCTTTGTATTTAATATATTCTCTTACTCTTTATTTGAATTGCTCATACTTATAGTAACTAAAAGAACAAACCTATCAAACTTCAATATATCGTTCAAGTTAAAAATAATGAAATTTTAAAAATCTAACTAAGTAACTATTCAAACACCCCCCCCCTCTCTAGTTACTTACACACCCGATCATATCCGGAAAAAAAAACCTTATGGTAAGATTCGAACAAGATCACGTCTTTCGAACCTCATGCTAAAGAACTGGGAGTATCACGTCACCGTTATACTCCACATAAACCCCGTTACCCATCATTAAAAGTGGTCTAAACTTTAACATCATATTCATTTTCAAGATGAATTTTTTATTTTTTTTATTAAAGCAAGAAAAAAAATCATTTTTTCAAAAAATGGTTACACATCATGATGAAAGTTTAAATGAATGCGTATTGTTTGACACATCATTACAAATTCATTTTTCACTATTAAAATTCTTTTTTTTTTTTCAAGATGAAAGTTTAAATGAATGTGTATTGTTTGACACATCATAAAAAAATCATTTTATATTTTTATGTAACCTTTTTTCGAAAAAGATTTACTCCGTATGTTATTGTAACATTCTTTATACTATTAAAAAGGTGTATAGCATATCTTTATAGTCTAACCCACATCTATTTATGAAGGAAAATATGGAGAATATAATTATAGCGGTATCTTTGTAAAAACTAGCTTGTAGTTTATATTTAGATGTTTGAGAGGGTAGCTGAAACTGTTAAAATAAAGAGTAAAATGATATAAAGGTAGAAGTTTTTTCGCAAACGCTACTTCGATTAGCTTTTAGCTTTTAGTAACTTTTTTCTTTGGTCAAAAAACTTTAAGCTAAACGAAGCTTTTTACTATATGTGAGTTTTTTTCTTCATAAAACAAGAAACTAAAATCTTCAAAAAGCTTTGTATCAAACATGCCTTAAATATAAATATAAAAATAAAACTAAATATAAATATAAATAATTGTAAATATGAATATAAATATATATAAATATAAATATAAATATAGATATAGATATAGATATAGATATAGATATAGATATAGATATAGATATAGATATAGATATAGATATAGATATAAATATGAATATAAATATAAATATAAATAAATATAAATAATTTAGTTTTGTGTTTCAACTTTCATCTATATATATATTTTACAGAGTGAATCCTATAATTAATTTCAAGCAATAACAATATTTATTTAATAATTATTGAATCTAATAATCACAAAATATATATTATTTTTACGAGATAGCATGTGTTGGTGGGGTTTCAAACCTGGTGTTTTAAGATGATTAGCTGTTATACAAATGTGTCAAAAAAAAATTTGTCACATAGTTTATGTCTAGGGTGATGATATATACACAATCAATTTTTACAAATACACAACCAAACATGCTTTACAGTGTTGTACAGTACAACACTGTAAAACATGTTTGGTTGTGTATTTGTAAAAATTGATTGTGTATATATCACTATCCTTATGTCTAAAACTAAATTATTGTGGTGTATCATACAATACAATATAAATATATAATATTTATAAGTAGGGTGGATGAATGTAGCATGTAGGATGAAATGATGTACGGAGTCACGATACGTATTAGTGGAACAGCTCAATTTTTAATTCATACACACTTTTATATTATAAACTAACAACGATACTCTTAAATTAATTTAGAGAGTTAAACTTATATTATTATTTTATGCATAAGTAAGTATATGATAGTAATTAAGTGTGTATTAATCAAAAAATGATGTGTGATGATCACTTCGCACTGATGTGAGATGTTGAATAAAGAAATTAATAATTTATTAAACTATACACATGGATTATTATATGCATTCATAATCATATTTATATTTCGCCTGATATTTAATATAACATTTTTAATTTTTAATTTTTAATTTTTAATTTTTAATTCTATCATGTATATGTGTATTGAAATATTATTCAACTCTTTCAAGATTGATATATATCTGGTGAACTTTCATGTAAAATTAATTTTGTGAGAGATTTGAATGAACTAGTATATACTCACATCATAGCCGTCTCAACAATTTAGAGGCCCTAAGCGAAAATAAAAATGAGCTCTTATACACGTTAAATTTTATTAATACTAGATAAAAAGATTATGCTAAAATTTATCATTACAAAAGAAGTTTTCAAGACAGCCGTAACAAATTTTTATATTATCAGATATTTATTCGACAATATTTTATTTAATTCACTTAACTATTCAACTATTGTTTTATTTTTAAATAAATATTAAAAATTTTGGGGCCTTTCTAATTTTTGAGCCCTAGACGGTTGCCTATGTTGCCTATGCCCGAAGACGACTCTGACTCACATCATAAAGTTAGACTTACATTATACCAATACATGTAAATGTAAATGTAACAAAGTATCTCCTTCTATATATTAAAGCACGGTCATAATTAATTAAGATGTTAAAAATATACCTTTCAGTAGATGATCTCAGCCATTGGATAAGTTTTTTTATCAACATCTAACGACCATAATTTATCTTAATTAAGATTTATCTCTTTCTTAATAAGAAAGATATAAAGATACAAATATGCCCTCCCATCAACCAAGTGCGCAACTCTTTAAATTTAAATCACGTCATTTTCTTTTGGAAGAAGTTGTATCAACTATCTCTTCTCTATCTCTACACAATAACCGTTCTCCAAAGTGATCAAGTGTTTTTGAATTTTTTAATTCTTAAACATCTCATGGGTTTCATATTAGAGTTTTTTTCTCCATTATCAACAACATACCCGAATTCACTTTTATGCACCTCCAAATCAATAACTAACTTACAATCCCTATAATGTGTAACCTTTTCCATCAAATACTTTCACTTTAAAAAAAACCCTTTCGTATAACCGCCAGATACTCGCTTGATATTCACAACTACTTGATAACTGTTTCATGAACACAAGTCACACACATAGATGTGTAGATTGCTGAAACTGATGTTTGAAAGTGAGGATTGTATCACCAAATTTGGGTTTTACTATTCAATCCATCTAATTACAGGTATTCAGTGGAGATTGGATCCATGTAAGTTTTCCTTATTCTTCTTTTTCTTTAGAGTTATACCTGATTGGGTTGTTTAAGGCTTAATCTATTATGAGATTTGTTGAATGCAGAGAAGGAGAAAAGCTTCATATGAAAATATCTATAATGTGTTGATATGTGGATGAGTGTGAAGATCAAGTGGGACATAGTTGTGTTAGCTACCCAATGTGAAGAAACTTTTGAAACTGTCAAATACGATTGGTATGTTATGCAGCTCATTTCTTATTGTAGTCTAAATACTGTCATATGGTAGAACCAATGGTGAAATCTGTAGGTCCTTTTTTTTTCTTTTTTGCTCACCTGACAGCACGTTGTTATACTCAGCTGCACGTTCCGTTTTTCATTTGTTTTCTTCATAAATATTCATACAATGGTAACTCATAATCTTTTATATACGAGTAATTGTTATATTCATACTATTGGGTAACGAGTGTATCGAGTTCTTGTTTCTTTGAACTGTGATGAATGCTATTATTGGGTAATTTAACCATATCACTATTTATATTTAAGGTTACGAATGAGATTGAGAAGGAGCTCTTCCCTTTTCAGGGTGCATTATAGCACAGTCCATGACTACGTTGTTCCGTTGATTCTACATTACATATATTTATGGTACGTTAATTAAAAGATTTTAAGTTGTTGAATTTTTTTTCCTACTTGTATTACTTACTATGTTTAATATATATGTATATATATATAATTATATATATATATATATATATATATATATATATATATATATATATATATATATATACGTCGCATAAACATTTTCCTTTGGCTGGTCTTTCAGTTAGAAAAATATTAACAGTGTTAACTACTGAAGAAAAGTGTGAATGTGGTTGAATGGTGAACCTGTGAATGGTGCAGAAAAAAATAGAGAGTATGACTATAACGTATGAATTACGAAAAAGTTTTTAATTAATCTCGCGAATTCGCGGGTATTAAACTAGTATATAGATGTAATTAATGTTCATAATATTAGCAAATAAAAGTTAAAAATCACAAAATGTGTGTTCATTCTATATTACAAAAAATGTTCAAATGTTCACCGGTTATATATGTACATGTATGAAAAATACGGAGTATAATTTTACTTAAATAATTATAAAGGTTTTAAACTATTTTGCTTTGACCACTAATTTAATGAGAAATAATATATCCACCATTCAGAGTTTGTGGTGAAAGAAGTAATTTGGATGATGGATATATCAATTCCTCTAATTTAATTGTTTGACATAATTTAATTGGGATACTTTAAAGGGGTGGTTGAGTGCTTGGGAATCTTCAAAAGAGACCCAGGTTCAATTCCCACTAACATCACTTTAGGACTTGCCTTTCAGAAAAAAAAAAAAAAATCGTAAAAGATACAATGTTTGTTCACTTTAGGGCTTGCCTTTCAAAAAAATCTTAAGCAACATTTTTTTTTTGGTTTCCTTCTTATGCTATGCTATATATATACTACCCAATGTTTGTTCATCAAAATCATTTCATTCAATCATTTCATGGCCCGCATACTTTAAATATATATTCATCTAGGCAAAAAATCGTAAATGAAAACACCAATCTTCGAACACAAAACCGTCTTAATCCAATCCAATATTAAAAAGATACAATTACTTAAAATTGGTCTTAAATTAATAAGTAGAGCATAGCATCAAATTTGATTATACAGAAGAAAAACACATTGATATATACTGTAGTCTGTACATGTTTTATTTGTTACAATTATTACATTACATCTTTTCTCTAAGAATTAAGGCAAGTAGGGGCATTGATAGGTGCAATATGTTATTTATCTTCGGATGTGGTTTCTCCATTCAAATTGAATAAGGAGGGTGAATATTTTTAGATAAATGTACGGAATCCTCTTGTGATTGTATTCAAATATTTCTCTTGTCAACTAAAAACCCGGTGTTAGTAAAATTTGACATGAGATCTCATATAATAATTGATGAGGATCAAAGGATCCGTTGAAAGACAAACGCTCTTCGCAACAATAATTAAAACACAAACGTGATTTAATAGAAAAATTAATCACGTAAGAAAACTTACGTAAACATAAAAAAAGTATAACCTCAATATTTTCATTAACTCCAAAAGATTCCCCGATGCATACACATACGTGGGGTATATATGGGTAAATCAACACAAATCCTTAACGACTAGAATTCCTAAAACTTCTATTCAAATAATAATTTAAACTAATAAACAAATAAATAACAAAAATAACTCGTAACTTTTGCTTTGTGGCCAAGAAACGTCGACTTCAAGTCCGGTTCCACATCAGTCTTTCCCACCTGAAAAGAGCTCGTCCTCGAGTTCCAACTCGAATAAGACGATATACCCGGATCAAAGACAAACCAATCAATAACAACTCGGTGAACAGTGCAACTCAAATAAAATAGTATGCCCGGATCAAATGCAAACGCACCAATAACAAATTCATCATTGTCATTCCAAATAAGTTTGCGACGACCTCTTGAATAAGTATTATGCTCTAAAACCCTGTTGAAATGCCCCGTTCATATCGATTATAAACGAAACATAATAATTGATTTCATTGCGAGGTATTTAACCTCTATATGATACATTTTACAAACATTGCATTCGTTTTTAAAAGACAAACTTTCATTACATCGAAAGTTGACGGCATGCATACCATTTCATAATATATCCAACTATAAATGATTTAATAATATTCTTGATGAACTCAACTACTCGAATGCAACGTCTTTTAAAATATGTCATGAATGATTCCAAGTAATATCTCTAAAATGAACAAATGCACAGCGGAAGATTTCTTTCATACCTGAGAATAAACATGCTTTCAAGTGTCAACCAAAAGGTGGTGAGTTCATTAGTTTATCACAAAATATAGAGATTCAACTTTTGATGTAGTCACAGTGGATTTTCGGAATTCAAGGGATCTAAAAGAAAATCTTCAAAATCTATATAAGATTTTATCCTTCGAAAATTAAGGAAATTATGATCTTCTTGATTAAATGCGACGATCTGTCTCGATTGTCCTGTCGGATATTTCACTATAAATTCACCCTCTTCATTTCCTTTATATTTTGGAGTTCCATCCTTTTGTTTTCTTTTCCCGACTCTAAGTCAAGCGAATAATGGTCCAGAATTCGTAGGTATGAAATTTCGAATGAACATGACTAATGTTCTAAGAGAGAGATTGTAATAGCACGATCTTGATTGGTTAAATTACCAGAATTCAAGAGAGAAGATAGAACTATTGATGTGTGCAGCGGTGTATACGAAATACTATTATTTTTAATACGAAATACGGTACAATTTACACAAGTTTTATTTTTTTATATAGATGGGATATACTTAAACCTTGCTACAACACTTATAGGTAGTGTACCTAATCGTAGAGTAGTGTAGTTTTTAGTAAGTCCGGTTCGTTCCACAGGGAGACGGCTTATTGCGTACACTATATTTTTAAACAATTATATTTGTGTGTGTGTGTGTATATATATATATATATATATATATTAGTAATATAGCAGTATTATTATTATTATAAAAGGGGGGTTTTACCGTTTAATGACCGGTTTGTTGATTTTAAATAAAGCGTAAAGATAAATGACGATAATATAAATGACAAAATTTAAATTGCGATAAAGTAAATTGCAGTAATTAAAATGACAGTAAATAAAGGTACGATGAAATATGAAATAAAAGTATTATGCTTATTTAAACTTCCGTAATCATGATGTTTGACGTTTTGATTTTAATTAATTGTTACCCGGGTTAATTGTCCTTTGTCCTGGCTTATTTGATACCTATCTGGGTTTTGCCCATAATAGTCCATCGGTCATAATTATAATATGCTCGTCAAATTAACCTTATTCCCGAAGTCAAATATTCCAACTAATTAGGGATTCGAACTGTAACAAGGTTTTAATACTTTGTTAACAATTACACCAATTATCCTTGTATGTAATCCACCCCTGTTTTAATGAGATATGAATATTAATTTACCCACTTGATCAGTTTGAATAATCAATTACCCAACCCGAATAATTAATTAAATGATTGTAACAGATGTCGTATAAACATCACTAAATAGGACATACATAATCATTTTAATAATTATTAGATTAACTAATTTGAAGATAGGTTCGACAGATTCTAATGAGTTGTCATTCGATTAGACAATACCCCCATCTATTAATAGTCAATAGTCCAATGTCCACAAGTGTTGGTCTTTTGTCTAAATCCCAATTATGGTACAAAATCCAATAACCCCGTCTTAATATTTAGCCCAACATCACGATTACTTCTGCTCAAATAAACATAATAATAACTTAGTTACGAGACATTAATTTAAAAAGGAAGAATATAGCTTACAGTGGTGATTAATCGTATAGCTTTACACGGACAGAGTTTCGTCTTACAAAACCTTAAAACATTTCTTACATTAACCCAATTATTATTAAACTTAATTTAAACTTTAAATTATAAATATAAATATATATAATTCTTTACAGAGGAAGAAAAAAAATTGAGGTGTGTTGAGCTCGTCCGAATTCGTGGCTATTTATAGCACTTGGCCAACTTCTGATGCCCATGCGATCGCATGGGCTTTGTGCCTATATGCCATGCGATCGCATGGCTACCTGATCCAGCTCACAATGCTTTGTTTTCTAGTTTGCCGCACTTTATTTAATATATATATATATATATATATATATATATATATATATATATATATATATATATATATATATATATATATATATATATTGATGAAATACCACATGTAAACAAGGTCACAAAATCCATTTTGTATGTTTATGAATTCGTGTATATGTATATAGCAAGCGGAAGCAATTTTTACTTCAAGAACATGTGTATATTAACCTTTTTGAATGTATTCCATTTTATAGATCTAGTCTTGAAAATATACTAAAATGTAAATAGAACTAGTTAGGGTTTTATACCTTCTCCTTGAAGGAGGTTGAAGTAGCAAGATGAAGATGATGAATATGAAGCTAGTTTCTAACTTGAAACCTCAAATCTTGTATACCCACAAGCTATGTAATCAACACCACCTTTGGTTAGGATTTGCAAGACACCAAAATGCAAGCAAAAAATCAATGGAAGAACCCTCTTCCTAGCTCCAAAATTTCGGCCAAAAAAAGGGAGAAAAAGGAGAGCTTTTGCTAATTTGAAAATGCTAGTGAATGTACCAAGTAACTTGTGCATGATGCATGCTTTGATATATGTACAAAAGTAATTGTAACAAGCAAGCATGGGGCTTCCTTGGAACCCACCAAAACCGCCACCCATGTGGCCCCCCCTTTTTTTATTTATTTTTCTTTTATAAAACAAAAGGGTGCATTTTGTTACTTGTGATGTACATATATATATTTATAAGCCTTTTCTAAATAATATGTACATGTAATAGTTTAATAAAATAATTAAACTTATGTATATAATTATCCAAATAATTATTACAAGCATTTTAATCTTTTAGAAAACCAATTTCTAAAGTCTAAGTGTCAAGTATCAGTTTTAATGAACCAATCCTTAAAACAAATACATTAAAGTGTTGATAGCTTGTTATTGGGTATGACCCGACTTGGATCATAACATATTAGCCACATTAATCAATTATGTCTCTCGGGCATACGAATTACCTTCAATCTCCCACTTGCACGAGAAACATAAGAAATTAATGCAAGTGACGGATACCACCTAACGACCGTCCATCACCCCCAATATGTTATGACTTAGTGCCATTCAATAACATCATCCCTTTCGAGTTCCCATCTCGAATATGATTAGGTGAATTTTCAATATATCCTTTTGTCCTAGATGTCATGTCAAATCCAAGAGACATAGAATGATCACTCTCTTATAGATCTAACTTTATCAGGCCTTAGACATCTGACTCTCAACGAATAAGAGGGACAAATTCCATCTCGACTACATACGTCCTAGACACTACACTTCGTACCATACCTGAAGCCTCCCTTATGTACTACCATATTTATGAATAGCGAAGGAAAGAATCAAGGCACAATATTCGGCGAATATCCGAACCCAATATGTGTCTCAGGTCAGAGGATATAATGATATTCTCCTTTACTCAAGATTACATGTGATCAACCACAAAGGCTCCATATAGTAAATCTTGAGAGCGGGTCTTCCAATATTTGTGTCCCACAAATATCTATGAACCTTGGTTGCAACCTTGCCCCACATTCACCATTTGAATGTTAACCAATTCAAGTTCATAATAGTCTAGACCTCACACTTATTCCCACAAGTGTGATCAACTACGGAATTTAGAATAATAGTTTATTCATGGATAAAATATGCAAAATTGGAACATGACTCATAATTAAATTAATACCATAATTATATTAATGAGTTTGAACTAATTCGTTCTGTTACAATACTTAAAATAGATCAATTCCAATCACTAAAATATCGAAGCCCTAATGCACAAACATGTCCCTCATGTTTTGGCCCATGTAAAAGCTTCGTGAGTGGATCCGCAACATTTTGATCTGTGTGAACTTTATGAATACATATCTTTCCTTTTTCAACCTCATCCCTAATGTAGTTGAATCTCCGCTCAATGTGACGAGTCTTTTGATGAGCACGAGGTTCCTTGATTTGAGCAATCGCACCGTCGTTGTCACAAAAGATCTCAAGAGGGTCCTGAATGGAAGGGACCACTCCTAAGTCGTCTATGAATTTCTTCATCCATGCAGCTTCCTGAGCTGCCAGTGAGGCGGCAATGTACTCCGACTCTGTAGTGGATAACGCAACAACTTCCTGTTTTGAGCTCTTCCAAGAGACTGCACCACCATTTAACATGAAGACATAACCGGATTGTGATCGAGAGTCATCTCGATCAGTTTGGAAACTCGCGTCCACGTAACCTTTTACAGCGAGTTCTTCCTCACCAGACCCATATATTAGAAACATATCCTTAGTCCTTCTAAGGTATTTCAATATACATTTAACCGCAGTCCAATGACTATTTCCCGGGTTATTCTGGTATCTACTTGTCAGGCTTAGGGCGCATGACACATCCGGTCTAGTACATATCATTGCATACATGATAGACCCAATAGCAGATGCGTATGGGACTTTCTTCATTCTCTCTTGCTCATCTTTCGTGGTAGGACACTGAGATGAACTGAGAATGGTTCCCTTTTGAATAGGTACCAAACCTTTCTTAGAGTTTTCCATCTTGAACCTTTTCAAGATTTTATCAATGTATGCACTTTGACTTAAACCTATTAATCTCTTGGATCTATTCCTATAGATCCCAATCCCCAATATGTATTGTGCTTCTCCAAGATCCTTAATAGAGAAGCAACTCTTTAGCCAAGTTTTGACTCCTTGCATTGTGGTAATATCATTCCCAAACAATAATATATCATCCACATATAGCACAAGGAACATTATAGAGCTCCCACTAGCCTTCTTGTACACACAAGCTTCATCACCATTTTTAATGAAGCCAAATTTCTTTGCCTCTTCATTAAAGCGATGATTCCACATTCTAGATGCTTGTTTCAATCCGTAGATTGATTTCTTTAACTTGCATACCTTTTTAGGATTTTTCGGATCAACAAAACCTTCGGGCTGTACCATATAAACATCTTCCTCAAGATATCCATTTAGGAAAGCGGTTTTGACATCCATTTGCCATATTTCATAGTCATAGTGAGCAGCAATGGCAAATAATATCCTAATAGACTTTAGCATTGCCACTGGCGAGAAAGTTTCATCATAATCAACCCCTTGAGTTTGAGTGAAACCTTTTGCTACAAGTCTAGCTTTGTATGTATCCAAGTTTCCATGTATGTCGGTTTTCTTCTTGAAAAGCCATTTGCAATCAACTAGCTTGGAGCTAGGAGGTTGCACAACAAGTTCCCAAACTTGGTTTTCATACATGGATTGCATCTCGGCGTTCATGGCTTCCTGCCATTTATCTTTATCAATTCTTGATAAAGCATCTTTGTAGTTTGTCGGTTCATCCAAATCAACCGTATAGCAACCTTCCACGAGAAACCCATATCTCTCGGGAGGATTACTAATCCTACTAGATCTTCGAACGTCTTGTGTACCTTGATCATCCACTTGATCATTTTCAACATCCTCATGTTGAGTACTAGTGCCAACCAATTGTGTATCATCGGCTTGATCTTGTACCTCTACAAGATCTATCTTCCTTTCACCATCACCTTCCATAAGGAACTTGGTTTCAAGGAATTCCGCTTTCCGAGCAACAAATACCGTTTGCTCGGATGGATCATAGAAGTAATATCCCATGTCATCTTTGGGATATCCTATGAAGATACACTTTGTGGATCGAGCATGTAGCTTATTTGCTACATAACGCTTAGGATAAGCTTCACATCCCCATACTTTCAAGTATGAAAGAAAAGGAGGTTTTCCAAACCACATCTCATGAGGAGTTCGTTCCACCTTCTTGGTTGGGGCCATATTTAAAATACGAGCCGCGGAGCTTAGACAATAACCCCAAAATGATAGAGGTAACGAGCTTCTTGCCATCATAGATCGAACCATATCCATTAGGGTTCGGTTCCTCCTTTCGAAAACTCCATTAAGTTGGGGTGTTCCGGGTGGAGTAAGTTGTGAGATAATCCCACAACTCCTAAGATGATCTTGGAAGGCATCGCTTAGGTATTCACCTCCTCTATCGGTACGTAGTACCTTAATTGTCTTATTGAGTTGATTTTGTACTTCATTTTGATATTCTTTGAATGCTTCAAACGTTTCGTCCTTGTGTCTTAATAAGTAGACATATCCGAAACGACTAAAGTCATCAATGAAAGTAACAAAGTATCTTTCACCTTTCCTAGTCATGGGTTTAAAGGGTCCACATACATCCGAATGTATTAATCCCAATAAATCTTTAGCCCTTTCATAAGTCCCTTTGAAAGGTGCTTTAGTCATCTTGCCTTGTAAACAAGATTCACATACATCAAACGAATCCATTTCATTTGATTTCAAAAGTCCATACTTTTGAAGTGTATGCATTCGGTTCTTGTTTATGTGACCAAGGCGACAATGCCATAAATAGGAATCACTCAAATCCCTTTTGAGTTTCTTGGTGCTTGTATGGTATATAGAGCTCGATGATGCGTCATCATGAACCAATTCATAAATTCCATTTGAAGGCGAAGTCTTGAAATAGAATACATTGTCTTTAGAAACATGAATATCATCATCAATAAAATTAACAACGTAACCACATTGTTTTAAGCGAGAAATAGAAATAATGTTTCTACACAAATCCGGAGCATACAAAACATTTTCTAAAATAAGTTCCAATCCGCTTGGAAGCTTCAAAATAAAATCTCCTTGAGCTTTAACATGCACCTTTGCACCATTGCCCATATAGAGACTTGATGTTCCCGCCTTATTTTCACTTCTTTTGAACCCCTGCAAGGAATTGCAAATATGAGTTCCACATCCCGTGTCTAATACCCATGTATTAGAAGAAGTAATACTAAGCTCTATATATACCATATATATATTACCTGAGGTTTGCCCTGCATCCCTCTTGTCCTTCAACTCCTTAAGATAGACCAGACAGTTTCGTTTCCAATGACCCATCTCACCGCAACCGAAACATGGGTCTTCTTTGGGGTTTGCCTTCTCGGCTACCTTTTGCTTCTTAGCCTTGTTGATGGTTGGGGTAACCATCTTCCCTTTCCCTTTGCCTTGATGGGTGGGTCCTTTTCTCTTGGCCACCTTTGGCTTAGAGGTGTTATTTTTTGACCCACCTTGATCGATTGCTAACACGGGTAAAGCCCTTTTACCCATGCTAGTTTCCGCCGTTCTAAGCATACCGTGAAGCTCACCTATGCTCTTATCCATCCCATTCATATTGTAATTAATTACAAATTGATCAAACCTTTTTGATAGGGAGTTTAGGATAAGATCGGTGGCTAACTCATTTGATATGTTTAGGTTAAGACGGTTAGCACGATCGATAAGGCTTTTCATCTTAAGTACATAAGATGAAACCGATTGGGTATCGTCCATACGACAAGCATGTAGCGCCCGAACCGTTTCGAAGCGCTCGACACGCGCTTGTTGGAGGAACATCTCCTTCAATTGCGTTATCATGTCGTATGCACTATGATGCTCGAAATCCTTTTGGAGTTCGGGTATCATAGTCCCAAGCATTAAGCATGAGACTTGAAGGGAGTCGTGGCAATACTTATCGTAAGAGGCCATTGCCTCCACATCATTCTCATCCGGTTGATCGGGAATGGGGTCCTCAAGTACATACGCTTTATCCTCTTGTTTGAGGACAATCCGAAGATTGCGGAACCAATCCATAAAGTTGGTATGGTTGAGTTTGTCTTTCTCGAGGAGAGACCGTAACGATAGGTTGTTCATGTTAAGTGGTGCGTTTTGCATGTTGTTGTTGTTATTAGCGGCCATCTACAAAATTCAACAAAGTTCATTTTAAGTATCGATTTTAGATTTAATAAACAATACCCTTTTAATTTATTTTATTAAATATTAGAATCCAACGGTGAATCAAATTTCGGTTAGGTGACCTTTATCACGTCATTTGATTTAGCTAGGTAGTCATAATGACAATTGCAATCCTTTTGCAACTTCTAAGTTATGGGATCATGCAATCCTTTTGCATGGCATATTAATCCCATCAACGCCCATTTGTTCCTCATGCTTCGGTGACCCTAAGTTCATGATTCCCAAATCAAGTCGTCCTACTTGCGTAAACATGTAGACTTAACATACAAGTGGTTAGGTGACCTTTATCCCACATGTATGCGAAGTGTACCTTATTCATATTAGTTCACTCATGACGGTTAGGTGACCTTTATCCCATCAAGAGATTCCTAATATGTCTAAGTGTTTCCACAAAAGGATTGCGTTTAACTTGTTTACCTTGTTTTAGTTAAAGGGATTTTAAGTTTTCTACATTCTAGTTTTAGAAAACAAAATGCTATACACCAACATGCATTTGGTGTGTAGTATATTATGAAAAACCCATTTTCATGTCCTTTTAGTAAAACCAATTACCAATTTAATACCTTTTAAATAAACCATTTTTTAGGTCTAATAACCAATTATTAGTGTTGTTTTGTTATGTTTTATTATAACCATTTATAATGTATTATGCAAGTTGTAAACATGTGATAATCTTGTAGCAACCAAACATACAAACATACACAAACATGCATAACAAAATATGTTCACAATCGGGAGCCATTTTGGTGGACATTTGTTTAGCCAAAAAACAAATGTCACCGGAAAGGGTAAAGGAAAGTAAGAGATTTTAAGCAAAATCTCCCACTTAATCTTGTAATCTTCAAGAGCTCCAACTTGTAACCTTCTTCTTGATTCTTCATTTTCATTTTACAAAATTATATCCTAATACAATTTTTTCTAGAAAATGAAATAACAACCTACTCTATTTTTTACATACCAAAATAGAATGAATTACATCAAAATTACAAGAACAATTACAACTTATTACAAACCAAAATGATGAATTACAACCATGAATAATAACCAAATCATTCAACCAAACAAACACACGGTCTAGGCTCGATTGTGAACAACAACATAACAACAAATCTTGGCCAAACTTGAAGTCCCAAACCCACTTTTGGGACCCATAAAATTCGGCCAAGGTACCAAACCCACCAAAACTCATGATTTTTCCATTCTACTTTCATGCATGTTAGTAGATTGTAAAATAAATGAGTTTTCTAGCCAAAAACAAGAAGCATATTATCAAGACTTTGGCTCTGATACCATTGATGAAATACCACATGTAAACAAGGTCACAAAATCCATTTTGTATGTATATGAATTCGTGTATATGTATATAGCAAGCGGAAGCAATTTTTACTTCAAGAACATGTGTATATTAACCTTTTTGAATGTATTCCATTTTATAGATCTAGTCTTGAAAATATACTAAAATGTAAATAGAACTAGTTAGGGTTTTATACCTTCTCCTTGAAGGAGGTTGAAGTAGCAAGATGAAGATGATGAATATGAAGCTAGTTTCTAACTTGAAACCTCAAATCTTGTATACCCACAAGCTATGTAATCAACACCACCTTTGGTTAGGATTTGCAAGACACCAAAATGCAAGCAAAAAATCAATGGAAGAACCCTCTTCCTAGCTCCAAAATTTCGGCCAAAAAAAGGGAGAAAAAGGAGAGCTTTTGCTAATTTGAAAATGCTAGTGAATGTACCAAGTAACTTGTGAATGATGCATGCTTTGATATATGTACAAAAGTAATTGTAACAAGCAAGCATGGGGCTTCCTTGGAACCCACCAAAACCGCCACCCATGTGGCCCCCCTTTTTTTATTTATTTTTCTTTTATAAAACAAAAGGGTGCATTTTGTTACTTGTGATGTACATATATATATTTATAAGCCTTTTCTAAATAATATGTACATGTAATAGTTTAATAAAATAATTAAACTTATGTATATAATTATCCAAATAATTATTACAAGCATTTTAATCTTTTAGAAAACCAATTTCTAAAGTCTAAGTGTCAAGTATCAGTTTTAATGAACCAATCCTTAAAACAAATACATTAAAGTGTTGATAGCTTGTTATTGGGTATGACCCGACTTGGATCATAACATATTAGCCACATTAATCAATTATGTCTCTCGGGCATACGAATTACCTTCATATTTATATATATATATATATATATATATATATATATATATATATATATATATATATATATATATATAATATATAATTTTATATATATTATATTATATTTTTGTGCATAGTTGACTTGTAATTTTAGCTCCGTTGACTTGCGCGTTGATGCTCGGTTTATGTCCCGGTTCCGGATTTTCGAACGTCCTTTCGTACGATTTAATATCTTGTACTTTACGTTTCACGACTTGTACTCTTGTCATTTTTGGACGTTTCTCATCAATAAATTGAACCACTTGAATTATATCTTGTACGTTTGAGCTTTTTGGTCATTTGCGTCTTTAAATCGTTGTCTTCTTCTTTTGTCTTCGTACTTATTTATTTAAACGATTATTACATAAAAATAGAACACTAGCAACTAAAAGCTTTACATATTGAAAGGATATTGCGCCTAAATATATATTCATTTGGAGCACTATCAAATATCCCCACACTTGAACGTTGCTTGTCCTCAAGCAATACAGAACTTGATATAAAACAAACTTCACTCGAATCACTTTTTTATTCTCACACTTTATACATCAGTGATTTTGATACAGCGGTATAAACAATGATAGTAACATTGTGGTTTACAGTCCCACATGACTATGAAAATTTAGATCCTTTAAGGAAATTGGATCTTTATGAAAACATTTGATCTTTTGAAAATTCATGCTAGCTTTTACCCTAGATAAGTTTTCCGGAATAACCCTTCACCGGTGTTTGCAAAATGTTTTTGTGGGTTGTGTGGGTTTCATATTTTAAAATTTTAGCTCAAAACTTGAGGTTTTGTGTCACCCACTTGCTAACCTTGTATTAGGAAAGCAACACGTCCAGTATACTTGCTCCGTATATTACCTTTCAGTAAACTACCATCCGGATGTAAAGGAAAGCGTTGAACAAGCAACTGTTAAGGCAATGTCTAATGACATGCATTTGTTCATGGTCCACAACGTGTCGGATGCAATTACTATCCTTTGTAGGAGAAATAGTAAAGATCACCCTCTAGTTTTTTGGTCTGGCACAAGGTCCTGTCTTCGACCATGCTATGTAACCACCGTTCTTACGGTTGACACCCAATTTGGTTCAGGTGACCTAATGAATTTCAGGTGAATTCTTAGAATTTTACGTTCAATGGTAATGAACGCATTGAAAATAGGTTTTCAGAAAACAAATCGGTTTTAATTTGATCAAAATATTTTCTCGTTCAAGCTCGAGTTTAGATGTCATCGAATTCCACGAGTTTGTAATTCTCAATCTAAAGGTCAATCTCAAGGATTGAGTAATATCAGGCTTAAATGCTGATTTTTGATCTTCTAGGAGATTATCCTTTCTAGGGGTCTAATTCGTTAGTCTTATCAAGCTAATTTGCACGACGCCCTCCCCATTTTACGAGACAGATCCTCTCATAGATAGGATAAGTCTGACCACTTGGCGACCCTGTTTGATGCTGAGGTCCGTGGATTTCCTGCTGATTTTAGAGATGACTTTTCTAGATTTTTTTATCATCCTACAGCTGGTCTGGACGACAACTTCCTGACCTAAATCAAGAAGCGCGTGTCTTTTTCGGAAGACTTTACTTCCTTTTAATGATGGAATTGATTCATCGTGTAGATCCATCTTTCTTTGAAATATATTACAATAAATCGGGTAAAACAAACTGATTAGTTTAGTCCAAAGCAAAAGTACCTGCAATAATCTTGTGCAAAATATGTGAAATATGTTTTAAAGAACTTGGTAAATTCTTCCCACACTTAGCTTTTATTTATTCTTTTCTTTGCCTTTTTATTCTCTTCTATTCCATTTTAAATGAATTCAAGCGTTTTGAGTTGTTTCTCCATTTATGTTCTCTCTGAGGTAACAATAATTTCGGCATTAACACCTAGTTTTATCGTTCATAAATATGTATAAACATGATTTTGAATTCATTTAGTTGAAATTTTTTCAAATTTTCACAAAATTTGACAATTAAACTAAGTGTAAACCCGAGAGAATTTATAACCCTTCCCCACACTTGAGATCATGCAATGCCCTCATTTGCATGAAATCAGACTTATAATTATAAATTTATGAGGGTGATTAGTGTAGAAAAGTGATTAAAAATACCCAGTTTGTAATTACTAAGCTCGTCGAATGATAGATGACGCGCCTCATCGTTCATTCCTTTTGTTGTAATTTCACATATGTTTTGCGTCTTATCGTTAAAATTAGTAGCTTTTGCTGAACTTAATGCCAGTCTTTGAAAGTGCGCTGTTTTAACCTGTTTTGTATATAACATAAAATACAAACATATATATATATATATATATATATATGTACATATTTTTGAAGTTTGGTATATAACCCCACGTTCATATAATATTTTAGGCATACTTTAGATCAATAATATTAAAATAATGATAACAAAAATTTTCGCCTCGCCCTCGGGTAAAGCAATTTCGATTCTATGATCTAGTCTTTAACTTACGACGAATTTTAGAAATCATTTTTTTTAAACTTAATGAAATAAAGTAAATTTTGTTTTTAAATTCACACAAAACTTAAATTTAAAAAGCGTATTAATTTCATACAAACCTACAAAACAAAATAAAATTCAGAATGGGGGGAAGAAAACTAGTTCTTTAGTGTCTGCTAGTGGAAAATACCAATCGGATTCCATTCTCGGAACTACACGAGAACAGAACAAATAACTCTAGACAGCATTATTTCTTAGAACATTTGAATCTCCCCACACTTAGGTAGCTGTGGTTTTGAAATTGTGATTAACTTCATCGTCCATTTCTCTTGGACCATAATCAACTTGCATATCTGTGACTTTTGCTTTAAGCCATTGGTCGGATTCCTGTGTAATTGTTAGGACCCCGAAGTTGTATAGTGTTAATGTGAAATAAGCTTAAATGAAGGTTCCTTAGAAGAGGGCTATATAAGGAACCTAAGTAGTCCTAATTAGATAGCCATTGCATTGTAACTGAGTTCTAGAAGCTGTGGAATGTAATTTGTACCGATTCTCTCTCTTACCGAATCTCTTTCTCACATACCGAATCTCATTCTATCTTATCGTTTCTCTCAATCTCAACATGATCTGACCTATCATTTGGTATCAGAGCTTCCAGGGAGTGATATTACATCACTAGATCGATCCAGAGATTGAAGATTACAGAATCTGAACACTCTCAGTATTTTGAATCAGACTCGGTATAATCGAATCTGATAATCTGACGTTCAGATTCCTGTAATAAGTTCAGCGAAGGTGTATTAGGTTGATTAGAAAGAGTTTTGATCATCATTACAGCTTTTTAACATCAATTATGGAGAATCAAGTTGATTTTTAGAGTTTGTGGCTAAAACTCTCGGTATTCATCATTTCTAGCTTGATTCTGTAGTTAAGTAAAGATTTGAGGTTTCAATTGTGATCGTGAGGTGTTCAATCACATTTCTGACGGTTTAATTTCATCAATTCTTCAAGATTTGAAGATTTGATACACATTCGGTATCGTAACTGCCATACCGAATCTGCTTCAAGTTAATAATTCTCATTCAGGTGTTGCAGATTATGGTATGTTTGTGATTCTATCACATTCGGTTTGTTCATACGCAGCTAGTTGGTGTGATTTGGGAAAGGATTTGTTTGACATTCTAAGTTTTCATACTTAGTGTGACGACCCAGAAATTTCCGACCAAATTAAAAACTTTATCTTTCTATGTTTCCGACACGATAAGCAAAGTCTGTAATATTAAATCTCAAAAATTTTGAACTACTTTTATATATTCAATTACCTTTCGACTACTCCCGACGATTCACGAACATTTGTCTATGATTAGATGTGAATAGATATATAATAAAACATTAACAAAGTATTAAATGATATATTATGAGTTTAATTATTTCAATATATAATTAATATATTTGAGAATTTGTAAAACTTAATATTATATATGGTTGTTTGAATATATATATATATATATATATATATATATATATATATATATATATATATATATATATATATATATATATATATATATAATTATTATTATATGTATATGTAAAATATAGAAAATATAAATATTATGTGTTGAAATTATAATATCTATTTCTGTTATAAAATAACAAAATATTGTAAGTAAACATATAATGCTTATATACATAAAACCTTATTAATATTTTCATATATAGTATGCAAACACATATTATATAATATATATATATATATATATATATATATATATATATATATATATATATATATAAATGTATAAATTAAATATTCATTATATGTTAGATAATTATTAAATGTTACACAATTGATAATATGTAATATTAAAGATACTTACAAATTAAAAGATAGTTGTTATAGTAATATTATTATTACTTTCATTATTATTAATATTAATATTAGTATTATTAATATATTCATTCTTATTACTATTATAACTATAAATATAATGTTAAAGTTATGAATATCAAAATAAGGATGTTAAATATAAATATCATTATAGGAATGATTAAAATTATAATTTAGTTGTGATTTAAACATTATTGTTATTATTAATTCTATTATCATTTTTATTATTATTATATTACTAATATGGAAATTATAATTAGGATTAGTATTAACATAATAAATTTTTTAACATTATTTTTATTATTTTTATTATTAAAATTATCATTATTAACATGATTATTAAAAATTATCATTTTTATTAAAAATTATTATTATCATTACTATTCATATTATTAATATTATATTTATTTACATCATTATTATTTTTATCATTTATATTATTATTAATATTAATATTAATTAAAAGTTAATTTATAAAATCAGATGAATAAAAACAAATCAGTCATCACGATCGAGTATCATTTTTTTTCTTCATTCATTATTTTCCTGTCTAAATCTTGTCGACCTATATTCGCTATAAATCAAACAATACCAGTTGTTAAACGAATTCATCCTACTTTCAATCATCAATCACAACAGTTCCTAATTGTTAAGTCCTGATAAATTTCATAAATTTTTTATTTTTGAAGCTCGATATCTCTGTTTGAACAACTTTTTAGCCATAATTCGATTTCGAATGAATCTTCAAAATCTGATATTGCATTTTTTTTAGGAATCCTTTAAACTTACTATCTGTAAAATTTTAGCTTTCAATTCCTTAATTTGAGTTCCAATTTTGAAGTCAAAGATTTCGAACAAAAAGTCAAACTATTTGTTTATCACGAAATTTGTATTTGTTTTGATGTTTCAGGTTAAATTGAGGATTTGGAAAGTTTCCATGAATGATTTCTAACCTATTTCATGTTGTAACAATTGTTTGAAACGTCCTAAAAATCAAAATCAAATATAGGCTTTTTTTTTTTAAAAACCACGAACAGCAGCAAGCTGTTTTTTTTTCGTTTGCAAGAAATTCAAAAACCTCTGTAATGCGATTATAATTAGTATTAAAGTCCTAAAGCCAACATATAAAAAGATGGTTGATAAATTCAAACTCTGGTTGTTTTGATTGTGAAGAAGGAAAAGATGAACACGAATTAATACGGGTTATATTTATACAACAAAGTGATTATAAAACAGAAAAATAGAATCAGACGGTTGGTTAACGGTGTTTGTGGGTATTCGAAAGGTCGGGGGTTCGAACCCGGGCATGGGCTGTTTTTGTTAGAAACTCATTCTTTTAAGGTAGCTTTTATTTATTTTAATTTTATTATTATTGTTGTTGTTGTTGTTGTTGTTGTTGTTGTTGTTGTTGTTGCTGCTGCTGCTGCTGCTGCTGCTGCTGCTGCCGCTGCTGCTGCTGCCGCCGCTGCTGCTGCTGCTGCCGCTGCTGCTGTTGTTGTTGTTGTTGTTGTTGTTGTTGTTGTTGTTGTTGTTGTTGTTGTTGTTCTTGTTGTTGTTGTTGTTCTTGTTGTTCTTGTTGTTGTTGTTGTTGTTGATTATTAATTATTACTATTACTATTAAGTATTATAATTATCACTAGTATTATAGTTGTTATTATTATTGTTATTACCAATGAAAGTATTAGTTACCATTTATTATTATTATCATAATTATAATTACAATTATGATTATTATTATTATTATAAGTATTATAACCACTAATATTATCATTAATAGTACAACCAGTATCATTTTAGACGTATTATTATTATTAGCAAAAGTATTACTATTAAAATTACCATTCGTAAAAAGATTGTTATAATTATTATTATTATTATTAGGTATTAAGTGTTAACATCAAAATTATTATTTTTATCATCATTATTATTATTAAATTATTCATTATATTAAAAATTACTGATATTGTCATTATTAATATAGTTATTATTATCATTATTACTATGATTATTTTTACCAAAATTATTATATTGTTTTCATTAAAATTATTATTATTATTATTATAAGCATTATTTAGATCAATATTACTAAAAATAATTACGCTTATAAAAATAAAAGTTTTAAGGATATTATTAAGGTTGTAAGTATGTTTTTAATCAAATTAACAAAGTTTATATAAATATTCATATATAACATGTTAGGTATTTTTTTTAAAATACAAATCAAATATATATCAATATAACTATATAAATATTAAACATTTTGAATATAAACACAAACTAGATAAGTATAATATATAATTTAAGATATAATATATAAAGTTGTTCAATTACGTTTATACGTTTTAGTATATATACAAATGATATAGGTTCGTGATTCCGAGGCCAACCCTGCATTGTTCAGTTTCATTGTATGAATATTTTTACTACAAAATATTGTAGAGTGAGTTTCATTTGCTCCCTTTTTAAATGCTTTTGCAATATATTTTTGGAACTGAGAATACATGCGATGCTTTATAAATGTTTGATGAAATAGACACAAGTACTTAAAACTACATTCTATAGCTGCATTATTAAACCGAATATGCCCCTTTATAGTCTGGTAATCTAAGAATTAGGGAACATCACTAATTTTGAGAATTAGTGCACCCATAATTGACGCGAATCCTAAAGATATATCTATCGGGCCCAACAAGCCCCATTCTGGAATTTGGAATGCTTTAGTACTTCGAGTTTACCATGTCCGATGGGTGTCCCGGAATGATGGGGATATTCTATATACATCTTGTTAAGGTCGGTTACCAGGTGTTCTGTAACATCCCGTGTTTTTCCGTTAAATTTATTTTAACACCGTCTTTTTTTTTAAAATAATACCTTTCGTTATTTAAATTCGTAGTTTCCGTTGACTAACGTTCATAATATTTCCGTTATTTAATTATAACATCACTCATTTACTCGAGCGTTTTCAAAATATTCGTTCGGTAAAATCCCGCACCCGCTTCTAAACTCGAGGGACTAAAATTGACACGGGGCAAACTAGTTGACTAGGTCAACTAGTCCACCCCAATCACCACCATTCAACCATCTCCCTCTCTCTCTCTTTCTCTCTAGCAAGAACACACACACAAACCCCAACTTCATAAAATCATCATCTAAATCCGGATCGGGAAGCAAACTTCAAAACAAATTACATATTCGTGATCCTCTCATCATCCTCTTCGATTTGGTACCAAATTCATCCATTTTGGGTAACTTTCTAAAATCACTAATTTTCTTTAAATTCGTGTTTTTGACTTGAAATTGTGTTAGTTAGTGTCTATGGCTCGTGTATAATATGAATATATGTTTTGTTTGCTCGATTTGTTGATTTGAGTAACTAGTTTGAACTTTTGAAGTGGGTTACCTTAATCTTTGATTTTGGATGATTAAAAGTTGTTTAATTGTTAAAGTTCATGTTTTAATTGTGTTACTAGTATCACTAGCTTCGTTTTGATGCGTAGGTTGATTAAGGAAACTTCAAAAACATGAATATTGATTTTTGCGGATTTTGGTTAGGGTTTGGTAGACTTAAAACGAGCTTTTGATGTTTCGAATGCCATGGAATGTTAATTGTTAGTGTTTAGTTGTAATGTATGTTTCATTACCTTCAAAACGGCATATCGTATGTGTAAATTGGATTCCCGGATCATAAAATACGTTTTACGAACTTGAAACTTTGATTATGAACGTTCATTGAACATTTGACGAGAATTTGATTATTTTAAATGCATGTTTTGATTGATAATATGTACTTAGTTGCATTCCTCGTCAAAATACCTTTCCAACGATGTATGATAGGCGTTATAAGTGTTTGCGGGTCAAGTGTTGTGTTAGAAAAGGTTTTGGTTCGTGCACACTTGGAAAAACTGACCAGAATTCTCTGCCCAGGTAGTGGCGCGGCGCGCCACATACCCGCGCGGCGCGCAGAATCACCTGGCCAGATTCTGACCTCTTGGACCCATTTCACGTGAAATGTTTGACTAGCTATCGACCTACGATTCACATGAAACTTGTTTTAATATACTTGTATATGAATAACTAGCATAGAAAAATAGTCCGGGACCCGACCCGAACGTGTTGACTTTTTCGTTGACTTTGACCAAGTTTGACTTTTAGTCAAACTTAACCAAACTTTTATGCAAACGTTCTAACATGCTTTTATACGTGATTCTTGCATGAAACTTGACAACGTGATTCACATGCTATACTATTCGAGTCGTAACGAGCCATAGGACTAATTGAACACATTTCACCCGACCTTGTGTCGTAACCGGTTAATTGATATAACTTACTTGTTTAGGTCAAGGCTAAGCAACTTTCATGCACACGTTTACTTGTTGAAGTACCTTTATACTCGTGCACTCGAGGTGAGATCATAGTCCCACCTTTTCAACAACTTTTATACTTTTAAATCGTGGGCTGAGAAAACATATACTTTGATACATCTTGTACTACTTACTTTTATGTTTTGAACACAAGTGTGAAAACAAACATTCCACGTGCGAGTTAGAACAAAAATGCCTCAATTCGATTATCATTAGTTACACTTGCAGGGTGTAAGCGAGAACTTATATTGTGTGGCCATACGGGTTTAACAAACCCTCATTCGGACGGTTCGCTACCGTTATGCGGATGAAATATATTTTTGTGTTTTAGTGTGGGTTCTAGCACTGTGTGATGGGGTAACGTTGGTTAAGTTTTGATAATTGAGTGCTCGCGTATAACAACACTTTTGGAATGCAAATGATTTGGATAATCTACGTTATGGAAATACAAAATCTTGTGGTTCAAAAACAACGTTTAATACTTACTAAACCTATGATTTCACCAACGTTTTCGTTGACAGATTCTTCTATGTTTTCTCAGGTTTTGAATGCTTAGTGATACATGCTTCCGCACTCTTTGATTACTTGATTGGAGTCTACCATGCATGCATACGCTAGGGATAGCATTTTTGGATTCAAACTTTTGTCTACTTACTTACGCTATTTATAGCAACTGTGGTTTCAAACTAATTATGTCGCAAGTTATTTCATTCATACTTTATAACTTTGTAAACTTAAACTTATTGTCGATCCGTTTGTTAAACTAAACTTTGTACCTTTCAAATAAACGCGACATAATTTTGGTCAAACGAGTCTCATATAGGGACTACGACCACGCAACGGGACCTAAGTTAACGACGCCGTCAATAACGGTTTTGGTCGGGTCGTTACAAGTGGTATCAGAGCGTTGGTTGTAGGGAACTAGGACGTGCATTAGTGTGTCTAACAGAGTCGTTAGGACGCATTAGTGAGTCTAGACTACAACCGGATAGTTAGCATTTGCATTCTGACATACATTTGCTATAGATAGCACTTACTTGACTACTTGTGCATTATACTCGAATCATTCTTAGGCAAACTTCTTAATGGTACCAAGTTTTCATCATACGAACTCGTATTCTGCAACTTTCTGGTAACACGCGTAAATTCAGGATTCATACCCGTATGGATGACGACGACTTCATTAGTCACACTTGTTCGGGAACTCTGTCTCCCGGATTGTTATTTGCCACCGTTTCAACTTACTATCGGTTTCCCACTGGTGTTTCTTACTATCTACTTTTGGTGTTACTACCATCACTACTCTAGGTGAGTATCGTCATCAACAATTACCACTACGGTTGCGTGCTACTCGTTATCATGACTCGTTACTCTTTTCATACCTGAATACCTTATTGTCTGACTCGAAACACATTGACGTGAACAATCATTTATACACTTCCCTCGGGGAACGCTTCTTTATAGTTGCACTAATTCTTTCGATTTAATACGAGTCACGTTTGAGACGTCGTTACATTTTGTTCATTTTAGATTTTCGCGATGACACGAACTTGAATCTATAGAGTGATGTGGGGATGGAGGTATGAGTTAGCGTAATATAACGACACTCGATCAACGTGGTTATATTACGGTAAGACATACCAAAGTTCTAGTGACACGTGATGGTGGTTAGACTCGATCAACCTAAACACCACCATGTGCCATGTACATGACTTCATCTTTTCATGTTTGGACATCCGAAAACTCCGAGAATATTGATAACAACCATACCGGGGACACCCCTTCGACTTTTGTCGAACTGTACTTATGCTTCCGAATGAATTACCGATTCCTCTCGACTTCAACCGTATGTTACACGTGTATACTATCTCGTCCTCGCACAGTCTTATTGACTAATTACGATTTACTTGTTATGCTCGCACCGAGGCGGAAACTTCTCTCTCATCACACTCGTACTTCCGGTTCAGGAAATCTTTACTCTAAACTCTCAATGGAGGGAGAGACTCTCCACGTTATACTAGTATTCACCTCGAGGGTGAATAGTCCCGACGAACGTTTTTTTTTCAGAAACCGATGAGAACTTGCCCCGACGAACGTTTTTGGAAACCGATAAATCTTCCGCGACGCGAATTTTCTTGAGAAACTTGTCCTAGCTAACGTTTTCAATTCCTAGCAAACTTGTTCTATATGCCTTAGGGAAATGTACCCCGTTTCGGACCGAGATCCTCGTTTCACTTCTAGATTTTGGAGTGCCTCACAAAAAGCCTCGGGACCGCGTTTAGACATGGGTACCGCGTATCATCCACAAACCGACGGACCAAGCAAACATATGATTCAAACCTTGGAAACCGTAATACGAATTTGTATTACTAACTTCAAATTTACTTGAGGAAAGTATTTTCCTTTAGCTTAATCCTCGTACTACAATGATCTTCATTCGAGTTTTAACGTCACACCTTTTGAAACCACATGTGACCGGAAACGTCATTCTCCTTTGACGAACCAAATAAACGATGATCAATTCACCGGGGCCGAGTTTATTCATGAGCAACCGAAAAAAAAAAAAAAAAAAAAAAAAAATTTATTCATATTCAGGTAAAACCCTACGCGACTCGTAATCACCAAGAGCTACGCCGATGTTAGACGTAAACGTTTCAAATTCAACGTGGGAAACCGCGTCATGTTAAGAGTCGCACCTTGGAAAGGTGCAATCCGTATCGGGAAACGTAGGAAGCTAAATCCGCTATATTTCGATCCTTTAAATTCTTGGGGTGTTTTGGACCCGTCGCTAGCCGTTTAGATTTTCCGGCTCATTTCGAGTCTCCGTTTATCCTACATTCGATGTATCAACTTAAAGACGTGTTTTGCGAAACGGGAACTTGTTATCTCCTTTGATGAACTCACTATCGACGATAACCCTCACTTCCTAGGAGGACCGGTTGAAACCATAAATCGTGAAACCAAACCGTAAACAACATATGATCCCGACCGTCAAGTTCGTTGAAATGCCCAAGGACGTACCTTCACTTATCCGTAGAATTTACAACGCAAGATCTCGAGGAAGATTCAACAACTACTACTTCCAACTAAATTTCGGGACGAAATTTCTTTTGAGGTGTGGATAATGTAACATCCCGTGTTTTTCCGTTAAATTTATTTTAACACCGTCTTTTTTTTTAAAATAATACCTTTCGTTATTTAAATTCGTAGTTTCCGTTGACTAACGTTCATAATATTTCCGTTATTTAATTATAACATCACTCATTTACTCGAGCGTTTTCAAAATATTCGTTCGGTAAAATCCCGCACCCGCTTCTAAACTCGAGGGACTAAAATTGACACGGGGCAAACTAGTTGACTAGGTCAACTAGTCCACCCCAATCACCACCATTCAACCATCTCCCTCTCTCTCTCTTTCTCTCTAGCAAGAACACACACACAAACCCCAACTTCATAAAATCATCATCTAAATCCGGATCGGGAAGCAAACTTCAAAACAAATTACATATTCGTGATCCTCTCATCATCCTCTTCGATTTGGTACCAAATTCATCCATTTTGGGTAACTTTCTAAAATCACTAATTTTCTTTAAATTCGTGTTTTTGACTTGAAATTGTGTTAGTTAGTGTCTATGGCTCGTGTATAATATGAATATATGTTTTGTTTGCTCGATTTGTTGATTTGAGTAACTAGTTTGAACTTTTGAAGTGGGTTACCTTAATCTTTGATTTTGGATGATTAAAAGTTGTTTAATTGTTAAAGTTCATGTTTTAATTGTGTTACTAGTATCACTAGCTTCGTTTTGATGCGTAGGTTGATTAAGGAAACTTCAAAAACATGAATATTGATTTTTGCGGATTTTGGTTAGGGTTTGGTAGACTTAAAACGAGCTTTTGATGTTTCGAATGCCATGGAATGTTAATTGTTAGTGTTTAGTTGTAATGTATGTTTCATTACCTTCAAAACGGCATATCGTATGTGTAAATTGGATTCCCGGATCATAAAATACGTTTTACGAACTTGAAACTTTGATTATGAACGTTCATTGAACATTTGACGAGAATTTGATTATTTTAAATGCATGTTTTGATTGATAATATGTACTTAGTTGCATTCCTCGTCAAAATACCTTTCCAACGATGTATGATAGGCGTTATAAGTGTTTACGGGTCAAGTGTTGTGTTAGAAAAGGTTTTGGTTCGTGCACACTTGGAAAAACTGACCAGAATTCTCTGCCCAGGTAGTGGCGCGGCGCGCCACATACCCGCGCGGCGCGCAGAATCACCTGGCCAGATTCTGACCTCTTGGACCCATTTCACGTGAAATGTTTGACTAGCTATCGACCTACGATTCACATGAAACTTGTTTTAATATACTTGTATATGAATAACTAGCATAGAAAAATAGTCCGGGACCCGACCCGAACGTGTTGACTTTTTCGTTGACTTTGACCAAGTTTGACTTTTAGTCAAACTTAACCAAACTTTTATGCAAACGTTCTAACATGCTTTTATACGTGATTCTTGCATGAAACTTGACAACGTGATTCACATGCTATACTATTCGAGTCGTAACGAGCCATAGGACTAATTGAACACATTTCACCCGACCTTGTGTCGTAACCGGTTAATTGATATAACTTACTTGTTTAGGTCAAGGCTAAGCAACTTTCATGCACACGTTTACTTGTTGAAGTACCTTTATACTCGTGCACTCGAGGTGAGATCATAGTCCCACCTTTTCAACAACTTTTATACTTTTAAATCGTGGGCTGAGAAAACATATACTTTGATACATCTTGTACTACTTACTTTTATGTTTTGAACACAAGTGTGAAAACAAACATTCCACGTGCGAGTTAGAACAAAAATGCCTCAATTCGATTATCATTAGTTACACTTGCAGGGTGTAAGCGAGAACTTATATTGTGTGGCCATACGGGTTTAACAAACCCTCATTCGGACGGTTCGCTACCGTTATGCGGATGAAATATATTTTTGTGTTTTAGTGTGGGTTCTAGCACTGTGTGATGGGGTAACGTTGGTTAAGTTTTGATAATTGAGTGCTCGCGTATAACAACACTTTTGGAATGCAAATGATTTGGATAATCTACGTTATGGAAATACAAAATCTTGTGGTTCAAAAACAACGTTTAATACTTACTAAACCTATGATTTCACCAACGTTTTCGTTGACAGATTCTTCTATGTTTTCTCAGGTTTTGAATGCTTAGTGATACATGCTTCCGCACTCTTTGATTACTTGATTGGAGTCTACCATGCATGCATACGCTAGGGATAGCATTTTTGGATTCAAACTTTTGTCTACTTACTTACGCTATTTATAGCAACTGTGGTTTCAAACTAATTATGTCGCAAGTTATTTCATTCATACTTTATAACTTTGTAAACTTAAACTTATTGTCGATCCGTTTGTTAAACTAAACTTTGTACCTTTCAAATAAACGCGACATAATTTTGGTCAAACGAGTCTCATATAGGGACTACGACCACGCAACGGGACCTAAGTTAACGACACCGTCAATAACGGTTTTGGTCGGGTCGTTACATGTTCACCATATGAATGATTTTTATCTCTAAGCAGTTTGCGAAATGGCTGATATGAGATTATGTTTATGAGAAATTGAAATATGAAATCTTGTGGTCTATTAAAAATATGGAATTTATGGATTATGATAAACTAATGAACTTACTAACCTTTTGGTTGACACTTTAAAGCATGTTTATTCTCAGGTTTGAAAGAAATCTTCGCTTGTGCATTTGCTCATTTTAGAGATATTACTTGGAGTCATTCATGGCATATTTCAAAAGACGTTGCATTCGAGTCATTGAGTTCATCAAGATTATTATTAAGTCAATTATAGTTGGATATATTATGAAATGATATGCATGCCATCAACTTTCGATGAAATGAAAGTTTGTCTTTTAAAAACGATTGCAAGGTTTGTAAAATGTATCATATAGAGGTCAAGTACCTCGCGATGTAACTAAATGTAATGTATTCATCTAGATGGATTAGGATGGGTCATTAGAGGTGGCATCAGAGCTGGTTTAACGCCGTTGGTGAAAGGACGCGTTCATATCGATTATAAACGATTCACAATAGTTGATTACATCGCGAGGTACTTGACCTCCATATGAAACATTTTACAAACATTGCATTCATTTTTAAAAGACAAACTTTCATTTCATCATAAGTTGACAGGCATGCATACCATTTCATAATATATCTAAACTATAAATGACTTGATAATATTCTTGGTGAACTCAATGACTCGAATGCAACGTCTTTTGAAATATGTCATGAATGACTCCAAATAATATCTCTAAGATAAGCAAATGCACAGCGGAAGATTTCTTTTGTACCTGAGAATAAACATGCTTTCAAGTGTCAACCAAAAGGTTGATGAGTTCATTAGTTTAACATAACAATCATTTCCATTATTTTAATAGACCACAAGAATTTCATTTCCATTTCTCATAAATATACGTCCCATGCATAGAGACAAAAATCATTCATATGGATTGAACACCTGGTAACCGACATTAACAATATGCATATAAGAATATCCCCTATCATCTCGGGAAATCCTTCGGACATGATAAAAACGAATTCGAAGTACTAAAGCATCTGGTACTTTGGATGGGGTTCGTTAGGCCCAATAGATCTATCTTTAGGATTCGCGTCAATTAGGCGTGCACTAATTCTCAAAATTAGTTATGTTCCCTAATTCTTAGGCTACCAAGCAAAAAGGGGCATATTCGGCTTCGTTCATTCAACCATATAATGTAGTTTCGATTACTTGTGTCTATTTCGTAAAACATTTATAAAAATTTCGCATGTATTCTCAGCCCAAAAATATAAAGGGTAAAAAGGCAAATGAAACTCACCTACCATATTTTGTAGTAAAAATACAGATGACGATATTGAACAAGTGTAGGGTTGGTCTCGGATTCATGAACCTATATAAATTGTATATCTATTAAAACCTATAATGGAAATCACATTATTTTATTTATTAATATATATTATTTTTATACTTTTGTGGTTATATATAATTTATACTAAATTTCATAAAAGAAAACGTATACTTATATTATATCTTTAATTATATGTTATATATAGTTATTCATTAAAATGATAGTTTTGAAAATAAGAATTTACTAATAATAATAATAACTTTATTAATAATGATAATACTAATAATAAATGATAATGATAATCTTTAATAATAATACTAATAAGTTATTTTATTTTTATAATGAAAACATTAATATTGTTAATAATACCTAATACTAATAATGAGTAATAATAATACTAATTATGATAATAATGATAAAAAAATAATAATGTTAATCTTAATAACATGGTAATTTTAATTAATAATAATACTTATTTTCCTAATAATGATTAATGATAATAATAATAATAATAATAATAATAATAATTTTAATGGAAATGAGAAAAAAATGTATACCCTCCTAAACAAGAATGCTCCAGACGAGACTCGAACACGTGACTACTCGCTAATCCATAACACGTCTAACCATTGAACCGTACATTTAATTTCTGAATTAAACGCCTAGCTTAATTATTTTAGCCCGTTAATACTTGAAGCCCAAATACAATTTCCAAAGCCCAACACTAGTACCGACGGCCCAGCAACATGGCAGCCCAATAGCAAAAGGAGTCCAGTAATCAAAATAGGATATGTGGGTGCATCATTTGTTTCGTCTGACTCAGCAACAAAAAAAAATTATCGTATCAATCGATCCCTATTAAGTCGTCATCAGATCATCATCAAAATCATATAAATTTATTATCATAATAAACATGGTAACCCTAATCATAATCATCATGTTTATCAGCATCGAACATCTCACGATCGTTTCTATCATCATCATCATCATCATCAAATCATCGACATCTATCTCATCAATATCATAATCATGATCATCATCATACTTAATTCCTAACTTCTATTGTCGTCATCATTATAAGTCTCATTGTTAACCAACATCATCCTTATGTATAGCTTCTCGGCCCACCACGATAACCAACTCACAATCGAATATATTAAGTCTAATATGAAAACCGAATCACAATACCCTACCACTGATTATTATAACTACAGAGTAATGTATTATTTATTTATTTATTTTTTATATATATAGTGCTTGATTTAAGGCCCAAGGTGGTCCCTTTGTTTGACAGATTTGCAACAACAATACATTGGATCCTTTTTAAACCATTATCAGTATCAATTATTAAGGAAAGATGTTCCTAATGTGCACCAATAAAAGAAACGTCCATAAAATACACATCATCTTCATTATTTAATAGCAACCGAAACAGAAGCCTTAAGTAGCAGTAAAGTGGTGGTTGTTTTGGTTATGGTGTCGAAGATGGTTCTCAAATGGTGGTGAGGGTGTTCATGAAGATTAATGATAGTAAAGAATGGAAAGGCGATTCTTGGGTTGATCGTTTGATAAAGGAGGTGGTGTTTTAGTGGTCTACAAAGGTGGTTTAATGGTGGTTCGAAGGAATTAAGTGATAGTGTGAAGGTGATGGTTTTGAGACATGTCTTCGAATATTAAACACAAAAGGAACAACATAGTAGTCGTGGGTAGTGGTCCTCGTTTGGGCTGTGTTCGAAAGGAAAAAAAGATAGTAATTGTTTTTATACCTGGTGGTTGTTCAAAGGTCGTTGCTATGTGATCAACACAACAAGAACGTAAATAAAACTGCAGCAGGTTGTAGTTTTATATGATGATATCCGAATAGTATCAACTGATTATGATGGTTATAAACAAAATGGTGACGGTTTATATTAAGTAATGGTTATGGTGGTTGTGGATTATATGATGATTGTTTAATTGGGTTCATTGTGGTGTTGCGTTGACGAAGGTGATCGTTGTAGTTGAAACATAAACTAACGAAAAAAAAGGTGGCGGGTTCACATGGTACATTGTGGTTGCTCTCGGCCAAGTTAACAGAACGAAGAAAGAAAGAAGAAAGAAGAATGATGGGATGGTGGTGATGGTTGCAGCCGTGAAGGAAGAAGCAAAAAGAGATGGCGGTTTAAGAGTGGTGAAAGTGATAGGTGATTGAATATGAAGATAGTGATGGTTGATCTAAGAAGAAACAAGGAAATAAAAGTGTGAAATGGTGATTGATCAAAACAGTGGTGGTTTTAGAGTGATAGTAGTCAAAGGTGATGTTGATTCATCGAAGAAGAAAAGGAAAGAGAGAGAAGAGAGAGGGAATGAGAGAGAGAGTGGTGGTTGTAGGTGTTGGACGACGGTGGTGAGGGTGGTGCTCCGGTGGTGAGGATGGTGTACTATGGTTGTGAGTCTGATTGAGAAGTAGAAGTAATATGTTGTGGTTTTATGTTGGGTGATAATATAACACCTATGTATACATATAAATGCACTCAATCAAACGTAATAATATTATAATATAAATTAAGAATCAGATGAATTATAAGAGCAACAGGATAGCAGCCTCCTATCTTGTATTATTCTACCGACGATTTTCACAGACAGTGTATCGTGCGAAATCAGTGGCGGATAAAAGTGTTCAGAAAAATTCCATATTTTTAAATTAACTAAATTTATTTATTTTGGTCATTATGGTATAAAATTTGATCATTAATTATTAAATAAATTTTACATTAATTATTCAATCCCAATCCCAAGTAAAATATAAAAAGTTTTAAAATTAAATAAATAGCTCCTAAATACATTTTTACTAAGCCTATAATTTATAAAACCCATTTTCGAATCACCGTTTATTTTAAAATAACATAAGTTCCTTTTTAACTCGTTTAATATCTATCAAATGATAATTGAGCGTTACCGTCATTTATTAAATAACTTCGAAATCACAAAATATATATTCTATATACTTTATTTATATATATATACTCATTAAATATTAATTATTATATATTATTTTTATTTTTCAACATTGATTATAACAATTACAATATATAATATTTCTTTTTATAATATACGTATATATTTGTATATATATATTTAATTATGTGCATATCTATATATTATATATTAAATTAATAATATTAACTATTCTAATATTATTTTATATATTTATATTCAACAATTAAATCATATATTATTTCAAATAAAATTATATATATCTATTTACAAATTAGTTGTTCGTGAATCGTCGGGAGTAGTCAAAGGTCAATTGAATATATGAAACAGTTAAAACTTTTTTAGACTCGGTTTAATAGACTTTGCTTATCGTTTCGAAAACATTCACAGATTAAGTTTAAATTTGGTCGGAAATTTTCGGGTCGTCACAGTACCTACCCGTTAAAGAAATTTCGTCCCGAAATTTGATCGAGGTCGTCGTAGCTAACAATAAATATGTTTTTATGACGAATATGAGTTGATAAATAGAGTTTTATCATTATTAATTAATATAGATAAAACAATTTGATTATGTGAAGCGTATGAGTGAAGCTGTCACCAAAAAAAAAAAATTTGAGATAGAGATTTAACTTTTGACATAGTCACGGTGGATTTCCGGAATTCAAGGAATTTAGAGATAATCTTCGAAATCTATATAAGATTCGATTCTTTGGTAATTAAGGAAATTAGGATCCTTTTTAATTAAATGCGGTAATCTGCCTTGATTGTTTTGTATGATATTTCACTATGAATCCACTCTCTTCATTTCCTTTATTTTTACAGCTCATACCTTCTATTCCTTCTCTTCCGACTTTAAGTTAAGCGAATAATGGTCCAGAATTCATAGATATGAATTTCGAAATGAACATAGTTAATGTTCTAAGAAAGAAATTGAAATAGTACGATCTTGATTGGTTAAATTACCAGAATTCAAGAGAAAAGATAGAACTATCAGGAAAATATGTTCTTGATATGATCATAAATTAGATAGAATGTAAGGGTCGTATAACATGGCACATGATGACGTTATAGTCTGTGAATCATCATGTTTCATTTAGAAACTCAGCATGACTTACTGTAATATAATCACGTTGATCCAGTGTCATTATATTATACTAACTCATGCATCAATTTCCAACAATAATTCAAAACATCCATAATTCAAATTCGAATTTTTTTTCTTCAGAATTTTAAAATCTAAAATAGTTTCTTTTATGATTTAATATAGATAGCGTGAAAAAATAAATGATTTCAGATAAGAATAGCTATGAAAATATCTTCAGAAATATCGAAGATATTTATGATGATATTTTGGAGTTTCTAAGATTGAAAGTTACTGAAGAAAATTCTTCCGCAAGGATTTAGAATAATTAAGGAGCAAGATATTCGCTAGAGATTTCGTCAGGTTCTGAATCGTAGACTGGGTGATTTTCAGAATTTCAGAATGGAAGATCATAATTCTAAGAGTTAAATGTTATATGTATACATATATCTATTGATATAGAAACGCTGCGGGATTCGAAATAATGATTGCTAATTCCCGGTAGTTGGTATGGCAATTATCATTACAAGATGCAGATGAGTATACGATAGGATTTTAATGAACAGATATAATGGTTTTTCGGAGACATTTAAGCCAATGAGTGATGGAGATGCTGGTAAGTTTACTGCTAATGTGGTGGAATATAAACGGTTCCCCGGTAACGGTGATGAAGGGGTATTTGTTATAATAAGGCTTATTCGAATGAAACATTGAAGTTGATTTGCTGAAGCTGTGACAAAATTGGCTAATTTGAAAAAGAATTGCAATGTTATTTTCGGTAATAGCAATGCCAAAGGAGCTAGCACAGATACATGTTAAATGTTTTCTCAGGTTCCGAATGTTTTCAGGTGTATAACTATATGCATCAATCTTTTCTCCGGTAGATGAAGTGCGGTTGGTTCATCCTCTAGATTGAGGTGTTTTCGAAAATCATGAAAGGTTTGAACGCAGATTGTAATCGTCGAGATACAAATGAGGTTTAAGATGAAATCAAGTGGCAAACTTGAAGAAATGTTTAGTTTCATATGTTATAATCAATATTTTAATTCATTTTAATTGTCCAATGTTGATAGTCCTCAGTTGATAGTCCACAGTTAGCAATATATAATATTCGAATTAATTAATACGTGTCGTGACCCGTGTACATGTCTCAGACTCGATCATAACTCAAAGTATATATATATATTATTGTAGAATCAACCTCAACCCTGTATATCTAACTCCAGCATTACTTCATATAGAGTGTCTATGGTTATTTCAAATAATATATATAGATGCGTCGATATGATATGTCAAAACCTTGTATACGTGTCCCGATATTTAAATGCGTAAATAACAGTATTTAAATGACGATAAATAAAGTGCGTAAAATAAATAACAGAAATTAAATGACGATAAATAAAATTGCTAGAATTAAAATTGCGAATAATAAATTGTGATAAATGTAATAAGGAATTAACAGTTAGCTAGGAACAGTTAGCTAGGATTTTGTTAGCGTGGTTTTTAACAAAATTTCTTATAGTTAATTTGTTTGTTTCTAACAAATTTTATTTTGTCCAATGTTTTCTTCATTATGCCACTTGTTGGATTCTGATAGGACAAAATACGAATGTGAAATTAAATGAAAATGGTTATTCTGCTATGAACGGATTCGTATATCTGTAGATGTAAGTAGGATAGTAAATGACTGTTGAATCAAATTGGAAGAATGTACAGTGTAACTTATTAATGTGAAATCTAAATATTCCTCGGGTATTACCTACCAGTTAAAATATTTTCACCATTAACGGTTTGTACAAAAGAATTTTTAATTACAATCTTTATGAAAACATATATACATATATATTTTCTTCAGATGTAATATAGATTTAATGAGTTAATATGATATTAAACTCATTTGATTTACCGTTAGAACAAGAATATATAATCTCTAAAACATTAGAGATTACATAATCGCCATGTCGAACAAAGATAAATGATGTAGAATGATACGTAGAATGATGATTATACTCAAGGTACAGAATAAGATGTTGAGGCATGGATTGTTGATGGTACTGGTGCTGTTATTGATGGTACTGTTGGTGCCAGTGATGGTACTGAAGCTGGTAAATTTTGCACCATATTCTCCAAATTGATTACTCGAGTGCGAAGTTCGTTGACTTCTTCTATTATTCCGAGATGATTATCGGTCAGAGTGAGCGGATGAATAAGGTTTAGAATTGTGGATAAAATATAATCATGATGAGATACTCTGGAAATGAGAGTGAATATAGTGTTTCAGACTGGTTCGCCGGTAAGTGCTTTAGGTTCTTCGCCACGAGGGCAATGTGGTGAATGAAAAGAATCACGTTCTTCTTGTCTCCAATGATTGAGGAGGCTATGAACCCAGCCCCAATTCATCCAGAATAGATGATGGCTAATCAGTTGATCCATTCCGGTTACACTGCTTTCGGAGCTCGAGTGAAAATCCATATCGGAATAGTTATCGGAATCCGACGAACTTGAACTGGTTGCGGAATTCATCTTGCACGGTTAGGTAAAGGATTTTATGAAATGATTTTCGGATATCGGATGATATTCTAATTACATAGAATATCTATGTATAGTACAAAAGATCCCGTAGATTACGGAGGAAATTAAGGAAACGTGTCAGACAAAGTCTACAGTAACAGATACGCTAAGATATGGATTAGCAGACACGCTAAGATATGAATTTATCTATACACTGTCTATGCAATAGAGGCAGTAAGACGTGTCTAGACTTTAAGGATGATAAGCAAATAATTTTCGACACGAAATGATAAGTAAAACTTTTGACATGCAGACACGGTCGAAGTCCAGACTCATTAATGCATCCTAACAACTACTAGTTAAACACACTAATGCAAGACCTGGTTTGCTAAGACCACCGCTCTGATACCAAATGAAAGGACGCGTTCATATCGATTATAAACAATTCACAATAGTTGATTACATCGTGAGGTACTTGACCTCTATATGAAACATTTTACAAATATTGCATTCGTTTTTAAAAGACAAACTTTCATTTCATCATAAGTTGAAAGGCATGCATACCATTTCATAATATATCTAAACTATAAATGACTTGATAATATTCTTGATGAACTCAATGACTCGAATGCAGCGTCTTTTGAAATATGTCATGAATGACTCCAAATAATATCTCTAAGATGAGCAAATGCATAGCGGAAGATTTCTTTCATACCTGAGAATAAACATGCTTTCAAGTGTCAACCAAAAGGTTGGTGAGTTCATTAGTTTAACATAACAATCATTTCCATTATTTTAATAGACCACAAGAATTTCATTTCCATTTCTCATAAATATACGTCCCATATATAGAGACAAAAATCATTCATATGGATTGAACACCTGGTAACTGACATTAACAATATGCATATAAGAATATCCCCTATCATCTCGGGAAATCCTTCGAACATGATAAAAACGAATTCGAAGTACTAAAGCATCTGGTACTTTGGATGGGGTTCGTTAGGCCCAATAGATCTTTCTTTAGGATTCGCGTCAATTAGGCGTGCACTAATTCTCAAAATTAGTGATGTTCCCTAATTCTTAGGCTACCAAGCAAAAAGGGGCATATTCGGCTTCGATCATTCAATCATATAATGTAGTTTCGATTACTTGTGTCTATTTCGTAAAACATTTATAAAAATTTCGCATGTATTCTCAGCCCAAAAATATAAAGGGTAAAAAGGCAAATGAAACTCACCTACCATATTTTGTAGTAAAAATACAGATGACGATATTGAACAAGTGTAGGGTTGGCCTCGGATTCACGAACCTATATCAATTGTATATCTATTAAAACCTATAATGGAAATCACATAATTTCATTTATTAATATATATTATTTTTATACTTTTGTGGTTATATATAATTTATACTAAATTTCATAAAAGATAACATATACTTATATTATATCTTTAATTATATGTTATATATAGTTATTCATTAAAATGATAGTTTTGAAAATAAGAATTTACTAATAATAATAATAATAACTTTATTAATAATGATAATACTAATAATAAATGATAATGATAATCTTTAATAATAATACTAATAAGTTATTTTAGTTTTATAATGAAAACAATAATATGTTTAATAATACCTAATACTAATAATGAGTAATAATAATACTAATTATGATAATAATGATAAAAAATAATAATTTTACTAATAATGCTAATCTTAATAATACTTATTTTCCTAATAATGATAATAATAATAATAATAATAATAATAATAATAATAATAATAATAATAATGATAATAATAATAATAATAATTTTAATGGAAATGAGAAAAAAATGTATACCCTCCTAAACAAGAATGCTCCAGACGCGACTCGAACACGTGACTACTCGCTAATCCATAATACATCTAACCATTGAACCATCCATTTCATTTCTGAATTAAACGCCTAGCTTAATTATTTTAGCCCGTTAATACTTGAAGCCCAAATACAATTTCCCAAGCCCAACACTGGTGCCGGCGGCCCAGCAACATGGCAGCCCAATAGCAAAAGGAGTCCAGTAATCAAAATAGGATATGTGGGTGCATCATTTGTTTCGTCTGACTCAGCAACCACAAAAAAAATTATCGTATCAATCGATCCCTATTAAGTCGTCATCAGATCATCATCAAAATCATATAACTTTATTATCATAATAAATATGGTAACCCTAATCATAATCATCATGTTTATCAGCATCGAACATCTAACGATCGTTTCTATCATCATCATCATCATCATCATCATCAAATCATCGACATCTATCTCATCAATATCATAATCATGATCATCATCATACTTAATTCCTAACTTCTATTGTCGTCATCATTATAAGTCTCATTGTTAACCAACATCATCCTTATGTATAGCTTCTTGGCCCACCATGATAACCAACTCACGATCGAATATATTAAGTCTAATATGACAACTGAATCACAATACCCTACCACTGATTATTATAACTACGGAGTAATATATTATTATTATTTTTATATATATATAGTGCTTGATTTAAGGCCCAAGGTGGTCCCTTTGTTTGACAGATTTGCAACAATAATATATTGGATCCTTTTTAAACCATTATCAGTATCAATTATTAAGGAAAGATGTTCCTAATGTGCACCAATAAAAGAAACGTCCATAAAATACACATCATCTTCATTATTTAATAGCAACCGAAACAGAAGCCTTAAGTAGCAGTAAAGTGGTGGTTGTTTTGGTTATGGTGTCGAAGATGGTTCTCAAATGGTGGTGAGGGTGTTCATGAAGATTAATGATAGTAAAGAATGGAAAGGCGATTCTTGGGTTGATCGTTTAATAAAGGAGGTGGTGTTTTAGTAGTCTACAAAGGTGATTTTGAGACCTGTCTTCGAATATTAAACACAAAAGGAACAGCATAGTAGTCGTGGGTAGTGGTCCTCATTTGGGCTGTGTTCGAAAGGAAAAGAAGATAGTAATTGTTTTTATACCTGGTGGTTGTTCAAAGGTCGTTGTAATGTGATCAACACAACAAGAACGTAAATAAAACTGCAGCAAGTTGTAGTTTTATTGTGATGATATCCGAATAGTATCAGCCGATTATGATGGTTATAAACAAAATGGTGACGGTTTATAGTAAGTAATGGTTATGGTGGTTGTGGATTATATGATGATTGTTTAATTGGGTTCATTGTGGTGTTGCGTTGACGAAGGTGATCGTTGTAGTTGAAACATAAACTAACGAAAAAAATGGTGGCGGGTTCACATGGTACATTGTGATTGCTCTCGGCCAAGTTAACAGAACAAAGAAAGAAAGAAGAAAAAAGAATGATGGGATGGTGGTGATGGTTGCAGCCGTGAAGGAAGAAGCAAAAAGAGATGGCGGTTTAAGAGTGGTGAAAATGATAGGTGATTGAATACGAAGATAGTGATGGTTGATCTAAGAAGAAACAAGGAAATAAAAGTGTGAAATGGTGATTGATCAAAACAGTGGTGGTTTTAGAGTGATAGTAGTCAAAGGTGGTGTTGATTCATCAAAGAAGAAAAGGAAAGAGAGAGAAGAGAGGGAATGAGAGAGAGTGGTGGTTGTAGGTGTTGGCGACGGTGGTGAGGGTGGTGCTCCGGTGGTGAGGATGGTGTACTATGGCTGCGAGTTTGATTGAGAAGTAGAAGTAATATGTTGTGGTTTTATGTTGGGTGATAATATAACACCTATGTATACATATAAATGCACTCAATCAAACGTAATAATATTATAATATAAATTAAGAATCAGACAAATTATAAGAGCAACAGGATAGCAGCCTCCTATCTTGTATTATTCTACCGACGATTTTCACAGACAGTGTATCGTGCGAAATTAGTGGCGGATAAAAGTGTTCAGAAAAATTCCATATTTTTAAATTAACTAAATTTATTTATTTTGGTCATTATGGTATAAAATTTGATCATTAATTATTAAATAAATTTTACATTAATTATTCACTCCCAATCACAAGTAAAATATAAAAAGTTTTAAAATTAAATAAATAGCTCCTAAATACATTTTTACTAAGCCTATAATTTATAAAATCCATTTTCGAATCACCGTTTATTTTAAAATAACATAAGTTCCTTTTTAACTCATTTAATATCTATCAAATGACAATTGAGCGTTACCGTCGTTTATTAAATAACTTCGAAATCACAAAATATATATTCTATATACTTTATTTATATATATATATATATATATATATATATATATATATATATATATATATATATATATATATATATATATATATATTCATTAAATATTAATTATTATATATTATTTTTATTTTTCAACATTGATTATAACAATTACAATATATAATATTTCTTTTTATAATATATGTATATATTTGTATATATATATTGAATTATGTGCATATCTATATATTATATATTAAATTAATAATATAAACTATTCTAATATTATTTTATATATTTATATTCAACAATTAAATCATATATTATTTCAAATAATATTTCAAATAAAATTATATATATATCTATTTACAAATTAGTTGTTCGTGAATCGTCGGGAGTAGTCAAAGGTCAATTGAATATATGAAACAGTTCAAACTTTTTTAGAATCGGTTTAATAGACTTTGCTTATCGTTTCGGAAACATTCACAGATTAAGTTTAAATTTGGTCAGAAATTTCCGGGTCGTCACAGTTGGTGTGGGTTAGTCGTAAAGGAGGTTCTCACAGTGTTACCTGTGACGAAACATTGGCTCTTACTCCTTGCGATCCCTTACGAGGGTTGGCAATTGCCGAGAGGCAGGCCCTAAAATTAGTATCTGAGGTATACTCAGTGGTCACCAGGCGTTTAGCTGAGAAGGCACTGGGTGGGATGTGTGGTGTCCCCAACTGAAGCTTTCAGGTGGTATCAGAGCGGTGGTCTTAGCGAACCAGGTCTTGCATTAGTGTGTCTAACTGATAGTTGTTTAGATGCATTAGCGAGTCTGGACTTCGACTGTGTCTGTATGTTAAAAATTTTGCTTATCAATTCGTGTCGAAAATTACCTGCTTATTATTCTTAGTCTAGACACGTTTTACTGCATTGACTGCATGAATAGTGTATAGACAAAATTCATATCTTAGCGTATCTGTTACTGTAAACTTTGGCTAGTATATTCCGTGAATTCCTCCGTAATCTACGAAATCTTTTGTTCTATATATATAGATATTCTATATAATTAGAATACCACCCGATAGTCGAAAATCATTTTATATCGAAAAATCCTTTACTCATTCGTACGAAATGGAACTCGCCACTAGTTCAAGATTCTTCAGAACCCGACAGCTATTCCAACATGGATGTTCACCTAAGCTCCGAAAGCAGCGTCACCAGAATGAATTAACCAATCAGCCATCCCCAATTCATCTGATGGGTTCGTAACCTACTTAATTATTGGAGACAAGAAGAAGATGATCCCTTCCATCCACCATATTGCTCCTCTTAGCGAAGAACCTGAAGCACTTACCGGCGAACCTGTTCGTAATACCATTTTCTCTCTCATTTCCAGGATATCTCGCAATGATTATATGATATCCCAAATTTTGAACCTTATCCATCCACTTGTTACAACCGCCAATCATCCCAGAGTAATCGAAGAAGTCAACGAGCTTCACGCCCGAGTTGTAGTCTTGGAAAATATGATGCAAAACGTACCAGCTTCAGCAACATCACCATCACCAATAGTACCATCAATAAACAGCACCAATACCATCAACAATCCATGCCTCAACATCTCATTCTATACCTCGAGTATAATCATCGTTCTACGTATCGTTCTACATCAATTATCTTCGTTCTTCATGGCGATTATGTAATCTCTAATGTTTTAGAGGTTATGTATTCTAGTTCAAACGGTAAATCAAATAAGATTAATATCTTATTGACTCATTAAATCCATGATTACATCTGAAGAAAATATATATGTAAGTATATTTTCACAAAGATTGTAATTAAAAAAAAATCTTTCGTACAAACTGTTAATGGTGAAAATATTTTAACGGGTAGGTAATACCCGAGGAATATTTAGATTTCACATTAATAAGTTACACTGTACATTCTTCGAATCTGATTCAACAGTCATTTACTATCCTACTTACACCCACCGATATACGTATCCGTTCACCGCAGAATAACCATTTTCATTCAATTTTATATTTGGATTTTGACCTATCAGAATCCAACAAGTGGCATAATGAAGAAAACATTGGATAAAAATAAAATTTGTTAGAAACAAACAATTTAACTATGAGAAGAATTTTGATAAGAATCCACGCTAACTGTTCCTAGCTAACTGTTCCTAGCTAACTGATTAATTCCGTATTACATTTAATTATCGCAATTTAAATTCTCGCAATTTTATTTATCGTCATTTAATTTCTGTTATTTATTTTACGTACTTTATTTATCGTCATTCAAATACTGTTAATTACACATCTTAAATATCGGGACACGTATACAAGGTTTTGACATATAATATCGACGCATCTATATATATTATTTGGAATAACCATAGACACTCCATATGCAGTAATGCTTGAGTTAGCTATACAGGGTTGAGGTTGATTCTACAATAATATATATACTTTGAGTTGTGATCGAGTCTGAGACATGTATATAATGGGTCACGACACGTATTAATTAATTCAAATATTATATATTAAACTATATATGAATTGTTGTACTACTAATTGTGGACTACGAACTGTGGACTAATGACACTGGACAATTAAAATGAATTAAAATATTGATTATAACATATGAAACTAAACATCTCTTCAAGTCTGCCACTTGATTTCATCTTAAACCTCATTTGTATCTTGACGATTACAAATCTGCGTTCAAACCTTTCATGATTCTTGAAAACACCTTAATCGAGAGGATGAACCAACCGCACTTCATCCACGGAAGAAAAGATTGATGCATATAGTTATGCACCTGAAAACACTCGGAACAGGAGTAAACGTGTAATACGTATATGTGTTAGCTCCTTTGGCATTGTTATTACCGAAAATAACTTCGCAATCCCTTTCCAAAGTAGCCAATTTTGTCACAGCTTCAGCAAATCAATTTCGACTTTTCATTCGAGTAAACTCTATTATAACATTGATATATAAGTTTTCCCTTCGTCGTCGTTATTGGGGAACCGTTTATATTCCACCACATTAGCGGTAAACTTACCAGCAACTTCATCACTCATTGGCTTAAGTGTCTCCGAAAAACCACTATATTTGTTCATTAAAACCCTATCAAATACTCATCCGCATCTTGTAACGAGAATTACCATACCAATTACCAAGAATTTGCAATCATATTTTGAATCTCGCAGCGTCTCTACATCGATAGTTATATGTATGCATATAACATTTATCTCTTAGAACTATGATCTTTCATTCTGAAATTCTGAAAAGCACCCAGTCTGCGAATTAATACTCTGAATTTTGAAAAGCTGAATGAAGCAACAAAAACTGTAAACGACCTCAACAGCCAAAAGTTGATGATAAAGAATTGTATGTTGGCAAAGCTCAGAAAAAGATTGAAACTAAAAAACTGATTGAGCAAACTACGAAGGAGTCTCTGAACAAATCACAAGGACTAAACTTGAATATTAAGAATCCTGATGATTCTATTTCTGATGAAATCTTTAGCGAATATCATGCTCCTGACTCTAAACTCTTGCGGACAAAAATTTCTTCACCATCCTTCGATATTAGAAATTCCAAGATAGCATCGTATCTTTCATTATAAATATCCTCCATATTTCTGAAGATATTTTCATAACTATTCTTATCTGAAATCATTAATCTCTTCGTGCTATCAGTGTTACATCATATAGAAACTGTTAGTTTCTATATTCTGTAAACTTTCGAGCTTAAAATATGAATGTTATTAAAGTAATGTTGGGAACTGATGCATGAGTTAGTATAATATAATGACACTTGATCAACGTGATTATATTACAGTAAGTCATGCTGAGTTTCTAATAAAACGTGATGATTCACAGATTATAACATCATCATGTGCCATGTTACATAACTCTTTCATTCTGCTTAACTTCTAAACATATCAAGAAAATATATTCTTGATATTTCTATTCTCAGTAATTTTGGTAATTTGACAAATCAAATCGTGCGACTACGTTCTTTCTTGTTTAGAACACTAAGTTCATTCGAAATTCCATACGTACGAATTCTGGACCGTTACTCGCTTTACTAGAGGTCGAGAAGATAATAAAAAGGCAAAGAACTCCGAAAAATAAGGGAGAATATAAAACCAGATAACAACACATAAATTACAAACCGTGGATATCAATGTTTATTACAACATAAAGACACGGGAAAATTAAAAATACTATAACCCCAAGGGCGAAGTAGAAATAAACAGATTCCTCCGGTGGAAGTTGAAAAAGGAGAATGATTGTTGCGATAGTCAGGATAAGGACAAGAATCAGAACTGGATTAAGCATTTTTACAATCTTTTAGATGTATGAACTAAGAAAGAAAGTATAGGAATGGTGAAGAATAAAGGAACGGAAGAGTTTAATTTATAATAGAAATATCAGACAGAGTAATCGAGGCAGATCACCGTATTTAATTATAGAGATCTTAATTTCCTTATTCGCCGAAGAATTAAATGTTATAGATTTCGAAGATTTTCTTTAACCCTTGAATTTCGGAATTCAACCAAGACAACGTCAAAAGTTAAGAAACACCTTATTTTCTAAATTCAACAGTGACTATGTCAATAGATAAGACGAATCTCTTTACTTCATTTCACTCTTTTGTGATAACTTCACTCGTACTTTTCGCAAAAAACAAATCATTTTATCTATGTTACTCAGTGGTGATAAAACTCCATTTATCAACAAATATACGTCATGAAAACATATTTATCGTTAAGCATGATGACCATACTCAAATTTTGGGACGAAATTTCTTTAACGGGTAGGTACTGTGATGACCCGAAAATTTCCAACCAAATTTAAACTTTATCTTTATATGTTTCCGACACGATAAGCAAAGTCTGTAATGTTAAATCTCAAAATTTTTGAACTACTTTTATATATTCAATTACCCTTCGACTACTCCCGGAGATTCACGAACAGTTGTCTATGATTAGATGTGAATAGATATAATAAAACATTAACAAAGTATTAAATGATATATTCTGAGTTTAATTATTTCAATATATAATTAATATATTTGAGAATTTGTAAAACTTAATATTATATATGGTGGTTTGAATATATATATATATATATATATATATATATATATATATATATATATATATATATATATATATATATATATATATATATATATATATATATATATATATATATATATATATATATATATATATATATATAAATTCTATACATAATAATTATTATATGTATGTAAAATATAGATAATATAAATATTATGTGTTGAAATTATAATATCTATTTCTGTTATAAAATAACAGAATATTGTAAGTAAACATATAATGCTTATATACATAAAACATTATTAATATTTTCATATATAGTATGCAAACACATATTATAATATATATATATATATATATATATATATATATATATATATATATATATATATATATATATAAAATGTATAAATTAAATATTCATTATATGTTAGATAATTATTAAATGTTACACAATTGATAATATGTAATATTAAAGATACTTACAAATTAAAAGATAGTTGTTATAGTAATATTATTATTACTTTCATTATTATTAATATTAATATTAGTATTATTAATATATTCATTCTTATTACTATTATAACTATAAATATAATATAATGTTAAAGTTATGAATATCAAAATAAGGATGTTAAATATAAATATCATTATAGGAATGATTAAAATTATAATTTAGTTGTGATTTAAACTTTATTGTTATTATTAATTCTATTATCATTTTTATTATTATTATATTATTAATATGGAAATTATAATTAGGATTAGTATTAACATAATAAATTTTTTTAATAATTATTTTTATTATTAAAATTATCATTATTAACATGATTATTAAAAATTATCATTTTTATTAAAAATTATTATTATCATTACTATTATTATTATTAGTATTATATTTATTTACATCATTATTATTTTTATCATTTATATTATTATTAATATTATTATTATTAAATATTAATAGTATTATTAATATAATTATTAATAGTAATATTAATTAAGAGTTTATTTATAAAATTAGATGAATAAAAACAAATCAGTCATCACGATCGAATATCATTTTTTTTTCTTCATTCATTATTTTCCTGTCTAAATCCTGTCGACCTATATTCGCTATAAATCAAACAATACCAGTTGTTAAACGAATTCATCCTACTTTCAATCATCAATCACAACAGTTCCTAATTGTTAAGTCCTGATAAATTTCATAAATTTTTTATTTTTGAAGCTCGATATCTCTTTTGAACAACTTTTTAGCCATAATTCGATTTCAAACGAATCTTCAAAATCTAATATTTCAGTTTTGTTAGGAATCCTTTAAATGTACTATCTGTAAAATTTCAGCTTTCAATTCCTTAATTTGAGTTCTAATTTTGAAGTCAAAGATTTCGAACAAAAAGTCAAACTATTTGTTTATCACGAAATTTTTATTTGTTTTGATGTTTCAGGTTAAATTAAGGATTTGGAAAGTTTTCATGAATGATTTCTAACCTATTTCATGTTGTAACAATTGTTTGAAACGTTCTAAAAAATCAAAATCAAATATAGACTTTTTTTTTAAAAAACCACGAACAAGAGCAAGCTGTTTTATTTTTATTTTTTTCGTTTGCAAGAAATTCAAAAACCTTTGTAATGCGATTATAATTAGTATTAAAGTCCTAAAGCCAACATATAAAAAGATGGTTGATAAATTCGAACTCTGGTTGTTTTGATTGTGAAGAAGGAGAAGATGAACACGAATTAATAAGGGTTATATTTATACAACAAAGTGATTATAAAACAGAAAAATAGAATCAGACGGTTGGTTAACGGTGTTTGTGGGTATTCGAATGGTCGGGGGTTCGAACCCGGGCATGGGCTGTTTTTGTTGGAAACTCATTCTTTTAAGGTAGCTTTTATTTATTTTAATTTTATTATTATTATTATTATTATTATTATTATTATTATTATTATTATTATTATTATTATTATTATTATTATTATTATTATTATTATTGTTGCTGTTGTTGTTGTTGTTGTTGTTGTTGTTGTTATTATTATTATTGATTATTAATTATTACTATTACTATTAAGTATTATAATTATCACTAGTATTATAGTTGTTTTTATTATTGTTATTACCAATGAAAGTATTAGTTACGTAGTACCATTTATTATTATTATCATAATTATAATTACAATTATGATTATTATTATTATTATAAGTATTATAACCACTAATATTATCATTAATAGTACTACCAGGTTCATTTTAGACGTATTATTATTATTAGCAAAAGTATTACTATTAAAATTACCATTCGTAAAAAGATTGTTATAATTATTATTATTAATAGATATTAAGTGTTAACATCAAAATTATTATTTTTATCATCATTATTATTATTATTAAATTATTCATTATATTAAAAATTACTGATATTATCATTATTAATATAGTTATTATTATCATTATTACTATGATTATTTTTACCAAAATTATTATATTGTTTTCATTAAAATTATTATTATTATTATTATCAGCATTATCTATATCAATATTACTAAAAATAATTACGCTTATGAAAATAAAAGTTTTAAAGATATTATTGAGGTTGTAAGTATGTTTTTAATCAAATTAACAAAGTTTATATAAATATTTATATATAACATGTTAGGTATTTTTTTTAAAATACAAATCAAATATATATCAATATAACTATATAAATATTAAACATTTTGAATATAAACACAAACTAGATTATACGTTTTAATTATAATGAAGATGGAATTTCATTATAATCTATCTTCAATAGATATTCATCAGGAAAGTTGTCTTGGTAGGATATTTGTACTATTTGACAAGTGTCTAAACCATGTTGCGGACATCCTCTCAATAACTTTCCAAATCTTGTCCACGCCTCATATAGAGTTTCGTTTGGCTTTTTTGTGAACGTAACAATTTCTCCTTGAAGTCTCACGGCTTTAGATGCCGGAAAGAATTGTTTAAGAAATTTTTCAACTAAAACGTCCCATGTATCAATCGCCCCTTCAGGTAATGATTCTAACCAATCTTTGGCTTCTCCCTTTAAAGTCTAGGGAAATAACATGAGATATATCTGTTCATCCTCCACTTCTCTTATTTTAAATAGTGTGCAGATCCTATTAAAGGTACGAAGATGTTCATTTGGATCTTCCTTCGGTGCACCACTAAATTGGCATTGATTAGTTACCATGTGTAGAATTTGTCCCTTGATTTCATAATCTGGCGCATTTATGTCAGGTTGAGTAATTGCGTGACCTTGGCCAGTGCGTTTAGCTCTCATTCGGTCTTTCATACTTAGAGGTTCCAGATTCTCCATAATTGAATTTGTTGAATCTGAATCACTAGAGGATTCTGATTTAATGGTTCGTTCCTCGACAATCTCCGTTTGAATGATTGGTGGTTCCGGAGGAAAGATTAGTGGTTCAGGATCTATGAATCGTCCCTGAATATTCTCCGGATTCTCAATTGTGAGGTCGGGTTCAAAAAATGGATTATCGGAAATTTGAATTGGAGTAATTGGTCAACTGGATGACGATTCTAAAGAAAAATCAACGGCGACAATATTTGCTAGATGTCTTGATCGAGTTACAGGTGGTGAACGTACAAAAGGTGGTGAACGTTTTGCTCGGTGCATTCACTGAATATCCTATTAGTTATAAAAATAAGAAAAATTATATAAGTTATCAAATTAATAGACTTTTCTGATTTTGCCCACGTTTTGAATAGCCAAAAGATGCAGCAGAGGGGCAGGATTCGTTTGGTCTCAATATAATTGAGTACTGTTTGGCTCTAATAACCCGGTCCACGTACAAATCCAACTATTACTACGAACCAGAAAATTTTGATGTCTATCAATTTAACCACTTAAAATAATTTTTCGTAATTTAAAGAAATTTTAGAGAAGAAATAGGAAAAAAAACTAAGTCCTAAAACTAGAATGTCGAGAAATAAGAAAGAAAAAGAGCGCGTCGAAAAACGTCGAAAAATAAAAGGCGTCGAAAAAAAAAATAAAGTAGCGCGTCGAAACTTAAAAAGGAACTAAAAACTAATAATTAAAAGTTGCGTCTAAAAATATTAAAGCTTAAAAGGAATACTATATCCCAAATGACAATAACTTAAAAAGGTACTAAAATATAAAAACGGCGTCGCAAAATTCTAAAGCACTTAAATCTTAGTCTAAAGAAAAAGCATTTAAGGGATTTTACGGCAAAGCCTAAAAATCTAGAAGTAAAAATAACTATGGCAAAAACTATAACTTAAAACTAAATACGAGTGAAAAATACAAATATTACGCTAAAACGAATAAAAAGGTTACAAAATATAAAAATAATCTTAAAGTTGTAAAAAGTACAATTATTATAAAAATATTATTTTTATATTATTTATTTTATAAAAGTATTAATTTTAAAATTTAATTAAACTAATTAAACTAAAAATACAAATTAATAATAAAAACTAAACTAATAATTAAAAACTAAAAACCTAATTAGGGTTTATATTAATAATTAATATTAATTAAAACCCTAATTCGATACAGTTAAGGTATCAGGCCTGTCCAGTCAACTCATGCGATCGCATGATTTGTCTGTTCTGGAGCCATGCCATCGCATGGGCCTTGGATCCGGGCCAAATGCTGGGCTGCTACAGTGATAGGGCCGAGAGTTTTTTTTTATATTTTTCTTTTTTACTTTTCTGTTTTAAATATATATATAATATTTATATAACTTAAATAAAAATTTAATTTTAAAAAATAAAATAAAAATAAAGAAACTTTATAATTTATATATATATATATATATATATATATATATATATATATATATATATATATATATATATATGTATATATATATATGTAACAAACTCTTAAATATATATATATTTTGTTTTTCTTTTATATTTTTATATATTTAAAACGTATTTTTACAAAAACATATTTTTATAAAAGTAAACTAAAAATTAATAAAAATCTTTTTTTTATATATATAGCGTTGCGCTTCCGGCGTTTAAGCAGAATTGTCCCCGGCAGCGGCACCAAAAATACTTGATGTGTGCGAGGTGTACTAGGAAATAGTATTATTTTTATAACAAAATACTATTAAATATGATACAATTTTGCACAAGATATTTATTTATTTATAGAATGGATATACCTAAACCTTGCTACAACACTTATAGGCAGTGTACCTAATCGTACAGTAGTGTAGTTTTTAGTAAGTCCGGTTCGTTTCACAGGGATACACTTAAACAAGCTTAACGCTATATTAGTTTTAATTTATAAAAAACAAATATATATATAAGTAATATTATTATTATAAAAAGGGGTTTTTACCGTTTAATGACCGGTTTGTCAATTTTTAAAACTTTAGTCGCAGTTAAAACATAATGTAAAATATTAAATAAATAAAAGACTTAATTTAAAGCGTAAAATAAATAACGATAATGAAATTGCGATAAATAAAAGTGCGATAATTAAAAAGTACGATAATTAAAAGTGCAATTAAATACAATGACAATAAATAAAAGTGCGATAATTAGAAGTGCAATTAAATATGAAAATAAAAGAATTATGCTTATTTAAACTTCCGTAATCATGATGTTTGACGTGTTGATTTTTAGTTTATTCCCATGGGTTAATTGTTCTTTGTCCTGGATTATTTAATATGTCCGTCTGGTTTTTGTCCATAACAGTCCATCAGTCATAAATATAAAGTACGAGTGTCCTCGTCAAATTATCATTATATCCGAAGTCAAATATTCTAACTAATTGGGGACTTAAACTGTAACAAGGTTTTAATACTTTATTTAATAAATACACCAGGATATCGACTGCGTGTAACCCAAGGTTTTAATACTTTGTTAACAATTATGCCAAGTGTCCTTGTACATAATTTCACCCCTGTTTTAATAATTCCATAGACTATTAATCCATTCCCGTGTCCGGTTAAATGAACGATTATTCGTAGATATAAATATCCCGCCCATCGTATCCGATCGAGTGTATATGGTTATTTATAGGTACGTCCAATTGTAAATCTTCATATTAAATTAACAAACTATCATTTAATTAAATAAATATAAAGCCCATTAATAGCCCATAGTCTAATTTCCACAAGTGTCGTTCTTTTGTCCAAACCCCAATTATGGTACAAAGCCCAATTACCCAATTTTAAATATTTTAGCCCAACATCATGATTACTTCGGTATTAAATAAGCATAACAATAACTTAGCTATGAGACATTAAATTAAAAATAACATTAATCATAACTTACAGAGATTAAAAATAGCGTAGCGTTACACGTACAGAATTTCGACTTACACCCTTACAACATTCGCTAACATACCCTTATTATTAGAATTAAAATTAAAATTAAAATTATAATATATATATATATGTATATATATATATATATATATATATATATATATATATATATATACACATGTTTACGTATGAAGGAAGAAGAAAAAGATGTGTTTATTTTGGCCAAAACACGTTGAATTTATAGGACCTGGGCTGGATTTTTCAGCCATGTGATCGCATGGAATTAACTCTTCCAGGCCATGCAATCGCATGGCCAGCTGGTGAAGTTCACATGCCTTTGTTTTCTTGCTTGTCGACGTTTATAAATAATAATATAATATATAAATAATTATAACAATTATTTAAATATTATATTTTATTTATGTGCATAGTTAAGTTGTAATTTTTAGTCCGTTGCGTCGAGCGTTGAGAGTTGACTTTGGTCCCGGTTCCGGTTTTTCGAACGTCCTTGCGTACAATTTAATACCTTGTACTTTGCGTTTTGCGTCTTGTACTTTTGTAATTTTGAGACGTTTCTCATCAATAATTGGAACCACTTTGATTGTACTTTGTACTTTTGAGCTTTTTGGTCGTTTGCGTCTTCAATTCATCGAATCTGTCTTTTGTCTTCACCTCTTATTATTTAAACGAATATCACTTGTAAATAGAACAATTGAAACTAAAAGCTTGTCTTTCTTGAGGGATAATGCTATGAAATATATGTTCATTTTTAGCATTATCAGATACTAACCGGTTACATAACTTAAAGTTCCCCTTGGTTCTGGCATCGCGAATCCATTTAATAAGTTTCTTCATTGAACTGTTAATAACGGAGTCATTTAATTTCGTATCAACAATGAGGTTCTTTGTTATCAAGTCATCATTAGGTGTTATGTGATGACCCGGAAATTTCTGACCAAATTTAAACTTAATCTTTGTATGATTAACATTTCCGACACGATAAGCAAAGTCTGTAAAACTGAATCTCAAAATTTTTGAACTATTCAAATACCTTTCGGTTGTTCTCGACGATTCGCGAACAATTATATGTATATAGATACATACATACATACATATATATATATATATATATATATATATATATATATATATATATATATATATATATATATATATATATATATATATATATATATATATATATATATACTATAATTTGAAAACATAACAATGTATTAATTGTTTAATACCGTACATTAAACTTATTGGTTTAAATATTTATTTGAATATATATGATAAGTTGGAATATTAATTGTATGAATAACTTGCGATGTATATTTAAAACGTGTTTATGAATGTTGAAAATATATATTAACTTGGTCATAAAACGATTTGTTATTATACATATATCAACAAATAGCGAGACAATGATTTATAGAAGTAAATGACCAAAACACTCGAAAGTTTAAGATACACTTTGAATGATATAGTTTATTGATAATTTAAGACTATATTTTGACAAAGATACGAGTCACAAAACGTAAATTGCGAGTTTTCTAAGCGTACGAAATGCGTTCGAGAAACTGGAACCGGGACATAAGTCGAGTGACAACGTACGAGTCATCGGAATGAAAATTACAGTCAACTATGCACATAAATTTAATATAATATATAATTAATTATTTAAATTATATATATTATATTTAATTATGTCGACAAACAAGAAAACAAAAAATATGTGAGCTGGATCTGACGGCCATGCGATCGCATGGGAAATAGGCATAAAACCCATGCGAGTGCATGAGCTCATGCAAGTGCATGAGATTTGCACTAAAATCCCATGCACTCACATGGGCATCAGAATCAGGAATTATGGCTATAAATACCAGGTTTCTTGCGCATGTTTTTTTTACACATATTACTCTGTAAGTATTTATTTATTATAATTATTATTATTATTATTATTATATTATTAAGATTATTATTATTATTAATCTTAATATTTTTAGTAATATTATACATAAAATATTACGACGAGGTCATGAGCGTGTCACTTTCAAAACAAGCTTCAAACGGGATAGAACTAAGGAAATTATGGGTTATAGCTATGGAGGTTATGGGTAATGTTCATGGGTATTGTTCACAAGTCAAACCTAGTATTTATCATCTCTGTTGTGTCTACGTACTTTCCTGCAATATTGAATCTCAATATTGATACGTGAGCATTCATATCTTATCTTTTATATATTAATAGTGTATACATGTCTAGTGCTCGAGTATATATTTATACATGCTTGTATGCTAAATTTCGTCGTTAAACAGTTTATAATGAATCACGAATTAAATACATATATTACTGGTAAAAGGTATATGATATACATGTTTTCGGAAAGCTGGCGAAAAAGCAATAACTTTTCATTTAGAAATCGCGTAATTTCGATGAACGAATCAAAAGATATGGTCAACTGAATTATAATTGACGTTAATTGGAATTGCTTTTGAATCTGCAATTAATATTTAAACAACCTGTTTATGAGATTGATAAAATACTACTAGCCAAGTAAATGAATCCTTATATAAGGCACGTCTCGTTTTGTTGAACAATTGTCAAAATTGACTTTTTGAAATGACTTTTGATAACTTTTGTATGTCGATCTCGAGCATTAGGATTGTGATACACTATAACCCAACCTAGTTTATTAGACATGTATTGACCAACATATGTTCTCTAGGTTGAGATCTACGGTTAATCTTGCATTCCGAGTTACGGTCACTTTTTGATGAATGACCTTATGTGCTGCTAAGGTGAGTTTCATTTGCTCCCTTTTTAATTGCTTTTGCAATATATATTTTTGGGCTGAGAATACATGCACTTTATTTTAAACGCAATGGATACAAGTACATACTAAATTCTACACTGATTTTGAACCAAAAATCCCTTAGCTTTGGTAACTAGTAACTGCCAGTTATAAGAACTGGTGGGCGCGAGTAGTAGTATATGGATCCATAGGGCTTGATATCCCCGTCCGAGCTAGAGCGCTAGCCTTTTAACGGACGTATGCTATTTGAGAAGCGTACACGTTGGTTTGCGTGTATTATTAAGATGATTATACAAAGGGTATAAAATATATATACGTTAAGTTTAGTTACCAGGGTGCTCAATTTCGTAGAATATTTTGATAAACGTTTCTGGATGAAACAACTGAAAACTTGTGATTCACCTTTATATACAGATTATGCGCAACATTAAAACTATGAACTCACCAACCTTTGTGTTGACACTTTTAAGCATGTTTATTCTCAGGTTTCTAGAAGTCTTCTGCTGTTTGCTTATATGAGATACAAGCTATGTGCATGGAGTCATACATGCTTTATTCAAGAAAACTTTGCATTCACAAAATCATCACCGTGTATTTTATTTTGACTTCATTGTCAATGGATGTATTATGGTAAACTATTATTTATGGTGATTGTCTATATGTAGAAATCATCAAACGTTGAAAACCTTAGAAATTGATATTCATTTATTGTGTACCTTTTGAAAAGAATGCAATGTTTACAAAACGTATCATATAGAGGTCAAATACCTCGCAATGAAATCAATGAATGACGTGTTCGTCCATATGGATTTGGAGCGATCGTCACAGTTAGTATCGGAGCGTTGGTCCTAGTGAACCAGGTCTTGCGTAAGTATGTCTAACTGATAGTTGTTAGGATGCATTAGTAAGTCTGGACTTCGACTGTGCCTGCATGTCAAAAGTTTTGCTTATCATTTCTTGTCAGAAATTACCTGTCTATCATCTTAAGTCTAAAGGCGTCTTATTGCATTGATTGCATAGATAGTATATAGACAAAATTCATATCTTGGCATATCTATTACAGTAAACTTTGACTGCCATCTTCCGAAAATTTCTTCGTAATTTACGGGATTTTGGTATTATATATACATATGTAAATTATGTATTGAAGAGTACCAATCAAATTCTATTATCTATTTCATATCAAAAATCATCTCTCTAATTATACAAGATGGATCCTGTATCTAGTTCAAATTCCTTAAATTCCGAAGCTATTCCGATATGGATATTCACCTGAACTCTGAAGAAAGTGTAACCGGAATGGATCAACCAATCAGCCATCACCTATTCTGGATGAATTGGGGATGGGTTCGTAGCCTACTTAATCATTGGAGATAAGAAGAAGGTGATCCCTTCCATCCACCACATTCACCTCTTGGCGAAGAACCTGAAGCACTTACCGGCGAACCTATTCGTAATACTATTTTCTCTCTCATTTCCAGAGTATCTCATCATGATTATATACTATCCCATATTATAAATCTTATTTATCCGATCGTCCGAACCACCGATCATCCCGGTATAATAGAAGAAGTCAACGAGCTTCGTGCTCGGGTAGTGGTTTTGGAGAATATGGTGCAAGGGTTACGAACACCAGCAGCAGCACCCGCAGCATAACCGGTACCACCATCATCCACACCAACAGGATCATTACCACCACCAACAACCATATCCGCATCACACGCCTCAACATCACAATTTGTACCTCGGATATCAACATCATACGCACCATAGGTACCAAGAAGTACCAGAAACGACAAATGATGAAGTATGGATTCATAAATTCATCGGAGAAACATTCTACGGCGATTATGTAATTTTTTAAAGTTGAGAGATTATCTATTCTAGCCTTAACCGTAAATCAGATAGAGTAGAAACCCTTATCCGAATGGTGTAAGATACAAGCTAGACTTGTTTTACCAACAGCATCAACAGTACCCTTAGCCTCACCAGCACAGTCAGTGCTGTCAACATCGTCAGAATCAGCAGCACCTCTAACATCACAAGCTCCGTCAGTTCAAGAAAGCACCGTGGACATCATTACGAGTCAACAACGAGTATATTGTATCAATGAGTTATGAAGTAATAACTCAATTCATCTCAAGAATTTATATGTATATCTTATATATATAAATTTTAAAACCATCATGAATCTTTTAGTACTAAGCTATTACGTGTGAATTTTAAGGGGTAGATACTACTTGGTTAATTCATATTACTAATATGCTATGATGTACATCCTTCGTTAACAACTTAACCATCGTTAACTACAAATATCTGTTTCAACTCAATGAATTCCATTTCATAATGAACTTAGTGTATTAATCAATTACAAGTTTGATTTTACACTTTTATCTTCGATGTACTCGAAACTTTCTAGAAAACATCATTTATATCTTATGAAGTTCATAAGAATTCCACGAGCATCAACATCCTTCACCGAGGAATAAGAATAAATAATGAAGTATTGATTTCATTAGTGAAATACTCCGCGAAGATTATGTAATCCTTAATGTTTTAGAGATTATTCATTCAATTCAAAAATCAAATGAGCTTAATATGATATTAACTCATCAAATCTGTATTACATCTGAAGAAAATATACATACATATATTTTCATAAAGACGGTAATAAAAAAATTCTTTTGTATAAAATATTAATTGTGAAATCTTTAACGGGTAGGTAATGCTCGGGATATATATAAGTTCACAATTAATATGTTATACTGTACATTCTTCAACTTTGATTCAAAAATTATTAACTATGCTCACAGCGATATACAATCGTTTCCATACAAATTCAATTACATATTCTGATTTTGAAAAATCAGAATCTAAGCCAAGATTTAATAGAAAACATCACTCTTAGATTCTTACATCTTTCAAATGCTATACTTTGACTTCAAAACTGTGCTAGAACATCACTTCTATTCATAAACCCAGAAAAAAAAAATTTGTATCGTTCAAAATTCTAGAACATCATATGTATCTTGACAATTACAATCTTCATGCAAACCCTTCAAATTTTTGAAAACACCTCGGATTGATAACCAACGATTCGATTATGATAACTTTGAATGCTGATGAAGCAGCAAAAGCTGTAAACGACCTTTACAGCCAAAAGTTTGATGATAAAGAATAGTGTGTTGGCAAAGCTCGGAAAAAGAGAAGGTTTGAAACTGGAAAACGGATTGAGCAAAGTATGAAGGAGGCTGTGGATAAATCACAAAGACTAAACCTGCCTTCAAAGAATCCAAATTATTCAGTATCTGCTGAAGCCATTAACGAATACCTTGCTTCCGAATCTAAACCCTCGCGGACAATATTCTTCATCATCCTCTGATATTAGAAATTCTAAGATATCATCATATCTTTCATTATAAATATCCTCCATATTTCTGGAGATAATTCCATAATCATTCTTATCGGAAATCAATTTCTCCTTGCGATATCTGTGTAACATTATAAAAAAACTATTTTAGTTTCTAAATTCTGAAACCTTCGAGTTTAAAATATGAATATTTTTAAAGTGGTGTTGGGAACTGAAGCATGAGTTAGTATAATATAATGACACTTGATCAACGTGATTATATTACAGTAAGTCATGCTGAGTTTCTAATGGAACGTGATAAAGGTTCACAGATCATACCCTCATTATAAACCATGTTACATAACTCTTTCATTCTATTTAACCTCTAAACTATCAAGAAAATATTTTCTTAATGATTCGGTCTTTTTCGAGGTATTCTGGTAATTTGACAAGTCAGATTGTGCTATTACCGTTTCTTTTTTAGAACATTAATTATGTTCATTCTGAAATTCATACCTACAAATTCTGGACCATTATTCGCCCGATTTAAAGTCGGGAAGATAAAACAAAAGCATGAAGCTTCAAAATATCAATGGGAGTATATATAAATCACAGTAAATTGGAGAGAGTATTAACTGTGGGTGTCAATGATTATGGAAAGACAGAAGCAGAGACATCGAAATATAAGGGAAGATATAAAACTCAACAACCACCAAGAAATTACAAACCGTGTATATCAATGCGTATAGCAATATAAAAATACGGGAGAATGAAAAACACTATAACCCCAAGGTAATGGTAGAAGAAAATAACTTCCTCCGGTGGTAGATGAAAAAGAAGAATGACAGATATGAAAGTTAGGAGTATATCAAGAATCAGAACTGGTTGAAGCATTTTTACAATCTTTTGAAAATAGGAAATGAGAAAGAAGATGTAAGAGTGATGAAAATAATGAAACGGAAGAGGTCAATTTATAGCGAAATATCAAACATAGCAATCGAGGCAAATTACGCATTTAATCAAAAGAAATCTTAATTCCCTTAAATTCCGAAGAATCAAATCTTATTTAGATTATGAAGATTTTCTATTCCTTAAATTACGGAAATCAATCGTTAATACGTCAAGAGTTAAGACGAATCTCTATTCTTCATTTCACTCTTTTACGATAACTTCTCTCATACGTTTCGAATAATCGGATTGTTTTATCCATATTATTTAACGGTGATAAAACTCTATTTATCAACACATATACGGCATGAAAACATTTTTATTGTTAGTCATGACGACCTCACTCAAATTTCGGAACGAAATTTCTTTAACGGGTAGGTACTGTGATGACCCGAAAATTTCTGACCAAATTTAAACTTAATCTTTGTATGATTAACATTTCCGACACGATAAGCAAAGTCTGTAAAACTGAATCTCAAAATTTTTGAACTATTCAAATACCTTTCGGTTGTTCTCGACGATTCGCGAACAATTATATGTATATTGATACATATATATATATATATATATATATATATATATATATATATATATATATATATATATATATATATATACTATAACTTGAAAACATAACAATGTATTAATTGTTTAATACCGTACATTAAACTTATTGGTTTAAATATTTATTTGAATTTGAATATATATGATAAGTTGGAATATTAATTGTATGAATAACTTGCGACGTATATTTAAAACGTGTTTATGAATGTTGAAAATATATATTAACTTGGTCATAAAACGATTTGTTATTATATATATATATCAACAAATAGCGAGACAATGATTTATAGAAGTAAATGACCAAAACACTCGAAAGTTTAAGATAAACTTTGAATGATATAGTTTATTGATAATTTAAGACTATATTTTGACAAAGGTACGAGTCACAAAACTTAAATTGCGAGTTTTCTAAGCGTACGAAAATGCGTTCGAGAAACTGGAACCGGGACATAAGTCGAGTGACAACGTACGAGTCATCGGAACGAAAATTACAAGTCAACTATGCACATAAATTTAATATAATATATAATTAATTATTTAAATTATATATATTATATTTAATTATGTGGACAAATAAGAAAACAAAAAATATGTGAGCTGGATCTGACGGCCATGCGATCGCATGTGAAATAGGCATAAAACCCATGCGAGTGCATGAGCTCATGCAAGTGCATGAGATTTGCACTAAAATCCCATGCACTCGCATGGGCATCAGAATCAGGAATTATGGCTATAAATACCAGGTTTCTTGCGCATGTTTTTTTACACATATTACTCTGTAAGTATTTATTTATTATAATAATAATAATTATTATTATTATTATTATTATTATTATTATTATTATTATTATTATTATATTAAGATTATTATTATTATTATTATTAATCTTAATATTTTTAGTAATATTATACATAAAATATTACGACGAGGTCATGAGCGTGTCACTTTCAAAACAAGCTTCAAACGGGATAGAACTAAGGAAATTATGGGTTATAGCTATGGAGGTTATGGGTAATATTCATGGGTATTGTTCGCAAGTCAAACTTAGTATTTATCATCTCTGTTGCGTCTACGTACTTTCCTACAATATTGAATCTCAATATTGATACGTGAGCATTCATATCTTATCTTTTATATATTAATAGTGTATACATGTCTAGTGCTCGAGTATATATTTAGAAATCAATAACTTTTCATTTAGAAATCGCGTAATTTCGATGAACGAATCAAAAGATGTGGTCAACTGAATTATAATTGAAATTAATTGGAATTGCTTTTGAATCTGCAATTAATATTTAAACAACCTGTTTATGATAAAATACTACTAGCCAAGTAAATGAATCCTTATATAAGGCACGTCTCGTTTTGTTGAACAATTGTCAAAATTGACTTTTTGAAATGACTTTTGATAACTTTTGTAAGTCGATCTCGAGCATTAGGATTGTGATACACTATAACCCAACCTAGTTTATTAGACATGTATTGACCAACATATGTTCTCTAGGTTGAGATCTACGGTTAATCTTGCATTCCGAGTTACGGTCACTTTTTGATGAATGACCTTATGTGCTGCTAAGGTGAGTTTCATTTGCTCCCTTTTTAATTGCTTTTGCAATATATATTTTTGGGCTGAGAATACATGCACTTTATTTTAAACGCAATGGATACAAGTACATACTAAATTCTACACTGAGTTTGAACCGAAAATCCCTTAGCTTTGGTAACTAGTAACTGCCAGTTATAAGAACTGGTGGGCGCGAGTAGTAGTATATGGATCCATAGGGCTTGATATCCCCGTCCGAGCTAGAGCGCTAGCCTTTTAACGGACGTATGCTATTTGAGAAGCGTACACGTTGGTTTGCGTGTATTATTAAGATGATTATACAAAGGGTATAAAATATATATACGTTAAGTTTAGTTACCAGGGTGCTCAATTTCGTAGAATATTTTGATAAACATTTCTGGATGAAACAACTGAAAACTTGTGATTCACCTTTATATACAGATTATGCGCAACATTAAAACTATGAACTCACCAACCTTTGTGTTGACACTTTTAAGCATGTTTATTCTCAGGTTTCTAGAAGTCTTCCGCTGTTTGCTTATATGTGATACAAGCTATGTGCATGGAGTCATACATGCTTTATTCAAGAAAACTTTGCATTCACAAAATCATCACCGTGTATTTTATTTTGACTTCATTGTCAACGGATGTATTATGGTAAACTATTATTTATGGTGATTGTCTATATGTAGAAATCATCAAACGTTGAAAACCTTAGAAATTGATATTCATTTATTGTGTACCTTTTGAAAAGAATGCAATGTTTACAAAACGTATCATATAGAGGACAAATACCTCGCAATGAAAGAGCGATCGTCACATGTTATTTCATTTTCCCCACATTTAGATGTTTTATTATTGTTAAGCACTACCGTTGGAGTTGGTAAAACAACATGGTTCTTACCACTCATTTTTGTTGGTTCAACGGTTTTGGTTGGTGGAGATTTAGCCTTTCGACTCACAAAGGTAACCGATTTGTCACCATCACTAAGTGTCATTCTACCCTCTCTTACATCAAATATCGCCCCGGTGGACGCTAAGAATGGTCGACCTAAAATTAGAGGAATGTTTGAGTCCTCTTCTATGTCAATGACAATAAATTCGACTAGAAAGGTTAAATTACCTACTTGAACGGGTAGGTTGTTAGCAATTCCAACTGGGTGCCTAATGGTTTGATCAAAGAGTCAAACACTCATTTCCGTTGGACTTAACTCACCTACTCCTAATCTCTTATATAATGAAAGAGGCATAACACTTATACTCGCACCTAAATCTGCTAGTGCATCATACATGACACAATCACTAAGTAGACAAGGAACAATAAATTCACCTGGATCACCCAACCTGGGTAGAGGTTTTGGTGGAACTGTCTTCACCGGGTTTACTTCCACGGTTTTTGTTTCTTGCATTTTCTTATTCTTCTTCTTCTTTCCAGAGGTATCACAAACTTTATTACCTATTACTTGCTCATACTCAACTCCTTTTCTTGGAAACGGAATGGGTGATCTGTATGGTGCCACCACTCGCTTTACATACTCGGGTGGTGGTGGTGTTGTTGTAACTTCTTCATTATTACTCACATCGAAAACCTTCCCATCTTCTGATGCTGGTTTTTCAGAATTTGTTGATACCATATTAACATTCTCATTCCGAGGATTTACTTCAGTATCACTCGGTAGCTTTCCTTGTTCCCTCTCACTTATCATGCTAGCAAGAGTACCTACGTGTTTTTCTATATTCAAAATAGAAGCTTGTTGAGTTCTTAATGACTGATCAAACCTCTCATTTGTTTGGGTTTGAGATGTAATAAATTGTGTTTGAGATTCCATTAGCTTTGCCATCATTTCTTTCAGATTTGGCTTTTTCTCTTCGGTTTGTTGTGGTGGTTTATATAAGCCAGGTCTTTGTTGATTGAAAGTGTTGTTTTGAGTTGATTGGTTATTCAGACCTTGATGGTTGTATGAGTTATTGTTGGGTCCATTTGAATTGTAAAGAATATTTTGATTTCGATTGAAGTTTAGCCTTGGCGGTTGATAATTATTTTGATAATTATTTCCAGGCCTTTGGTTCATGTAGAAAACATTCGCACGTTGTTCCATCGTTTGTTCAACATTACAATCTTTTGTTAAGTGTGGTCCACCGCATTGCTCATAACTGATTCGTATTGCGTGAATATCTTTAGTCATCTTTTCCATTCGTCTCTCGAAAGCATCTATTTTTGCAGAAACGGAATCAAAGTCATGGTTAGAATCGGCTCTAGCCGCTTTAGATGTACGAAAAATATCTTTTTCCTGGTGCCACTCATGTGAGTGGGAGGCTGTGTTATCAATAATTTTGTGAGCTTCGGTTACGGTTTTCTTCATAATGGAACCACCAGCTGCTGTGTCAATGTCTTTTCGTGTAGCAACGTCGACACCTTGGTAGAATATTTGCACTATTTGATAAGTGTCTAAACCATGTTGAGGACATCCTCTCAATAATTTTTCGAATCTTGTCCACGCCTCATATAATGTTTCATTTGGCTTTTGCGTGAACGTAACAATTTCTCTTTGAAGTCTCACGGCTTTAGATGGCGGAAAGAATCTTTTAAGAAATTTCTCAACTAAAACATTCCATGTATCAATCGCTCCTTCAGGTAACGATTCTAACCAATCTTTGGCTTCTCCCTTTAAAGTCCAGGGAAACAACATGAGATAGATCTGTTCATCTTCAACTTCTCTGATTTTGAATAGAGTACAAATCCTATTAAAGGTTCGAAGATGTTCGTTTGGATCTTCTTTTGGCGTACCACTATATTGGCATTGATTAGTTACTGTAGTGACCCGTCCTAATCCATCTGGACGAAGTCTTCCACAGTTGGTCCCATTGCGAGGTTCTGACCTCTATATGCCATGAATGACTCCATGTAATATGAGAGAGAAAATGGTATTACGAACAGGTTCGCCGGTAATTGCTTCAGGTTCTTCACCAAGAGGTGAATTCGGTTGATGGAAGGGATCGCCTTCTTCGCGTCTCCATTGATTGAGGAGGCTACGAATCCATCAGATGAACTGGGGATGGCTGATTGATTGGTCCATTCCGGTCATATTGCTTTCAGAGCTTGAGTGGGACTCCATGTCGGAATCCGAGGGACTTGAACTAGTGGTGAGTTCCATTTCGTATGATTGAGTAAAGAATTTTTTGATAAGAAATAATTTTTGGATATCGGATGATATTCTAATTACATAGAATACCTATACATAGTACAGAAGATCCCGTAAATTACGGAGGAAATTAAGGAAACGTGTTAGATAAAGTTTACAGTAACAGATACGCTAAGATATGGGTTTTGTTTATACACTATTCATGCAATCAATGCAGTAAGATGTGTCAAGACTAAGAATGATAAGCATGTAATTTTCGACAGGAAATGATAAGCAAAACTTTTTGACATGCAGACCAGGTTCAAGTCCAGACTTAATAATATAACCTAACAACTACTAGGTCGAAGTCCAGACTCACTAATGCATCCTAACAACTACCTGTTAGACACACTAATGCAAGACCTGGTTCGCTACGACCACTGCTCTGATACCACCTGTAGTGACCCGTCCTAATCCATCTGGACGAAGTCTTCCACAGTTGGTCCCATAGCAAGGTTCTGACCTCTATATGCCATGAATGACTCCATGTAATATGAGCAAATGCATAGCGGAAGATTTCTTTCATACCTAAGAATAAACATGCTTTAAAGTGTCAACCAAAAGGTTGGTGAGTTCATAAGTTTATCATAAAACAATAAAATTTATCATTTTGATAGACCACAAGATTTAAATGCTGCATGGTACAAATGGGCCCGAATCCTATACCCACCTGTAATGTACATGCGTTATCTTTTAAATACAGTACACCTTTCTCGTGTACGAAATTATCATTCATAAATCTTAGTAACCGTACACATATCTCGTGCACAAAAATAACATACACATAACCTGTGTAAAAAATCATTCTCTCGATACATAACATTCAGTTTTCATTGCTTTCTTAGCTTGGCTTGGTAACCGACCTTAACATATAATGCGCATAAATAATATCCCCAAAACAGAACATTTTGTCTGTATAATAATCATATAAACTTCGAAGTACTAAACACCACGTGTAGTGACCCGAACTTTTCCATGTTTATATATATTAATTGAGATTGATATTTACATGATTAAATGTTTCCAACATGTTAAGCAATCAAACTTGTTAAGACTTGATTAATTGAAATATGTTTCATATAGACAATTGACCACCCAAGTTGATCGGTGATTCACGAACGTTAAAACTTGTAAAAACTATATGATGACATATATATGGATATATATATATAGTTAACATGATACTATGATAAGAAAACATATCATAAAGTATATTAACAATGAACTACATATGTAAAAACAAGACTACTAACTTAATGATTTTTAAACGAGACATATATGTAACGATTATCGTTGTAAAGACATTTAATGTATATATATCATATTAAGAGATATTCATACATGATAATATCATGATAATATAATAATTTAAAATCTCATTTGATATTATAAACATTGAGTTAACAACATTTAACAAGATCGTTAACCTAAAGGTTTCAAAACAACACTTACATGTAACGACTAACGATGACTTAACGACTCAGTTAAAATGTATATACATGTAGTGTTTTAATATGTATTTATACACTTTTGAAAGACTTCAATACACTTATCAAAATACTTCTACTTAACAAAAATGCTTACAATTACATACTCGTTCAGTTTCATCAACAATTCTACTCGTATGCACCCGTATTCGTACTCGTACAATACACAGCTTTTAGATGTATGTACTATTGGTATATACACTCCAATGATCAGCTCTTAGCAGCCCATGTGAGTCACCTAACACATGTGGGAACCATCATTTGGCAACTAGCATGAAATATCTCATAAAATTACAAAAATATGAGTAATCATTCATGACTTATTTACATGAAAACAAAATTACATATCCTTTATATCTAATCCATACACCAACGACCAAAAACACCTACAAACACTTTCATTCTTCAATTTTCTTCATCTAATTGATCTCTCTCAAGTTCTATCTTCAAGTTCTAAGTGTTCTTCATAAATTCCAAAAGTTCTAGTTTCATAAAATCAAGAATACTTTCAAGTTTGCTAGCTCACTTCCAATCTTGTAAGGTGATCATCCAACCTCAAGAAATCTTTGTTTCTTACAGTAGGTTATCATTCTAATACAAGGTAATAATCATATTCAAACTTTGGTTCAATTTCTATAACTATAACAATCTTATTTCAAGTGATGATCTTACTTGAACTTGTTTTCGTGTCATGATTCTGCTTCAAGAACTTCGAGCCATCCAAGGATCCATTGAAGCTAGATCCATTTTTCTCTTTTCCAGTAGGTTTATCCAAGGAAATTAAGGTAGTAATGATGTTCATAACATCATTCGATTCATACATATAATGCTATCTTATTCGAAGGTTTAAACTTGTAATCACTAGAACATAGTTTAGTTAATTCTAAACTTGTTCGCAAACAAAAGTTAATCCTTCTAACTTGACTTTTAAAATCAACTAAACACATGTTATATATCTATATGATATGCTAACTTAATGATTTAAAACCTGGAAACACGAAAAACACCGTAAAACCGGATTTACGCCGTCGTAGTAACACCGCGGGCTGTTTTGGGTTAGTTAATTAAAAACTATGATAAACTTTGATTTAAAAGTTGTTATTCTGAAAAAATGATTTTTATTATGAACATGAAACTATATCCAAAAATTATGGTTAAACTCAAAGTGGAAGTATGTTTTCTAAAATGGTCATCTAGACGTCGTTCTTTCGACTGAAATGACTACCTTTACAAAAATGACTTGTAACTTATTTTTCCGACTATAAACCTATACTTTTCTGTTTAGATTCATAAAATAGAGTTCAATATGAAATCATAGCAATTTGATTCACTCAAAACGGATTTAAAATGAAGAAGTTATGGGTAAAACAAGATTGGATAATTTTTCTCATTTTAGCTACGTGAAAATTGGTAACAAATCTATTCCAACCATAACTTAATCAACTTGTATTGTATATTATGTAATCTTGAGATACCATAGACACGTATACAATGTTTCGACCTATCATGTCGACACATCTATATATATTTCGGAACAACCATAGACACTCTATATGTGAATGTTGGAGTTAGCTATACAGGGTTGAGGTTGATTCCAAAATATATATAGTTTGAGTTGTGATCAATACTGAGATACGTATACACTGGGTCGTGGATTGATTCAAGATAATATTTATCGATTTATTTCTGTACATCTAACTGTGGACAACTAGTTATAGGTTACTAACGAGGACAGCTGACTTAATAAACTTAAAACATCAAAATATATTAAAAGTGTTGTAAATATATTTTGAACATACTTTAATATATATGTATATATTGTTATAGGTTCGTGAATCAACAGTGGCCAAGTCTTACTTCCCGACGAAGTAAAAATCTGTGAAAGTGAGTTATAGTCCCACTTTTAAAATCTAATATTTTTGGGATGAGAATACATGCAGGTTTTATAAATGATTTACAAAATAGACACAAGTACGTGAAATTACATTCTATGGTTGAATTATCAAAATCGAATATGCCCCTTTTTATTAAGTCTGGTAATCTAAGAATTAGGGAACAGACACCCTAATTGACGCGAATCCTAAAGATAGATCTATTGGGCCTAACAAACCCCATCCAAAGTACCGGATGCTTTAGTACTTCGAAATTTATATCATATCCGAAGGGTGTCCCGGAATGATGGGGATATTCTTATATATGCATCTTGTTATTGTCGGTTACCAGGTGTTCACCATATGAATGATTTTTATCTCTATGTATGGGATGTGTATTGAAATATGAAATCTTGTGGTCTATTATTATGATTTGATATATATAGGTTAAACCTATAACTCACCAACATTTTTGTTGACGTTTTAAGCATGTTTATTCTCAGGTGATTATTAAGAGCTTCCGCTGTCGCATACTTAAATAAGGACGAGATTTGGAGTCCATGCTTGTATGATATTGTGTAAAAACTGCATTCAAGAAACTTATTTTGTTGTAACATATTTGTATTGTAAACCATTATGTAATGGTCATGTGTAAACAGGATATTTTAGATTATCATTATTTGATAATCTACGTAAAGCTTTTTAAACCTTTATTGATAAAATAAAGGTTATGGTTTGTTTTAAAATGAATGCAGTCTTTGAAAAACGTCTCATATAGAGGTCAAAACCTCGCAACGAAATCAATTAATATGGAACGTTTTTAATCAATAAGAACGGGACATTTCAGTTGGTATCCGAGCGTTGGTCTTAGAGAACCAGAAAATTTGCATTAGTGTGTCTTATCGAGTTTGTTAGGATGCATTAGTGAGTCTGGACTTCGACCGTGTTTTCTTTAAAAATGATTGCTTAACATTTTTGTTGGAAACTATATATTTTTAACATATGAATATTATGTGATATATTAATCTCTTAACGTGTTTGATATTATGTGATAGATGTCTACCTCTAGAACAAGTCCCATTGACTCACCTAATAATAATGAAGAGTCAAATGTAAATTGGAATGATTTGTGGACTGATTCACAAGTTCCCGAAGAGGAACCGGAAGAAGAGTCGGAACCGGAAGAAGAATCGGAACCGGAAGAAGAATCGGAACCGGATGAAGAAATAGAACCGGTGGGGGAAATAATAAAACGGTTAAGTAAAAGAAAATCCTCAACCAACCGACCAAAGTTAATTATGGTCAATGGTGTTTCCGCCAAGGAAGCAAAATATTGGGAGGATTACCAATTCTCCGATGAATCGGATTCCGACGAGAATTCCGATGATGTTATAGAAATTACCCCAACTGAATTTAAAAAGGCAAAAGAAAATAATAAGGGAAAGGGCATAAAAATAGAGAAATCTAATTCCAACCCCGATGAACTTTATATGTATCGTCAACCCCCGAAGTCCTTAAGTTGTAACAATGACCCGGGAACCTCTAAACCACCAGGTTTTTCTAAACCAATGTGGACAACGACGGCTCGTATTAGGGGAACATCATATATCCCTAGAAACTTGGCAAAACGAACCAAAACCGAAGAAGAAGAAACGAGCGAGTCGGAATAAGATAGTTGTATTCGTGTGGTGTAATATATGTAATATAGTGTTCTTATGCTTTATGATATATGTAAAAATTGCTTGTATTAATAAGTATTTTTTTATGAAACTAACTCTTGTCTATTTTACAGTTTAAAAACACAAAATGGATAGACAACCCAATATTTTAAGAGACCTACCCGGAGAAATGATTGATGAAATCTTGTCTAGAGTCGGCCAGAATTCTTCGGCACAACTATTTAAGGCGAGATCAGTTTGTAAGACATTCGAAGAACGTTCCAAGAATGTCTTGGTTTATAAGAGACTTTCGTTTGAAAGATGGGGGATATCACATTGGGAAACCCATAAGTTACGATGTGTTTACTTTGACGCATATATTGCGGGGAACCCAAATGCTATTTTACGCAACGGGTTAAGAAATTATTTTGACTCAATATATCCGAATATTGGACTTCGTGATTTAGAAAAAGCGGCTAACATGCAACATAAAGAAGCATGTTATGCTTACGGATTAGTAATGTTCGCTTCTCACCAAAGTGAGAACAAGAACATCGGGCTACAACTATTAAACAAAATGTTTCCACAAGTGACGGAGTCGGTAATTGGGGTAAGAAATGAGGTTTTTAGATTATTACGGGACTGTTGGACATTACGTAACCCTCGTCCCTTTGATGACGTTACAACACGCTGTCTTATCAACGGCCATAACGGTTATGTTGCACAAGACCAAGGATGGGAAGTAGTCCTAGTAAAACCAGAATGCATGACTTGTTTCTGGACGTATGAATTACGTGTCTTTATTGCCTTTGCCTAACGACTTGTGTACTAGCTAGAAATTGTCTTCACAACTATCTTGTATCAAAGTTATTGTGTGCTATATTTCATGCTTTATGTAAAATAAGCGGTATTGTAAGTTTGTAAAATATTGTATAAAAGTTTGAACGCGAAATATTATTACAATCAGTTTTTCATATAGAATTGTAGTAGTTGAATTGTATATTAGCTACTAAGTATGAACTTAACGGGTAGGTACTACCCGAATTTAAACTTATAAAACGCTAATATGAAGAAAAAGCTTTTATAAATGAGTTCATATTATGCTACGAAATACTATTAACTACTCTTAATATTCTGTATGATTAACTTGTTCCATTTAACTATTTTGAAGGAAATGGCACCGACTACTCGACACACCGTGAATATGAATGAAGAGGAATTCCGTACTTTTCTAGATTCAAACATAGCCGCAGTACAGGCTGCGCTACATACCAACAATAACCTTGGATCTAGCAGTACAGGAAATCGTGTAGGATGCACCTACAAAGAATTCACTGCCTGCAAACCTTTGGAATTTGATGGAACCGAAGGACCGATCGGATTGAAACGGTGGACCGAGAAGGTTGAATCGGTGTTTGCCATAAGTAAGTGTACTGAAGAGGACAAAGTGAAGTACGCTACGCATACCTTCACAGGTTCTGCGTTAACATGGTGGAATACCTATCTAGAGCAAGTGGGACAAGATGATGCGTACGCACTACCGTGGTCAGCATTCAAGCACTTGATGAACGAGAAGTACCGTCCCAGAACCGAGGTCAATAAGCTCAAGACAGAACTTAGAGGGTTACGAACCCAAGGATTTGATATTACCACGTATGAAAGACGATTCACAGAATTGTGCCTATTGTGTCCGGGAGCATTCGAAGATGAGGAAGAGAAGATCGACGCGTTTGTGAAAGGATTACCGGAAAGAATCCAAGAAGATATAAGTTCACACGAGCCCGCCTCCATACAACAGGCATGTAGAATGGCTCACAAACTAGTGAACCAGATTGAAGAAAGAATTAAAGAACAGACTGCTGAAGAGGCCAATGTGAAGCAAGTCAAAAGAAAGTGGGAGGAAAACGGTGATAAGAATCACTAATACAACAATAACAGTAATTACAACAATAATCGCAACAATTATCCCAACAATCGCAACATCAATCGCAACTACAACAAACGGCCCAACAACAACAACAACAACAACAACAACAACAGCAACTACAACAATCATCCCAACAACAATAATAACCGCAACAACAACAACAATCAGAAGCAGCTATGCCAAAGGTGTGAAAAGAATCACTCGGGGTTCTGCACCAAATTTTGCAACAAGTGTAAAAGAAATGGTCATAGCGCGGCAAAGTGTGAGGTCTACGGACCAGGGGCTAATAGAACGAAAGGAACAAATGGTGTCGGAACGAGTAATGGCGGAGCAAGTAGTGTCGGAGCAAGTTATGCCAATGTAGTTTGTTATAAATGTGGAAAACCAGGCCACATTATTAGAAATTGCCCGAACCAGGAGAACACGAATGGACAAGGCCGTGGAAGAGTTTTCAATATTAATGCGATAGAGGCACAGGAAGACCCGGAGCTTGTTACGGGTACGTTTCTTATTGACAATAAATCTGCTTACGTTTTATTTGATTCGGGTGCGGATAGAAGCTATATGAGTAGAGATTTTTGTGCTAAATTAAGTTGTCCATTGACGCCTTTGGATAGTAAATTTTTACTCGAATTAGCAAATGGTAAATTAATTTCAGCAGATAATATATGTCAGAATCGAGAAATTAAACTGGTTAGCGAAACATTTAAGATTGATTTGATACCAGTAGAGTTAGGGAGTTTTGATGTGATAATCGGTATGGACTGGTTGAAAGAAGTGACAGCGGAGATCGTTTGTTACAAAAATGCAATTCGCATTATACGAGAAAAAGGAAAACCCTTAATGGTGTACGGAGAAAAGGGCAACACAAAGCTACATCTTATTAGTAATTTGAAGGCACAAAAACTAATAAGAAAAGGTTGCTATGCTGTTCTAGCACACGTCGAGAAAGTACAAACTGAAGAAAAGAGCATCAATGATGTTCCCATTGCAACAGAATTTCCCGATGTATTTCCGAAAGAATTACCGGGATTACCCCCACATCGATCCGTTGAATTTCAAATAGATCTTGTACCAGGAGCTGCACCAATAGCTCGTGCTCCTTACAGACTCGCACCCAGCGAGATGAAAGAACTGCAAAGCCAATTACAAGGACTTTTAGAGCGTGGTTTCATTCGACCAAGCACATCACCGTGGGGAGCTCCTGTTTTGTTTGTCAAGAAGAAAGATGGTACATTCAGGTTGTGTATCGACTACCGAGAGTTGAACAAACTTACCATCAAGAACCGCTACCCAATACCGAGAATCGACGACTTATTTGATCAACTACAAGGCTCGTCTGTTTATTCAAAGATTGACTTACGTTCCGGGTATCATCAAATGCGGGTGAAAGAAGATGATATTCCAAAGACTGCTTTCAGAACACGTTACGGTCATTACGAGTTTATGGTCATGCCGTTTGGTTTAACTAATGCACCAGCTGTGTTCATGGACCTTATGAACTGAGTGTGTGGACCATACCTTGACAAGTTTGTCATTGTTTTCATTGATGACATACTTATTTACTCAAAGAATGACCAAGAACACGGTGAACATTTGAGAAAGGTGTTAGAAGTATTGAGGAAGGAAGAATTGTACGCTAAGTTTTCAAAGTGTGCATTTTGGTTGGAAGAAGTTCAATTCCTCGGTCACATAGTGAACAAAGAAGGTATTAAGGTGGATCCGGCAAAGATAGAAACTGTTGAAAAGTGGGAAACCCCGAAAACTCCGAAACACATACGCCAGTTTTTAGGACTAGCTGGTTACTACAGAAGGTTCATCCAAGACTTTTCCAGAATAGCAAAACCCTTGACTGCATTAACGCATAAAGGGAAGAAATTTGAATGGAATGATGAACAAGAGAAAGCGTTTCAGTTATTGAAGAAAAAGCTAACTACGGCACCTATATTGTCATTGCCTGAAGGGAATGATGATTTTGTGATTTATTGTGATGCATCAAAGCAAGGTCTCGGTTGTGTATTAATGCAACGAACGAAGGTGATTGCTTATGCGTCTAGACAATTGAAGATTCACGAACAAAATTATACGACGCATGATTTGGAATTAGGCGCGGTTGTTTTTGCATTAAAGACTTGGAGGCACTACTTATATGGGGTCAAAAGTATTATATATACCGACCACAAAAGTCTTCAACACATATTTAATCAGAAACAACTGAATATGAGGCAGCGTAGGTGGATTGAATTATTGAATGATTACGACTTTGAGATTCGTTACCACCCGGGGAAGGCAAATGTGGTAGCCGATGCCTTGAGCAGGAAGGACAGAGAACCCATTCGAGTAAAATCTATGAATATAATGATTCATAATAACATTACTACTCAAATAAAGGAGGCGCAACAAGGAGTTTTAAAAGAGGGAAATTTAAAGGATGAAATACCCAAAGGATCGGAGAAGCATCTTAATATTCGGGAAGACGGAACCCGGTATAGGGCTGAAAGGATTTGGGTACCAAAATTTGGAGATATGAGAGAAATGGTACTTAGAGAAGCTCATAAAACCAGATACTCAATACATCCTGGAACGGGGAAGATGTACAAGGATCTCAAGAAACATTTTTGGTGGCCGGGTATGAAAGCCGATGTTGCTAAATACGTAGGAGAATGTTTGACGTGTTCTAAGGTCAAAGCTGAGCATCAGAAACCATCAGGTCTACTTCAACAACCCGAAATCCCGAAATGGAAATGGGAAAACATTACCATGGATTTCATCACTAAATTGCCAAGGACTGCAAGTGGTTTTGATACTATTTGGGTAATAGTTGATCGTCTCACCAAATCAGCACACTTCCTACCAATAAGAGAAGATGACAAGATGGAGAAGTTAGCACGACTGTATTTGAAGGAAGTCGTCTCCAGACATGGAATACCAATCTCTATTATCTCTGATAGGGATGGCAGATTTATTTCAAGATTCTGGCAGACATTACAGCAAGCATTAGGAACTCGTCAAGACATGAGTACTGCCTATCATCCACAAACTGATGGGCAGAGCGAAAGGACGATACAAACGCTTGAAGACATGCTACGAGCATGTGTTATTGATTTCGGAAACAGTTGGGATCGACATCTACCGTTAGCAGAATTTTCCTACAACAACAGCTACCATTCAAGCATTGAGATGGCGCCGTTTGAAGCATTTTATGGTAGAAAGTGCAGGTCTCCGATTTGTTGGAGTGAAGTGGGGGATAGACAGATTACGGGTCCGGAGATTATACAAGAAACTACCGAGAAGATCATCCAAATTCAACAACGGTTGAAAACCGCCCAAAGTCGACAAAAGAGCTACGCTGACATTAAAAGAAAAGATATAGAATTTGAAATTGGAGAGATGGTCATGCTTAAAGTTGCACCTTGGAAAGGCGTTGTTCGATTTGGTAAACGAGGGAAATTAAATCCAAGGTATATTGGACCATTCAAGATTATTGATCGTGTCGGACCAGTAGCTTACCGACTAGAGTTACCTCAACAACTCGCGGCTGTACATAACACTTTCCATGTCTCGAATTTAAAGAAATGTTTTGCTAAAGAAGATCTCACTATTCCGTTAGATGAAATCCAAATCAACGAAAAACTTCAATTCATCGAAGAACCCGTCGAAATAATGGATCGTGAGGTTAAAAGACTTAAGCAAAACAAGATACCAATTGTTAAGGTTCGATGGAATGCTCGTAGAGGACCCGAGTTCACCTGGGAGCGTGAAGATCAGATGAAGAAGAAATACCCGCATCTATTTCCAGAAGATTCGTCAACACCTTCAACAGCTTAAAATTTCGGGACGAAATTTATTTAACGGGTAGGTACTGTAGTGACCCGAACTTTTCCATGTTTATATATATTAATTGAGATTGATATTTACATGATTAAATGTTTCCAACATGTTAAGCAATCAAACTTGTTAAGACTTGATTAATTGAAATATGTTTCATATAGACAATTGACCACCCAAGTTGATCGGTGATTCACGAACGTTAAAACTTGTAAAAACTATATGATGACATATATATGGATATATATATATAGTTAACATGATACTATGATAAGAAAACATATCATAAAGTATATTAACAATGAACTACATATGTAAAAACAAGACTACTAACTTAATGATTTTTAAACGAGACATATATGTAACGATTATCGTTGTAAAGACATTTAATGTATATATATCATATTAAGAGATATTCATACATGATAATATCATGATAATATAATAATTTAAAATCTCATTTGATATTATAAACATTGAGTTAACAACATTTAACAAGATCGTTAACCTAAAGGTTTCAAAACAACACTTACATGTAACGACTAACGATGACTTAACGACTCAGTTAAAATGTATATACATGTAGTGTTTTAATATGTATTTATACACTTTTGAAAGACTTCAATACACTTATCAAAATACTTCTACTTAACAAAAATGCTTACAATTACATCCTCGTTCAGTTTCATCAACAATTCTACTCGTATGCACCCGTATTCGTACTCGTACAATACACAGCTTTTAGATGTATGTAATATTGGTATATACACTCCAATGATCAGCTCTTAGCAGCCCATGTGAGTCACCTAACACATGTGGGAACCATCATTTGGCAACTAGCATGAAATATCTCATAAAATTACAAAAATATGAGTAATCATTCATGACTTATTTACATGAAAACAAAATTACATATCCTTTATATCTAATCCATACACCAACGACCAAAAACACCTACAAACACTTTCATTCTTCAATTTTCTTCATCTAATTGATCTCTCTCAAGTTCTATCTTCAAGTTCTAAGTGTTCTTCATAAATTCCAAAAGTTCTAGTTTCATAAAATCAAGAATACTTTCAAGTTTGCTAGCTCACTTCCAATCTTGTAAGGTGATCATCCAACCTCAAGAAATCTTTGTTTCTTACAGTAGGTTATCATTCTAATACAAGGTAATAATCATATTCAAACTTTGGTTCAATTTCTATAACTATAACAATCTTATTTCAAGTGATGATCTTACTTGAACTTGTTTTCGTGTCATGATTCTGCTTCAAGAACTTCGAGCCATCCAAGGATCCATTGAAGCTAGATCCATTTTTCTCTTTTCCAGTAGGTTTATCCAAGGAAATTAAGGTAGTAATGATGTTCATAACATCATTCGATTCATACATATAAAGCTATCTTATTCGAAGGTTTAAACTTGTAATCACTAGAACATAGTTTAGTTAATTCTAAACTTGTTCGCAAACAAAAGTTAATCCTTCTAACTTGACTTTTAAAATCAACTAAACACATGTTCTATATCTATATGATATGCTAACTTAATGATTTAAAACCTGGAAACACGAAAAACACCGTAAAACCGGATTTACGCCGTCGTAGTAACACCGCGGGCTGTTTTGGGTTAGTTAATTAAAAACTATGATAAACTTTGATTTAAAAGTTGTTATTCTGAAAAAATGATTTTTATTATGAACATGAAACTATATCCAAAAATTATGGTTAAACTCAAAGTGGAAGTATGTTTTCTAAAATGGTCATCTAGACGTCGTTCTTTCGACTGAAATGACTACCTTTACAAAAACGACTTGTAACTTATTTTTCCGACTATAAACCTATACTTTTCTGTTTAGATTCATAAAATAGAGTTCAATATGAAATCATAGCAATTTGATTCACTCAAAACGGATTTAAAATGAAGAAGTTATGGGTAAAACAAGATTGGATAATTTTTCTCATTTTAGCTACGTGAAAATTGGTAACAAATCTATTCCAACCATAACTTAATCAACTTGTATTGTATATTATGTAATCTTGAGATACCATAGACACGTATACAATGTTTCGACCTATCATGTCGACACATCTATATATATTTCGGAACAACCATAGACACTCTATATGTGAATGTTGGAGTTAGCTATACAGGGTTGAGGTTGATTCTAAAATATATATAGTTTGAGTTGTGATCAATACTGAGATACGTATACACTGGGTCGTGGATTGATTCAAGATAATATTTATCGATTTATTTCTGTACATCTAACTGTGGACAACTAGTTATAGGTTACTAACGAGGACAGCTGACTTAATAAACTTAAAACATCAAAATATATTAAAAGTGTTGTAAATATATTTTGAACATACTTTAATATATATGTATATATTGTTATAGGTTCGTGAATCAACAGTGGCCAAGTCTTACTTCCCGACGAAGTAAAAATCTGTGAAAGTGAGTTATAGTCCCACTTTTAAAATCTAATATTTTTGGGATGAGAATACATGCAGGTTTTATAAATGATTTACAAAATAGACACAAGTACGTGAAATTACATTCTATGGTTGAATTATCAAAATCGAATATGCCCCTTTTTATTAAGTCTGGTAATCTAAGAATTAGGGAACAGACACCCTAATTGACGCGAATCCTAAAGATAGATCTATTGGGCCTAACAAACCCCATCCAAAGTACCGGATGCTTTAGTACTTCGAAATTTATATCATATCCGAAGGGTGTCCCGGAATGATGGGGATATTCTTATATATGCATCTTGTTATTGTCGGTTACCAGGTGTTCACCATATGAATGATTTTTATCTCTATGTATGGGATGTGTATTGAAATATGAAATCTTGTGGTCTATTATTATGATTTGATATATATAGGTTAAACCTATAACTCACCAACATTTTTGTTGACGTTTTAAGCATGTTTATTCTCAGGTGATTATTAAGAGCTTCCGCTGTCGCATACTTAAATAAGGACGAGATTTGGAGTCCATGCTTGTATGATATTGTGTAAAAACTGCATTCAAGAAACTTATTTTGTTGTAACATATTTGTATTGTAAACCATTATGTAATGGTCATGTGTAAACAGGATATTTTAGATTATCATTATTTGATAATCTACGTAAAGCTTTTTAAACCTTTATTGATAAAATAAAGGTTATGGTTTGTTTTAAAATGAATGCAGTCTTTGAAAAACGTCTCATATAGAGGTCAAAACCTCGCAACGAAATCAATTAATATGGAACGTTTTTAATCAATAAGAACGGGACATTTCACCACGCCCACTAGCCCTTCCGTCTAGTGAACATTCTAGGTGGGGGTGTTAAACCCGGTAGCTACCTTTAGGATTCGCGTGAATTAGGCGTGCACTAATTCTCAGAATTAATGATGTTCTCTAATTCTTAGGTTACCAAGCAATAATAATCAGGGGAAAAATATTCACAATAATTAGTGGCAATTATCAAATCCACATAATTCAATAATAATCTACAGAACTTCTGTCTGCATAATAATTCATTCGAGGAATCTTTTGCTTGTGTCTATCTCGTCAAACATTTATAAAAGCATTTCATGTATTCGCAGTTCAAAAATATATTTCAAAAGCTTTTAATAAAGCAGTTGTAAAAACAGCGCATGTATTCTCAGTCCCAAAAATGTAAAGAGTAAAAGGGAATCAAATGAACTCATGCACATAAATATTGTAAAACAGTTATTAAAACAGTGCATGTATTCTCAGCCCAAAAATGTAATGAGTAAAAGGGAGCAAATGAACTCACGTACATAAATATTGTAAAACAGTTATTAAAACAGTGCATGTATTCTCAGCCCAAAAATGTAATGAGTAAAAGGGAGCAAATGAACTCACGTACATAAATATTGTAAAACAGTTATTAAAACAGTGCATGTATTCTCAGCCCAAAAATGTAATGAGTAAAAGGGAGCAAATGAACTCACCATACTGTATTTTGTAGTAAAATACATATAACTAAACTGAACAATGCAGGGTTGGCCTCAGATTCACGAACCTATATCAGTTATATATATATATTAAAACATATAATAGTAATCGAACAAGTTTATATATTAATATCATAATATTTACATATTAAAAGTTTTAGTTGTATAATATTTATTATATCGTTATATTAATTATATATATATATTTTTTTATATACATTAACTGACTAATATTTTTATTGTAATTATCATAATACATTTATTAATATAATTATAGTAAATACTCATTAAAATATTTTTAATACATAATTTATATCAATATGTTTAAATATTCATAATTTTTAATATGTTAATATATTTTTTTATAAATATACATTATATTAAATATAATTATATATAAACGTATTATATTAGATTATTAACAAATTTTTATATACTTATTAATATGTCATTTTTAAAAATATATATTTATATATATACAAAGAAAATTATAATCAATATATGTTATATTTATTAATAGTAATTATATGTAAAAAAAAAATTTATATTTATTTTCAAATAAAACTATGTTTATATATATATAGAGAGCTTACTTATTCGTATAAGTATCGTTTTAAATAACAACTTTGCATCTTTATATCCCTATACTTCTACGTATGTTGTATTAGTATTTATTATGCATATCATTGTTATATCCATAGTATCATCTTAATATATCATAACTTTAACCGTACATAAAACAATCATAATCATGTTTACAAAAAAAAAAATGAAATCAAACGTTTGGATCAAAGTTTATACCCTCGGTGTATATCGAACGAGAGAGTCGAGTAATATGTGAGTCATGAAAGTGGTGGTGTTCGATTTGCTGGCGATGGTGTGGTGATATATGTTGGGCCATATTCTTTTCGGAAGCCCAGAAAATATAACGTACGGCCCATGTTGGAGTAAAGCCTACGTCACGCCTTTAGTGGACTTTCCCTGTTTCGCAGGCCCAATAACACAGCTGTTGGGCTTGGCCTGGTATGAACCATCGTCAACCATGAATACACACGATCCCTTAAAAAAAATTTAAGCATGTTAGGGCCCGATCATATTTTGCATCGTGTAACAACATCAGGGTCTTCCATAACGTATCATATCATCATCGGTTATATTATCAAACTCCTATCATAATCATAATCACATCACCACCTTCTTCATTCCATCACCATAAACGATTATCATCACAATCCTATATCTTACGGTATTATTATTATTAAAGTTTTTCATCATCATTCTTCATTTATATTTTCTTATCTTGTTGTTATAGTTCGAAAGGGAAGTGAAAATATAACTTACACAGCAGCAGGAGCACATACAAGGAGATATGGTGGCAGTTGTAATTGGTAAACGAAAACAGTAAGAAGTAACAGCAATCGGCAGGATGGGTTTATCTCAGCCCGATCAGGAACACTAGTTTTCAGCCCAACTAAATAATAAGCCCAAGAAAGAAATAGCAGACCACTAACAAAACAAAAAAAATTCGATCAGTTGGCTTCCAGCTGGATTCCACGAACAACAGTCAATAAACTTTATACATTCTCTTCATTCCTCGTTACTGTATTAACAAAAATAAAAGTAGCAAGTTGTTTGCACCATTCTCGTTATTTAATAAAGACAGGAAACAGTTCATACAGCAGTTTTGGCGATGGTTTATGGTGGTTCAATTGGTGAAGTGGTGGTGATCGTGGAAGTGGTATTGATGGAGTGGGTTGTTCTTGGCGATGGTTATTGTGTAAACGGGTGGTGGGTTTGATCTAAACAGGGAAAGAGGGTAGTAAGGTTATGATGGTTGATTGCTGGGAAACGGCTGCAAATTGCAGGAGTTGGATTCAGTAATATGGTTTCGATGGATGGTGTTCTCGATCGTGAAGGAGAAGAAGATTACTTGAGGTTTTTGCTGTTTCTGTTTCTATTTAGGTTTGTTAAAGAAACAAAATGGAGGATGAAACCTCATTTGTCATACCATATGATATATTGTGGCATATTAAGAGTGATGTTTATATGTTGCCTTCTCAAATCAGCGGTTGAACAAATTAAAGCTGAGACAATTGCCTGGTGGATCTTTTATGAGTCTGACTTAGATGAAAAGTCGTGGCCAAGCCTGCCCCGTGAGCTACAATTCGGGCATAAGATAGCTGAACAAGTTATAAATGGTCTCAATGAAATGTGTGTAGTGGTTGAAGCGACAATAAATAAAGTTGATAACTTTAATGAATTGAATGATTGGAAGGTTGAAAATAATAATAGTAACATCCACTCTAACAATCAATTTTGTAAACAACTTTACAGCTCATAAACGAAACAAGATGTGTTTGTTAATATTAATATATAGATTAGATTAGATTAGATTAGATATTGATTGATTAAAGTTAGTATCAATTTCCTATATTTATGGGTGAATTGATTTGAAAACAAGTGAGTGGAGAATAATATAAGAAAAATTAGGATATTGATTGTGACTTGGACGTCTAAATTCATTTTCTTTTTGAGGTGATGTGGTGATTAGGTCATCTATTGAGTATTGATATTGATATGCTTATAAATTGTCATGTAACATATTCAACAATCTAACAATACATTTCAAATCGTGATAAAAATAAATAAATAAATCAAACAACTACAACTTTAAATGTAAACAAATTGAATTTTACAAAACTAAAAGAATCGTACATCTACACATAAATGTTCGTGAATCATCGAGCATGGTCAAAGGTAATTGTTATCATGAAATAGTTTCAAAATTTTGTAATTCAGCATTAGAGACTTTGCTTATCTTGTCGAAATCATATAAGATTTAAGTTTAAATTTGGTCGGAAATTCCCGGGTCATCACAGTACCTACCTGTTAAAGAAATTTCGTCCCGAAATTTGAGTGGGATGGTCATGGATGACAATAAGTATGTTTTCATGACTCATATAAGCTGATAAATATTGAGTAATAAGGATAAAATAATTCGATTATTCGATGAGTATTAATGAAGCTATCACAAAAGTGTGAAATGAGAAAAGTAAGTTTCTTCATATCTTTTGACGTAGATGGGTTGAATTCCGGAGTTCAAGGGATTTAAAGAAAATCTTTGAAATCTAAAAGATTTGATTCTTCGGCGAATAAGGAAATTAAGATCTCTATAATTAAATACAGTGATCTGCCTCGATTACTCTGTCTGATATTTCCATTATAAATTAAGCTTCTCTCGTTCCAATGTTGTTCACTTCTCCCATTTTCTATACTTTAATTCATATTTCAAAATCATCAGTCAATATGCTTCATCCAGGTTTAATTCTGGATGTATTCCTAACTTTTATATCTGTCATTCTCCTTTTTCATCTACCACCAGAGGAATCTGTCTACTTCTACTATGCTCTTGGGTTTATAGTGTTTTTAGTTCTCCCGAGTCTTTATATTTTTATTCGTATTAATATCCACGGTTTGTGACCTCCATGTTGTTATTGGGCTTTATATTTTCTCTTATATTTTGGAGCACTTTGTCTTTTTATTCTCCTCTCGACCTCTAGTTAAGCGAGTAATGATCCAGAATTTTTAGGTATGGAGTTTTGAATGATTATAGTAGTCTAAGCAGAAAGGAATGTATTAGCACGATTTGATTTGTCAAATTACCAGAATCCCTGAGGATGGAACTATCAAGAATATATTTTCTTGATATGTTCAGAGGTTAAGTAGAATGAAAGAGTTATGTAACATGGTTCTTGATAAAGGTATTATCTGTGATCCTTTATCACGTTCCATTAGAAACTCAGCATGACTTACTGTAATATAATCACGTTGGCCGGGCATCATTATATTATACTAACCCATGCTTCAATTCCCAACACTTCTCCACAATTCATTCATAATTTATACTTAGATTTTACAGAAGTTTCCAATATAATGGAATACAGAAAACACGAAGAGGTAGATAATTTCGGACAAGAATATTTATGAAAATATCCTCAGAAATATCGAAGATATTTATGATTATATTTTGAAATTTCTAAGTTCGAAGGTTGATAAAGAAAAATTTTTCACAAAATTTTAACATGAATCCAGAGCAAGATATTCACTGAAGGTTTCATCGGATCCAGATTTATCTGGGTTCTTTGAATATAGGATTTGGTCTTTGTATTTGTCCTTGGTCTCCCTCATGATTAGCTCAATCCATTTTTCAGTACCAAATTTTCTATCGAGCGTTCCCAACACTCCATTCTTTATCATCAAACTCTTGGCCATGTAGGTCATCTACAATTTTACTGTTTCCTCTGCATTTAATGCATCCATATCTGAATTGTCGGTTATCAATCCGAGGTGGTTTCAAGAGAATTGTATTTTTAGATGATTAAACGCTGATGGTAATATGGTGGAATATAAAAGGTTCCCCGGTAATAATAAAGAGCACGCATATATATCAAATTTATAATAAGGTTGTTTTGAACGAAAAGTCGAAGTTGATTTGCTGGAGCTGTGACAAAATTTGCTATTTTGAAAGGGATTACCAAGTTATTTTGGTTAATAATAACACTAAAGGAACTAGCACTGCTACGTGTTAAATGTTCACTCAGTTTTCGAGAGTTTCCTAGGTGCATAACTATGTGCATAAATCCTTCCTTCCGTAGATGAAGTTTTGGTTGGTTCATTCTCTCGATTGTGGTGTTTTCAAGAATCATGAAAGGTCTCAACGCAGATTGAGACTGTCAAGATACACATGCGGTTTAAGATGAAATCAAGTGGCAAACTTGAGAAAATATTTAACTGTAGTAGATGTAATTTATTTATGATCTTTTAAGTCAAATGTGTTGTATTTATTATTTCCTACTCTTTTAATACTTTTTAATTATCCATGATAGTAGTCCAATAGCTCAATAGTTCAACCAAAACTAGTATATTTTAAAGAAATAGTCATATAGGAATAGTTAGCTAGGAACAGTCAGTTAGGATTTGATTAGTATAGGTTTAAAATTTTACGTAGTTAATTAATTGGTTACTAATCAATTTTACTTTGTTCATTATTTTCTTCATTATGCCACTTGTCAAATCTTGACTTGGATTTTGATCGGTAGAAACTCGTATATGAAATTGAATTGGAATGAAAATGGTTATTCTTTGGTGAACGGATACGTATATGTGTGGATTTGAGCAGTATTGTTAATGGCCGCTGAATCTAAATTGAAGAATGTACAGTGCAACTTATTAATATGAAATCTAAATATTCCTCGGGTATTACCTACCCGTTAAAATATTTTCACCATTAACAGTTAGTACAAAAGAATTTTTAATTACAATCCTTATGAAAATATACTTGTATATATATATTTTCTTCATATGTAATCATGGATTTAATGAGTTAATATGATATTAATCTCATTTGCTTTTCGGTTGGAGCTAGAATAAGTAATCTCTAAAACTATTAGGAACCACATATCCTTCGCAGAATATTAATGAAGTTATGGATCAATACTTCATCATTCATTGTTGTTGGTATGCCCTGGTATCTATGGTGCGTATGATGTTGATGTTCGAGATACAGATTGTTATGTTGAGGTGTGGGATGCGGATGTTACTGTTGGTGGTGGAGATGGTACTGTTAATGTTGCTGATGGTGGTACTGCTGGTGTCAGTGATATTGCTGGAGCTGGAACGTTTTGCACCATATATTTTTTTTTTTCAAATTGATTACTCGAACGTGAAGGTCGTTGACTTCTTCTATTACACCGGGATGATTGTCGGTTCGGACGAGCGGATGAATAAGATCTAGAATATGAGATAGTATATAATCATGACGAGATACTCTGGAAATGAGAGAGAAAATGGTATTACGAACAGGTTCGCCGGTAAGTGCTTCAAGTTCTTCACCAAGAGGTGAATTCGGTTGATGGAAGGGATCGCCTTCTTCGCGTCTCCATTGATTGAGGAGGCTACGAATCCATCAGATGAACTGGGGATGGCTGATTGATTGGTCCATTCCGGTCATATTGCTTTCAGAGCTTGAGTGGGACTCCATGTCGGAATCCGAGGGACTTGAACTAGTGGTGAGTTCCATTTCGTATGATTGAAAGAATTTTTTGATAAGAAATAATTTTTGGATATCGGATGATATTCTAATTACATAGAATACCTATACATAGTACAGAAGATCCCGTAAATTACGGAGGAAATTAAGGAAACGTGTCAGATAAAGTTTACAGTAACAGATACGCTAAGATATGAATTAGAAGATACGCTAAGATATGGGTTTTGTCTATACACTATTAATGCAATCAATGCAGTAAGATGTGTCAAGACTAAGAATGATAAGCATGTAATTTTCGACAGGAAATGATAAGCAAAACTTTTTGACATGCAGACCCGGTTCAAGTCCAGACTTAATAGTATAACCTAACAACTACTAGGTCGAAGTCCAGACTCACTAATGCATCCTAACAACTACCTGTTAGACACACTAATGCAAGACCTGGTTCGCTGTGACCACCGCTCTGATACCACCTGTAGTGACCCGTCCTAATCCATCTGGACGAAGTCTTCCACAGTTGGTCCCATAGCGAGGTTCTGACCTCTATATGCCATGAATGACTCCATGTAATATGAGCAAATGCACAGCGGAAGATTTCTTTCATACCTGAGAATAAACATGCTTTAAAGTGTCAACCAAAAGGTTGGTGAGTTCATAAGTTTATCATAAAACAATAAAATTTATCATTTTGATAGACCACAAGATTTAAATGCTACATGGTACAAATGGGCCCGAATCCTATACCCACCTGTAATGTACATGCGTTATCTTTTAAATACAGTACACCTTTCTCGTGTACGAAATTATCATTCATAAATCTTAGTAACCGTACACATATCTCGTGCACAAAAATAACATACACATAACCTGTGTAAAAAATCATTCTCTCGATACATAACATTCACTTTTCATTGCTTTCTTAGCTTGGCTTGGTAACCGACCTTAACATATAATGCGCATAAATAATATCCCCAAAACAGAACATTTCGTCTGTATAATAATCATATAAACTTCGAAGTACTAAACACCACGCCCACTAGCCCTTCCGTCTACTGAACATTCTGGGTGGGGGTGTTAAACCCGGTAGCTACCTTTAGGATTCGCGTTAATTAGGCGTGCACTAATTCTCAGAATTAATAATGTTCTCTAATTCTTAGGTTACCAAGCAATAATAATCAGGGGAAAAATATTCACAACAATTAGTGGCAATTATCAAGTCCACATAATTCAATAATAATCTACAGAACTTCTGTCTGCATAATAATTCATTCGAGGAATCTTTTGCTTGTGTCTATCTCGTCAAACATTTATAAAAGCATTTCATGTATTCGCAGTTCAAAAATATATTTCAAAAGCATTTAATAAAGCAGTTGTAAAAACAGCGCATGTATTCTCAGTCCCAAAAATGTAAAGAGTAAAAGGGAATCAAATGAACTCATGCACATAAATATTGTAAAATAGTTATTAAAACAGTGCATGTATTCTCAGCCCAAAAATGTAATGGGTAAAAGGGAGCAAATGAACTCACGTACATAAATATTGTAAAACAGTTATTAAAACAGTGCATGTATTCTCAGCCCAAAAATGTAATGAGTAAAAGGGAGCAAATGAACTCACGTACATAAATATTGTAAAACAGTTATTAAAACAGTGCATGTATTCTCAGCCCAAAAATGTAATGAGTAAAAGGGAGCAAATGAACTCACCATACTGTATTTTGTAGTAAAATACATATAACTAAACTGAACAATGCAGGGTTGGCCTCAGATTCACGAACCTATATCAGTTATATATATATATTAAAACATATAATAGTAATCGAACAAGTTTATATATTAATATCATAATATTTACATATTAAAAGTTTTAGTTATATAATATTTATTATATCGTTATATTAATTATATATATATATTTTTTTATATACATTAACTGACTAATATTTTTATTGTAATTATCATAATACATTTATTAATATAATTATAGTAAATACTCATTAAAATATTTTTAATACATAATTTATATCAATATGTTTAAATATTCATAATTTTTAATATGTTAATATATTTTTTTATAAATACACATTATATTAAATATAATTATATATAAACGTATTATATTAGATTATTAACAAATTTTTATATACTTATTAATATGTCATTTTTAAAAATATATATTTATATATATACAAAGAAAATTATAATCAATATATGTTATATTTATTAATAGTAATTATATGTAAAAAAAAATTTATATTTATTTTCTAATAAAACTATGTTTATATATATATATAGAGCTTACTTATTCGTATAAGTATCGTTTTAAATAACAACTTTGCATCTTTATATCCCTATACTTCTACGTATGTTGTTTTAGTATTTATTATGCATATCATTGTTATATCCATAGTATCATCTTAATATATCATAACTTTAACCGTACATAAAACAATAATAATCTTGTTTACAAAAAAAAAAAAATGAAATCAAACGTTTGGATCAAAGTTTATACCCTCGGTGTATATCGAACGAGAGAGTCGAGTAATATGTGAGTCATGAAAGTGGTGGTGTTCGATTTGCTGGCGATGGTGTGGTGATATATGTTGGGCCATATTCTTTTTGGAAGCCCAGAAAATATAACGTACTGCCCATGTTGGAGTAAAGCCTACGTCACGCCTTTAGTGGACTTTCCCTGTTTCGCAGGCCCAATAACACGGCTGTTGGGCTTGGCCTGGTATGACCCATCGTCAACCATGAATACACACGATCCCTTAAAAAAAATTTAAGCATGTTAGGGCCCGATCATATTTTGCATCGTGTAACAACATCAGGGTCTTCCATAACATATCATATCATCATCGGTTATATTATCAAACTCGTATCATAATCATAATCACATCACCACCTTCTTCATTCCATCACCATAAACGATTATCATCACAATCCTATATCTTACGGTATTATTATTATTAAAGTTTTTCATCATCATTCTTCATTTATATTTTCTTATCTTATTGTTATAGTTCGAAAGGGAAGTGAAAATATAACTTACACAGCTGCAGGAGCACGTACAAGGAGATGTGGTGGCGGTTGTAATTGGTAAACGAAAATAGTAAGAAGTAACAGCAATCGGCAGGATGGGTTTATCTTAGCCCGATCAGGA